>NC_136287.1:10928129-11528129 GCF_964198595.1 Lampetra fluviatilis | reverse complement strand
ACTCCAATTTGGCAAAATCGGACGGGAAAAAATTGTAACCTCACCTTGCCGCCACTGCGCTTAATTCTGTCGCCGTACAAAGACCACATAATTATTCAGCGTGTAAAAAAAATACAGCACATTAATTTTATCTGCAATTAAACCACGTTCTTAAAGAGTCCGTTATTCTTGCGCCGAAACGCACCTGCGTAGACGACTCGAATGCATCGCAGCGGACGGAGGCGCGCACAAAAAAAAACAACCCCACGATCAGGAGCATTACAATGAAGATGCTTTATACAAGAGGTCACCTTGGGCATTTTCATTGGAAGCTTGGCCTTATTATTCGAGTGAATGATACAGCAGACCCTACGGTAAAACGTAACAATAAACACGCGTTTATCAGCATCGCGGTCGAACGCCCCCGTCTTCCACCGCTCGCCGCGTTCACGATCGCGTCGCGAATGCGGAGAGAGCGCGCGGTGATGGTGATGGTGGTGGTTGCGGTGCTTTGCGCACTGCGCTCCGAACAATACGGCGCAGTGGAGTTGGATTCCCCCGGCCCACGGCTAACAATCGGCCGGGCGAATGTTTGGCCCGATCAGTTTTCACGGGGCCCGGCCTTTCACTCGCCATGCTCCCCCACCCCTCCCCTAACGTTCACTCCCGAGCGCTCTGACCATCGCGGCGGGAAGAAGTCGTCATCCGTCAGCGGATTAACAAAGGGCTGTAAAATCCACGCGCGCGCGTGCGTGCGTTCACACAACCACCACGCGTACGATCAGTCATGCGGGGGGTGGGGGGTGGGTGGGGGGGACCACACGGCATCGCCGGCGATCGTGATCGAGGTCTCTCAATCTGATCACGTTCCTCCGCTGCGACCCCATCTGTATCGCCCAACGGGTTGGCGAATCGTCCGTCCGATGTCAATTCGGCGCCCGATTAGTGCGGGGTAAAACATCTCAATTTTACGCATTGAGGTATCGACATAAAAGTGTGCCACTGTCGGTGAGAAATCAATGGGTGCTTGTAAATTGGTAGCAGGCTGGCACCGGCGACAGTAATGTGGAATTGCCATCATTCGGCTCGGGGCCGCCAACAAAGATGAGCATCGTCTCGCCTTGACTTGGTAACACCAGCCTCTGCATCCCAACAAATGAATCGCGATACAAATGTGGATGTTAACACAGTCGCGTCTCAAGACGCGAAATGCCAACGGCGGGGCCCCATCTCTATTGTTCACGGTACAGAGTCCGTCGGTCGGTCGTAGGGCGGCGTGAAACGAGGCGAGTGTCTTTAAAGCCCGGACCTGAACGTGGCTCGAGGTGACGAGCGCGTGGATGGGTGCCCCCGGGGCCATCTCGCGTCGCGCAGGTGCAGGGAAGACGCCCTGCAGAATGCCTTAAATCACTTCGCACATCTTCTTGGTTCTTTCGATAAAGTCACGTAGAAGGGAAATAATAAAATAATAAAAATAAAACTTTATAAATTAATTCTCACGACGTATCGGCCACAACGCAAGCAGCCGTCCTCAGGTGAAGAACAGGTCTGTCGAGAAGACAGCATCACCCATTCAGACGCTGTCTTTCCGACAGACCTGTTCTTCACCTGAGTACGGCTGCTTGCGTTGTGGCCGAAACGTCGTGAGAATTATTTTATTATGTTCTATTAAAATTATTTATTTTTTTCCCTTCTACGTGGCTTTACCAAAAGAACCAAGAAGATGAATCCTTGCAGTCACGAAAGCTTTAAATAATTTTTTTTTTCACTTCGCACAGTTACACTTGATTTGGGAAGCCACTCGGAAAAGATCGCCCCCATCCTGGCAGCCGAACGCCTGCTTGCGCCACACAGGGACAGCTGCCACGGGGTAGGGGTGGGGTCCCCTTCCGCAGGGCGCCTCGAGATGCGCTGAAATGCGGTAGAAACACTGAGCGGTGGCGAGATGTTAACTGTCTCTCCTGGTATACAGGAGGTCGTGGGTTCGATCCCGACCCTGAGGCCTGCTGCTGTATATTTGCAGTTTGCATGTTCTTCCTGTGCTCTCTGGGTCCTCAGGTTTTCCCCTCCACATTTAGCAACATGCGTTTATAATATTTTAGCTATACATTTCCACATGAGAAGCCAATACATTCAGCTATCATTTGTGGCCAGGTCGCTTTTCAAAAAAAGAGCTATATAGCTCAGTGGCCCTTAACTGGTAAAATAAAAATCAAATATATTTTGAGTTCACATGATATCTGTTCTGATCCACAACTCTCCCCTCCTTGCCAATGCTCTGACTCACAGGGGTGGGGGGGAGGAACATTGGCGAGATCTTTACCTCTGCCCTCATTGTGTGACAAATCCTAGCTGGGACTACGGCTGCTCGTGTGCGATTATGCTGCTGCAGCAGCAGCAGACACCCAAGAGGGAACGTGTGTGGGGAAGTCGTCTGACGCTCTTGGTGCGTGTGCACTTGGCTCAGTGGGTAGACCAACAGACTCAGCAAGCTCTCAGTGGATAGAAACCAGGGGTTGGACTGGGTCGTGCCGTTACGTGTGTTATGTATTTCACGTGCATTTGCGGCTCTAGAAATATTGAGTTCCTTACCGAATTCGAAGGGAATTGCCCCTTGTTATTTTGGCTGCCGCGAACCCCTGATCGAGGCGAACGTCACGGCGTGAACTGACATCCGACGAATCGCATTCATCTGGGGGCCTATACTGCCGTGCGTTTACATGGGAACATAAGAGCCGGCACAATGATTGTGATCCATTCGAGTCCCGTTAATCAACAATTTTACTCCGGTTTTCAAAATAATGGCAGCTGCCCCGACATCCTGCCGACCTAAGTCTGGAACCCCCACCCTAACCCCCGCCTCTAAAAGCCACAGCCATCGTGAGTTGGCTGATGATGCACATGCCGTTACCAAGTGCCACCACATCATCACCTCCAGTCCAGCGGCACACGCTGGACAGGACAAAGGTGAGATTTATTTTTATTTTACAACCAATATTCGTGTTTATTTAATTTTTAGTTGAGTGATCGAACCGATTTGAATAAAATAAGTCATTGATTACCTAAAATAAATAGATAATGGGCAAATATTTCAAAGTATTCGCACGAAGGCAACTTGATTCATTTTCGGAGGATGTTTGATTTTTCAAACGACAACAACAACAACATCAATAAAAGCCACTTGAGGTCCGCAGTAGTTTGGCGCTTCGCATGACGGCAACAAGTCTCGCTTCGATCTGATCCACACGAGTGCATCGCCCCTTACAAGGGAGACGCAGTGGCCACGTTAAGTCGACGTTTGCCATTCGTGTACTACGTCGTCGTTGTTGGGATTGGCCCCCAAGGGTAGTTGCCCCATGGCGACACTGGTCCTTGCCAGTAGAACGTGTAATTTTCACTATTTGCTTTGGGGCCACCATCAGATATGAATGTAGCGTGCCCACTATTGCTTGTGTCGGTATGGAGATGCTGAGAGTTTCGGATGGACCTTCATTCCACCATAAGTCCATCGGCTAGACAAATGTTTCTAACTCGTTTTTGACCATTGGCCATGATCTTTTCACTGCTGGATGAAGGCCTCCGAAAGCCATCGCCATCCCCATCCCCCCGATGCTTTGTTGATGCAACAATCCGTCTAGCTCCTCCAAATTGGCGGTGCACAAACATCTCCGTCGTGTTCCCTCCCTTCTGGGGCTGGCTGCCACTAAGTCTCGAACCAATGGCCATCATCTGACAAACAAAAATACATGACGAAGCTGCAGCGTGCGCAACCTTCTCCGCCCAATGCTCGCCAAGCTAGCGTTGGCTTCTGGTTTGCCGAACGAATACATTGCAAGGTCGCACTCGATACACGCAAAGGGCTCTGCCGACAATGAACCACAATACCTCGGCCGATCTCTCCCCAAGGAGCGTAAACCCATGAGTCGAGTTCCAGGTTATCCTCCCAGTGGCCTTTGGCTGGCCATCGAACAAAGACGGTCGCCGCATAGCACGGCGCTTTCAGATGCCCTTCTGCGGCCGTCTGGAACGCTCTTCCTTTCGCTATTAGGAAACCACTGGAGCTATGCACTTTAAAATCATCTAGATTAAAAACTCATTGCTTTAGAACTGATTGCGTTGAGTGTGACTTTCCCGTGCGTCTCCGATTAGCACGGTTGGCTACGTACGGTGCAAAATAAGTTATACATAATTCCTTGCGAAGACGTGTCCTGCGCAAGCTCCCACTTACATTCTGAACAGATTCATCTCATATTTACATTAAAAGTTGCGCCCTATGTATAAATGCACACACAAAGACACACTCTCTTGTTGTCTCGAAGCTTATCGAAGGAATCTCCACTCTAAACTAACAGGGTTCTCCCATTTTTTAGTCAAGACGCCTTGAGGACAATATTTGCCGCGCACGTGATTAAATAATTGTATTTGTGCATTTGTGTTTGTACCGGATTGAGCTGCTTTGCTTATTTGTTGGATTATTTAATGCCTTGTGCTCCGTGCCACGTGGCCGCATTTGAAAATGACTGCGGCGCCGGTAAGCGCACGAGCGATCTCTCCTCTCGCTCTCTCTCTCGAAGTTTCAATCAACAGGCCGATGCGCACATCTCCTCCATTTAAATGGGATATTTAAAACGGCACGAGCCCACAGTGGTGTTCCACTGTGGGCATGGACACCGAGGCGATGGAGCAAGGAGGACACCGCTGTAGTCTGCGCTCATTCGATGGAGGAGGGGGGGGGGAGATCTCTCTGCTGAAGCCCCCTCTGGTCGTGGTTCGCAGCTAGACATTGACATTGGCATTTAGCTCGTGAACATTTCGCCATTTTGCAAGAAGAATGGCATTGCGCAATAATTGCGTGGCGATGGCACCACGGATCGTCGTTCTGGTTCATGACGAGTCAAGTCGCAAGGCGGCCACCTCTGCTCGAGCAAAAAAAAAAACTCCATTGGTGGTCCCGAATCCGTGCACAAAATTCGACATCTACATGAGGGAGGGAGGCAAGGAGGGAGGGAGGCAGGGCAGGGAGGGCAGGGAGGGAGTTTAAGTCGCGGTGTCGTGGTTGCATTCAACAATTGATCTCTCACCGTCGTCTCGTTTTTTGTTCGCACGCTCAGCCCAATTCAAGTCCACGCGCGTTACCTGTCCTGGTTTCCATGGATAGGTGGCTTGACTCGGCATCATCTCCCTTCCTTTTTTCAATCGCATTCGATGTTTTTCTGCTCATTGTTCTCTGCGTACAATTTGCCTTGGTTTAATGGCACAAATGTAACATTAGCGTCTCGTTTGCGTATAACATTGCATATACCTCCATTCCTCGATTTATTGCGAGCGAGATTCATTGTCCGTGTCCCCGAACATTCTCCCTTTGAATGGCATCGATGCATTTGTTGCATGTCCATTCTCTCCCCCCCCCTCCCCAAACGTCTGGGACATGTACAGTACTTTTGGATGAAGGCCTCGCCATGCCATGCAGGTCATAGATTGTTAGTTTAAAGTACATTTTATTTTTATAAATGTGTAAAATGTAACAATGAAATTGCTTCCACGCTCAAACAAAGATTTTGCGGCCCTCGCCTCTGTAGCTAATCTTGAGCCAGTGGTAGAAATTCCACGTTTCCATGGTGGATCCCAATGCTTACCGAGGTCAGCTGCTACTGACATCTCACCGCGTGATACGACTCCACGTGTTACCCTGCACGATCGAGATGGAGTTGGTTGGTCAGATGTTGGTCTTGTCCACGAGTACCCACCAACGTAGATTTATCTTGGTAGGTACAGAAGCAGGTTGTTGATGGTCTGAGTTTTGAGCATTCTTCCATTGAATTAGTCATGTCGTCTCTCGCATAATATCACGATCATCACAAGCCGTGATCTTTACACTGCTGGATGAAGGCCTCCAAGCTGTAGCCATCTCTCTGCCCTGTGATGCAACTAACAAGATAGCACCTGCACATGACCTGATTTTCCATCCTACGGCTGCCACTCCTCCGTTAGTTTCGCCCACCATCCATCCATAGCATCCCTTCGAGTGGCGTGCTCTGCTCAAGACCACTTGTTTTATATGTCAACACGCTGCCTCCGAACTTGCGTTTGTTCCCCAAGCCACGCGCTCCTCCTTTGTGTCTTCCGGTGTAGTTCCAAGCGTGCGTCTCCCCGTGCTTCTTTGAACATTGTCGAGCAAGTGTTGCATTTTTAACATCGTAGATGTCCACCCTTCACACTGGACTTGCGATCCGGACGTCGCCGATAATCCACCCGGCGATTCAATTGCCGCAATGTGGCGTCGTCATTTTTTGCCTTCAACGATTGACCTCTCACCATCGTCTATGTTTTTTCCCCCCCTTTTGCCACCTCGTGTTTTGTTCACGCTTTCAGACTGATTTTAAGCCCAACAATTCTAACACACACGCACGCAACTCTAGGCATGGATCGTAAGGATACGAATCTATGTTTAATCCTTCTCCATGTGGTTTCCCCTGCACCGGAATGGATGTCGGCGGATTTTTCTTTTGCACCCTGTTACCGCAACTCTTTGGCGTCGTATGTCTGGTGCCACGTTTCGTTGTACAACAACAAAAATCTTGTCTTTTTAAATTGTGAATCGATTCATCGTTATGTGCTTACCACTTTACTGCTGCTGCTGCTGCTGCAGTGGTGTTTGTGCCGGCAGTGCTTCGAGTGTGTGCTTTAGGAGATGAGCCGCTGTTTAAGGTCACGGGAATCTGAGTGAATAATGTCGCTGATATTTGGACGACTGCCTCTCCGCGTGTCGGCCTCTCTGGGAGATTCTCCTGAGGCTTGTGGGAGACATTGGTGACGAGCAGGTTTCACGTGGCCTCTTGTGCTCGGTTTGTGATGCAGATTGCACAATCGGACGGATATAATAATAACACTGCGTCTTTGCTGTGGTTTATGACCACAACACAAACAAATGATAGCGTCAGACTTTATTATTTGTCCTGGTGTCTTTTTTTTGCCAATAACTTTCACCGGCTTTGCAGGAAGCCCAATATACCTACCTACGTGACTTTACCACAAGAACCAAAGAGTTTGAAGCTCAATAAGTAGAACATCGCAGCTTATTAGGGCCAAATCCTGCTGACATAATAACATTAATACAATCTGTCTAAGATACAGGCGCAGCCATGCAATTGCTTGCTCATGCCACTGTTGGTGGAAGGGGCCTCCGCTAGAGGGAGCTCTAGAGGTCCCCTATTTGCTGGTCCACACTTTTCCATTCTGGCCAGACACCCTTGGAAGAAACGGGAATACTCGAACTATATCACCAACGCACGTGGCTTGTGTAGCCATTTTTGAAAGACCTATTACACCGATGGGTGGAGTGGCAAACCAGTGGTTTCCCTGAGTTTCAATTCCTGAGCACGTGGTGGTAGTGAAATCTGAACCAATGATACCTCCCCCCCGCCACGTAGCTGCCTCGCTAACCCGGGGTGACCAAGACGTGGCGTAATGTGAACAAACGACTTTTCAGACCAACAGGGAACGGGGAGACCTTCAGGCAGCAGTGCAGTGCGTTGCGTGGCATCGACCAAAGAGGGATTGTAAATCTATACATTTGCACATGACATGTTCCAGTCGGGTTTTGTTCAACCAGGTGAGAGAACTCAAGGGCCCAGGGATGAGTCCTCGATTTGCAATCGTGACCTGGGTGGTGTTGACAGGCACCGTAAACTTTGAGCCGAAAGGGAACGATGCGAGGACGCACTGAAACTACTCCTGGATGAAGGCCTGCCCCAGTCCATCGCCACCTTTCCATGGCTTGGGATGCAACAATCCGACCAGCTCCTGCACGCGAGCTGATTCCATCGCTCCGTCTCCCGCGGTGGACGCACTCTGGTGGCATGTCGCCTACTCAAGCTGCGATTCTATTGAGTTTTGACTTCAGCCCATCGTCCCTTCTTTGTGAAATGTCCTGCCCAGGCCCGCGTGCTTTTCTTAACATGTAATATGATGTTGTCTCATCCATGTGTTCCACGTGTTCCTCTTCCTGTGTCAGTGAAATTCCAACTTCATATGCTCCATGTAAATATGTATTAAACTCAACTGTTAATTTGACCAGGTAAGGCCCACTGAGCTGTATAGCTCCTTTTTCCAGAAGAGGCCTGGCCACAAATGATAGCCCAGCGAATTGGCGTATCGCGTGGACATTTGCAACAGCCAAAAGCTCGAAAACGCGTGATGCTGATTCTAAGTGTGGTGGGGAAAACCGGAGGAAAATCTTCGCAAACACGGGGAGAAAGACATGCATACTCCAAATATACAGGCTTCAGTGTCGAGCTCGAAACCACCACCACCACCACACACACGCCCTCCCCACGCATCCAACGACAACACAACTGCCGGCGACTGCAGCCTCGTCTTGTGCGGCGTTAGACACGAAGCGGCGTTAGACACGTAGCGGCGTTAGACACGCAGCAGCGTTAGACACGCAGCGGGGTTAGACACGCAGCGGCGTTAGACACGAAGCGGCGTTAGACACGTAGCGGCGTTAGACACGTAGCGGCGTTAGACACGCAGCGGCGTTAGACACGCAGCGGGGTTAGACACGCAGCGGCGTTAGACACGCAGCGGCGTTAGACACGAAGCGGCGTTAGACACGTAGCGGCGTTAGACACGCAGCGGCGTTAGACACGCAGCGGGGTTAGACACGTAGCGGCGTTAGACACGCAGCGGCTCGGTCGTGTGGGCTGAGCATCGCGAAGCCGAGCCGAGGATTGGGGGGGGGGCGGCCCCCCCCCCCACCTCCCGCCCCCAGGCGCTGTCGCAAAATGCCCCTCGTGTCTCGATGTCACGGCTATTGGCGCCCATTGTTCATTGCGTGGTTGTTTTTTTTACGACGCTTCTCTGTGAATTGTAGGTGCGAGCGCCTTCTCTGCGTAATGAGATGATCCGTTCCGCGCGCTGCGGGGTTATTGGTTCCTCTTTTTCGCCCACCGTTCCGTGTGCCGCTGTCGTGGCGAAGGGAGGTTTGGTGCGGTCAGGGGCCGGCCATAAATGACGTCACGCACCTGGGGAGGGGAGGGGTCAAGCATTTGTGACGATGTGTGACGAGGGAGGGGGGGGTTGAGAAATGTGACGTCACATCAAAACGCGCAACTTTAAATAGATATAGAATTATTATAACAACACTAATTGCTACAACAACACTCCTACAACATCAGAGTGCAGCGCCACATTAAATACGCACTGCAATGATAATAGTTTAAAGCGATTTGAAGCATGTTTTATTTTCAAAATGGAAATATGGTTTTGGGGAGGGGGGGGGGCAGAGCTTTGTGACGTCATATTTGTGGAGGGGTCTGACATTTTGTGACGCCGTGTGACGAGGGGGGGGGGGGCGTCAAAAATCGTCCAAAATCGCGTGACGTCATTTATGGACGGCCCCTTACTGAGCAATTGACTAGACTGCTCCTTTGTTCTAGCACCTCCATGTCGACTGCATGGGAGGTGCGGTATTCACAATAGATGATGATGATGATTACACAAATCAGACCGATTAATCATCACTAACTTGTGATTTAAGAATTGTCGCGTAATTCTGTTTCGCAACACGTGGACACATCGACATTTCAATTCCATCACTTGGGTTACTTTTAACATTCACTGGTCTCAAATACATTTGTGTGCGTGTTTGTAATTCACGTGAGCTGCTAACACCACAATATACCATTTTTTTACTGTTTTTCGAACATATATTCCACAAACGGTGACCAGTACAAGCTGACAGTAACAATGTCGACAACTAAATGCCACGTGTCAATAGTCTACACACTAAACATGCAGAAATAGCACATTACCATAACCTGCCTTTGGTAATCTATAGTAATCCACAACGTGAAACCACATTTAACACGTAGGTTTTCGCGACCAATATTATCCACAATAAAGGTTTTTTTCTGGGGGAGGTTATATCGCGTAAATATAAATGTGTTGTGAAACCCGCCACCACCCGACACAGCCAACATATACCGGTGTACTTGAGCACTCCCACAACATTTACAATTCGAGTGCGACGTTTCGCTGGTGACTGCAACCAACTTCATCAGGCGATAGCCAGGAATGTGACGAATCTCTCCTGTTTCGGTCTTAAATAAGAGATTAGTTCGGGTGATGATGACAGCACTGTAGGCCTAGCAAGTTACTTCCCAAAACTGCCTAAATTATTATTATTATTATTTCATGCAAATTTTTTCATCTATTGTTCAAAACTGGGGCAGTATATAGGCAGGTGTGGTGGACACACCTGCACAGGTGTGAACGTGTGAGAGTCGTGCTATCGTGAATGTGGTGAAGTTACTCTCTGTTAGCGTCAGTGCAGCGGGTGCACGGGATGCGCTATGAAACCAGCTCACCCGAGTTCGATTCCTGCCCACGGCCAACACCAGTGACCATTTATCTGAACTTGGTGAACCGGTCTAGGACCTCCCCCAGGTCGACTCGGCCTCGAATGACTACTGTTCCTGGTGCGATCTGTTAACATCTCCACTGGGGAGACAAAGGCGGTCGGGCGTGGTGCTAGCCATCCACTTCATCGTGTGCCGTACCGGACTTCAAAGGTGCTCGCGAACCACACGAGCCTCTCCAGACTTAAGGCTTTACGCGGGGGTCTTTGTCTGTTCGTCACGTGACTGCTTGCACAGGAAGCACGGACGCTACGCATCAAGGGACGACTCCCTCCCGATTCCTAACGCCATCGAATGGACGATGACCAGACTCCACTACAGCTCGACCCTATATGAAGGCGAGGTGGCTTGTTGCAGCCAAGCGGAAACATGGACTTCTCATTTTTAACAACACTCGCTCAGATCGTGTTTACGCGTTCGCGGATGTGTTCCGAGCGACGCAGCAACTCCCCCAGGCGTTTTCAAACGGCACTCATTTACAACGAGTGACATCGCCTGCATTGTCGAATGGTTTGGCACCTGCCTGTATAATTTGCTGAACTGCGTTTGAACCGCTCTTCCAGTGTTTTGGGCGCAAAGAGTGCAGATGCTTTGTCACTGCATCTCATCGTCAGTGACGGCCAAATCTACTGCTGGATAAAGGCCTCCCCAAGACCCTGCCGCCGCTGTCTTTCACGATCCTCCGACGCAACAATTCATCTGGCACCTGCACACGGAAGCGATTTTCATCGGAAAAAATCTGCTCGGTGGACATCCTCTCCAGCGTGTTCCATTCCTTGGCTGCCGTTCCGTTACTATTCTTGACCAAAGGTCATCATCCCGTTTTTGTTTTCAGTGATGTATCCTGCTCGACAATTTTTGTTTCGTATTCGCAGTTGAATGATGCCATTTTAAGCTGCGCACGTTGTCCAAATCCACGTGTTCCTGCTTCTGTTGCAAGAACATTCGATTGCTAAAATTGCAACAACTCGCAAGCAGTTGGTGAGAAGTTGTCACCTCCTTGCACTGCTGTAAGCCCATGTAACAAAAACAAGTCGTCGTGTCTCATTTCCATTGGAGGCCATGAGACTGTGGTGGAAATTCCACATTTTTGTGGCGTGGTGGAGGGCGGCAGTCTCCCCTATTAAAACGATCACTGTTGGCTACATGCGAAGATGTCCGCACTTTTATTTGTACCCTGGATGGGCGACGGGCTGAGTCGTCTAACAGCCACTGTGTTCTTTTTAAGAGGCCCGGAGAAATCGACTGCAATGCAAGAGCAGTGGGTTCTAATTTATCGGCGCTCTATCGATTAAATCTCTCTCTGCTCTCGTACAAATGTTTCTTCGGCCACGGTTTGGCACTCTCGACTTTGTGTTGCGGGGGAATTTTAAGAAAAATGTTCTCTTGGGCTCGATGCTGTCAAAGAAGATTGATCAAGCTGGCATTTTAAGTTGGCTGTTAAAGAAATATATATTTGTTTACAGAACAATGAGATGCATAACAAGACAAAGAGGTTTCAAAGGGATTTTATTTTATTCCTTATTTTGCGACAGGCCGTCTCCGAATACACAACCACCACTCGCTGCATGCCTTGGGGTAAAGGTGAGCACACTGGACAATCCCATATGTCACCGGTGTAGCAACGTAATCTTAGACAATGCAACAGAGTCTCCGTCCTACCCAGCGGTATAAATAGGGGCACCGCGGATAGCCGGTCCTCCGGTAGTGTGTGTGGTGGGCTTAAACAAATAAGTAACATAACAAAAAAATTTTGAACACACATTAATGAAATGTACCCTACTCGTAATGCCAGAACTCTACGACTCCATGAAGTTTCCGCAAAGCTTACCATAACGTAAGGGGCCGTGGTGATTTACAGCCAACGTCAGTTGAGCGTGGACAATTAGACTCAAGCTGAAACATAACTTATAAAAAAGAATGGTAAAATATGTTTTTTTTACGTATGACATACGTATACCAATTTTGCAGTCGATACCACATTGGGAAGTGGTTTCAAATTGAGTTACAAGATTTGAGGATACGACAACAACAGACAGATCGAGTTAAATAAAAGCGTGTAAATAAAATAATAAAACGTGTGGGTACGGCGAGCTGTTTTCCAGGATGCATGGCCAGTGTTGTGGAAAAGAAGGCCAAAACACCACCCTTGAGAGATTCTCCAGAACTTCCCCGAGTGGATGCTCTTACGCCAGCAATAGCGTTTAGTTTGTTGTCCATCACCCATACTACGTACGGTTCGAAAGAAGTTCAACATGCATACAGCGTGCGCAGGTGATTGCAGATGTTGCACCTGAACGCACACAGATCAGTACTTGCATTGTGTCCATACCACGTGTCCACACCACGTGTCCACACAATGTCTTTTACATTGTGATTAAATGTATTGTGTTTTATTTTTTTGATTCTCCGAAGATTATTTTATTCTGTTTAATTTGTATTATTTTATTATTTCCCTTCTACGTGACTTTACCGAAAGAACCAATAATATAAATGTATTGTGTTTTATTTTTTAGATTCTCCGAAGATTGACAGAGCATTCTGGCGAAATTATTACATTAGGACAAATTGAAAAGTTGGGAGCAATTTTAAATTTAACCGTGTCAAGTCTTCTGTGTTCGTTACTCACATCTCTTTAGTGTCGCTATCTATTGTTATTTGTATTCCCAACGTTTTCTGCCATTTTAATTCAACGTTTATTTGTTACACGGAAAATGCCGTGTAGCCAGTTACCCAGATTTCTTTCTAGGATATGTTAGGTAGACTGGAGACGGGTTTTTTTCGTGTACATTATACTCTACGGCACTCTTGAATCCCATATTGTCGAAGCCCCAGTTGTTGGGTCTGCTGCACATTTTATAAAGACGTAAATAAATTCAATAAGAGTTATCGTTGGGGGTGCAGAGGAACCCAGCCAGCGGCCAGCCGGGAAACTCGAGACGTCGATTATTTTTAATAGTTATAGTTTTGTTACTACTAAAAACACGCGTATATCACTGCTCACAGGTTCACCATAAACGAGCACGATGGGTGCACAAGCGCTACATATGGGACGTTAGCCCGGCAATCACGCCGGCTTTGTGACTGTGTGATGGGCGCCACGGTGGCTAGGAGATGTTAACTACCTCGCCTGGTATACAGGGGGTCGTGGGTTCAATCCTGACCCCCGACGCCTGCTGTATATTTGGAGTTTGCACGTCTCTCTCTGTGGTCGTGTGGATTTTTCTCCGGGCCCTCCGGTTTTTCCCTCCAGATTTACAAGCAAGCATTTACAGTACATGGCTGCGATACATTTACACGCGATAAGCCACTTCGTTGAGCTATCATTTGTGTCCAAGTCGCTCCTGAAAAATAGTTTAAATAGCTCAGTGGGCCTTACCTGGCTTAAAAAAAGATATAGAAAAAAATATATATGTAGCCCACGACATCGGTCCAGGTCAATCATGACACCTGCACGCGGGGCATTAGCTGGAACAGCAGCAGCAGCAGCAAAAGCCACAAGTTTTTCACGGATAGCGTAACTCGGCCAAAACTCCACGCTTGAGAATGGGCTCGCGAACATTGATATGAGCAAGCTTCATTTAATTACCGGGGCCATTTGTTAAAGTGTTGATTGGCACAGCGGTCGTTAGCGCGCAGTACGTTGACAGATGTATTATTGTTGGTGCTTCTTTACGTGTATGCTACGCAGCACGTGTGTAATGGTTGGCGCGGTATCCGAGTGCGGCCGTTTTGAAACGATGGCAAAGTTGCCTTTTGTTTATTATTATTATTCTGCGTGCCCCCAAGGCGAGTCGATGGGCAGGTCGCGTGCATTGGGATAAAGTGTTGGTACACCCACCTCCTCCTGGGTCAAGACGGTCCGCCCAGCGCAGAAGGATTTGGCAGGACCGGTCCAAATGTCGTTCGTACCGACGAATGTTTTCCCGCGGCCTGGAGTCGAACTCGGGACGTCGAGCTCCGAGCGCGATACGCCGACCTCTGTTGTATCGCTGCATCCTTCTATTTTCAATTACGTTCATTAACAATCAATAAATGTAACAAAAATGTTATAACTTGCATGCTCATCTCTATTTACGCCAACTTAACACACGTATTTTTATTTACATGTGAATTCGAACTTAATCCGTATCGCCAGCCATTCTTTATCCACTGCAGGATGAAGGCCTCTGTTGTGATCCCTCAGTGCACCACTAATGCAGTCTTGTTTACATGCAATTGTATAGCACATCCTATATATATACCTTTCCGTAAATATTAATACATACGCAGTGCGTGCGTGTGTGTATGTAGCCATTTATTTTCAACTTATGAATATGCACATTTCAAATCTCTTCAACTATTGTTGACACGTGTGCACGTGTTTTGTGCGCGCGAAGAATACATAATTGATGTGTTGACCTCGTCACCTGCAGCTCGTAAATAGATAAACATTACCGCAATGAAACATCTTCGGAATGTTTGCAAATGCGAAATGCGAACATTATCACCTTGGAGTGGAAATATTTGTATTTGTGAAAAGGAAGCATGCTTTTAAAACGATGCATGCGCTACAATTCCCATTACCAGCGAATCTCATGCATCTGCCAATCGTCCCGACTCTTATTAATTTCTCCGCACATTCCGCCCTCGCTCCACAACCTCTCCGCCTCCCCAACGTAAACCCTCCTCTCGCAAAGGCGTTTTTCTTTTTTAAAAAGCGTCTTCTCTTTTCTTTAAATCGTCATTTGGACCATTCGGAAGCCGTACGCACGCACACCGCATACTAAAGGTTAATCTTGTCGCCGTTCGGGATGGGGGGGGGGGGGTCTGGCGGCTCAACGCGCTCGGAAATCATGAAGCCATGAGCGTCTGGGTCAGACACACGGGGTCTCTCTGTCCACCCCAGGGGAGCCATGGGCATGCGGGCCCCCTGGCTACGGGGTCAAGCTCGTGGCTTCCCAGCCCGCCTTCCGAGCCTAAACCCTTAACACGGAGCCAGAGAGGAACCCCTTAGCAGGGGCCCCGTGGGAGCCAATCAGTGCCGACAGCCCCTGCAGTCCCCGGGTTTGATTTTGCAAATAAAGAGTTGGGGGAGGTCCACAGGCTTGCTTATAGATTAGAGAAACATTGCAAAATTGCTCTGGCTATAATACCCCCGGGTCAATACCCCCCCCCCCCCCCCCCCCCAGATTATGAGCAGCCTTCTCATTTGAAATAGGCTCACACATGCCTCGACAAATTAAACTTTCCCTCCCATTCACGACCATTCAGCGAGCAGCAGAGGAGCGGCTGGGAACTTTGACACCCCACGCAAACCTCACAACTAAAGAGGGACGAGAGGAGAGAGAGAGGGTCGCCAGCATACCCCGCCCCCACACACCTTTAAATTTTCTAATAATAATTCGGGAACAGATCTTTTTTTTCTAAATTGCGTTTTTGCGGCTTTGCGACCACTTTTTTCTTTGTCGTGCGACCCATAGCGGCTCTCTCCGCGGCGACGGCGAGCGAAAGCGACCGTGGATTCTTCGATCCGTCCGCTCTGCCATCGGCACACATTTGCGATGCGACGCAATGGGTTACACCGAACCCCCCCCTCCCACCCCCTAAAAAAAAATCCGGTTCATAATTAAGCGCGAACTAAAATGGGGGGGGGGGGGGAGAGGGAGGTCGCGTTACTCGGGGGCGCATACGGCCGCTTGTCAGTGTAGACTCCTCTTCGGCCTGACGTGGGGTGGCTTTTAATGAGCTTTCGCGCCCTCGTTTTGCATACGGAAATCCTTCAATCCCCCCCCCCCCCCCCGGAGGGGGTGTGGGGAAACGGCGGGACGTGAATGGGGTTACAAATTTTTTTTTGCTGGACCCCCGGTATCATTTTCACTTAAATACAATGGCCACAAAAACCACCAAGCCCCCCCCCCACCATCACCACGACCATCAGCAATGCTTTAGTTTGATAAGAATCGTTTAAGAGGAACGACTGGGCGAGCACGTCATGAATATTTGGCGGATTATGTTCATATTCCACCTCGATTTGAGCCGCTAAAGTCGTCATTTCAATCCACGTCCAGACCGGATAGACACACACCACTGGCACAGACTTCACCAGACCGCTGGGGCAAGTGCTGTAAGCAAGGACCACCAAATGATGGCCGCAATAGTGCAAGCATGAGTGGTGTTGTCACCACCACGCCTGACCGCCTTTGTCTCCTCGCCGCTGATGCTTCTACACCCCATTCCAAGTACTCATTTAAGGCCGAGTCGACCTAGGGGAGGCCAAGGACCGGTTCAGATCTCAACGGTGCTGGGTTCAACCCGTATTACGCTAACCACTATGCCACCGCCCCTCCCCGGCCCTCCCTCCCCATGGGCGCTCGCTAACAGCACTTCACCAACCAGCCTGCGTTGGCTATATAGGGGACCTTTGTCTTTGCTCGGTTAGGCCCACACACATCATGCCCGGCAAGCAGGGCGAGGCGGTCATAACGCAGCATACAACCCACGGACGCGCACGAAGCCGCCGCACCCGTGGCGTGCCGAGTTTTTTTTCTCTCCCCCCCCCCCCCCATATTAAAAACCCATAAATAATCATCTTTATGGATTTCTCCGAGACTAAAAGTCACACACCCCCAGCTCCGAATGATCCAATTTGCTTAGCGTGCGAGCAAAGTGCATTCAAATAATGTTGTAAGCACGGGCTTAGGCTCACACTGCGCCCGCTCTGAATAGTCTGTCAGGAACCTAAACGCGGCATTGTGCCACTGCGTTGCTGGGCAGGCGACGTCTGAAGAGTGGGAAAGATGGGAGGGAGCGTGGTTCGGCTGTGACCACAAAGATTTTTTTTTCTTTATTTTCCCTTGCCCGCCGTTCCCCCCCCCTCCCACCCCCTCATCCTCCCAGAAACTTCAATAAAAACGCATTGCTTTTGCGAAACGTGCATTGAGAATCGTGGCCTCGCTTTACAGTAATTGAAAGGAAACATCGCGCTAAAAAAACACACACACAACTGCCGCTGTTATCACAATCGCTAAATATGTTTTTAACCTCGACTTGATTGATCGCGCACAGTCGATAATTTACTCAAAAGTTTGTACGAAACATTGGTCCCGTGTATTTCCCCCACCCCGCCAACCCCAATGCTTTAGTTTTCACTTAAGCCCCCCCCTCACTCACACTCCCCTATTGACTCAATAGGTTTGGCACCCTCGGTCAATTTTCTTTTGATTGAGGGCCAGTTTTTTTTTTTGCTGAAGCCACTGGTTCCCACAACAGTCCTGAATAGTGGCCCAGAGACGACAGCTGTCAATCTCTCTCACGGCTCGGGAACAAAGAGCTAACTGTGACCGCGGAGAAATTGGTATAATTCTCACACGTCGAAGGTCAATTATAAATCCCGGGAGAACGCTCGTGTCTGGAGCGCCATGCGAATTGCGAAGCCCCAAAGGCGGCTGGCTGGCTGCATTCTCCCCGCCAGCCCCTCCACGCGGGCCTCTCCCCACCCTCCCCGCCCCTTCACACCGCACAATGTCATGGCAAAACAAAGACAAAGATCACCCATACAGCTTCGGCAGACTGTTGGGGCAAGTGCTGTCAGCGAGCACCCTAATGAAGGCCGGAACGGCACACGGGGGGGTGAGTGGCCAGCACAACTCCTGACCGCCTTTGTCTCCCTTAGTGGCGATGTCTACACACACCCACACTAGGTACTCATTTGAGAAAGAGTCGACCGAGGGGGAGGCGCAGGACCGGTTCAGATCATCGTCAATGGCGGTGTTGGCCATGAGCGGGAATCGAACTCGGGTCGCCGGGTTCGTAGCACAGAGCGCTAACCTCTAACCTCTACCCCTACTGCTCCACCCTAATGTCACGGCGAACGCACAGGCACGCAAGTCGCGATTAGACAATTGCAGGGCCCTCCACTGTCAAGCCTGTTCCTCCTTGATGTGGGCTAGCCGTGATTATTATTGCTTCGTATTAGCTATGCATACTGCGGTCGGAACCCGGCCACCTGGTCACGGTCAGATTCGGTGGCGTGCGACGTCTGAATCGGTGCTCGGTCAGCCACCGCCACATTCTGCCTGTCGTCTACGCTGACATATATAAGAGATGGTATTAGGCGGCCCGGGTTTAAGGCAAATGCGCTCTAAACCCAGCCATGCCGAGTTGGATTCCCGGCCACGGCTAACGTCATCTGTGGCAAATGATGGATGAATCGGTCTGGCCATTCTCTTCACCAACCGGCGCTGACCGTTCTGGTGAAGTATGGTCAAACAACTCCCAATGATTGATATGTCTGGGGCCATCATCGAGGAGTGGATTGATAAAGGGCCATACGTTATTTCCCTTGCATTATTATTGTTACATGTGCAGCTACTTTGTCTAGCCAGATGGTGCTCTGGTGTTGTTAGAGCAGATGACCGGTAATCATCGGGTGGTTGCGAATTCGAATCCCGGTTGTTGGGTCCACTCAGCTCATCATCTTCCCTCTGGGCACGTGACGCATCTGGAAGTCCACTCGGCTGCTGATAAAATTACAAATATTTTACCTTTTTAACATGGAGGTACACGAAGGAAGGTGATGCGTTTCACACGTTAATTGAAAGAAAAATATATATTACAAAACTAATCAAACAAGTAATGAATTACTATAATCCGTTTGATTTGTAAAGAAACAAATATGTGAATATATCACATTAATCCTAAAACCACGTGAAGTACATTAATCAAAAAATGATTACTTTTGAAAAGTAACCCACCCAACACTTAGGAGTAACAATACACGAAGGTGAATTACTGAATGTCACGTGACATCACTGTTCTGCATGTGTAATGCACGCAGCTTTGTTTACGCCAGCGACTCAAAAGGAGTAAGAATTATGACTATTAATATGATGATTTAAACAAACCATATGCTAAAACTATTTACTATTTTATTCTACCAGGTAAGACCCACTGAGCAATGTAGCTCCTTTAAAAAAAAAAACACCTGGCCACAAATGGCAGCTCAACGATGTGGCTTATCACGTGAACATTTCTAGCAGCCAAATGCTCGAACGCGTGATGTTGATTCTAAATGTGGAGGGGAAAGCCGGAGGACTCGGAGAAAAATCCACGCGACCACGTGGAGAGAGAGAACATGCAAACTCCAAATATACGTGTGTCAGGGTTGGGATAGAACCCACGACCTCCTGCATACCAGGAGAGGTATTTAAGTCGCAAAAAAACCACGAAAATTCCTCCTTCACAAGTTAACAATTCCACACACATGCTGTAAGAAAAAAAAGCTATTAAAATTTGAGCGGAGCATGCTAATGAGTGAACAAACGTTTCAGATTTCACCAATTTATACATGCATTTTGTTGGCCAATTCAATCCTGAAATAATACACAAGGATTATATATGTTTACATTTCACAATGCGAGACATTCCACGTAACTTCTGAAATTGCTAAACCAACGATAGCGCTTGAGCGTGTTGGGGACAACATGCCAACATAATTTGCGTGTTTCAACGTAAAAAAATATTATTATATTCTTTATCCATCTCGAGAGGATTTTTATTTTATTTTTTTCCTCTCGAGATGGATAAAGAATACCCACAGCGGTCTTTACAGTGCCGTACTGTACATCAGATACAGTGCTTGCGTGCAGAAAATGATCCTCCTGACCCATTCTGTTAAGCGACATTTCATGATCAACGACGTTGTAAAATAGTCATGCCGCAGCATGCAAAATTAAACTTTCCTGTTGTGGATGTGCAAGACGCATTTACACAAAGCGTGTACACATAATAAAGGAGGAGGGGGGGGTTAGATCGCGTAAATATCTAAATGTGTCGTTTAACCCGCCACCACCCGACACAGCCAATTAGTAAGGTTTGTCACTTAAACAAAACGTGGCCAATAAGTTACTAATTGACACGTTTTGTTTACGTGACGAACCTTACTAATTGGCTGTGTCGGGTGGTGGCGGCGGCTTTCACGACACATTTATATTTACGCCATCTAACCCGGAAAAGAAAAAAAACCTTCATTACAGATAATATTGCCCGCGAAAGCGTACGTGTTGAAGCGTGTGCAAAACTGTTGTTGTGTGGACACGCTGGCTGTTACTGCGTTTATATATTTTTAAAAAGAGCTTCAGTGAACGGTACAGGTGTGAAAGTGCTTGTTCCAAATTAAAACTGTGAAACGGAACTGCAAAACACCACGTCCTGGCCACATTTACCTTGCAAAGTCTCGCCGAGTGTGACCTCTTTGGTTTTTGTTTTTGTTTCGCGACGAAGAGAATTGTCTGATCGATTCCTTTTTTAACGAGTGCCTTCTAATGTGCAAGGGATCTCTCAATGAGGTCGACGTAGATGGGTTCACAAACTGTCGAACCTACTTGCTGTACTGCAAGCCCGTACGGTCATGATGGCTTTATCTCTGATCTGCCACACCGAGGCTCCAATTTGATGTGTGTGTGTGTGTGCGTCTTTGTGTGTGTGTGATTCGGCCAGTCATCTCAGCCAGTCGACCCATGGCACCTGGGTCTGTCCTGTGACATGCCAGCAGGCACTTCACATGGCCTTAAAGTGCATATAGCCTGGCACAGGTGTAGTGGTGACGTCACCGCCACTGAGTGGAAATTTAGATACAGCCAAATATTCTGAACGCACGTTTCTAAATGTGGAGGGAAAAACTGGAGGACCCCGACATAAATCCATGCGACCATAGAGAGAGAGACATTCAAACTCCAAATATTCAGGCGAGATCGAACCCGTGACCTCCTGTATACCAGGCAAGGTAGTTAGCATCTCACCACTGTGGCGCCCTCGTAGAGTTCAAGGGATAATTGACCATTGATAACGTAGTGCCACGAGCATACTTACCCAGCCACCTGCGTTGTTGATCACTTTTGAATGGCTCCTCCACTACGATAGGTGTCCACCCCATGTACGTGTCCACCCCAGGGAGGTGTCCACCCCAGATGTTGAAACGGGTGAACTCTCCGTCAACGTTGCTCGAGATGGAGACATGCACCCGGGGAGGTTGAAAATCGAGAGCGGGGAGACCCCGTGTCAGATCGACCGCTCGGATGGCCACTTTTACGAGGACGTTGTCCAAGAAATTGCTTTGGTATGAAGCCTTTAGCCAGCAGTGGCTATATCATGGTTGATGAATGACGACCTGCTGACCTCAGATGCTAGGCACTAAAACAATACTTTCACTCGGATAAAGACATTGTTAAAATATACTGTACCACACAACCAGAATAATTTTAGTAGTAAAAAAGTGCTGCAGATTTTCTAAACGATTGGCCCAAAAATGGGTCATCGGTACCACGGAGGGTTGCACATGCTACCAATGATTTTCTTTCAGAATTGTATCTCCTGAATGGCAAATCCGTCTGATAGCAAGGGCACGGCGGTAGTTTTATTTTTAAGAGTGTCGTTAAGAGGGAACCTGCGTTGTAAGTTTTGAAAATAATTGGGAACTGTGTATTATAAGATCCCAATGCTCCCTGCCTATAGTGGACACTGGAGTCGCATTTTCCACCCCGAGTGGTATACCGAGAAAAAAAAAATTCCTCTCAGCCCCGTGGGTTGAAGGGGGAAAATCCAATACCGTGTGTGCATCACTCACGGCGAAGCCATCTTCGGACCAGCACAAGAGTTAACGGTGATTTATCATTTATCATTTATTGGCAGTACTTATGGGTCCCGTTTGAACCAAAGAATTACTAAAGTAACTGTGGCATTTTATGACCTTTTGCGTAATTCTTTGTACCGCACCCTCTACCCTTTACATAATGCTTGGCAAGTTTAGTTAATTTATTCTATTTAATATACTGACCCTTGCTCGAGAATTTATTCAAATTTCAAGCTGTTCTCATATTCGAGCAGATATTATCATTACATTCATTATTATTTGACTAAACAAATAGGCATTGAGTTCTCGTTATATCCATCCTCAGCATTAAAACAATTGCGGAAGCTTCCCTGGTGTTATGAGTTCTGCGATGGACTTGCCAGAACCAGACATCATCCTCTGGTTCGCCTTTCGATCTCCCGGTGGCGACGTTGAAACGATGAACACGTGGTTCGTCGATCGGCAATGTCGCGTGTGGTGGCGGCGGTGGTGGTTGGTGGTGGTAGCGGCGGTGGTGGTGGCCGTGGTGGTGGAGTGAAGTGTGGGGACTCCCACCTCTTGCAAGACGTCTGTTCAGCTTGAAGATCTGTGAAAAAAATAACTTTATAGCTCATCGGATTCCTCCAGTATGAATAAATATTCTGATTCTGATTAAATATTCTGATTCTGGAATAGTCGAGCAAATGCCCTCTAGAGGGTGGATCGGTGGGGGAGAAGCCCTTCTTACACTTGCCGCGCCTTTTAGCCAAATGGATCGTCCCACTCGCGCTGCTGCTGCAGCCAGCACGTCGCATCGTCTCCTCAAATGGTCAGAATCAGAATATGTATATATGTACTGGAGGAATCCGATGAGCTGTAAAGCTCTTTTTATCGCAGATGTTCAGTCGGGGCACGGGGTAAGAACGTTACAACAACAAACAAACAAAACACGATAGGAGTGCAAAGTACAAGAAATGTAAACAAATCGCCCAGACACAAACAAATAAAACGAAACTGTCCCCATGCTACCAGGCAAGGCCCAATTGAGGTCTTAACGTTGATATCGGGGTCAGTGTATTTTCAATTTTTTTCTTTACCTATCGCGAGTGAACTGAAATTTGTGCGCATGCTGGCCGCAATTTGTTCGTTCGGGAGCTACGTGCCAATGTCAGAGCTTCGCTGGCCAGCAACGAGAGAGGGCATCGCAGGCAGAGTTGATGGAGTCGTTGCTAGTCCACCACCACCACCTCCTTGATGGGAGCACAGACTGCCGCAGTGGGCTCACGATGCGATTCATAGTTTGGGTCGCACGTCCCCACTGTCGTCGATCTCGTTTCTCCCGTTTGTCCGCTCGTGAAGGGGATGCCGCGCATCGACCTTGTCGATGTTCTGATGCGGGGTCGGTGGTTGTGCACCACCAGCTCATTCGAGGGACGTCAAGGCCAAGGAGGTGGCGACGGTTTTTGGGGTCTCGAACGAGGCTTGTTTTTAATTCTCGATGAAACGGTTGCACGGTAAAGACAGAACCAAGGGCGTAGGCGAAATAAACTTTCGCCTTCTGCGGCAGAACAACAACAAGATAATCCCTCCCAAAAATCTCGGGGAAACGATCGGCGTCATACATGCAGTCGCACGAGGGAGCTCTTGAAGGCAGTCGTTAGTTTGGCCGAGATGCGAAATCCTGAATATGAATTACCAACCGGGGGCATAGGTCACGCGCGCGGTATCATACATCACCCACTGTTTAAAGTTCCCCTTTCAATTAAAGCCATTTAGTGTTCCTCCTGCGCATACTTTCCCCGGTGCCTGAATGCGTTCTCCACGAAACGTGTGGGTCGCCACCCATTGTGCGCGCGGTGCTACGCGTGCTAACACTACAACAATCATCGGCTTTGTTCGCCATTTTAGTCTTGTTTATTTCTCCATTCCTTCCTTCTAGAAATATACACATTGGAGACTTTGTTGAATACTGCAGGCCCTATGCATGCGTATACAGTACATGTAATCCCGCTATACGCCTGGCCAGTTTCTTGCGCATATTCCGCCGGAGTTAAGCGCCCTCACCTTGTTTTAATTTCTCCCCACGTCCCTTTTTTTTTTAAAGAGAAGTGTGCGTGATTAGCAGCGCGCCCAAGAATTCCCTGTAAGCTTCTTAAGGCGTTAGTCACGCCATGACTTCTGGGAACACCGCGGTAAGCGATCGCCGCAGGGCAAAGGGCGAGTCTTACCCTCCATGCATCAGACTCCTGGCCGTGACACTCTCTCCTCCCGCACCTCCCCGCAGCGTCCCCCGCCTTCCCTCCCAGCCTCCCTCCCTCCCCCACCTCGCTGCAGTGCCTCCCTCCATCCTCGCCTCCCTAGCCAGCCCTCCCAGCATCCCTCCATCCTCGCTCTCCCTCACAGCCTCCCTCCCTTCCCTCCCAGCCTCCCTCCCTTCCCTCCCTCCCAGCCTCCCTCCCTTCCCTCCCTCCCAGCCTCCCTCCCTTCCCTCCTTCCCTCCCTCCCCACACTCCCAGGCTCCCTCCCTCCCTTCCCTCCCAGCCCGCCTCCCTCCACACGCCCTCCCCGCAGTGTCTCCCATCCCCTCCCTCCCTTCACCGCTTAGCGCATTCAACTCGCTCCGCAAGCCATCTCAACAGTCTCTCCCCCCCCGCCACCGCCTCGGATTCCTACCCCCACTACCCCCACGCCCATCGCGGGCAGATTTCTATCTCAAGAGCACAGCCAAAGCCGCAGACTCGCGCACGTACACACGTAGTTACGCACTCATAAGCCCACGTACACACACACGTGTGTGTGTCCGTATAGCCTGAGCAGATTGTTGAGAGCAATTGCTGTTAGGGATTCTATATTTGAAGCTTTCGTGACTGCAAGGATTCATACTCTCACGTTTTTTCGGTAAAGTCACGTAGGTAAAAAATAAAATTAAAAGTTAATAAAAGTAATAACGGAGATAAAATAAAATAATAAATCACGACGTTTCTACGTGACTTTACCGAAAAAACCTGAGAGTATGCTGTTAGGGAGCCACCTAACGAAGGCCTGCAACGGCACACGAGATGATGGGTGGCCTAACACCACGCCCGACCGCTTTTGTCTCCGCGTGGGGGGCCACGTTGACACAGCGCGCCGGGGGTGTCGTCCCGAGGTTGAGGCTCGGGTTACCGGTTCGGAAAATCGTCACGTGGCGGTGATGTCCGCGAGCGGGAGTCGAACCCCCCGGAGGCTGTTGTCGGCTTCGACTCCCGCTGCACGACAAGTCCCACGAAGCTCTCGCGCGCGTATTTGGAAGACGCATGGGGGGGGGGTGGGGGGCAGGTGCATCCCGCAGAGAAAACTTTGCTCCTTAACTGCCCCCCCCTCCACTCCCACCCTGAAATGTAATGCTAAATACGAGGACTTTGCAGCACCCAAAGGATTACTGGATCGCAATAGCCATAGCAACCCCTGTCTAAATTCGTTCGCGTCCAATGGGGCGGGTGGCTTAACACCGTAAGCTATGATAAGGTTCATTTTCAATTAAGCTTTTTTTTTCAATTAAATATCAGCTTTATTTATTATCAATTTAGTTTCAGCTTACGTTCGGATTATATACTTTTTTTTCGTTAGAAACGTGTTTTCAGCTTGAGCGTCGGTGGAGATGGAACGACCGCGAACGAGTTTGTTTGCTGAAAAGGAGCTGGGTACCTCATCGGATTCCTCCTCCGGTCCAAATCAAGATCGCGATTCCGATTCTGCGCAGGTAATGGTCGTGGAGCGAATTCGTGGCAATATCGTGAAAGGTGGGCAGCGGTTTGGGGGGGAAGGCCTTCATCCAGCAGTGGATTGGCCATGGCTGATGATGCCAGCGTCTAGACGCGACCGCCTCTCACGATGCTTACGTGAGCAGCTGGCACTTTTAAAGAGAGGTAATGAAATGCTGCAGTCAGTCAAGAGAAACGGATCCTGGACTGGAACGGGGGCAGGTTCGTCGACAGCATGGAACGACTTTTGAATGGAGTTATAGACATGCGGTCAGCAGGGGAGAATGATCAATTTCCTCATTACTGCACATTTGGAGAAAGAGCTTAATAGCTCATCGGATTCCTCCAGTATAAACAAACATTCTGATTCTGACATCCGAGTTTCATAGCAGTACCTAACCTGGTCTGGACTTGTTATAATGCACAGCATATCGTTTACATTGTGTCAATTAAGTTAACTTAGGGGAGGCCCAGGACCGGTTCAGATAATCGTCACTCGGGTCACTGGGTTCATAACACAGCGTGCTAACCGCTCCCCCCCACAGTAATACACATGCAAAGACTAAACTAAACTATTTTATTATTTCACCAAGTAAGGCCCACTGAGCTATATAGCTCTTTTTTCAGAAATGACCTGGCCGCAAACGATAGCTCAACGAATTGGCTTGTCGTGTGGAAATGTATAGCAGCCACAAATACTCTAAACGCGTGATGTTGATTGTAAATCTTGATTTGAAGCTTTCGTAACTGCAGGAATCCATACTCTTTGGTTCTTTCGGTAACACAAGCGTCCGTCATTTGTCTGATGACGGACGCTTGTGTTGCGCCCGAAACGTCGTGATTTATTTTATTTTAAACCTACGTGATTTTACCGAAAGAACCAGAGTATTGATTGTAAATGTGGAGGGAAAAGCCGGAGGACCCGAAAAAAATCCACGCGATCATTGGGAGACCGAGACACGCAAACTGCACAATGCAGGCGTCGGGGTCCAGATCGAACCCACCACCTCCTCCATACCAGGCGAGGGAGTTAACATCTCCTAGCCACCGTGACGCCCAAGAGACACTTACACGCGCGATTAACATTGGAACCACACAATTAAATCGATGAGGCGACCCTGCACCCACGAGACTCGTCTTTGCACTGCTAATTGATTCTTAAGCAACAATCGGATGGGCGTACGAAACAATTTTAAATAGGCTAATAACAGGTATAACTGCTTTTTGTATTTGTTTTTTTAAGTTTGTCGTCCATTCCCACACCTCCGATTGGCACGGTCGGGCCGCGTACGGCACGAAAGAAGTCCAACAAATACGGTGCATACACGATCGAAACATGAGAATAGGTTTCACCCTTTCCGGCAATACAACAGTTGTGTTAGGATGTTAAAACACCAAACTGAAACCTTTTTGCAAGCAATCATGTCTGCATTGACCGCATATATACTTGCGATGAACATGCAAACCAAAGACAAAACACGCTCTGGTAGTGTATGATGCATTGTCTTTGAAACTCATTGGTCCACACCAGAGACGGCTGGCTTTCTTTAGCGCTCTAAAGAAAGCCGTCTCTGACACCGGCAAGGGAGAGAGACACACGAAGATCTGAACGATACGTCTATTCAGCCGTGGCGTCACTAGGTGTCTCTAGCGAGCAACCTCAACCAACCAATGGCACCGCACGAAACGCGTTCGCTCCTCCACGTCACGTCCTCCTCACGAAACAAACTCTGGGAATGCTCACAGAGTAGAGATGTCTTTGGGTTAGATCGCGTACGTATAAATGTGTCGTGACACCTCCACCACCCGACACAGCCAATTAGTAATGGATTTGTCACGTGAACAAAACGCCGATTAGTCACTACTTTAGCCCACCGGTGTGTTGGAGAGTTAATCCACAAAATTTACAATTTGAGTAGTACGGCGTTTCGCTGGTAATTACATCCAGCGTCATCATCGGGCGAATTGCCAGAATAGTGAAGCAATCCACCTGCTTCATGTCTTCAATAGAGCAGCAGCACGCGGTCATGTCACTGAACCCATCAGGTGAAGAGATCAGAAGCAGAGGAATGGGGAGGATTTGTAATTATATAATAGATTAGTAATAATCAAATGATTAGTATGTTTCCTCTATAAGGAATTGTAAGAAGTATTACTTAATAATACGCTTCCAGGCCGCACTAAGCCTGGAGCTGTCAGAGCGGGTTAAAATAATTTGGGTTTCTCTCAAATTCCAAATCTCACCCGCTGAAAACGAGCAATGGGGTGAGACGCGGCGGAGATTTCACAACTGTCCACCCGAACGACAATTCCACATTACCATGGTGAGGACCAGCATCTCTATTATTCGATGTACAGCGGTGGAGATTTCACATCTGTCCACCCGGACGGCAATTCCACATTACTATGGCGAGGACTAGCATCTCTATAATCCGATGTACAGCGGCGGAGATTTCACAACTGTCCACCCGAACGGCAATTCCACATTACTATGGCGAGGACCAGCATCTCTATAATCCTCTGTACAGCGGCGGAGATTTCACAACTGTCCACCCGGACGACAATTCCACATTACCATGCCGAGGACCAGCATCTCTATAATCCTATGTACAGCGGCGCAATAACGTAGGGGAGCTGGTGGGCAGGAGGGTGGTAGGGGAGTGGCGGTGGCACAGTGGTTAGCGCAACGCGCTATCAACCTGAGGCTCACAGAGTTAGATTCCAGGCTTACGGCAAAGCGTCACTGGCAAGTGATATGTGCGACCGGTCGTGGGTCTCCACATTCGCCCACCAATCGCATTGCACTAAACGCGTTCGCTCATCCAGATTACGTCCTCCTCGAGAAACAAACTCGCATTTTGGCGCGGGGGGTGTTTTTTGCCGCACCGCAACTTGGTACCGTGACTCCGGTGTGTTGCTCACCTCTGGGTACTACTTTGCTTGGAGAATTATACGCAGAATTTTTTTTTAAACAGTTTCAACAACTCAACGATAGTGTTTTGTACGTTGAACTTTTTTGCACCATACGTAGCCACCCGTGCTAATCGGAGTTGCGGGGGAAGGACAACACACGTGGCATGACAGATATATTGGGAGCACAGGGCATGCGTCTGTGTTTTTCGAGGTGTTGCTAACATTGACAGGGCACCAATAATTCACTGGTCAACACACTTTTTCTGGCATTAAAGTATTCCAACGGTTTTAAGGTACTTTTGGGGTGCTGATTCCAAATCTGGCATCAGTTTTTGTCTATCACATCAGGTTTTTGAGATATAAAATGTTGCATTTTCAATAAAAACTGCAGAAGAGAAATATAAAATAAATGTGGATATCTACATAAAATGATATTATAAACACACTATCCTAAAAATACAGCACCATATTTTAACACTAAAGCAGTCACTGACTCTCAACAACTTGCAATCATAAGTGACAGAGTTAATTTCGGGTAAAATCAATGAAAATGGGGTATGCCGATAGCATAAAATGAGATGCGGTAGAGCAAATCTGAGATCAGATTTGGAATCAGCACCCTGAAATTAGTCTTAAACAGCTGCAAAAGTCCAGGCCAGAAAAAAATGTTTTTTTTGTTGACCAGTGTAATTTTAAGAGGGCCTTATGAACGTGACTAGCTCCAGCTCTGCATCCATACCAGTCAGGTACTCGCGAGACCAAATATTATCCCATGACCAACCCGCAATGACCGGAATTGTGAAGTATGGTCGTCGTCTCCCACCCCCTGCTCCCCATCCCAAATGTATACTTTAACACAACATTGACTCATTTCATTTTGGGAATGGCGCGTCTCATGTATTCCTATCATTTGGGACGCTGTGTTTAGACTTCCCTTCGCATTGCGGGGCTTCGATTCACACGAATAAGTCCAGTGACCCGCACGAAAGGTCTAAAGTGGCATTATAATGTCTGCAGCTATTTCTTTAGCGAGTGCCCATCAATGGCATGAATAGTTGTCCTGTATAATGTGTCACGGGTTGGGGGGTGGGTGGAGGGGACAAAAAATGACAACGCTTTTATTGGCGGGACAGGGCGTGCTATGTGCGTGTGTGTGTGTTTAGGGGTGTTGTCTAGAGATGTGTGGTGAGAATTTCTCCATTGGGGTGGGGTACGGAACGGCTGCGGTTGGAAGCGATGATCCGTCGAGGAGGAAGAGGCGTGTGAGTGTGCGCGCGTGCGCGTCTCTCGTTTGCGATGGCGCTTCGCATGGAGGTGGTGGGAGGAGTTGGTTAAACAATTTTCGTGTGATCACATCATTTTCTTCAAAGGGCTTCCACGAAAACAATGGGCTCTGCCGGGATAAAGCGCTTCAAATTTTGACAGGACAGTCAAAGACAGGCACGAGTGTGAAGTCGTAATTCAATGTCACCGCTCGATTTTTTTCCACACACCCCCTCCCCACTCTCCCTGTTGCTCCTTCAAAAGGGTTGTCCCCTATTTCAGGACCCCCCCCCCCTCCTCCACCACCTCGCCGCCTGCCCCCCCCCCCATCATCCTCTAAAGATGGTGGGGAGGGGGCACACAACGGAGACCAGACAGCATTCGCTTCCCCGGCTCAACTGCCCCATTTGACACGGTCATTAATGGCTGGGAGCTGCCTTCCCGGCAGCCTGCTGCTGCTACTGCTATGCGTCTGTGTGCGCGCACGTGTGTGTGTGTACACGTGTGTGTGTGGGGGGGGAGCGGTAGTCTAGCGGTTGTCTCGACGTGCTACGAACCCGGCCACCCGAGTTCGATTCCCGCTCACGGCCGAACACCAGTGACGGGTTATCTGGACCGCTCCTGTGCCTCTCCTAGGTCGGCTCGGCCTTAAATGAGTACGTTGTGTGGTGTGTAGTAAACATCAGATCTGGGTCTCGTGTGTTCTCGTATCGGTCTGTTGATGTATCTGTACGTATGTATGTACGTGTAGTCTTTGCGTCTGCGTGTACATGTGTGCGCTTTTGATACGTGTGTCTATGTGTGTGTGGTGGCCGGGCGTGGTGCTGCCCCCCCCCCCCCTCGTGTACCGTTTCGGCCTGCATAGGTGCTACTCGCTAACAGCACTTGCCCCAAACAGCCCGTTAAGGCTACACGGGGTATCGTTGTCTTTGTTTTTGCCCGCCGTAATAGGTGCTCGCATAGCAGCAGCAGGCTACCGGGAAGGCATGTGCACTTACCCATAGCAGTCTGTTAAAGGCTATACTGTAGTTGGATCTTTGTCGCTATTTTTGACTGTGTATGCGTGGGAGCCGGTGTGTGTATGTGATGAATGCACACACGAGTGTGTGCCTGTAAGAGGGAGTGCACGTTATGACAGCCGTGTGCATGTAACTGTGCATGCGCTGTGAATGATACAACATTATCAGTGGCAAACGGTACTTGGGCCGCTGCCGAGGTAAGCGAGGATTTAAAAGAGTGCATGGAGGCAAAGGCAGCCGGCCTGGCGTGGTCTTAGCCAGACCATGTTCCTTGGCAACCTTAATAGGTGCTCGCGAACACCACTTGCGCAACGGCATCTCACAGGTTCAACCGAGTCGATGTAAACCTCGCACACGCAATGTGTTCGCGAAGCTGCCGTGGTTTGATGGTTTCAGACTGAACTCTTAGATCCAGTCGAATCACTTAAATTCTGCCGGAGCGATCGTTGAAACGATGGCTCTCAAAGTTTGGGAATTCCTCCCCCGCGCCAGGATGGTTAAGTGGGTAACAACCATAAAGTTCGACCAACACGAGGTGACTTGCGGTGGGTTAAAGCGTGGGTTACTCCCACCTCTTCCAAGACGTCTGGTCAGCGTGGAAGAGTAGGCCAAATACCATCTCCTGAAGGTGTGGGGGGGGGAGTGGAGGCCTCTTCTGCCAGCAGTGTCGTTGGCGAGAAATTTGCAGGGACTGCACCTTAATCCCCTTATTGTGTCTAACACATTCAAAACCGCTATCCCCGCCATCGATGCATTTAACAGCCTAATGTCTCCGTGCGTTTGCTACCCCTTGGTCGTTATACGGACAATTTATCACTGTTCAGACTGTCTAGCCAAGCCCTCACACCAGCCTGAGCGAGGGGGGGGTAGTTGGCTTTAGGCTCGTCCTAGAGGGGGTAGAGAGAAGCAAGTTGACGGTGGGTGGGGGAGGGCGCAGGGTGCGTGGTGGTGGTTGGGTGGGTGGGGGGGATAGAATGTAGCAGGGCAGTGTATGGAGTCTGAGGATCAAGCTTCTGTCTGTCTGTCTGCATCTTAATTACAATGGCTGGGGCGGGCATTCAAACTGCAGTCACGCGATGGAGAATCGCGCAGTGCTGCTGTGGTCCTACAGCCTCGCTGCGTTCGCAGTGCATCTTGTAAAACTGCGATAAGGCATTATCGAACGCTGTTTTTAATATATATCTGTAGTTTGTACGCGCGTAGTACGATGTAATAGATGAGATGTTTGCGTGTGTGTGCGTGTCCATATCGGGTATCGGTGGTGTCGTGGTTGGCGCACTACGCTCCGAACCGGGCGACCTTGGTTCGATGCCCGCTTACGGCTAATATCAGTCACGAGTGGTATGTGAACTGGGACTTTCCTATGTCGATTCTGACTTAAGAAAAAAAATTAGACGCTGGGTGCGGCGTATATACATCAATCCAGTCCTGTACTGGAGAAACAAAGACGGCCGGGCGTGGTGGTGTTGTTGGCCAGACCACTCCCTCGTGCTCTGTACCGGCTTTCATAGGTGCTCGCTGACAGCACTTGCCCCCAACAGCTTATGTGTCTATACGGGATATCTTTGTCTCTAGTGTAATTATAATCCAGATGGCGAATGTGTTGACCGGGCGCTGTAGACAAAGCACCCACGCGATTGAGCCGACCGCTTCCCAAAGTGCAGGTTCGAGTACCTGAACCAGCACCGCCTTGTGATTGCCAGAGAGAAGGACTTACCAAAGTACGCACCTCCGATTAGCACGGTTGGCTACGTACGGCGTGAAAGAAGTTCAACGTACAATGGATGTTTTTTTTTACTTTACAGCACTTTTGTGAATTCCGTGCTGGATGAAGACATCAACGCGCACTGCCACTTCATACGATGCTTCTGTGATGTAACAAATGTGCTGAGTAGCAGTTATTGGGGATACGCCAATTCGCTTACGGTATCAACTTAAACACGTCTCAACTTAATGAACGTATTTAATCGACTTGTTTTTATTCAATTACTGCATAGTTGTTCATGTTACATAATTACAATGTCACGTATTATTTGTTCAAATACAAATTTTAATCATTAACCGTTTGGGCAAATTGCATATCTGTTGTTTTAGCTTCCCCCTGTATATGTTCGTGTAAACAGTTTACATCGTATTATGTGGAATTTCTTCAACAGTGTTCTGAAATTCCTTTTCTCAATGTTTGTCAAAATGAGATGGCTACTCACTATACTTTGTGCCAATTTGAACGTGTGCATTTTATGTGCCAATCCGATGCTTGTAAAGTATATCCGTGCCCAACTACACTATTGACTTTGCCAATTTATTCATGCAATATCAAATTTTCAGTTGCGTCTTAATAAATACGTATCTTAATGAAGGCCTTTGTGTGCATTTGGATGTCTGCTATAATTTCACACTGAATCCAATGCCTTTTCACAATCAACGAGAGCCACGTGTGATGTTAAAAAAACGAGAATGTTTTCTATTTTTTTAGAGAATATTCTTTAAAAGAAAAAAAACTGAGGCCTAGATACAGCAGTTTGAATTATCCGAAAATCTGACGTCAAAATAAATTAAGTCAATTGCACGGTTTTAGCACCGGGGGTGTCATGAGCCATTGATTGAGGTATACAAAACACGTGTACCAAGACGATTTAAATAATTTACAATAGCAATTATTCGAAAATCGGAAACCAAGATTGGAAAAAATTTTCCTTAAAAATCCCAAAAAATAAACGTTTAAATACGAAACGTATCCCTCGTAAATTATTCTAATTCGTCTCTTCTGCGATCTGATCCACAGTGGTTTACATGGCCAATGGTAGAAAAACCTTTCCTAAAATCCATCTTGCTCACGTGGTGGGTTGGTCTCTAACGTTTACGAGTTTCACATCCCTCTGACGTTGCGAATGTGTCTGGAATTCTTCACATCGATTATTTCCCTTTTTTAGAAGAGCAGAATGGTCAAGGCATCATTACGCGTTTGAGACATTTCATCTCCGTGTACAGGTTTAATAGTCAGGTAAACTGCGTTTGGTCAGCAGCTGGTCGCACTAGTTTTTTTAAAAGTTGGATTCAAACATAAGTATGGCTAAACAAAAATACGTGATTTTTTTTTTAACAAAGGACATTGTTGGAGAGATACAGCTGTAAAACATCCAGAATGTGGACACCTAGGAGGGCAATTATTGATGGCAGATTGGGATCGTAACGATATAATAAAGAAACAAACGGAAGCAGGATGATATTATTTGTCGGAAAACTGATTAGATTTTTATCATGAAAACCAATATCGCAGTGTTATTGGAAGTGAATCAACTTGGTGTGATTTATATGAATCATTATAAAGAGGCGTAGATGTTGTTGACCACCCTTCTGCGCTTGACCACCCTTCTGGGCTCAGAAGGGTGATCAACACATCTACTATATAAGGAACGAAACAGGTGGACTTCTCCACAAATCTGGCTGTCGCCTGATGAAGCTGGTTGTAATTACTGGCGAAACATCGTACTCAGTTTGTAAATGTTGTGGCTTGCCTCTCCAACACACCGGTGTGCTGTACTAGTGACGAATTGGAAAGTTATGTTTACGTGACAAACCTTACTAGTTGTTCTGTGTCGGGTGGTGGCGGGTTTTAACAACACATTTTTATATTTACACGATCTAACCCAAAAACCTCTTACGGAGACATCATATTGACTCTTGAAGAAAATAATTGTGTTTGGTTAAGACGCACTGCTAGAACCGAGTGATAGTCTGATGGATGAGACTAGTGACAGAGTGAGAGCCAAAGGGAGGGATTACTCCCGTAAGGACAACGGCCACAACAATGGAGCAAAAAGGTGGGTTCATTTGCAGCACTGAGATGGATCATAGTATCGCGAGGCTGTGAGGGCTTGAGAAGGCATGTGGGGGTCTTCATTTAGCAGTGGATAGACAATGGCAGATGATGAAATGGAATTTTTATTTTAAGATGGACTGGGTGCTCTGAAAGTTGATAACGGGAGTGGCAATAGAATGATCTGACACCACGTAGATCCTGGGGGTTCGAATCCATGGTGCTGCAGTCAGTCATCCCAAAGTTCATTTGGATCCTCAAGTGTCGTGAGTTGATGGTCGCCAATGACTGCACGGAAAGAAAAGGGGGAAAAAAATCGTGTGACCTTGGGTTTTTCATTTACTTTGGCCTCTTGTAACTACGAGGACCAACATTTCGGGTTGACTGACACGTGACAAACACTCCTTACAGAGGCACGAAGGCATGCCCAATTAGTGGTGCATGAAAGAGGGCCCATTGAAGGGCCTCCAGAAGTAGTTCGGCGGTGTCACCTTCCACGGCCGTTCCCGCGCGTCGCGACGAGATGCTCTGCCGAGTGAACAAATCGCACGCGGAGGTTAATCGGGCGCGTGAACTGTCCGCAGCAACGGCAGCAGCAGCACCGCCGCCAACCAATTGGTCGCCCTGACAATTCAACAGCGGATGTGCTGTGACCAAACCTGGCCGCCATAGCAACGTGGAATTTCAACTCATTGATTCTGGGCTGTAACAAAAAGAATAAACGAGACGCTTATCATGCCACGCTCGTTAGAAGCCACCCCCAGCTTTCTTTTTTTTTTGCTTTTCTGATTTGCAAAAAAATAAAGATTTCCCGCTCGTTCAATGTCGTAATCGTCACCGGCAGCTCCATTTGTGGCTCAAAGCCAGTGATGCCATTCCCCGTTCCTATGACGGGGTGAGAGGGGGGGTATATTCAAAGGGCAAACTTTGGCAATCTCGCTGCACTTTTTATTTTCACTGCAGTGACGTCACTAAGTGCTCAAGCGGCGCGCGCGAAGTTACTTTGAAAGTTCTAAACTCGTGCTGTCACGGCGAGCACACGAAGCACGGAGACAGTCGTACATGGCGAATGTTATTATACATATATATAATAGAACACAACTCTACAATAACTGCAGGACGACTTAGGTGAGCAGGCACCGCAACTCAAGTGCGTGTTAATATTAAAGACGGGAGCGCGTGTGCCACTTAGCGTGCAACTGCATCACTGAAGCATTCAGATTGAACGAGTCCACGCGTAGAGAGAGGGGAGACACGCGTGTTACGCGGAGCGGTGGTGCAGTGGTTAGCGCGATGCGCTTTGGAACACGCCAGACCCACAATGGATTTGTCAGGCCATGAGATACGACCCTCCTCCGAGGGTCGTATCCCGAAACGTCGCCTGTTATTTACTATTTTATATATTTTATGTGTAGGGTGTTTCAAAACGCTGGACCCGATTTGAAATTGCTATATCTCTGCAACGACGAACCGCCCATGAATAAAATTATTACCACTTGAGAGGGCGGGGCATAGAGTTTCAAATGATTACCGCCAGATGCCTCTCCCAGCACACAAACAGCCGCTAGCCTCAGTCATTCGCAAGATGGTGACCCCACAACACACAAGGCGTTTTGCGTTCTGCAGTTCAGCAAGACTGAATCCGTAATTGCGGTGCAGCGTGAGTTTCAACGGCGTTTTGGCATTGACCCGCCAATGTCAACGAGCATGGTGTTTTTGTGCCACAATTGGCAACTAATCTGGATGACCTCAAAAACAGAATCACGGCAGCGGTGGCGTCAGTGGAAGAAGACACTTTGAGAGGCGTTTGGGACGAATTCAACTATCGTCTCGATGGTGTCCGTACAGCAGGCGGAGGGCACATAGAGCATTTATAAAATGGTTGGTAAAAGTTGATAACTCATTAAACCGTTTGTAACTTTTTGTGTAATTGCAACATGTTGCCATCGTGAAATATACTGCTTTGAAATTGCGTCCATCATTTTCAAACACCCGGTATAAGAAGAGTGGCCTTGGGGAAGACACGTCATGGCGAGAAGAGCCGACCCGTGGTCGAGACGAACAACGGAATGGTTGCAGAAGGAGGGGAAAATACCACGCAAGGACGTCCACGAACCCCACAAGGACGTCCACAAACCCCACAAGGACGCCCACATACCCGGCAAGGACGTCCACAAACCATGTCCACCTAGGAGATGGAGCAGTGCATTCCGCCCGTGTGTGCAGCATGTGCTGGTGGATCGTTGTATCGCGTAACCGTGACGGAAAGCAAAACGGCTTGGAGAGGCCGTCATTCAGCAGCGGATTGATCATGGTTGAAATATTACATATCTGTGCTATGTCAGATTCAAACGTTGTGTTATGTTTGTCGAGCTGTACTTTATATACGGCGTGTGTATATATATATACCCTTTTTTAATTGTCTATCGTCGGGCTCCATTAATACATCTTTTTTATTTGACCACCCCCATGAATATTTAAATAAGTACCGGACCAATATTTATACACACAACTTCATGGGGATTGTGTACGCTGCATATCGAGTTGTGGTTTCTATCGTACATGAGTCAATCTTACGTGGAGGAAGATCCGACCATACTTCCCCAGTGTGAAAGAATGGCCAGAACCGGTGCACAAGCAACTGACGTTGCTGCATTTGTAATGGAACCACCTCGCTCCCGACAAAGACAATGATCCCCCGTATAGCCTTAACAGACTGTTGGGGCAAGTGCTGTTCGCGAGTGCTTATGAAGGCCGGCACGGCACACGAGGGGGTGGTTGGCCAGCACCACGCCCGACAGCCTTTGTCTCCCACAGTGGCGATGTTTACACACCGCACCAGGTACTCATTTGAGGCTGAGTCGACCTAGGGAAGGCCCAGGACCCGTTAAGATAATCGTCACTGGTGTTGGCCGTGAGCTGGTGTCGAACCTGGTCTAGCTGGGTTCGTAACCGCTATATTACCGCTGCCCATACATTGCCACGCAGACAGAAATCGAGTGTGCTAATCACTGCACCTTCGCTTCCCAAATAGACACGTGGACACATTGACAGACGCACAAACACACGCATACAGTATATACCACACACTTAAAAACAGATAAAGATCCCCGTTTAGCCTGCAAAGGCTGTCGGGGCAAGAAAACACAGAGAGATACGGGCACGCAGTGTGCTAACCGCTGCGCCACCGCTCTCTCATATTTCCATAGCAAATCATGCACGACGGTCTATGCGGCAAACCCAAGCTACCTTTAAATGTACAGTGTTATGCACTTAACAAGCATCTTAATTAGCTCGCCGTATTTATAACAGTCTGCGATGCTCCTGCTTTGCTATATTACACATTCGCACAATGCGAAATTGTAATGGTAAAGCAGTCGTCGTATAAAATGTGACTTTAAAATATATATATTACTCCTATTATTACCATTATTTAACCATACTGAACCATTTTCAGGCGAGGTTCCATCAGCCCCCCACCCACCCCCCGATATACATTTTTAATTCCGCTAATGAATTATGTAAAAATCCATTAATGTCGTCACATGGTCAATCATCGTCCAGAGGAGTTCTAGCTGGTCACGTGGCCCGGCAAATGTGGGTCGCCTGTGTTCTGAATTAAGGCAACAAATCTGAAATTTGGTAGATCCCACACACTGCTAACAACAACAAACAACAGCAGCAGCATCTCACACGATGTGTAATCGCACACACGTAAAATTCCGTGGGAGCGGTGGCGCAGTGGTTAGAGCACTGCGCTACGAACTCGCCAAACCGAGGTTCGATCACCGCTCACGGCCAACACCAGTGACGATTATCTGAACGGGTTCTGGGCCTCCCCTAGATCGACTAAGCCTCAAATGAGTCTTAATTTTGGAGCTTTCGTGACTGCAGGAATTATTCTTTGGTTCTTTCGGTAAAGTACCAAAAGAATACCTCAAATGAGTGCCTGATACGGTGTGTAAACATCGCAACACGGAATACAAAGGCGGCCAGGCGTGGTTTTGGCCTCCCCCTCCTGCACCGTGCCATCTTTGATAGGTGCTCTCTAACAGCACTTGCCACAACAGTCTGTTAAGGCAACACGGGGGATCGTTGTCTTTGTGTGCCATTATCTTGCGGGTATGTATTTGCGTTTGTGTATGTGTCCATGCTTGCATGTCTATATGTAAATGTGTGTACGAGTCTTTGCGTCTGCGTGTGGTAGGGAGCGGTGGTGCAGTGATTATCCCACTGGACTACGAAACTGCCGACCCGATCTCGATTCTAGCTCACGGCCAACACCAATGGCGATTATCTGAACAAGCCTCCCCTCGAGCGAGTCGGCCTTAAATGAGTAACTTGTGTGGGTTATAAACACCAGCATTGCGGGCACCGTTTCGACCTTAATAGGTGCTCGCTAACAGCACTTGCCCTCAACAGCCTGTGCAGGCTATATCGGGGGGGAGGGGGGGCTCTTTGTCTTTGTCTACGTGTCTACGTAGGTATGTGTGAGTTCGTGTGTCTGTGCGTGCCATCTACGTACGGGGTGTGTGTGTGTAGAAACTTAACTCGTGGTAAAGTTGCAGGTCGGCCCCTGACCTTTGTGAAACACTGGGGGTCAAGTGCTTGACATGCTGGGTGGAGCCGCCACATGAACTGATAATGGCTCTGCCTATTTGTCCATTTATTCTGTCCAACCCCTTATTGTGTCCGTCAGGGCATTACCTTCGGTGACAAAATGGGCATCATTCATTTGTCATGGCCTAGTCCCCATGTGATGCGCAGGAGGGTCTCCGTGTGTCTCCGTGTGTGTGCGCGTGTGTCTCCGTGTGTCTCCCCGTGTGTAACGGCACTTGTCCTGTCTGTTAAAGGTCATACGGGGGGGAGTGGAGGGGGATCTTTATCTGTGTTGTTTGATTGCGTGTGTTGGTGGGGAGCGGTGGTCGCAGTTGGTCAGACCTCTGCGCCGCGAAGCCGGCGATCCTGGGCCTCCCCTAGGGCGACTCAGCCTCAAATGAGCACGTGGTGCCGATGAGTGAAGCATCAGCACTGGGCAGAGACAACGGTGTCCGGGCGTGGTGCTGGCCACATCACCCCCATCGTGCGCCCTGTTGGCCTTTTATATGCGCATCGCGAACAGCACTTGCCACAACAGTCTGTCGAAGTCGATACCTGTGGTCTAAGTATGTGTCTGTCGATGGAGGAAGCCCGTTTAATGTACAGGCGCATAGAGATGTGTGAACACACGTGCGTACATATGTGAACACGTGGGCTTCATGTACACACGCACGTGTAGAAACAAAGATCCCCCGTATAGCCTGTAACAGACTGTTGGGGCAAGTGCTGTTAGCGAGCACCCATGAAGGCCGGCAACGGCACACGAGGGGGTGGGTGGCCAACACCACGCCCGGTCGCCTTTGTCTCCCGAGTAGCGATGTTTCCGCACCCTACCAGGTACTCATTTGAGGCTGAGTCGACCTAGGGGAGGCCCAGGACCGGTTCAGATAATCGTCACCGATGTTGGCCGTGAGCGGGAATCGAACTCGGGTCGACAAGTTCGTAGCGCAGCGCGCTAACCGCTACACTACCACTCCCCTCCCACATACATATACACATATGCAAAGACACACATATATGTATACATATATGGTAACACAGTCACACAGAGGCGTAAATACGTTTCTAAATAAATACACATAGATATGCACACAAAGATATATACTCACACATACTCGCACTCTTAGGCTCACGCACGCGTGCACACACATAAATACACACATATACACACACTCAAATGCATATATGCACAAAGACATTCACATATATATACACGGGCGCAAAGACCTCCACACAAGCACGTATACGGAGCACGCAAATAGATGTGCGCACACAAATACACAGAAAGACAAATAGACATATACACAAAATAAACAAAGACATAATAAGACAAAGACACACCCGTATATCTGCACACTCGCACGCATACAAACACACATATATATACACGTGCAGGCAAACGTGGATACAAATATATTCGTAACCGTTACAAGGTTTATAATTTACCTGTTTGCTATATCTTATTTATCTGCTGGCTATGTTTAACATCGAGTAGGCGCTTACTATCGACATGAAGTATCGCACTGGCCATGGTTAGCGGGTGCTTTTTTACTGCATGAATGTGACTACACTTGTAGTCTACGTGCTACACCCCAATATGGTCCCCGTTTTTACTCGTGAGATTCACGACATTGTTCAAACGCGACGATAGCTTCACACCTGGACCCATGTTCGCCCTGGCGACCTCAGTTTGATTCCAGGCCACGGCGAGTATCAGCCATCGATATCTGGACCGGTCCTGAGCCAAACCCACCGTCTAATCTATGCGTATATGCTTGACCAGCGCGGTGAAGTATGGTCAAACAACGCCCGTGCCCAAAAGGCGTGGGAGGGAGCTATCCATCCAGCAGTGAATTGACCCAGAGATGCGGATCGCTGTGCTACGCGTGTGTACTTCTTGTGTACGGTTGATGTAGACGCAGCGCATCGACTACAATTTCACATTTGGATTGTTAAGCCCAGATCATCACCGCGTCAGGAGTGAGCGGAGCCGTCTGGCGCTGTGACGTTAACTTCGTATTTGTGGACGGGGCATTGCGTGTGCGCTGCCTGTGTGCACAGAAGTTGGCGGAATAGGGGCGAGGTGCATGGACACAAGTAAGACAACAACTCGACACATTCGGCAATGACCACCGCCCTCGACAGGAACAACATGTAACGTCACGGGGTACGATGGGCCTTCACGCTGCGATGAAGCGAAAGATGCCCGTGCTGTGAAGAATGGCTATTGCCCGAAACGTCGCCAGTTGTATCCGTTTTCTTTTTCAGTGTCTGTTGAAATGGCCTAGCATTACAACAGTCTATAACCCATTAGAATGGTTATTTTATCCACGATGAATGATATTAATCATTATATATTAAGTACAACATAAATGTGGATTGTTTTCTTCGTGTGTGAATTGTTCATCATTGTGAACAACATTTCGCACGTTGTCACGTGAGACACCGTCCCATGTCGGCGGCGTGCCGATTCCTATCCATTAATGGCTAAACTGATGTCGATAATTATTTAAGGCTCGCAATGCATAATCCACGTTTTTTTTTTACCATTCACATTTATCAAATTAATGCGTTAATCGTACGCGCATCATCGTCGTCGTCATCGGGCCAAGGAATTGACGACACCTTGACAAAGAGAGACAAAGACCGAACACCAGCAAACAATGCAAAGGTGAAGAAAAGTGGGAGATGGAACGACTGGATTTGTGGATTTAATCGAGACCCCCGAATTGCGACGGTTGATCGACTCGTCAAAGTGATCGCTCCTAGTGGACAGGCCCCTCCCCCTCTAGTTAATATGCATAGCAGCAGAGATTAATATCTACACAAAACATGAACGCATTGAGATTCGTATATTTGTCGAATACATACCTGTTAACCCCTTATCGGTGCCTAGCTTTTTACGGACCATTTCGGACCCATGTGTTGGTCACGCCGTGCCCTTAAAATCTCAACTTTCATCCTGAAAAGTCCCGTCTCAAGGAAGAAACGCGAACAAACAAAATTTGTTTTTCTGTCTGGCCGCATTGAAACGGCTATGCGCCGTATGGACCTGTGAAGTCAATGTCCCTGTTCAAGAATACGGCTAAACCGTATGGGTTGACACGGTATGCGAATCGAACTGTTTATTTCATATAGATATTGAATATGCAAATACTGCCTCTATTTTTATATAAACAAACTTCTATGTAATAATCCGCTGTACGAGAGTTTATATATACTGTATACTGTATAGTCAACACTTGGTGTACAGTCCTTGGTCAATCCATTGCTGGATAAAGGGCTCCCCACGCATCGTGTTGGTCGTGGGGGTTGTTTGACCATACTTCACCACGCTGGTCAGTGTAGGTTGTGGTGAGGGCAAAGCCGCTTATTATTGTCAGTGTATGCACCACACCTTATCAATACATCTGTAGTAAATACCGCATCACCATTATAATATATATTTTCGGCAGTATTGATTAGCTTCGAGCAGTGAAGTATATTCAAGACTGAATATACATTTTATACATATACGCAGGGAGGGAATTGGTACTTTTAATCAACACAAACTTGGTTGCATCACGTCTCTTGCACAGGGTCATTGCCCGAAACGTCACGTATTATAAATATCTGTGAGTTCCAAATGTGAGTTTTATTTGGGCAATGTATGCACCACTACCAACGTAAAATTTATAGTACTTATAAATATATGTACCATACATTTGATTAAACATGTATGAATTTACCGAAATTCACATCCATGTAATTCACTGCAGGGCTTGTTATGTATATAAAAACCCCAATGCAAACTCTAACAATTATAAGCACATACGTATACATAATAATAAATGCATTAACATACAGGGGGTTTCAATGTAATTGTAATGCAAGAATCATATTGACATTTCACGGAATATGAAACATCGCAGAAGGTCAGTCGCCCGAAACGTCGATATTTGTATTACTCTTATTGGCAAAAAAACCAACATGTTAATATTACGTGTAATTAACCTTCTAGTTTCTGTCGAATTCGCTGAAGGAGCAGCAGCAGCAGCTTGTGCCTTCCAGAATTTACAGAGCCTCTAATTGTCTCCGGTATGATCCGTTTCGTGTACGTTGTCGCATTAATTAAATTCCATGTCATTTATTTCATCACGCGACGGTGTACGTAGATGTGCCGTGTGGTGTGCGAGGATTTGGGGGGTGGGGGGGAGCGGGGTGGTTGAGGTTACGCGCTCGTTGTGGATCGCGGTGCTAACCCGTGTACCGGTGCAGAGAGCGCGCGGTTACTACTGCACGCATGCACACGCTGCTGCTGCTGCTGGTGGTGGTGGTGGGTGGGGGGGGAGAGAGATTGCGCAGACCTTTATTCAACCAACACGTGAGATGCATCACCTCTTGTGCAATCGTCCGCGTTATATGAAGAAGGGCCGTTGCCCGAAACGTCGCCTATTGGATGTATTTGTTTTTATTCTGTTAGGGCAATGTGATTGACGAATGTCTGTGTGTGTGTGTCTATCGTGTAGACTCAGCCTCGAATGGGTAGCTGGTGCGGTGCGTAAACATCACCACTGGGGGAGACAAAGGCGGCCGGGCGTGGTGTTTGCCGCCCACACCCTCGCGTCCATTGCCGGCCTTCATAGGTGATCGCTAACAGTGACTTGCCCCAAAAGTGTGTTAAGGCTACACGGGGGATCTTTGTCTTTGCCTTCAGCGTATTTGTGCAGGATATCAGTGCCACAGTATTAATTAAAAACAGTGATACCGTAAGCCCAGACCTAATATGTATCTTGTTGGTCCCAGCTGAGATGGAAATCCGGTACTTGAGTCGTGTCTTCGAATCGCGAATACAGGTGAATGACACAGTGTTATCACAAGCTTACTAAATAACCATACACAACGAAGACTGGTATCGCGATATGCCCCCCCGCGCATTGGCCAAATGCGTTCACGTCGCTCAACCTCAGAGGCGCACACGACTCTGTTGGACGTCACCAGGAGCTGTCCTCAGACCAGACTTGACATCATTGCCGCCATAGGAATGTGGAATTTGCAATGCGTGGCTCTGGACCGCCAATTAAACCCCGGCGTCGTTCGTTTGAACACGGGGGGGGACAATTTGACGTGGAACGAATTGTTCGCTTTGCATGAATCATACTCGCCGTATCGTTCTGGGTTGTAAGACGCTCCGGAAAGTAAGGCTCGCCCCAACAATTGGCCTTAAATTACTGGGGAGATGTGGAGGGGATGTTGGGAGGGGAGGGGAGGGAGGGGAGGTATTAAGGGGAGGGGAGGGAGGTGGGAAGGGAGGGGAGGGAGGGAGGTGAGGAGGGAGGTATTGAGGGGAGGGGAGAGAGGTGGGGAGGGAGGTGGGAAGGGAGGGGAGGTGAGGAGGGAGGTGGGGAAGGAGGGGGAGAGAGGGAGGGAGGGGTGGGAGGGGAGGTAGGGAGGGGAGGGAGGTGGGGAAGGAGGGGGAGAGAGGGAGGGAGGGGTGGGAGGGGAGGTAGGGAGGGGAGGGAGGTGGGGAAGGAGGTGGGGAGGGAGGGGAGGGAAGGGAGGGAGGTGAGGAGGGTGGTGGGGAGGAAGGGGGAATGAGGGAGGGCGGGAGGGAGGGGAGAGGAGGGAGGGGAGGGGACGGAGGGAGGTGGGGAGGGAGGGGAGGGCGGGAGGGAGGGAGGGGAGGGGAGGGCGGGGAGGTAAAAGCGCGTCTCATAATCGGGTGAATGCCGTATAAATTGCAAGGCGGAAACGGGAATCGAATCGTTTACCCAATGTCGAGCGCGCAGTGTGACTGTTTAACGGTACGGTATATTACCCAATGCCAATCTCGCGTATTTACGAAGCAAAACCTAATCATCCCAAGCCCTTTGTCAATCCACTACTGGAGGAAAGCCTTCCCCGCACCCCGTGACTGTTAGGGAAGCTGTCTGACCATACTTCACCACCCTGGTCAGTGCGAGTTGGTTGAGGGCAGTGCCGAGACCTATTCAGATATTACTTGCCATTGTTATTTCATTCCCGTGCAATGATGGCTTCTTAATGTCGGAAGGGAAGAGCGTTCCAGACGGGCGCGGAAGCCGATGTGAAAGCGCGCGACGCAGTTCGATGGCTTGGCCAAAATCCAAACCACAGCGGTTCACGATACTATGTGGACTTGTTCGTGATGTTCACCGTGGCCGGGACTCAAACTCAGATCGCCGGCTTGATGGTTGTCACAGTGAGCGAACGAATCTCCCCCCACCCCCGCCGCAGCCACCACTCATGTTTTCTACAGTGCCAATATCGAGCCCCTCGTGCGCGTGTGTCACCGTCATGTCAATCATCGTCAGGTCACGTACCGTATTCCTCTCGTGAACACGCACGTGTACACCTGTCCGCTGCAGGCGTATTCGCCAGTATCTCTGGTGCCACGTATCGGCAGCCAGCATTCCTAATTCGGTGCCGCGCATGTAATCCGTGTAAGTTTGTTACAGCGCATCCGCTCAAAGAGGGATTATCAATCCATCCGCGTGGTAATATACATCGGCGGATGGTGGAGTGGGGGCTCAGTTGCGAGCACACTGAGCCTATCAACCCCAGCCACCCGAGTTCGATTCGCGGCCACGGCCAGGGCGAGGCCTTCATCCAGCAGTGGATTGACAAATGCGATGTCAATGATGACAGTCATTATACAGTCCAACGAGAGAACACCGATTCGTATCAACCAAGGTCGACATTGCACGCGAGTGGGAGGTAGAGCTATTCATGGCCGAGTCGACCTAGATTAGACTCAGGAACGGTGCACTTACCAATTGCCACGTGGGTCGTGAATCGTGACCAAGAATGTAACTCGATATTTGCGGGAACAGTTAAGCTACCTGTTGTAAACTGTAACACATATCTTGCTGTATACACACTCACACATAGATACGTATATATATATAAACTGCACACTCTTCACGTATACAAAGAAAGACACATGCAGAGCACATGTAGATACACGCCCCTATCGTGAATCCACTGCTGATCGAGGATTTTGCCACGCCTTGCCGGCACTGGGCATTTGATTGCGACACGGCGCTGGGTAGAGTTGGGGCTGGTGAATGCGAGGAGCTGTCCAGACGTGGCCGCATCTAAGTGTTGTACAACATTGGATCATTGCTGCACTATCCTCTGCCGACGACTCAGCCCCGTACTAGCCTACAAAACTCCGGTTGTGTATTCTTAGGTTTTTTCGGTAAAGTCACGTAGGTAAAACATTAAAAGTAAAATAAAATAAAATCACGACGTTTCGGAGGCAACACAAGCTTCCGTCTTCAGGTGGAACCGTCACAGCCACGACAGCTGTATCAAGTTGCCTCCGAAACGTGATTTTATTTTATTTTACTTTGATTAATTTTAATGTTTTACCTACGTGACTTTACCGAAAAAACCTAAGAATATGAATCCTTGCAGTCACGAAAGCTTCAAATCTAGAATCCGGTTGTGTACGCATGGTGGTCGCCTATCCGATCACGATCAGGAATACATCTACCAGACATCTGTGGGTGGTGGGGGTGGGGAGCTTTATAGCTCATCGGATTCCTCCAGTATGAATAATTCAAATTCTTAAATACATTCCTGCTTAGCTTGTTGAGATCTGACGGGATCGGTTTCATTCCGTGTGATTTGGTAATAGGCAGAAGCATATAGACCCGGGTACAAAGGCGGCCAATGATTTAACGTCGCATTAATGATGGGTTTATGAGCTGTGCGTGGGTGCACGAGGCACGCGTGAACACACAGTTACACGTGGCCCCCACTGTGCAGCGTGCCAATATCTATTCCCCGTCTCGAATCCCAAGTCTCGACCAACTTCTCTCACGGAGGAAATGCGGACAATTGCAAACATGATTTTTTTAAATTATATATACGTGTATAAGTAAAATCAAATAAAAGCAAAAGTCCAGTCCCTTCTCCACAAATGTAAATAAATGCATACAATTGGTTCGCCCATCACCCTATTGGCTTTCAAGACCAGTACTAACCAGTGGCATTTGTTTTAAATAAGTAAACGTTGGACCGGGATCGACCTCCTGGCTCTCATCAGCAGAGTGGGGCTCTGCCTCGTTAAAACAAATGCTGCCGGATTACCAGATGTGATTGGCAATTTCAAAATAAACACAAACTCATCGCGAGCTTGCTTCAACACATTTCGCTTAATAATATTGGTCTGTAAAGTCAATACATTGGCTGATGAACAACACGACACGTTCATGATGAAGTTGTTTTAGGTTAGATCGCATAAATGCAAATGTGATCCGACCCCAAGAAAACGTAACCACGAATAATGTTGGTGACGAAAGCCCACTTGGTTAAACATATTTCTACTTACACGTTGCGAGACAAATAGCTGGCGTTAATTGGTAAGCTCATATATTATGCCCGACCCTGTTTGTAATCCACCGTTTGTAAGAGGGCTTCCCCACGCTGGAGAGTGAGATGGAAGCATAGAGAGTTTAGTACAACGGTGGATTTTTCTTCCCCACCCGCAACCCCGTGTCTCACATCAAGTCCGTGATCATGATCGTCACCCTGTGATTGTCCACTGAGTGAGACGCCACCTTCGTTTCGTCAACGTGTCTGCATTTTCGAAATGAGGCGTCGCTGTGAGCCACGTCCATTGGCGAACCTGAACGAGCGGTGGAAATTCCACGGTCCTATGGCCGGAGGTCGGTGTCTGTCCATCCAACGGATGGTCAATACTGTTTCCGTGAAGTGAACATCATTATTATCAATCAATCCATGACGGATGAGGATTGAATCAATTGTGAAACGCAAGATAAAATTTGAGCAAGTGGACACGTTTGTATCGCATTGCAATCAAAACAAGTATTTATATTAAAGCTTCAAAAGCGTTAAAGATATTAAACGTAACCATAATTCCCTAGACATCGACAACACAGTCTATATGCACGCGAATGTAATTAAACGACGGTACTCATCATATGTGTAGTATGTATGTTTTGCCATGCGTCTACAGTGTGTGTGTGTGTATTGGGGAGGGGGGAGCGGTGGTGCTAGTGGTTAGCGCGCTGAGCTACGAACCTGGGGACCCGGGTTCGATTGCCGCTCACGGCCAAGACCAGGTGACGATTATCTAAACCGGTTCTGTGCCTCCCCCCCCATAGGTCGACTCAGCCTCAAATAAATACCTGGTGCGACGTGTAAACATCACCGCTAGGGAGACAAAGTCGGCCCGTGCAAAGAGCTGGCCCTCCTGTGACGTGGCGGCCTTTGTAGGTGCGACTCGACAAACGGCGTTTGCCCCGAAAGTCTGTTGTTTGTATCAAACGCGGATCGCCCTTGCCGTTTCATGTTTCTTACCGAGTTTGCTTATTTAATCCCCCTGGTTAAACAACGGGTTGCAAACAGCGTTTAGTCCATGGGACCTTTTTTGTGTGCCAGTATCAACATGATGCCAACCAAGAATAGGCTTTGTAGCAATAACACAATCTTAATTTGGGAGCTTTCGTGACTGCAGGAATTATTCTTTGGTTCTTTTCGGTTAAGTCACGTCTAAAAATAAAATAATAAATCAAAATAAAACAACACATTACGACGTTTCGATTGCAACACAAGCAATCATCATTATTTTTAGACGTGACTTAACCGAAAAGAACCAAAGAGCAATAACACAGGTTCTTGATGCTCGAACACCAAACAGACACCCATTGCAAGGCATCAAGTCCGCATTGACCACACGTCCTTGTGGTACAGAATATGCAAACCAAACCTGCACTCATAATACATGCACTGAAAATGTATTTCGTCCAATGACAATTAGTAAACCCACCGTCGTCTGCGTTCCTTCGACGGAGGGAACGGCACAACAACACGGACTCTCGCTGTCTCACTCTCTCTCTCTGTCGAAGCCTTCTCGTCGTGGCCGGCAGAAGACCTCCACATTCATGACCGGAGCATATTGGCAGCTGCAATAGTCGAATATAATCATCTCCATCCCTCCGTCGATCGCCACTGCTCGATATTAAAAGCATCCCTCGCCGTGTCCGTCGGTCGTGAGAGTTGTTGTTCGACCATACTTCACCACTTTGGTCGTAACGGGTTGGTGGACGGGACAGAGGAGGAGCAGTGGGCGAAAAAAAAGCAGCCAGGCACCGCGATTGTAGAAGTCCCTCGCCTCGGTCCATTCGAGAATCGGAGTCTGTTACGCGATTTAAATCGCGTCTTTAAACCCAACAGTTTTAACAACGGGCTTTTCTCCTTAACTTGAGATTCACGCAAAGCTTTTGGTGCCCTGTGCGAAGTACGCGATAGAAAATGGAGTTTATGATTCTGATTGCTCATTATGCTCAAATAATATTTTTAACAGAATGTGCGGGGCTGTAAGCGAGCACCTATGAAGGCCGGCACAACATGCACACACTGGCACACACAAATACACACTTGGGATATAAAGATCGTAATCGCAGATACCACTGCTCCCTGTCCACTGAACACAACGTTGATTTCACGATCACTCGACACACGTTCGTTGTTAACACGGCGTGGCCTTTAAGGGAAACGTCCATAATTAGGCGACGTTTCGAGCAATGAGCCTTCTTCACAAATAGCCATTTCTCGAAACGTTGCGAAATTAAATATTTTTTTTTAAATCTGCAAAGTGTTTTTGACTAACGGTGTTGAGTTATCGCAATGTTTGTGCTTTTGCGCCATTGGCCAATTAGAGCCGCATTACCAAAGAACGTGCATGCCTGAAGATGCATCACTCATGTAATTGGTGACATGGGTGCGTCTTTGATAAGCCTGGGATCTCGGATAGCAATTCTATCTTCTCACTAATGAGCACTAAGACGGGTTTAAAAGGACCCTCTACGCAATTGCCGTCCATAACGCATCCGGCATCTTAAGATCGTTTCTAGAAAGCGCGATCGAGAATTTCTCCTGCAAAAACCGCCTTTAAGTGCGCAACGAAAACGTTTCACGTGTTCTTTTTTTTTCTTCGTCCGAAACGCAGAAGTACTGTATCTTAAATAATGCACGCTCTTTTTTTACACGAATCCAACTCGGAGCTTCCTATTAATTAGTTGAGCATTGCTGCAAAGAATTTCCGTGTTACCGTATTCTCCGTATTATAAGAAGCTCTGGAAAGTAAACCCTCGCGCTCTCCCCACCTTTACCAAACTTGTGTCACGATGTCAATAATCGGATCAATTATGTGCGCTATAAAACAAAGACAAAAATCCCCCGTATAGCCTTTGACTGTTGGGGCAAGTGCTGTTAGCGAGTAGCACCTATGGAGGCATGCAGGGCACACGATGGGTGGCCAGTAACCACGCCTGGCCGCCTTTGTCTCCCAAGTGGCGATGTTTACACCCCACATCATGCCGAACCGGTTCAGATAATCGTCACCTGCTGTTGGCCGTGATCGGAAATCGAACTCGTGCCGCCGGCTTCATAGCGGAGCGCGCTAACTGCTACACTACTGCTGCCCAAGACAAAGATCCCCCGAATAGCCTTAACAGACTGTAGGGGCAAGTGCTGTTAGCGAGCACCTATGAAGGCCGGAACGGTACACGAGGGGGTGGGTGGCCAACACCACGCCCGATCGCCTTTGTCTCCCCAGTAGCGATGTTTTACACATCGCACCAGGTACTCATTTGAGGCTGAGTCGACCTAGGGGAGGCCCATGACCGGTTAAGATAATCGCCACTGGTGTTGGCCGTGAGCGGGAATTGAACCCGGGGCGCGGGGTTCATAGCACAGCGCGCTAACCGCTACACTACCGCTTCCCACACACACGCACACAAAGCTACCCTTTGCCTTTAAAATGTAGAGAAACCCTGAATCGTGTTGTCGTGAGAATACCATACATTCAACGCACCTACAACACACAAAGCATTCCGCATTGTCCACGACCGATGTCCAAAGTCGCGTGTACATGCGTTACCCATATACGCAAGGTCACGCCACAATGGCCTATGCAAATTAGTGCGCCCGCGATTGCCAGACGCGGTTATTGGCCACGCGTTAATTGCAGAATGGCCTTCACACATCTGACAATGAGACGAGGTCTGGGGGATCACAGTAGACTAACACAGTCGGGAATGCGTTCCTGAAAGGTGCAAGGACACATATCTAAACGACGTAAAATCAAAGTGATGTGGTGGTGGGAGGGTGGTGGTGGTGGAGGCGAAGGCTGAGATGCGACTGATTCGAGAAAGGACGGATGATGCTGTCAGGGACGTAAGTTTGGGGTCGAGGCGACGCGTATCAGGGTAGTGGTGTGGACGAAGTGACGACGTATTTGCCAAACGACGTAAATCTGGGTATGACTGTAACACGGTGCAATGTTAACACGACATGTGATCACTATCTGCGCATACGTGTGTGAGTCTTTGTGTGCGTGAGTTCGCATTGTTATCTGATATTTTATTTGCATATTGATTGTCTTTGCATTGTACGTGTGCAAAGGTGTCTTTTGTGTGTATATATGTGTGTACGTGTGTGAGCTTTTGTCGATGTATGTGCGTGTATGTGTGAAATGCGCGTGTTAAACACACGAACCTGCACCCGCCATCTGCATGGTTGCGCGCTTTGCCTACCGAAGCTGATTGCTCTTGACGTACACACAAAACACAATTGTGCACACGCTACATGCGATGACACACGTGAAGTTAACATCTGGAGTGTGCAAGTGGGCGCCCCTAACATTCATACGATCAAGGCACAGCTGGCTCGCCTGATCTACTCCGGCGAACGGATCTATCCACGCGCACGGTGGAATGCGTGACGAGTCTTCCCGATCTTGATTTGAAGCTTTCGTGACTGCAGGAATCCATACTCAAATTTCTATTTAAAGCTTTCGTGACTGCAGGGATTCATCTTCTTGGTTCTTTCGGTAAAGTCACGTAGAAGGGAAATAAAATAAAATACATATTTTATTATTATTTTATTATTTCCCTTCTACGTGATTTTACCGAAAGAACCACGAAGATGAATCCATACTCCTTTTGTTCTTTCGCTAAAGTCACGTAGGTAGAAATGAAATGATTCGTGATTTGTTTTATTCTATTTTATTTCTACCTACGTGACTTTACCGAAAGAACCGAAGAGTACTAGTCTTCGCGAGTGCAGGCGGCGGGCGAGGTCTGTAACAACTGCCCGTGCGCTGTGTAAAACGAGGCCAGTCCATATCAGCGGGTGGTTATTCACCCGCGTGGATATTTCAACACGTCCCGACCTGGCACCCTATCCGCCAAGCTGCGGCGATGGAGTTAAACAACAACCGCGGATTGTTGTGGATCCAGCTGCGGATTGACGGACGATGAGTGCATTTGGTATCGTGTTTCAAATCATTGAAAAGTGGTGAACGGAGTGGCAAGCCGGGGGGGGGGGGGGGACAGGTCACGTCCGAAAGAGATCGCGGGGGGTCTCGGAGATGGAGCGATTCTGTCGGCTAGATTGTCGGATCTCGGGTTCGTGCGAGATGGCGTACGGATAGCTTGCAGAGACCTTCATCCAGCAGTGGATTGCTCATGACAATGATGTTGCTGCTGCTGATTCTGATGATGATACACATCTGTGTATATATAATATCACTCAGATGGGTAGTGTCCTGCAAAATCCGGCCGTAATCTCAGCAGCCAGAGCCAGGCAGCCTGAGCTGATTCAATGTCAAAATACAAAGATCCCCCGTATATAGACCAAACAGAGTTTTGGTGATGTTAGCGAGCACTTCGGCAAACGAGGGGGGTGAGTGGCCAGCACCACGCCCGGCCGCCTTTGTTTCCCTACTGCCGATGTTCACACACCGCACCAGCTACTCATCCGAGGCTGAGTCGGATTAGGTTGGAGCCCAGGACCGGTTCGGATAGTTCGTCACCGGCGTTGGTGGCCGTGAGCGGGAATCGAACTCGGCACGCCGGGTTCGCAGCGCAGCGCTAACCGCCGCACCACCGCTCCCCAACTCTTGCCATGTCACGCACGCACGTACACACAACGCTGCTCTAAGAGCCTCAGCAGTAATTCATTACAGGACACGCATTCACCATTAATTGCGTAGACTGCCCCCCCCCTCCCACCACACAGACACATACTTTTGCATATATATGTTCTTATGTCTCTCCCCCCATCCAAAAGAAAAGTGACCCCCCCCCCCTCGCCCCCCCTCACCCTCCGCCAACAATTACGTCGCTTCTATTCCACAAACGTAACGGAATTCATCAACCCGTAGCTACGTCTCAGTCTGCCTGTCTGCGGTGCGTCTGTGTCTGTCTGTTACGCGCGTGCGTGTGTCTGGGTTGCGTGTGTCTCTCTCTCTCCCTCCGTGTGTCTCGCTAGCTGGGGGAGGGGGGGGGGTGAACCGTCTTTTCTTGTGGCACGGCCACTACAGTCCCGCAGAGACAATAGGAAAATTATTTACCGATGTTTTGCACGTAATTGTAAATCTCTCTCGCTCCAGTTGTCGCTGGCAGCGGTTAGCATCACAAAGGGGCCGGAGCCTGTGAACCGGTCGCTCCCACCGACCCCTGCGATGAATGGGGGAAAGGGGATCGCGCGCCGTTACCGTTCAGACCCCGGCGCGCTCTCTCTCTCTCTCTGTGCCCCCCCCCCTCTCTCTCTGCCGCTCCCCCCCCCCCTCTCTGCCGCTCCCCCCTCTCGCCCCCCCCTCTTTCTCTGGCACCCCCTCTCCCTCTGTCGCTCTCCCCCCTCCCCTCTCTCTCTTTGCCGCTCTCTCCCCCCCCCCTCTCTCTGTCGCTCTCCCCCCTCTCCCTCTGTCGCTCCCCCCCTCTCTCTCTGTCGCTCTCTCCCTCTCTCTCTGTCGCTCTCCCCTCTCTCTCTGTCGCTCTCCCCCCTCTCCCTCTGTCGCTCCCCCCCTCTCTCTCTGTCGCTCTCCCCCTCTCTCTCTGTCGCTCTCCCCTCTCTCTCTGTCGCTCTCCCCCCTCTCTCTCTCTCTGCCGCTCCCCCCTCTCTCTGTCGCTCTCCCCCCTCTCCCTCTGCCGCTCTCTCCCTCTCTCTCTGCCGCTCTCCCTCTCTCTGTTGCTCTCCCCCCTCTCTCTCTCTGTCGCTCACCCCCCCCCCCCTCTCTCTGTCGCTCTCCCCCCCCTCTCTCTGTCGCTCTCCCCCCTCTCTCTGCCGCTCTCTCTCTCTGTCGCTCACCCCCCCCCCCCCTCTTTGCCGCTCTCCCTCTCTCTGCCGCTCCCCCCCCTCTTTCTCTCTGCCGCTCTCCCCCCCCCCTCTCTCTCTCTGCCGCTCTCCCCCGTCTCTCTCTCTTCTCGCGCGGCGAAGACGGCGCGGGACTCTCTTCTTCTTCCTCTTCACTCTCCTCGTGCCCCCAGCGCCACCGCAGCGATCGTGATCATTGCACCACCAAAACTCGTGGACTTAAAATGGCCATTCTGCGTCGGCAGTTGGTGCGTAAACCTTCGATCTAAATTCTAAAGCAAGTACAAATTAACAGAGAAGGTTAACCAATAACGATGACCTACATATATCTAATATAACGGGCGACATTTCGGGCAATGGTCCTTCTTGTGAAGGTTCGTTGCCCGAAATGTGGCCTCTTCAGGGCGGTGTTATTGAAGAATGTGACTTTCTCTTTTGACCAGACAGATGGATGTGTCGGCATTGTCAAGATACATCGCAGCATGGCGAGAGATGGCAATCCACGTGCAAACGTACAAAGACAAAGATGCCCCGTACAGTATTAACATACTTTTGAGGCAAGTGCTGTTCGCGAGCAGCACCTAATGAAGGCCGACACGGCACACGAGGTGATGGGTGACCATCACCACGCCCGGCAGCCTTTGTTTCCCCAATGCTGGTGTTTATAACGCACGCCAGGTACTCATTTAAGGCCGACTCGTTCTAGGGGAGGCCCAGAACTTGTTCAGATAATCGGCACTGATGTTGGTGGCCGTGAGCGGGAATCGAACTCGGGTCGCCAGGTTCGTAGCGCAGCGCGCTAGCAATATGTATATACACACACACATGCCAATATATAGACCGAGTGATCTCTTGGTCAAATAGGCATTGGAAGGGCGTTCACCTCGTTTTTAGCTCGAGGGAAAATGCTCCCCGGTGATTTCGGACACAAAACTCTTTTAATATGCGGCAAGTCCATTCACAGCCTCCCTGCTCAGCTCGCCATGGAGAGGCGGGGGGGGGGCGTTCAGATCAATTTGCAGCCCTGATCCGGTAGTGGAAGTTCCACATTGCTCTGGTGAGAGCCAATCTTTGCAATTATTGAGTGGTTCTCATTTTTCAAACCCCGAAGTCATGATACTGAGTTGATTACAGACCATGATATGAACTTGATACCTCCCGATTGCATTTGTGATCGTCACAGATATCTGGCCGTGACATATCCTCCATGACCAATTAACCCCCCCTCCCCCACCCAGTTCAGTATGAACGTTTTCCATAGATTTACATATATCCGACCTTGACGTAGCCACCTCTACCTTGGTCCCGACGGTGGTGAAGATGTAGCATTGTGCTGCATTTCTATATGGGGGTTCATCAAATGTATGCTGTTTGTGTGTGTGTGTACAATTTCTGATAGGGGACACAATATATAATAACGAAGGATTTTAATCATTGATCCAGACTGCAGCGAAACAACCAAAACACACTTCAGATGATGGATTCAGAATCGTAATAGCCATGACTGTATGAATTTATGTTTTTTGGGTGCAATGCCCAGTTTAAGCAAATAACTCAAATCTGCTTTAAATGTGTTCATGGAAAATGTATTATCGTAATAATTTACTGCCCATTGTCAATCCACTGCTGAATGGAGGCATCCACATACTATTCAGTCGCGGGGATTGCTTCACCATACTTGTTTGACCATGCCAATCTCTATAAATCACACAGAGATATTGCACTCAGCACCAGCTAGAGATCATTTGGATATCGTAATTGATTTTTATTTTCAGGTCACATTTTATTGACGCGATCTGACCTAAAAAAACAAACAATTGTGAATCGTATTGGTCGTGAAAGTCTACGTGTTAAATTGAGAGATCATTTACAAGCTCCCTATATTTTTTTTGAGAAGGTATTGATTAAATGCAATTTAGTAAATTTGCTGAACTGACCAACCCCCTGGTATGTTTGTAAAGTATGTTGGCTTATGTATGCAGTACAAGGGATAAATGAAATTACGAAGAACTGAACATTTTTCTTGTGGCTTTTTCTAATCACTGCTGAATGTACAAACTAAAATGTCTAATCAATATGCCGATATGCAAAGCACTGTATACGATTATGACGAAATGTGCAACACGAAAATGTGGCACACTTCCCAGACTTTACAGACGTGTATCGTCAACAGCATATGTCCGTACCGTGTTACAAGGTTACGATATAGAGACAACATTTTACTTTCATGCAAACGTTACATGAGCTATGCACAGATGCATGCGTGCTTCGCACATACAAGTATAATACAAATTTCATACGTACACAACACATTGCACGTGTGCATGCAAATAATGCAGACATTGCAGAGGCATCATTTTCACGTACAGAAAATATAACGCACGCATATCAGATGGGAATAACGTTGCCCGAGCTAAATATGTAAATTAATGCTCATAATTCATTCATGCGAATTCTAATTTTTCTCATGGTTTTATTTTAATAAACCAGTTCATGTCCAGGTGCTGGATTCATTGTTGTGAGATGGGATTTTGACAGATGTTGGTGACTTGGAGAGGCCTTCATCTAGCAGTGGATTGATTGTGCCTAATAATGATGTTAGTGATTGTTGCTATGATTATTATTATTATTGCTCAAACAAGCAAGTAGACAATTAATGAATGTGGCTTTTTATCCCGTAATACGAATACTAGGTTAAGCCCATAGTTTATGTGCAATGGTGGCGAGATGTTAACTATCCAGGAGGTAGTGTGTTTGATCCCGACCCTGACGGCTGCTGTATATTTTGAGTTTGCATGTTCTCCCCGTGGTCGCGTGGATTTTTCTCCGGGTCCTCCCGCCTTTCCATCCACATTTAGAATCAACGTGCGTTTGAAGTATTTGGCTGTTATAGATTTCCACGTGATAAGCCACTTCGTTGCGCTATTATTTGTGACCAAGGTCGCTTCTGAAAAAGAGCTGTATAACTCAGTTGGGCATTACCTGGTAAAAAAAAAAAAATGTTGAATTAGTTTTTTTTGCTTGTTTAGCAGTTTTTGCCCAACGACATTTTTGCGCAAACACAGTCGCTTCCCACAACTGACAGCCATCATTTGCTTCCTGTGTCGCGAAACATTCTTCTTACCCTCTCGTCTTTTCTAATTAATGTGACAGGTTCAATTTGGTGGTGCACATTGCTTTAACGCAGAAGTCACCCAATTAAAATAATTTTGGCTGCTCGTTTGCATCTCCAGATGGGATGTCCACCAATTTATTTTGTTGATTGTCTTAATAATATTTGTCATAAATGTCCTTAAAATGATATGACCTTACACACATTCACTCTGCATCCTCCCTGACTGCTTTGTTTAACAGTAGGCCCTGAAACGACATTTGTTCTTACATTATTACATGGCATTATACGATCGCAAAGCCGCACAAGAAATCACAATCATCTCTAATAGCGCCGTAATTAATACAACAATCTATCACATCATCTTTAATCTATTATCTGTAAATTGAAACTGATAAGCTAGTTGCACCGATGTTATTGCAAATCGCTACAAAGTTGAATGCTTGGCCAACAATCTGAGTGATATTTTCCCATGGTTGCCTTCAGAATAAACAAGTAAAGTGGACAAGTATTTTTCGATTTAAAGCTTTCGTGACTGCAGGGATTCATCTTTTTGTTTATTTCGGTAAAATCACGTAGAATGGAAATAATAAAATAATAAAAATAAAACATAATAAAATAATTCTCACGACGTTTCGGCCACAACGCAAGCAGCCGTCCTCAGGTGAAGAACAGGTCTGTCAGACTCTGTCTTCTCGACAGACCTGTTCTTCACCTGAGGACGGCTGCTTGCGTTGTGGCCGAAACGTCGTGAGAATTGTATTTTATTATGTTTTATTTTTATTATTTTTTATTTCCATTCTACGTGACTTTACCGAAAGAACCAAGAAGATGGACAAGTATTATCAACGATCCCCAGGCACGTCTAAGGCATGAAACAAACAATGCACACATTTCGCTGGAGTGTAAATTCACCCAGCCCATCAACATTATACTATTCTTCACCAAAAAAATTATGATTGCTTCAAAGTTATTTCGGAATTATAATTCTGTTAAATGGTTCAGATGAGGGTGTGCACGTGAATCGACATGTGCTTGCAGTAAAGCTCCAACTGAGATTAATTAGCAAAGCGCGGCACGTGACACATTCTAAAATCACGCTTACACCTAACTGTCGAATCGATAAATTGGATTAGTGTCGTTTTAAGTGAAACTTTTTTTTTTTACAAGGGAGACAAGATTCATAGAAGGAACGTGTGTGGTGTTGGAGAGATCTACTGGCCTGTCGTTACCACTGTGAAGGTGTCAGTTATTCTTAAACACATTTCGAACTCAAATAGCGATCAAATTCAAAGGCATGGGCCCCTTTGTGTGAACGTTTTGTAGAAACCGTTATAATAAATGCATTAACGGAGTACAATACGTCTTCTTTTGCATAGAAACATGGAGCATAAGTGTACTGATGATCTTAATAATTATTTTAAGTAAAACATATTTTATCGACGATGTTTCTTCAAGACGTATTTTTGCCGGTAACATTTATTTGGGACGACAGATTACAAGCTGAATTCTTGAAGCAAATCATCAGCAAGCCATAGTTGTATGATTGCAAAATTGTAAAGTCAAACGTGCACAAGAAAAATGTTTCAGCAACAAATGAAAGAACATTAATTTAACAACAATAAACTGTGTACCTGTTTGCAAGCTTCTATGATTACCAATGCAGTCACCTTTCAACGCAAATGCCCATTGAAAGTGTATTAGACAACTATAATGGGTGGCTGACGAAAGACTTTCAGAAGATTGTGTCGACACTTAGAGTAATAAAACGTTTGTATCAAAATACATGAGATTGACTAACTTCAGATATTGCAACAAAGCCATTTGCACCTACTAATTCATAATATTTAGTAAATTAACTAGCTCGATTCTCATAAGCTCTCCCATGTGTCGTTGGGTTATAGCGTGCGTCGTTGGGTTATACCGCGTGTCGTTGGGTTATAACAGCATCGTTGGGTTATACCGCGTGTCGTTGGGTTATAACAGCATCGTTGGGTTATACCGCATGTCGTTGGGTTATACCGCGTGTCGTTGGGTTATACCACGCGTCGTTGGGTTATACCGCGCGTCGTTGGGTTATACCGCGCGTCGTTGGGTTATACCGCGCGTCGTTGAGTTATACCGCATGTTGTTGGGTTATACCGCGCGTCGTTGGGTTATACCGTGCGTCGTTGGGTTATACCGCATGTCGTTGGGTTATACCACGCATCGTTGGGTTATATCGCACGTCGTTGGGTTATACCGCGTGTCGTTGGGTTATACCGCATGTCCTTGGGTTATACCGCATGTCGTTGGGTTATACCATGCATCGTTGGGTTATACCGTGTGTCGTAGGGTTATACCGCATGTCGTTGGGTTAAACCGCACGTCGTTGGGTTATAGCGCACGTCGTTGGGTTATACCGTGTGTCGTTGGGTTATACCGCACGTCGTTGGGTTATACCGCATGTCGTTGGGTTATACCGTGTGTCGTTGGGTTATACCGCATGTCGTTGGGTTAAACCGCACGTCGTTGGGTTATACCGCATGTCGTTGGGTTATACCGCGCGTCGTTGGGTTATACCGCATGTCGTTGGGTTATACCGTGTGTCGTTGGGTTATACCGCGTGTCGTTGGGTTATACCGCGTGTCGTTGGGTTATACCGCATGTCGTTGGGTTATACCGTGTGTCGTTGGGTTATACCGCATGTCGTTGGGTTAAACCGCACGTCGTTGGGTTATACCGCATGTCGTTGGGTTATGCCGCGCGTCGTTGGGTTATACCGTGTGTCGTTGGGTTACACCGCGCGTCATTGGGTTATACCGCGTGTCGTTGGGTTATACCGTGTGTCGTTGGGTTATACCGTGTGTCGTTGGGTTATACCGCATGTCGTTGGGTTAAACCGCACGTCGTTGGGTTATACCGCATGTCGTTGGGTTATACCACGCGTCGTTGGGTTATACCGCATGTCGTTGGGTTATACTGTGTGTCGTTGGGTTATACCGCGTGTCGTTGGGTTATACCGCGTGTCGTTGGGTTATACCGCGTGTCGTTGGGTTATACCGCGTGTCGTTGGGTTATACCGCGTGTCGTTGGGTTATACCGCGTGTCGTTGGGTTATACCGCGCGTCGTTGGGTTATACCGTGTGTCATTGGGTTATACCGCATGTCGTTGGGTTATACCGCGTGTCGTTGGGTTATACCGCATGTCGTTGGGTTATACCGTGTGTCGTTGGGTTATACCACGCATCATTGGGTTATACCGCATGTCGTTGGGTTATACCGTGTGTCGTTGGGTTATACCGCGCGTCGTTGGGTTATACCGCGCGTCGTTGGGGTATACATTTTCAAGAACGCAACCCAAACGTAAATCCATGTACGCCAGTAAGCAGATCTGCATCAGGCCTCCATCAGCCATGTGGCAAAATTACTCAATAGCCGCGCTAGCCACCTACTGGCCAGAATCTATATTAGCCACCCGTGTACATACACGTATTTTTGAAACCCACAAAAAGGTATGATTGACCGTGTCCATTTTTGTAGTGTGACAAATAGATCAGGGCTGATGATGATGCTAGACAAGGGGGGGGAGTGGTGGTGCAGTGCTTAGAGCATAATGCACCCTGCACCCGGCGACCTGAGATTGATTCCCAACCACAAGTGAAATCTGCAGTGAATGACTTTTTGAAGTGGTTCTGCCCTCCCTCCCCCCAATGTTCACTAATCTGCACTGACCAGCATGGTGAAGTATAGTCAAGCAATCACATGACGTAGCCTGTAATTCATCAGTGCATTGACTAAGAGCCATAACTATTATTCATATGAACTCTATATATACAAGACAATCAAACAGCATGCATTTTAACATACCATAAGAACAACAACAAAATCATTTTAGTGCTTTTCCATGTACCAGCAGTAATCTTACCTTGGTTGTTTGTTGCAGTCCCTTGGGCATTATCCTTTGAGAAACGCCGTCCATCCAAAAAGATTACCTCTCCATGGCCTGCGCACAGCAAACTGCGGAATAAGTTTCCCCTTATAGCCAGTGGATTGAAATTGGCCCCTACCATCACAAAACTCCAAAACAAGGCTGCGTATTACAATCAAAGCAGAAACCCAAAGAGATTGCATTAGTCCTGCGCTTGCGACCCCAGTTTGTACGATGAAAACAAAACGTGGACGTTGTTGAAGCCCGTCTCGGCACATCCACGGCATTGCAACTGCTTCAATGTGGGTGCATGTGATGCTTTTTTTGCCGTAATCTCGGGACACTTGATGAAAGCACACGAGTGTGCTAAATGCGAATGCCAGACTACAGCAGGGGGGCTTGCTGCTTTGCAACACCCATCCCCGAACGCTGGGGCGAGCGAGGAATAAAAGGTGTCGGAAGAAAGCAGTATATTTTTCTTTTCCAATTCAGCATGTAACTAATTGTATATAACGTGAAGTGTGCTGATGTCTTTCCTTTCAATGCGATGTGTTTGAGAAGGGCACGGTTATGTGCACACTGATGCTTTTATATTATTATTATGCTTGTTTACCCAGGAAAGCTTTACCGAGTCGCATGTCTTTGTTTCACGACGGCCCTGCCATGCTTACAGTCGTTGTGTGATGATTCCTAAGCAAACTAATCCTAAATTAGTCATTTACGGGTGATTTCTCGAATTTGGAAATTCCGGACCGTGACGCCTACTCTTGGGAATGTTGTCACGGGATAAGCAATACCGACTGCGAAGCGGTTAGTACACCGGCAATAATAACCAGGGTGGCCGCTGGATTTGAACCAATAATCTTTGCAACGAGCCGAGAACACGTCATTACACATTGCACAGATGCGTACCAACTACAAATAAAAAAGACCCACAACAGCCTTTAACCGACTGCTGGGGTACGCGATGTTCGCGAGCAGCTATGATGCCTGTCAAAGCACACGGAGGGGCGGTGTGACCAGCACCGTGCCCTGCTGCCTTTGTCTCCCCAGTGCAAGATGTTTACACACCGTATTAGGTACTCGACCTTGGGGAGACCAAGACCGATTCTGATGTCACTCGAGACTAATACAAGACGTGGTTGGAAATCTAACTAGGAGAAACTGGGAACGCAACGCGGGGTGTGCGAAGCACTATACCACCGCTCCCCACATCCAAAACAACAACAACAACAACAACCGCCATTCGCCACTAAGTGGCGGTGACGTTACCACAAACATGCACACGTGCGTATGCACAAGCACGCACACAATGTGCGTTTCCTCCTTCAGTATAACAAATATCTGCACTAACGTGTGGATTAATGCTCACCTACGGAAATATTTGCAGCAGGCGGTGACAACCTGCAGAGGCCATTAGTGCAGCTGAGTAGTGAATTGCACTGAATACCAATACATTCACATTAACTTTTATATAATCCGCAGCAGACGCAGGGATATGATAGGAGCAGGAGGGTGCGGACTCAAGGAAATAACTTAACCTCTTCACACTGGGGTCCAGACAGGGAAAGACAAAAGTTAAACAGGGATCATGCACGTCTACGACAACTGATTTCAGGTGAATAGCCATGCTGGTGCTCCCTTCACATAATCTAAACAGTGAGAAATGTTTGAGCATTGGTCAGTACTCTTGTTAATTGGCGGAACTGAGTTATTATTGGGGGGGGTGGGGGATATCCACATTCATATGACAGGGTCCAGTTTATCCATAAGGCAACCACTGTCGGTGCAAAAAAAAGTGGTACTCATTTTTATGTTTATCAAATAAAAAGGATGGACTGGATAGATGAATGGACTGATGGGTTAAATGACACACACTGCCATTGTTGATGTTTTTAAATGGGTTATCCAATACTCTCTCTCTCTCTCAAGTGTTCTTCCTCAGGGCAGGTCCATGGCTCAAGCTCCCTCCATCTGACCCCATTCCCTCTGTGTTCAAATCCCTACACACTGCATTCCGTCCCGGGGTTCTTGAGACAAAACTAGGGACGGAGAGTTGGGGTGGCTTCCCCTTACGTTCATCAAGCAGTGTGTTGTAGGCAATGGTGTGGTAAGAACATTATCAGCTAAGGGTGTGCGGCAAACGGTCACGTGGGGTCCCGATATTGTATTTGTCTCGCACGGTCGCACCGAGGCTATTATATATCATAGCTATTCTTGCCTAATCACATCATTACATGAAGTTTTTGTTCTTTAACACTGTTGTTGAAAACATGTCTCATGGCGGTTGTCAAGGTGGGCCCCAACTCATAGCCTTGGCCACCAGGGCGGGCCAAGGCACCCCCTGCCCCCATGCTAGTTACGATCGTTACACTAGTTACACGAGTTACGCGACTGGTTTTGGGTGACACCATCGCTGGGTGTAGTATAACGTCACACCCAACGATATCCGAACTTAAATGTGCATTTGGAAGCGCTCATCTCTACTGAACGCCCGGGCCTGTGGTGGAAATTCCGCATTCATATGTAAGGGGTCGATATTTAAATATGGCCACCAACTACCGACTTCCTGCAAGGTGGTAGACATTTTATTGACCTCAGGTGGACGAAGGGCCGTGTTAATCCTTACCCAAAATGAGTTTGCCATGGTAATATTTTCAAAACCCGCTTTTCTTTTTTAACTGAACCCATAACAGCCACAACAGAGGACACGTACACCTGCAAGTAAGATCGACATGTCTGGGTAAGATTTTCTCCATAAACAAGAGCTTGTTAAGGTGTGCAAGGTTCATTTTCTAACCAATATGGGGATGGGGGGGTTAAAACAATCTGCTTTTAAATTTGCATCAATGTCCACGCATTGGTACAAAAGTTTACATGAGCCGCAAAGGCGCGTAAATAATAAATGAGATCATTTGAGTTTTGCCGAAAAAGACGTTTTTTGAAAATAACACTGAGAAACGTGTTTTGGTGGAGTTCCCGAGAGAAAACGGAGGTTAGGGTGTACAATTACAACATTGCATGCAAAAAAAGCAAGCGTTTTATTTGTCACCGTGACTTACGGAACAATGTTTTCACAAATTGGGCAATATCTGCTTTTTCGAAGAGCTCTGAAACAATTATGCTGTCGTGTGGGTCTTTTGGTCATCAACAATAACACGATGAAAAACAGCCCCAACATGTTGGGGATTTTTGTTGTTGTTATCAAGCTCGCACAAGACTTCCTCGTAGTACGATGAGTCCTTGTGTTGCAATGAGTTACAGTGTTGCTTTTCAAACCTTTGCAAAAAATTCCACCCATTTTGTATACCTACACACACGCACGCAAACCAATATTCAGTAACCTTACATGGTTGAATGTGGAAATTATCATTATTGTATGCTGAGAGGTCTTTTTTTTGTACACGAAACATTTGTTATTTTTACACAATTGTATGCCGATTGTGCTATTGGTGTCGTGAGATGTAGTGTCCATTCCCTCGTGTGTTTTTGGCGAACGGCCCACTGAAGTGGATATCAGAGCTAAATGAGATCCCTTCAAATGCCCTCTGGTCTACACAGTAGAGGGCAGCACGTTCCCACCCAGTAATGTCTTGTCACATGGCAGCCAAACTGATTTTTCAATTCTTAGAGCTGGAATTTGTCCAAATGTAAGTGCAGAACTCAATTTAATGTGATTAGCTGTTTTTTTTTCCCTGTAGTCATTGGTGACCAGGCTGAGGACATCAATAGACTACGCTTAAGAGAACCCCGGTGCAAATGTAGACATCTTCCCGGTGCCAACTCAGCGCTCTGACCTCAGAGCCTACCGGCTACCTCTTCTGCATTATTATTTTGTACAAATTATATTATAATTATATTATAATTTGTAGACAGATATCAAATATCTTTGAGGCAAATAAGTAACAAAAAATGGATACTGAAAGTCGTTTGTGATGTTTATTCAGAGCTTTGCCGCACAGCGATGTCTAGCTCTCTGTTGTATGTAGTTTATTTCATAACACAATACATATCCGTTGCTCGATGCAATGATAAAATACAATTGAGATATAATTAGAGATTAAAGACCACGTACACAATTACATGTATGAAAAGAGGCTGGGTGGCTCATGGGGCGAATATTGGGCCAGATCGAGTCACTGAGCCAGTGCTACTGAGATCATCGGTTCAAATCTGGGTTTTGGCCACCTGTGATTAATACAGGCTCTCCAGTGTAGAGGGCTGATAGTTTCAGCTTGGTCACTAATGTGAGGTAAAATGTTGTTAAACGTGTACAATTCTTTATCTCCCAGCTGCTGAGAAGTCAATTATTTTTTTTCTTTTGTAGGGTATATGAAAGGTGTGACCTTCGTGTGGACAGAGATGTCTACACGAGGGATTTCAGACGTCATCCTACGACATCGCAAACCGCCTTTTGTATTTAGTGTTGTTGTCCTTCCGCCGCACCTCCGATCAGCATGGTTGGAGACATACGGTGCGAAAGAAGTTGAACATACATACACAATCTCTCAGGATCATTCTCTTACACGAGCGATGGTGGTGCAAGAGTTCCCAATTGTGCTTTTTTGTCGATTTGTGTTTCTCCCTTGTGATGGGACTTTGTAGGATGAACGTTGAGATTGATAAGGGGGCACGGGGTGACCAATACGGACTGAATTGGTCTGTAATAAGGTGGCACTGATAAGGGGTTGACAGATATGGAAATAATGCATGAACAAACTTAAAGTGTATCTCTTCTTGGTTCTTTCGGTAAAGTCACGTAGAAGGAAAATAAGAAAATAAGAAAAAATAAAACATTATAAAATACAAAAGTGTATCTGTCACATTTACAATTCAGAGGCCAGGATAGGAAAAGTGTTGGCTTCCTCAACAAGTGGTAGAAAGTGGTACTAATTTGACCAACCATTGAATCATAATGGTTCGGATTCGATGCAGGATAAAGATTTGAACGTGCAACCTCCCAATAGTGAGCCCGGAGGTTCGTAAAGACATACCAAATGTTCTAAAGGGGGTTATAATAAGGGGGGTCACTAAAATGCCAACAAAAATGTACAATTGTCAGCCCTTTGCCAATTCCACTGCTGGATGACGACCTCCCCACGCCATGCAATGTTTGGTGATCGGGGGGGGGGGGGCTGGGATGGGGGCGAGATTGTTATTGTCCGACAATATATTTTTTATCACGCTGGTTCCACTGCGAGTTGGCGCAACGTGAAACATAATCCGACTGGTACAGTGATGCTACATTGTTGTTGTTGTTTGGGACACAGCTGATGGCGGGCGACGCGCTTAATGAATAGCGAGTGTGGCTGTGCCGGCCGGGTGAATCGCTACAACCCCCGCTTTGGGTCAACAGCAGCAGTAGCGGCAGCAACAACAGCAGAGAGCGAGCAGCAGCAACAGCAGCAGTAGCGGCAGCAACAACAGCAGAGAGCGAGCAGCAGCAACAGCAGCAGTAGCAGCAGCAACAGCAGCAGAGAGCGAGCAGCAGCAGCAGGAGCAGTAGCAACAACAGCAGAGAGCGAGCAGCAGCAACAGCAGCAGTAGCAGCAGCAACAACAACAGAGAGCGAGCAGCAGCAACAGCAGCAGCAGCAACAACAGCAGAGAGCGAGCAGCAGCAACAGCAGCAGTAGCGGCAGCAACAACAGCAGAGAGCGAGCAGCAGCAACAGCAGCAGCAGCAACAACAGCAGAGAGCGAACAGCAGCAACAGCAGCAGGAGCAGTAGCAGCAGCAACAACAGCAGAGAGCGAGCAACAGCAGCAGGAGCAGACACACGCGGTGCCAGGGCAATGTCACAGACATGGCGACATGGCCGCCTCTTGCCTCGCGGTCGCCATGGCAACGAGATGGGGAACCGATGCGACGCGGCCATTATAAACATTATAAAACATTATAGAACATTATCAACATTTTAAACGAACCGCGCAATGCGAGGGCCGGACAATTAATATGGGGGGGGGGGGGGGGTAGGGGGGGCTCCGCCGATGTGTTTGAACGTTAACGTTGTGTACCGTCGGGTGCATTGGTAAATAAGTAAATAAACACGAGCACAGGAGCGGATGTAGACATCCGTGCTGCGCCACTGGCTTTCGTTTGCCGAGGTCAAAACTCATGACAGTCGCAGCCTGAGTAGGGGAACATGCCACCAGAGTCCGTCCACCGCGGGAGACGGAGCGATGGAATCAGCTCGCGTGCAGGAGCTGGTCGGATTGTCGCATCCCAAGCCATGGAAAGGTGGCGATGGACTGGGGGAGGGCTTCATCCAGGAGCGGGCAGACTATGTGATGACTGGTGGTGGTGATGATGATGATTATGGCCAAAATTTCACAAGCATACAAAATGATCTGCACACATGTACATAATCATACGGCGTGTACATTTAGTGGTGACGCACGTAAAAATGGTTTTCCTATTCCACGCAAAATTAATTATAATACTTTGACACATTTTAAAAAAAGATGTTCTTTCTTTAGTCTCATTCACCCCAAACACAAAAATATAAATTATAATCTACAGTACATTATCAAGCCACTTTTGAAGGCCTCCGACGACACGCCTCTCGATCATGGGTGTTGTTTGACCATACTTCACCCCGCTGGTCATTGCATGCTGGTAAATGGTGGTACCCAGGATTTGTTCGGACATCACTCACCACTGATGTCAGCTCTGGCCTGGAATCAAACTCGCAAGTGGATGAACCACTGTGCCACCACTCCATACCAATATAATTATAATAATGAGGTGTAAGTATTTGTCCTGGTCTTAAATGCAAAACATACCATTTTAAAGATTTCTTAACTTTTTTTGCATCAGTCGTATTCATTGTCTTTTATTTGTCCTACCAATTTATAATCCAAGAAAAAAATATGGCTTATTAGAGTGTGAACGCTCATTGTAAACACCAGTGATCGTTGCTGTCCCCAACTGAATTCAGACGATTTGAAGGAAGGGTTGGTGGATCAAGCAGAGATCACCATTGTGCACGGGACACCCACCTACCTGTATGTCGGTGAGATGGGCAGCATAACGCAGTCCAGCAAGTATTTTACTTACCTAAAAGTGCACATTCTTCTTCCATACTTATGGTTTTTCTCTGCAAGACTGAAAAAAAAAACATGCCCAAAGATTATACACAAGACTCGTTTGGAAAATAGTTTCGAGGCAAAGTGACACTTTCATCGATAGACATGGCATTACACTATTACTATTCTTTGTATTGCTGCACTACAGTGAAACGAAATGCATACAAACGTACTGTGGACGCAGACTGCGTATGATGTGTGCATGCACATGGACCTTGCGAATATGTACAAAAACTGCCCAGTGTCCAGATACGGAACACTGTGTACACTTTAAGAATTCAGTATGAATAGGATGAATAAACGTATTCAGCATTGAGGCTTTTAGTTGTTGTTCGCTCACGAACACAAGCACAGTGCCTCACATACTCCCCTTAACTCCCAACACAATCTTTCTCTTCACCACCATTCACTCTTCCTCTCTCTCAATCACTCGCCCCCCCCCCCCCTCACCAGCCCCCCCCCCCCCCCCTTCTCAATCTCTTTCTGTCTCCCTATTTTTTGTTATATTTATTTCTTTAATTATGCCTCAATCTCCCATTCCGCTCATGTCTCTCTCTCTGTCACTTCAACCACCACCGCCGCTGCTGCCACTTTCTCAGGCCCGTAATGCCCCCATTCCTGGAGACACGGGGGCGCTTATGAATGGCCGAGACACAAGGGGGGGGGGGGGGTGGGGGGGGGCGCTTTGACCCAGCCAAGTTTGGCCCTGGATTTTCCTGGAACTGGGCACCACCAACCATCGCCACCACTCCTGCATGCAAATGCGGCTGAGAAGGGGAACGCTTCCTTCGCTTAGACCCCGCGCGCTCGCTCGCTCTGAACGAGCGACGCGCATCTTGCACCGCACTACCCCCCCCCACCCAATGCGTTTTTTCTTCCGTATGTACCGATGTCTGTCTGTACGTGGAACTTCTTTCCCACCGCACGTAGCCAACCGTGCTAATTGGAGGTTTGTTCCAATGCTGCCCCGATAACAGCAGTGCATGCGGTGGTGGCGCTTGGCAAAAGCCTGCGACTCAGCAAAAGCTTCGAGCCCCAAGCAGCTCAAGAAGTAGACAGATTCGTAAAAAAAAATCTGAGTTAACGCCCTGGGTTTAATTTCACATGGAACGGCCTCTCTGTAAATCTCGACATCTATGTGCCTATCTCTCTCTACACTTGGCTGTGTCTACCTTTGCTTCTGCATATATATATTTAACCATATATATTTTAAAGATAAACATTGCCACTAGGGAGACAAAGGCGGTCGTGCTTGGTGCTGGCCACTCGCCCCCCTCGTGTACTGTGTCGGCCTTCAATGTTTCTCGCTAACAGGACTTGTCCCAACAGTCTGTCGAGGGGATCTTTCTCTTAGATTTAACCGTGTGTATGTCTGGATATGTACCTGCTTGTCTGTGCATTTATATATCTGTATACCCATCTACCTATCTTAAATACTACGTATATATACGCACACAGATGTGTGACTGTCCAGCTATCTGTCCATCTATGTTGTTTACTGAAAACCAACCGTCTATCTATTGGTGTGTGGCTGTGTGTCAAGTCCATCCCTCTGTTCGTCTGCCCATCTACATAGGCTGCATGTGTAAATAATGCATTGTCAAAACGAGAGAAGACAGGTCTCCCTCGCGGATGATTATATGCAGCGATCTACAGGATGTACGCTCTATAATCTGTAAGGTGGAGCACCACATGCCAATTATCCGTGTTTCAATCCGCCACGCGTAAGGACCTCATACCCATACGGGCCCAGCGTTGGGCTGGCCAGAGCGTGGCTGATTGACATAAGACCTTTAAAGCAATCCCGTGACAGTGCAAGTCTGTCCCGTTTTTAAAAATAATAATAATAATAATGCCCAAATTGTTTAAGGGGGTTCTCAATAGATCGCAGGTATAAGAAAGCGGGCGGGCGAGCGAACGAGCGAGCAATCGTGCGCACACATGACAGGTCTTTCTATTTTTGTGGGGGGGAGGCGGAGAGGGGGTTGGTGTTGGTTGGGAACGGGGCTGGGGAAGGGCGCAATCTGACCTTCTGACCATGTCGTGTGCCATTTCTGGAAATGTTGTCGTGATGGCTCGTACGTTTTTTTCTTTTTTTTGCGGGGGCATCGTCAAACGATGCGGGACAGGGACAGGCGGCCGCCTCCCCGTCGCTCTTCGTCGGTGGCGCATCGCGACTGGGCTCGTTTTTAAACGATCGATTTGAATTCATCGACTGCACGCCGCAGCTATCGTCCTGAAATTGCAATGCCTCATAACTGTCTCAAGTTAAAAACGTTACACACGCACACTTTTACGTATGCATTGCGTGGGTTTAGTTTTACGCTGTGTAATTGAAAATAAAATGTTGCATATACTGTATATTTGTTTTTATTACAGGCCTTTGTCATTCCACTGTTGGATGAAGGCCTCCCCACACCGGTTCGGTTATAGGGGTTGTTTGCTCGTACTTGCTGTGTGTATGTACGTTGAACTTCTTTCGCACCGTATGTAGCCAACCGTGCTAATCGGAGGTGCGGGGACAAATTAAGTTATCACTTGCCATTAATGTTAGCCGTAGCCGGGAATTTAATTCAGGGCACCAGGTTCATGACATAGTACAACTCCACCCCACGTGGAGATACACCGAAACGATGAATAATGCTATTAGGCATTGGAATTTGACACCGTTCCAATGCTAAATAAATAATAAAATCTATAGTTCTTGACCTGTCTACGTTATGCAAATCAATGATGATGAATAAGAACATTGCTGTAATATTGTTTTATAAACTAGATTGCTGCATGATGTTCAATTAGTTTGATGGGTTTTTTATTCAACAAATGAACTCACCGCTGCGTCATGTTTAATGTCGGTTGAAACTGACTGGGTGACTTTCAACCGTGGTTGATGCGTGGAAGCTCTGCTGGTCACGCCGACTTCCGTTCACTCCCGTTTTCCCCACTCGTGTCTATTGTCCCACTCATTCGCCACCACAATTGAATTCATCCTCATCAGCATCGTCGACATCATCACCGTCATCGTCGCAGGCCATGGTCTTATCCACTGCTGGATGGTCCCCCAAGTCGTCGCCATCCGTCGCGGGCTGCTGCTCACCAGCTGATCGCTCCATCTTTCGGTGAACGTGCTCATAAACTGTAATCGTCATCGAAACATTTATCTTGCATTCGTATGTAGTGAAATGCAACCATGCATTGTTTTTTAAATACTCAAATTATTATTAGAACTAACGTAGTAATAATACACTACTGAAAAAAACATTTGCTTGATGAAGGCCTCTCTATGCCATGTTGGTCGTGTAGGTTATTTGCTTGTCATATTAAATTTAAGCCTGATAATATGCATGACTGGGAATCGAGTTCAGATCAGCTGGTGCATAACATAGTGTGTTAAGCACTGCGCCACTGATTCACCCGCGGCCCATGGCATAGGAACGTGGAATTTCCACCACTTGTAAAGGACCAACAGTGGAGACAAGTACTGCCCCACGCTAAGATTCCTCACATCCGATTAGCACGGCTGGCTACTTACGATGCGGAAGAAGTTCAACAACATACATATATTTATTATGGCGACAATTTTGACTTCCTTACAAATAGAAATACGGTATTTTGCAGCTTTCTATTAACATACACGGCATATTTAATCAAATAAGACATAATTCATGCTAGGAATTCTCCCAGTGTTCACGTGCTGAGCGATCACACGGTTGCCTGCGTAATAATTAGCGAAAGCTCATGGGCGAATGATCACCGCAAGCTGCCTGGGCATCAGTCTCCAACAAATTCTGCACGAGTTGATGGAAGGGACGATGCTTTTTTTATGCTCGGACCATACGATCAGGCTTAACAGCAATGCAATTCTGCCTTTACATGGCCCGCAGATAAACAGAAAGATAACCCTAATCTTGTACATACAAGATTGGCTTTCACAAAGTACAATGACACAAATATTTGTTTAGGCAGCTGGCACGGTTTACATTGCCAGCATGTTTATGTATTAGTTAATTTGATTTTGTAAAAAAAAAAATGCGAACAGACGGGACTACCCGCTGGTGATTTTCACAATTGGGGAAAACATTCATGTGCACACACTGACCTCCCCTTGTCAATTAACGCATGGGTCTCCGTCCCCGAAGATGGTGTACCGTCCCAACAGCGAGAAGACAGGATAATTCAGTTGCCAAATGTTTACCATGTTTACACTCGGCTTATGCACGCTAACCACTAGGCCATTGCACCACCAAATGCAATCAACGGTGGTTCTCTTATCCCCCGTCGCAGGGCCACCGATGGAGATGAGCACCACCCAATGTTCATTTAAGTGCGGGTGCTTTTATTTAGACTCTGATAAGCAATACAAATACCAATCTAAAAGCAGGTGGAGCGAAACGTCGGACATCGTGCCGAACAACACGCTGCGACCCGAAAACATATCGGAGAGCTTTATGGTGCAACTGTGAAAACACAACGCAGGACGACTACATTCAGACGTACATACTTCGAGTGGGTAGTGTCAGCAAGCATCTGCTCAGTGAAGGCTACTGACGACAACACGTGGGGTTAGAGCCAAACTTCTGTTGATGTTGCCACAGAGCACAGGGTTACTCATGCTAGGTTTAGTTGACAATAGGTGGCCCACGAATTCAAGGATCACATTCCAATTGCAACCTGGGTGGCAGGGATGGTGAAAGCGCAGTACGCCAACCGCTGTGCCACCGCTCGTCAGACACGCAAAGACAAAGATCCCCCGGATAGCCTTAACAGACTGTTGGGGCAAGTGCTGTTAGCGAGCGCCCGTGGAGGCCGGCACGGCACACGAGGGATGATGTCAGCACAGCGTGCTGTGTCAGGCTGCAAGCACCGCATGCCCACAATCGGGAAGAATACGGAGCAAAGCGTCGTTGGAGGAACTGACACTCGTCCCACCAATACCCCACCACAAGCACCACCAAAGACAAAGATCCCCCGTGTAGCCTTTAACATACTTTTGGGGAAAGTAGTGCTAGCGAGTAGCACCTATGAAGGCCGGAACGGCACACGAGGGAGAGGGTGGCCAGCACTACGCCGGACCGCCTTTGTCTCCCCAATGGCGATGTTTACACACAGAACCAAGCACTCATTTGAAGCGGAATCGACCGAGGAGAGGCTCGGGACAAATTCAGATAATTCCCCCTGTTGTTGGTCGTGAGCGGGAATCGAATTCGGGTCGCCGGGATCATAGGGCATTGCGCTAACCACTGCGACGCCGCTCCTCATAAGCAACACCAACGACAAATATCCCCCGTATAGCCTTTAACAGACTGTTAGGGCAAGTGTTGTTACCGAGATCCCATACATGCTGGAACGGCACACGGGGGTAGTTATGGCCAGTACCACGCCCGACAGCCTTTGTCTCCCCAGTGACGATGTTTACACACCGCACCAGGTACTCATTTGAGGCTGAGTCGACCTAGCGGAGCCCCACCACCACGACTCTCCCCCCCCCCCACGCGCCCCACTCAACACGCCTGAAGCCTCCCCCAACGCTCATGCCGGCCGTGGTTGAGCGTCGCTGGCAGCTGGCCAGTGCTGCTAGCGTCATTTCAAAGCCTCCTCCACAGAGGCTTTAATATGCATATGCACATGCGTGATCACACAAAAGACAAACATCCCCCGTATAGCCTTCACGGACTGTTGGGGCAAGTGCTGTTAGCGGGCACCTTTGAAGACCGACACGGCACACGAGGGGGTGGGTGGCCAGCACCACGCCCGGCCGCCTTTGTTTCCCCAGTGGCCATGATTACACACCGCACCAGGTACCAATTTGAGGCTGAGTCGACCTAGGGGAGGCCCACGAACATATGCTCGTCACTGGTGTCGGCCATGAGCGGGAATCGAACTCGGGTCCCCGGGTCCGTAGTTTCCGCTGCGCTAGCGGCTACACTACCGCTGCCCACTGATCGCACGTACATACACATACATGCGTATGTGTCATCACACATACACACACGGGGGTGGGCCGCACACACATTCGTCCTCACGCAATCTCTTCCCCAATCTTAGAGGACACCCTCGTTAGACAGTTCAGACACGGTTAAGACACAAGCACCTATTAAAGTGAGGTGCGATTTTGACCGCGTAGTTTTCGAACTCCCACCTCCCGCACCGCCCCGTCAGAATACTAGAGAGGGCTAGGGTGTCTGCCCAAGGTTTCTTACTTTGCTCAATTTGCCGTTTGTCTGTTTGAAGGCATACGACTATAACAGACTAGCTCTCAAAATAATTACAGCTTTGAGTAACGCAGACTGACCCACATTTCTCTGGGGATTAGACCACCGCAGTAGGCTGGGTTCAATTTATCTATACGGTATAGAAGTCTGAACCCGGAGTCTGAATTCTATTGGACCAAAATACTATCTGACACTGGCACAGATGGTGGAGTCGGTGCCACACCGGGCTGCCCTTTATCTGCCCACTGCTGATGAGCTCACACCACTCAATGTGCCGCCCATTTCAGTCTGAGTTGACTTGAGAGAGGCCCTGCACAGGTTAATATTCCATTTGCCAAAGGTATTGCAAACGGGCAGGAATAACACGCCGGCAGATGGTATTGTAGTGCAGTAATCAAAACCATTATGACATTTTACCCATAACATACAGTGCCATAATTCATACAAAGAACCCCCTCGTTTAACCCTAATGGATCACAGTTGCAAGTGCTGTTCGCGAGTGGCTATAAAGGCCGATGTGGAACAAGCGCGTGGTGCCGTAATCACGGGGATGCCTGGCTGCCTTTCTTCCACCCACCGCTTATGTTTACACACTGCACTGGGCATTTATTTCAGGCCGAGTCAACCTAAAGAAGGTCTTGGACAGCTCCAAATGTTGACCCATGTAGATTGTGTGATCTCGGGTCGCTGGTTTTGCGATGGAGCACGTGGGCCACCTTAACCGCCACTCTCCACGTCAAATACAAAGACAACGGTCGCCTGCTGTGGCCTGCACAGACTGTTGGGACAAGTGGTGTTAGCGAGCACATATGAATGCCGATACGGCGCATGAAGGCTTGCTGTGGCTAACACCACGTCCAACCGCTTTTGTCCAGGGCTAATGTTTACAAACCCTGCCAGCTACTCGTTTGAGGCTGAGTCAACCTAATGGAGGCGCAGGACCGGTTCAAATCATCAGCGTTGATGTTGTTTGTACTGTAGAGGGTTTTAAAAGTAATTTGTCCAAGCCAACTTTTGTTGCAGAAACGTTTTCATTTTATTTAATATGGATTTATGTTTGTGCAGTATTTTAGATTCCGCGTGCAATGCGGTAGTGAGCTGATTTATATTTACTTTGTTGCTGTACATTATTTTTAGTTAATTACTTTTGTCATTTTCTTGACCCAAGTCACGCTTGCAGTTTGACTTCTCAACTATAATTAAACAAATACATTTTAAAGTTCACTTGGACGAGCCATGCCCATGAATGGAACTCGGGCACAAACCACCACGATTACACCCCCTCCCACAAAGACAAAGACCCCCCGTATAGCATTTAACAGACTGTTAGGGCAAGTGCTGTCAGAGAGCACCTATGCAAGGCCGGCACGGCACACGAGTGGGTGATTGGTCAACATCACGCCGGGCCGCCTTTGTCTCCCCAGCGACGATGCTTACACACCATGCTACGTACTCATTTGAGGCTGAACCGGCCTCAAATGATAATCGTCACTGGTGTTGATGGCCGTGAGCGGGAATCGAACTCAGGTCGCCGATTTCGTAGCACAGCGAGCTAACCATTACAATACCCCCCCTCCGCTACACACACACTTACGTGCGCATGGACACACACACCCCTACGTGCTCATGGACACACACACACACCATTTACACACGCCACCTTAATCAGTAATCAGAACTAATCACCCTTGATCGCTAAGGGCTGGCGACATGACAACATCTGTGCCAGCCCACTGCAGGCGTAGGCAGGCCGGCGTCTGTGCCAACTCAATCCAATGCCACCCCCCGCTGGCCCCGCCCCCCGCTCCCACCGCCCCCCGCTCCCCCCGCCCGTGCCAGCTGTCCCAACCGCACCGTTTCTCTGGCCGGCCGGCCGGCCGGTACACACCGTGGAGGTGGCTCATGAACACACACAGGGCTGATAACTGCCTCGCCTGGTAGGCAGGAATCCGTGGGTTCTATCCCGACCCCGTGGTCGCATGGGTTTTTCTCCGGGTCCTCCGGTTTTTCCCTACCACATTGAGAATCAATATCACGAGTTTAGACTACTTGGCTGCAATACATTTCCACACTATAGGCCACTTCGTTGAGTTATGATTCGTGAAATACAGGCCGCTTCTGAAAAATATCTATATAGCTCAATGGGTTTTCCACAATAGAGGTGTTTTGGTTAGATCGCGTAAATCAATGGGTCTTGCCTGGTAAAATAAAAAAAGAATAGCTCATAGTTCAGAGGCGACTTACATGCAGTGGCCAGTTGCATCAAATTTCTCAAGCGGGTGTGTCCCTTTAGTTTGCAATATACGTGCGTGTTGAACTACGGGGAGATTTCACTTGAGAGCATCAGGAATATTATGCAATTCCCTTAACCCCCTCCCGCCCCACCCAGCGCCTCTACACCTCCCCGCCGCACTCCGAGGTCAAATGTCAAATGACCCGGTGACTGGCTTGACGAGTGGTTGGAAGGTCGGCAGGTCAAGTTCGCTCGGAGAGATAGCTCGACATGTCGTCGGCTTCCTTCCGTCGGTGGTGGAATGAGAGGAAAGCCAACCGGGGACGCGAGTCGTACCGTAGATGCACTCGCTCCCTCGCCATGAGAATGTAGAATTACCACCACTGGCTTCCTCCGCCATGAGAATGTAGAGTTGAATCTTGATTTCAATGTAGAATGTAGAGTTACCACCACTGGTCTCTAGTTGTTGATTCGTCCCCGATTGGATCCGTTCGCCTCGACGTACACTCACACCCGTCGCTCCTTTATTTTATGTTCTCTTGCCTCTCTTTCTCTTCTTCCCTCTCTCTGCCTCTTCTTACTCTTGCCTTCCTATCCACCCCTTGTTTCCTAGACAAATACAAATATCCTCCCACCCGACCCACCGTGGAGCCTGAACAGACTGTTGGGGCAAATGCTGCTAGCGAGCAGCACCTATGAAGGCGCCCGGCCGCCTTTGTCACAATATTCGACAAATGCTGCTGGGTAACCTACCACCTTCTGTTGTTGGCATGAGCCCTCCATCGACGCCGTAGTTGCTCAAGTCCCAAAAGCAAATGTGACTTCGCTTTCGCCTGCCACCTGGACAGATATCTGATGCAAGTACACAGCATCTACCGTGTGACAACACACCAACAAAACAGTCCAAATCTATATCTTAATTAGTGTAACGATAAGTATTATTCACTCGGCTCGTGTGTCGGTGCTCCGTGAATGATTACTCTGCAGCGCCGTGAGAGTTGGCGATAGATTGGGCATGCCTTCACCCAGCAGTGGATTAATCATGGCTGATAATGATGATGATGGTATTTAATAGCATATACTTTGCTCAGCTCGAGCCAGCAGCTAATGTGCATGGTTAAATACTCTATGGATTGTTTCTTTGTACTTACCAAGTCATTTATATGACTACTTTATTAGGTAGGCGACTTCACTGATAACAGGCAGCTTTCTGTGCGCGTTATTGAGAAGTTTGGCCCTTTTGTCGACATTAATGCCGAGACTTTGAAGAGTGAGACGTGTCAGATGGCTAAGCCGTCAGCCCGTTGTATTCAATTCTATTTATTAGGCTTTGATGATACGTCAATCACATGCATTGCTTGAGTATATAATCTGCGATGTGTCTATGTGCAACGTACACACACGTTCGAGTGCATACTCGCGCAAACACACACACAAACACCGTTATCACCACCAACTATGATCAATCTACTACTGGATAAATGCACCAATCCGCAGAGCACCCGTACACGAGCTGATTTAATCGCTCAGTCTCCTTGCAAGACGTCATCTCTTGGCAAGTCGCATTCCTTGGAACCTCCGGTAAGCATGGTTGGCTACGTACGGTGCAAAATAAGTTTAAATCCCCACCAAATCTTGACCATCGGCCATCATTGACGTGTCTTTGCCAAGTCGACTTCTATAAACAGTTTAAATACCGGTGTCTTTAACCTACCTCGTGCACTGTTACAACATTAACAGGCGCTGGCGAGCAGCGATTGCCCCGTAAATCTGCTCAAGGCTTTGTGTTGGTGTGTGGGAGCGGTTGGCACTGCGCTACGCTACGAACCCGGCGGACCCGAGCTCGATTCCCGATCACGGCCATCAACACCAGTGACGATTATCTGAGCCGGTCCTGGGCCTCCCCTAGGTTAACTCAGCCTCAAATGTGTAAAAAAAAAACATCGCCACTCGGGAGACAAAGGCGGGCGGGCGCGGTGCTGTCAACACACCCTCTCGTGTGCCGTGCCGGTCTCCATCGGTGCTCGCTAGCAGCACTTGCCCCCAATAGTCTGTTAAAGACTATACGGGCGATCTTTGTCTTTTGTGCGTGTTGACACAATAGAGTGCAGCAGCAGCAGTCGAGGGAGTTCCCTAACTCCCCCACTCTTCATTAGCCGGCTGAGGTCCACGCAGGGTCAGAGGGTGCGGCCAAACCTCCTCCGCTCTCGGACCACCCCGCCCACCCCTCCTCCACGCGGTGCTAATGGTATTGCCCAATTATACCCGGCCTGGGTGCCCTCTGCTCAGGCTAGGTCCTTTTCAATTGCGCTCGGGCGATTCCACAAGGTCAGAGGGGGGTGACAGCGTCGCCACGCCTTCGGTTTAAAGCCTCGTTCTGGGCAACACCGAGGTCATTCAGTTCACGACTGTGCATGGGCAGCAAGCGTGGCAGTCCTCGGAGTTCTGGACGAGGGGGTGGGTGGGGAGTGGGGGTCAAACTTCACACGTGGGCTCTTGACCTTGTTATACATTCTATACATCCGTACACAGATGTCTTTGCCTATAACAACTGGCAGCTCACAAGCAAGCATTGATTCAGGCGAGGCTGACTTTGCTGATGAGAGACACTGTTTGTCAAAACCGGCTCCAGAGTTTTGCTTTGTACTGACCCAATGCTTTTGATATTATGGCACTCCCAGAAGGCAGTGGGGCCGATGGGTTTATGTGAAGATAAAAAATAGGTCTTTGTTTATGTGAAGAGGCATGCTTAAAAGAAGGATACGTATTGTTCAGATTTTTATGTATTTCTATTCTCCGCAAAGACAAAGGTCCCCCGAATATCTGGCACAGGTTGCAGGGTACATGGAGCAGGTGGCCGTGAGCCGGGTGCCTATTGCACACGAGGGAGTTGTGTGGCCAGCACCACGCCCGGCCGTATCTGTCTCCCCAGTACAGGTGCGTTGACCTCGGTGGTGGTGGGGGACCAGTTCAGATATTCGTCACTGATGTTGGTCATGAGCCGCAATCGAACTGGCATCACCGGGCTCGTGGCGCGGTGCAATGACCACTGCACAGTGGCGGCCAAAAGCGATGTAGCAGCCGTGGCACAGTGGTGAAGCACATTGCGCGATTAACCCGCCAACCTGAGCTCGAGTCCCAGGCCCTGGCTAACACGAGTGGCGAGGGACACGTGAACCGATCCCGGGGCCTTTCCATTCACCAACCCACACTGATCAGAGTGGTGAAGTATGATTCTAGATTTGAAGCTTTCGTGACTGCAAGGATTCATACTCTTAGGTTTTTTTTTGTAATGTCACGTAGGTAAAAATAAATAAAGAAAAATCTACTATAGAAATAAAATAATATTAATCACGACGTGATTACTATTATGTATATTATTAATCAGTATTAATTATTTATTTTCCCCTGCGTGACTTTACCGAAAAAACCTAAGAGTATGGTGAAGTATGGTTTAAGCAGCCCCGTGACCAATGGGAAAGTGTGGACCTTCATCTAGCAGTTGATTCAGAAAGGACAACACGGAGTCCGCTTTGTACTGACGACCGGAGCAATAGTGAATGGAGTCAACACCCAAAGTGCATCCTTCTAATCGTGAGTCTATCATTTTGCCTGCAGCGCCACTCAGAAAGGCATTCGTTTCTTACATTGTTAATTATAACGATAATGCACCACGCTTTGTAAAAAACAACTTCTGGATGAAGGCTCCTCCCGCCGCCCCTCCACTCTACGTCGTGTGCGGTTGCAATTTGACCATACTTCACCACGCCGGTCAGAAGGCTCCTGGACCGGTGTGAGCCGCGGTCCGAAATCAAACTCACGTTCGCCTGGTTCATATTGCTCTTGCAGTGCGCTAATCACTGTGCCACCACTCCCCCCTCCCCTCCCCTCTCAAGTCTTAACCGTACACAGCATGGTTACGCCTTTGTCATTACTAATACCCTTACGTGTCTGGCACCATGTCTCCTTCAGCAAAATGCAATTGTCCTTTCCTTAAGAGGCAGTGAATGCAACTGGTTCACCATTGTGCCTTTAATGCACTCCCCCTCTCTTGCTTGCTCTCTCTCTCGCGCTCGCTCGCTCGCTCTCTCGCTCTCTCACATCCGCCCGCTCGAAGTGCAGAAGCGACCGGTCTTGTCACTCCGCGTACAAACCAGGTGCGCCGAATTAAGACCGAGCGAATCCAAATGGAGAGTGAGGAAAGGTCTGAGTGCGTTCAAAACGTCCACTATTGATTTTTCGTTTTTGAAGAGGGGAAGGTATTTGACGCGCACACACACACACACAGAAAAATGCGCGCAATTTTTTGCGAGTTACTCGAAATACCTTGCGACCCCCTCCCCCCACACACGCACTCTTGTATCTCACCTTATTCCGCGTGGCTGGCCGCTTATTGTCACCTCCATCCACCCCCCACCCCTCTCCTGGCAGAATAATGGAATGCTCTTAATTAAATAGCCCACTCCTGCCCCATTACACAGAGAGGCGGGGGGGGGGGTTTGTTGGGTGGGTGGGTGGGTGGTGTAATTCGGGGTGTTCCATTTCATTGTGCGGCGCGCGCGTAGAGGGGTCCGGGGTTGGGCCGGGCCATCCGAAACAAAGACCGTCACGGTGGCTATCGATGGCCACGGCAATCCGCGGAGTCCACGGGCGGCGAAGGACGTCCGAACAAACAACAAACAAAAAGCATCGCGTGTGACGATGTCTTGACGATTGTGAACGCATTGAGTTTTGTTGTTGTTGTTTTAATTCGTGAAAAGCAAATAAACAAAGACATTTCACACACAAAAAATAGTCAACGCATTTGTCAATAGCATTGACTTCAAAGTGGAGTTGGGGGCTAGGGGAGGGTGGGTATACTCGACGTTTCGGGCAATGGTCCTTTTTCATTGTACATAGATCAATAGATCATTACACGGATCATCCATGTGCTATGAAAAAGGGTCATTGCCTGGAACGTCACTTATATGTTCATTTTAATGTCAGTGTCATTGACTAATGTGTTGAGTCCAAACAATTGAACATGCGGATGACTGGCGCTGTGGCTCGATAGCCGGGCATAGAATCGGTGAGGTTTACAATTTCAAATCCTCGCTGGAAGCTGCTTCATTCAGCTCTATCATCCCTGCAGCGAAGATGCAATGAGTGCGTTACAGCAGCAGCGGTCGTCAAATCTAGAGACTGGCGACCGGCCATAGGAATATGAAATTTCCACCCTTGGCTCAAGGCTGCCAGTTGTACGTGACAACCGCGTGCTCGCTTGAGCAGCGAGACACTCGACTTTGTGGGTGTCCCATGAAGGAACTAACCCCAGCCATAACAAAGACATCATCATCATCTATGATCTATCCACTCCTGGATCAGTGCCTCACCAAGCTGCCAACCTGTGCCACGGTCATGCGATGCAACCACGACGTGACTTTGCCGAAAGAACCAAAGAGTATTGTTAAAAGAAGCTTCTGCACACGAGCAGATTCCATGGCTCCACCGACACAGCGGGATATCCCACTCAGGCGCCTGCTCACTCCTTTGACTGCCACTCCATCGCTGGTCTTGACCATCGGCGTTCATCCCTTCGAGTGTGCTGTTGGTGTTGTTACTCCATCATCTCTCCCGTTGTTATCAAGGTGGCGCGGTGGTGCAGTGGTGAGCACACTGGGCTATGCAGTGGAGACTTGAGTGTGACTCCTGGCCACGGCTAACATCAGCGGCGAGTGATATCTCAACTAGTCCTGGGCCCCACCTTCACCATCCCACATTGACGAGCGTAGCGAAGTATGACAAAGCGACCGTCGTTGATCAGGCTTTAATCCAGCAATAGATTTACAAAGGGCTGTACTTTTTTTATTATGACACCATTCATACACCCATCGAAAAGAAGCACATTATTACTTTAACAACTTTTTTTTGCATTGATATCATTTCTTATAATTATTCTGTCAACTTGTAACGCCGTCGCCACCGCCGCGCGTCGTTCGCTCGTCGCTCTCGTCGAGACAGGAAACGACTCAAAGGCGCGAGGAGGAACCACAGACGAGCGGTGAGCCCACGACATAAATTGCCCGATGCTCTGCGGTCCTCTGTATGTGAAGGTGTTTATCGGCCAATGTAATGTACGTCTGCATCTGGAAGAAACCTCGGAGAAACCGGAGAAAACTCACGCGTGCAAGGGGGAAACACTCTATCCCCATGCAGACGAAGCAGGTGAATCCGGCGTTGTTTGTGCGCTGCATTCTCCCTGGGCAAGTCAGGGAATCACGCCTCGACGTCCGCGAGAACACATCTGTGATCCACCAACCTCCGCGTCCACCGTGCTGGATTGAAGGCCACGCGCACAGCCACAAACGCGCGGCTCTTTTGGGACAAATGAAAAAAAATTCTCGCACGTGCTTCACGACTGCCTTGGCCTCATGCGCTCCAAAAGAAATTCAGGGAGTTTTGGGGCTAAATGAGGAATTCAGGAAGCACCCGTGGGATTACCTGAACATTGCCTTGGGTGCTTGCTGAATGAACACCTGAATCGTGAGCATCCATGGTGAAATGATTATCGCACTGGGCTTGCGCAAACCCACAGCGGTTACAAGTTCTATCTCCCGGCACGGCAGCTGACCCAGCAAGCAAGTTACTTAAGTGCCGAGTGACTGAGTCCAACCCGCACTTTCAATTAATACGGCAGAGTCAGTCGATCGGCAGGTCGAGTACAAGAACACCTGGGCAGCGTGGAAGAGTAGACCAACGTACGCTTTACCTTCCAGAGGGGCTATCTACAGCTCCCTCTAGTGGAGGCCCTTTCGTTTTCTTCCGGCAAGTGACGGTGAGCAAGCAATTGCAGGCATGCACCTTTGCCCTTTAAATTTAATATATTTTTTAAAACGACCTCAGGCACCCCACGTAATTGTGCAACATTCCATGCATGCGACGATGTCAGATCTAACGAACCGTCATCGCGCGCCGTCTTCCTTGCACGCAAAAACGCCCTCGCCGCGTGTACTTGTCCCACATTTCGCGCCACGTGATGCGCCGTTCTCAGCGCAGCACTTCTTTTATTTTTTGTTACCCTCCCGCAAAGTCCCCCGAGCAAAGAACGCGCGGCGGCACGCAACCCCCATTGTTGGGGCAGTGCCTGGGGTTCACGTCAAGGTGAAACGGAGTACATTGACGCACATAATATCATTGACCGGAGCGGCGTGTGGTCACGCGGACTTCCCTGCCTTTGTGTTACACCAATCCCACTTGCCAAACGTAACGTTGGTCAGCGTGATTTCTTGCTCATATGAAGGGTGTTTACAGCACTGACCTCGCAGTGGAAATTCCACATTTCCGCACCTCCGATTTGCACGGTTGGCTGCGTACGGTGCAAAAAAGTTTCGACTAAACGTACATTTCCTCCGGCGGTGGCGCGTTCCTCCATCGGGCACCAACTACGAAGTCGTTAGTTTTTATTGTGTCGACCTCCAACCAGGATTGCGAACTCACAACCTTCCGATTGCGAACCGCTCGCTCTATCGCTGAGATCATCTCATGATGAGATCGTCCCCTGATCGATCTCACTCGTTCGGTGTAATGTACTAGTCGTGCGTGTTCAAACCCATCTAAACACACGCAAAAAAAAAGCATTATCCCACAATGCCATGATGAATCTGGCTCCTGCACATTCGCGGATCAAGCATTAAACACATAGTTAAATGTGACCAATACTTTAACAATGCCACATCGCTCGAAGGAGTGTTTACAGATGGACATGGCTGTGTGGTGGAATGGCAGACAAAGTTGAGAAAGCCATCCGATAGGACGGCCACCACGTAGACGGATCGATGCGGTCAGCTGGTGTGCAGGAGCGAGTTGGATGGTGGCATCGCGGGGCCGTGACAGAAGCTAACGGTGTGGGGATGCCTTTGTGGTGGTGGTGGTGATGATGATGATGCAGGCTTTCAATTATGGAATGTATCTCACGTGCAATTTCCATCACTGCGATTCTGAAAATATTGAAAATAGTGATGTATTTGCCTAAGAACGGGTAATCTTCAGTTGAGGCTCGATAATTTTTCTCGGGAGAGTCCTGCACTGGAATGTCTGACCAATTCCCCCGCTAGTTTGGCACGAGGGAGAAAACCAGGTGCGCCTGGGAAAAGCGGTACAACTCCAATTTAATATAATACCTTTTTTTGTGCAGTCATTGATGACTGGGCTGAGATCATCAACTAACGACATTCGAGGACCCAGCTTAATCACAATACGCAGTTGAAACCTGGAATTAAACCCAGGATCTCAACAGTGGCAGGCCTGCGTGACTGACCTATGAGCCATCCGGCCACTTTACACATTTTTATTTAATTGTTTTGCATGTGGGGTCAAACCAGAGTACCCGGAAAAAAATCCACCCATGCGTAACAAGAGGGCATCACTCAAAGATCCACACAGATGGGTTCCGAACCCTGCTTGCTATACTGCCAGCCCCTGGCCATTCCATCTAAAAATGAAGAGTGTGATTCAAATATAACCAAAACTCAATTTTGCGTCTCGGCATATAAATAACATTAGATGTTCAGTCCATCAGCCTCTTGGCTTTCCGGTGCAATATTATCAAGCAACACTTGTTTCAGCAATCAAACTCTGGACCAGTTTTGACCTTCTGGTTCTCATCAGCAGTCAGGCTTGAGATTCAGTGGAGCTGCTTTCCTGGGTAGCTAAATCAATGGCTTTGGGGTGACGGCTCCCTTAATGTGGTGGGACTCTGCAAGGCAAGATCACCACATGAACTTGAAGGTGGCCCCATCTATCTGACCTCATTTCCCTGTCTGCCTCCTCCTCCTCATCCCCCCTCCCCCACCCTGCCCACTCCGTCTCCCCCACCACCCCAACTCCCCGCCAACCCCCCAAGCTCGCTCCTGCCGCAGTGACCCTCCACCCCCCCACGCACTCCGCCAGTCCTCTTAATGAGAATCTAGCAGACAATGTGGCCCATTGTCCGGCTCGGACGCTGCACAACGGAGCCACAGCAAACTGTTTACTCCACTCAGGGCAAACATTTGCTCGGGCCCCTGCGTGTAGACGAGTGGTCCACAGTGCGCTAATGATGCTTGTCCCCAGTGAAGAACACTGGACACATTGACTGCGGAATAGCCCCCTCAACGACCCTTTGCGTTTAAATGCACGCCGATTCACACGATCGACGGGCACGCAGTGCGAAACGATGATTTTTTTTTAGCCATGCGTGACTGATTGAGCGAATGAAAATGGAATTGGGTTTTAATTTGGCCGTCTATTTTTAGCCACGTGCGTGTCCCGCATTGTACTGAACTGCACCATTCCGTTTGTGTATGCTTCGGCTAATAGGCCCTTTTGGCGTTTCTTGGCAATCTAATAATAATAATGCTGCTATGCAATCGTGAGCATCCCATTGATAGGCTGGCTATTGTCATGGCTTTGGGAGAGAGACTCGACACATTTTTTTTATTTTTGTCCTTTTCCCCTAATTTTATCTCGAGTGTGCTTTCGGCGTCACGGCATGAGACATGGAACCTGTCGGGTGTTCTCGCAAAGCAGTGCTTCATGCAATGTTAGACAACTGTCCGTGGAAGGAGATATCATATAACTGCTCATGAGGTCACTTCAAGTGACCTCTTATCCACAATAGGTGGCAGCACTTTCCCACCTGCCCTACTACAGAGATACATGTTTATTGCGCCACATTCCAAGCAATATGTTTAATTCTCAGAGATGGGTTTTGCCAAATCAAGTGCACAATCTAATTTAGTAGGATGGGATTTGTTTTTTTTTTATAATTTGCGATCATTGTTGACCAGGCTAAGATCATCATGGGCAGCTGCCACAATTTTCAACCAATGGTCTCATTGTGCCAGCTCACCACTGACCTCCGAGCGACTGTCAATGTGTTGCCATTGAGGCTATAATTTACACATATTCATAGCCAAGAGTCAAGCCCCCATATCTGAAACGAGCAATGGGGGGACACAAATGTCCACTGGTGGTCCTGAGCCATTGGTTGAAACTCCACATTGACATTTCGTGAACACATATACATGCACACAGTATATCCATAACAATAATAATAACATTCAGTAATGCACCACAGAGTAGTCACTCGCTCTCGAAGAGAGGCTCCAGAAACCACAGATGACAAGTAAAGGCAGAAAGCGATCAGGCAATGAGGCAGCTTGCGAATTGTCCCCGAAGCTCTGCGGTCCTCTACATAGTAAGGTGTTATCGGCCAATTAGTAAGCATTGATAGATGTAGGAGGAAATCGGAGCACCCGGAGAAAACCCTACGCATGCGAGAGGGCAATACTTGATCCCATACAGATGGAACAGATGGGGTCCACATTTGCTCTACCGCCCTCTCCTGGCAAGCCAAGGTTCGAAGCCTCGGCGCCACGGGAAGGGAGTTTCACAACATGTTTGTGATCCACTAACCCTCGCTTTCACAGCGCACGTACTGTCTGTACACACGCGTGTTGCTGCACATCTAAAGACGTTGCGTACATGCATACAACTATTAGTCAATTCATGAATTAATACGAAGACATACGAACATAGAATAGAACATACGTGCCAGCACACACATCGACTCGACAATGCCTGTGGGCAGTAACTGTGAACTTACTTCAAGCCTTGCATAATTAAGGGTCCTTACAGTCCAATGCAATGTGCTGAAAGCACCAATTACCTCTGAATGACGTCATTTATTCCAGTGGTTAATCCCGTTAATCCCATCAATCTCACCCTCTCGCAATGATGATAATACTAATAGAGCTCTATTTAACCAGGGAAGCCACGAATATCAAGGACTCTTCCTTGTTGTCGGTCGAGAGCACATGGGGAGGGGGGGGGGAAGCCGAAGCAATCGGACACGTTTTCGCAGAGGTTTCTGGGTGAAAACCTCCTCTCTGTCCTGCTTTCTAAAGGCCACGTCGTAGTTCCTGGTAATCGTTCAGTGATCCGCCAAACCCAAACTCCAGCTGGCGATCACTGAGAGCAAAAATGTGTACTTTTGTTTCGTTTTAATAAGCAAATAACAACTTCACCTTTTGAAGGGGTCGATAACAACAAAAACGAAAGCCACGTGTGGAAAGACAATGGCGCTTGTGGTATCAAGAATTCTGGCCCCCGTCATAGGAATGTGGAATTCATACCACTGGCCGGGCTCAGGGCACTATAGTGAGATGAGCACCACTCCACGCTCATTTCGAGAGAGGGAGACGCCTTGACGTGGTATTACTTGTTAACATTTGAAATTTGAAGGTATCATTTAAACTCGCACATGGAGAACTGCACATCTCGTTGTTTTAGACACATACACGGATGTATGTGTATATGTTAAAATAGTCAACTCAGCAAATCGTGCAAATCGTTGATCACACGCCTGCGATGGTGCGTACTCGTTCAGACGAAACTAATGTTAAGGATTAATAATGCCGTACTCTTCGGATTATAAGACGCACTTTTTCCGCTGTGCTTTAAAGCAACATATGGGGGTCCGTTTAAATAAGCCGGTGCGTGCGTGTGACCAGATTTGTATAATTGTATTAACACAGGGGCACACGTTTGCGGGTGTATTTTCACTCTGCGGTGCGTCTTATAATCCGGACAACAATGCATTTTGCTGTGTTGATTGTGGGTACAGGTGGGTTGGTAGGTGTCAAACTTCGGGGGAAGCAGTCGGCTTCACAATGGCATCATTGCGTGATGAGCACCGCATCGGCGGCACGATGATCGCTATTTAACTTTGACCACTGATATTGAGTTCACTGCCCGTGTCGAGGACACTACGCCCCCCCCCCCCGTGTGATTTATTTCTTTCTTGTTTACTGTTGTTGTTGTTTTCCAAGCGCTGTCCGAAGTATGTCACGTTTTGTATCACCGATCAGTTAGTTATATCTGCTATTATACATATCTATATTGTAGATCGTTTAGTTGTGCAATGCATTTACTCACTCGTGTGTGTGTTTTTTGTGTACGGTACTTTTTACCATCTGGATTTAAGTTTGTTTTATTTTCATGGGGGTTTATTTAGATTCTGTTTTACCACAAATGATTTTGATTGGTTTTGGTTTCATAATTTTTTGATGATGATATTTTTTGGTGGATTTTTTTCTTCCGATTTTTTCTGCTGGAGTTATCATTATTTGGGTTTTTTTTATTGATGGATTTTTTCTTGTTATAATTGTTGTTATTGTGTCCGCCTGTAATTGTTTTGTTTTACTTTTTTATTGTAAAAAAACGGAGTGTGAAGGTGCAGCCCTGAAATTGCTCACTCACACCCCTGCTAACATAAGGACCTCCACTGGAGCCGCTCTGGAAGGTATTTGGCCTACTCTTCCACGCCGGATCACTAATAATTACATCCCAGGATCGTGAAAGGTGGCAACCACGGAGGCGTCTTGGGGAGGCCTTCATTTTGTTTATATGTCAGACGCAAATATGTTATCCATAGCTTTAGGAATGTATCTTATTTATATACGATTATTATGCTACAAAGACAACACATACGCCGCCACTATAAAGGTGAGAGCGTGACACACTGCACGTGTCCTAGCCAGCACTGCACACAAAAGGTAAAAATCCTCATCTAGCCTTAACAGACTGTAGGGACAAGTGCTGTTAGCGAGCACCTATGAAGACCGGCACGACACACGAGGGGGTGGGTGGCCAGCACCACGGCCAGCCGCCTTTGAGTCGCGAGTGGCGATGTTTACTACACACCGCAGCAGGTACTCATTTTAGGCCGAGTCGACCTAGGGGAGGCCCAGGACCGCTTCAGATAATCGTCACCGGTGTTTCCCGTGAGCGGAAATCGAATTCGCTCAGGGTGAACACCAGTGACGACTATCTTAACCGGTCCTGAGCCTCGCCTAGGTCGACTCAGCCTCAACACATACACATTGCGCACACACACGCGCGCGCGCGCCTCAACCGCCTTTGTTTCTCCAACGAAGACGTTAACACATCACTAATTTTAGGCACTGCTAATCTTCGGCTAAGTCGACCTTAGGGAGCTCCGGTTCAGAGCTCTATTACTAATGGTGATGCGCATTTCTTAAATAGATGGAAACTAAATTGCCCTGCCTGGTGACCCATTCACCACCACACACACACACAGATACACATCCTCCGAATAGCTGCATTAAAGCAGTGGCCAAGCTGTTATTAGCGAGCACCTATTAACGCCAGCCCGGTGCACGTTGGGTGGGCTTGGTGGTGTGTCTAGAACCGCGTAGACCTCGGCCGCCCTGTGTTTTCCAACAAACTGATGTTGATCAACGCCCGTTGGCTATAGTTGACCTCGGAGTGGCCCGGGTCAAGTTCAGATACCGATTGTCGCTTAGGTCGAGCAATTTACGGGAATCAAACCCGGGTGGCCGGGGGTTTGTGGGGCACGGCCTGCATAGTACAAGTAGAGCACTGGTCGCGCTCACGCACGCATGTACAAAGACAAAGGTTTCCCCTGCGTAGATTATTGGAGAAAGTGCTGTTAGAGAGCGCCTATTAAGGTAACTACGGCACACGACGGGGTGGGTGGCCAACACCCACACAGACGCACGTGCATGCCTACGAAGACAAAGATGCCTCCTATAGCCTCAACATACTTTTGGGGCAAGTGCTGTTCGCGAGCACCTACACAAAGACGAAGATTCCCCTATAGCCTGAACAGACTGGTGGGGCAAGTGCTGTTAACGAGCACCTATGAAGGCCGGCACGGCACACGAAGGGGGTGTGTGGCCAACACCACGCCCGGCCACCTTTGTCTCCCCAGTGGCGATGTTTATACACACCTCACCGGGTCCTCATTTGAGGCTGAGTCCACCTAGGCGAGGCCCAGGACCGTTTCGGATAATCGTCTCCGGTGTTTGCCGTGAGCGGGAATCGAACTTGGGTCGCTGGGTTCGTAGCGCAGCGCTCTCACCGCCGCACTATACACGTGCACACACGCGCGTGTACACACACACACGCCTGTGTACACACACACACGCCTATACACATACACACGTCTATACACACACACGCCGATGCACACACACACGTCTATACACACACGTCTATACACACGCGCGCGTACACACACACACGCGCGCGTACACACACACGCGCGTACACACACACGCGCGTACACACACACGCGCGTACACACACGCGCGCGTACACACACGCGCGCGTACACACACGCGCGTATACACACGCGCGCGTACACACACGCGCGTATACACACACGCTAACATACACACGCGCGTACACACACACGCGCGCGTACACACACACACACGCGTACACACACACGCGCGTACACACACACACACACACGCGTACACACGCACACACGCGCGTACACACACGCGCGCGTACACACACACACACACGCGCGCGTATACACACGGGGGCAGTATAAGAAGAGGCTTGCATGCATTTGCATGCGTTACGGTGCGCGGTCCGAATACATTAGGGCTAATGAGGCCTCGATGGCCCGGGCAGCCGCCCGCGACACGCCGAGCCGCGTTCCCATGGCGTCACGAGGAGGCCCCTTCTTCCCAGCGCACACCTCATGTATGCATTCATGTGTGGGCCTGTGTCACACTCTCATGTGTGTCTGTGTGTATCTATGTGTGTGTGTGTCGAGGTGTGTGTGTCTATGTGTGTGTCGTTGTGTGTCGATGTGTGTGTGTGAGTGCATTCATGTGTGGGCCTGTGTCACACTCTCATGTGTGTCTGTGTGTATCTATGTGTGTGTGTGTCGAGGTGTGTGTGTCTATGTGTGTGTCGTTGTGTGTCGATGTGTGTGTGTGAGTGCATTCATGTGTGGGCCTGTGTCACACTCTCATGTGTGTGTGTGTCGAGGTGTGTGTGTCGTTGTGTGTCGATGTGTGTGTGTGAGTGCATTCATGTGTGGGCCTGTATCACACTCTCATGTGTGTGTGTGTCTATGTGTGTGTGTGTCGAGGTGTGTGTGTCGTTGTGAGTGTGTCGTTGTGTGTGTGTGCCGTTGTGTGTCTATGTGTGTGTGTGTCGTTGTGTGTGTGTGTGTGTCGAGGTGTGTGTGTCGTTGTGTGTGTGTGTCGAGGTGCGTGTCGTTGTGTGTCGATGTGTGTGTGTGTGAGTGCATTCATGTGTGGGCCTGTGTCACACTCTCATGTGTGTGTGTGTGTATATGTGTGTGTGTCGATCTGGGCAAAGTCCCATCGGTGAGTTCCTCCGGCAGGCAAGGCTGCGTTGGCTGGGTCATGTAGCCCGCATGCCCAGCCACCGCATGCCTAAACAGCTTTTGTTCGGCCGGATCGAGGGGGCTAAACGGGCGCGGCACGGGCTAGAGAGGAGATGGAGTGATGTGGTACAGGAGGACGTGGAGCTGAGTGGACTTGCCGATGACTGGTACCAGCGGTGTCAAGATCGGCCTCAGTGGAGGAGGCTCGTGAAGGACGCTACTGGGCAGTTGGAGGCAGTCGCCCTCCAACAACAACGGAGGGCGGAGGAGCGACGCTCACAACAACGAGCGGAGCGCCGGGTGGCTAAAGCACAGCAAGTTGGTACAGTAGGGGGCAAAGGTGGTGCATCAGCCAGTCATCTCGGTCATCTCGGTCAGTCGACCCGTGGCACCTGCTGGGTCTGCCCCGTAACCTCCTGCCAGCGGGCGTTCGACACTTCACGTGGCCTCAAGGTGCACTTGGCCTGGCACAAGCGTCGTGGTGACGTCACCGCCACTTAGTGGCGAATGGCGGTTGTTGTTGTGTCGAGGTGTGTGTGTCTATATGTGTGTGTGTGTCGAGTGTCGATGTGTGTGTGTGAGTGCATTCATGTGTGGGCCTGTGTCACACTCTCATGTGTGTGTATATGTGTGTGTGTGTCGAGGTGTGTGTGTCGAGGTGTGTGTGTCGTTGTGTGTCGATGTGTGTGTGTGAGTGCATTCATGTGTGGGCCTGTGTCACACTCTCATGTGTGTCTGTGTCTATGTGTGTGTGTCGAGATGTGTGTGTCGTTGTGTGTGTGTCGTTGTGCGTGTCGTTGTGTGTCGATGTGTGTGCGTGAGTGCATTCATGTGTGGGCCTGTGTCACACTCTCATGTGTGTCTATGTGTGTGTGTGTCGAGGTGTGTGTGTGCCGAGGTGTGTGTGTGTCGTTGTGTGTGTGTCGTTGTGTGTCGATGTGTGTGAGTGCATTCATGTGTGGGCTTGCGTCTCTCTCTCTCATGTGTGTGTGTGTCGAGGTGTGTGTGTCTATGTGCGTGTGGGGGGAGCGGTAGCGTAGCGGTTAGCACGCTGCGCTACGAATCAGACGACCTGGGTTCGACTCCTCCGCTCGCGGTCAACGCGAGTGAAGATTTTCCGAGCCGACACTGGGCGTCCCCTAGGTCGACTCAGCCTCAAATGAGTAACTGGTACGATGTGTAAACGTCGCTAGCACTGGGGAGACAAAGGCACCTGAGCGTGGTTTGCTGGCCACTTACCCCCTCGTGTGCCAGTCTGGCCTATATAGGTGTTCGCTAACAGTCTGTTAAGGCGAGACGGGGAGGGGTGGGTCTTTGTCTTGTCTGTGTGTGAATTCATGCGTGAATTCATGCGTGAATTCACGTGTGAATTCACGTGTGCGCCCGTGTCACTGTCTTCTGCGGCTGTGTGTGTTCTGTCCATAGGCGCTCGCTAACAGCACTTGCCCCAATAGCGTCCGTAGGTTATACGTGGGATCGTTGTGTTCTGTGTGTGCGTGTTGTCTGTCCGTTCTGCGATGGCGTTCATGTGGATGGCGATGTGAGCGCGAGTGTGTACGTGTGTCTGTTGCTCGTGCGTGCGTGTGCACACGATGCGTGCTACTATCCGCCTATGTGCTCATCCAGCAGTGGATTAACAAAAAGGTGTGCCTCTGCGTGTATGCAGGTTGTCCCCTGTGAGAAGCGGCAGTCTAGCGCTGCGCTACGAACCCGACGGACCCAAGTTCGACTCCAACACCGGTGACAAATATCAAAATTGGCCCTGGGCCTCCCCGAGGTCGACTCAGCCTCAAATGAACATTGCACTTGGTGCTGTGTGTGTGTAAACATCAGCGCTGGGGAGACAAAGGCGGTCGATCGTAATGTTGGCCGCCCACCCTGTTCCAGAACTTCAAATAGGTGCTCGCTAACACCACTTGCCTCAACAGCGTGTTGAAGGCTATACGGGCGATCTTTGTCGTTGTATGGCAGTGGCGCAAGTGGGTAGCGCACCGCTTGAGTTAAATCCCCCGTCCACGGCTAATATCAGTGGCGCACCATACCTGAACCTGTACAGCGCTGGGGGAGACAAAGGCGGCCGGGCGTGGTGCTGGTCACCCACCCCCTCGTGTGTCGCGTTTCAGCATTAAAAAGGGTTGTGGCTAACAGCACTTTGTCCCACCCCCACAGCAGTGCATGTCCACACGGGGATATTTGTCTTGTGTATTTGTGTCTATTGCGGATTTATTTTATGCATGTGTTGTTGTTATTATGTGTGTGAGTATGTGCGTGTGTGTTTCTGGTCACGTGTGTTTATGAATGTGTCGCTACCTACGTACGGTTATGCTTGTTTAAGTGTGAATGTCTATGTATAAGGGTGTGTCGTGTGTTTTGTCTATGATTGTCTGCTTGGCTGTGCACATGCGTATTTGTGTTGTGCATATTTATTTTCAATATAAAAAAAAATCTGCCTCTGTGTGTAATGTGTATATGTACGCGTTTTAGTGTGTGTTTGTTTTTGTGTATTTATGTCTTCATACACGTGTATATGCTGGTAAAAGTGTGCGTGTGTGTATGTCTCCGTGTGTGACTGTGTGTCTTTGTCTTTGTACTTCCCTAGGTCGACTCAGCCTCAAATGAGTACCTGGTGCGGTGTGTAAACATCGCTACCAGGGAAACAAAGGCGGCCGGGCGTGGTGTTGGCCACCCACCCCCTCGTGTGCCGTGCCAGCCTGCCTAGGTGCTACTCGCTAACAGCATTTGCCCCTACAGTCTGTTGAGGCTATACAGGGGAATCTTTATGTATTTGTTGTATACAACAACACTACGTACATATACATCGCAGTGCTGAAATAGGTGTGTGGATAGTATACACGTACGCATGCATTGTGTGTGTGTGTTAAATACACCAATATAATGCACACTCGATTGTTCCTTTATATAATAAAATGTGCGTTGGGGGGGGTGGAGGAACGGTGGTGCAGTGGTTTGCGCACTGCGCCACGAACTAATCTGCCATCTGAGTTTCGAAATTCCCGGATCCGGCTTAGCATCAGTGGCGAGTGATATCCGAACTCACCATGGGCCACCTCTAGGTGGGCTCAGCCTTAAATGAGTACCTGGTGTGCGGTGTGCTAAAAATGTTTAATAAACATTGGCACATGGGAGGGCGAGGGGGAAGGGGAGAGACAAAGGCGGCTGGGAGTGGTGTTGATAACGCATGTACAGGCCCATGTAAGTCGGTCGCCAGTACTTGCATCAGTCAGTTCAGGCGATCCGGTGAGGAATCTTTGTCTTTGTTGTGTCCATGTTATAAGACGCTGTTCTACACTCTAATCCGCATGGAATAACAAAAAAAATCTGCGTTTTCCACCTGTCAACAACAACAACAACAACCAAACAGCAGCAGCAACAACAACAGACGGCAGTCGGGACGCCAGTGCGGCCAAACACAATGCAGGCGCGCGTCATGTAATCAATGCACGCGCTTAATATGCAAGACACGTAATTTAAGTCTCGCTTCTCTCCCATCGCCTCTGCCCGCGTCTGTCTGTCTGTGTCACACACACACGCACACACGCGTGTATAAAAGACACAGACCCCCCCCCCACCCCTTGCACCACCCATATAGCCTGCTTAGGCTCTTGGGGCAAGTGCTGTTAGCACGGGGGGGGGTAGGGGTTGTGGTGATGTGGCCACCCAGGCCACCTTTGTCTCTCCAGCGCTGATGTTTGCTTCACACACACAGCACTCGCTGAAGACTGAGTCGACCTCGAGGGGGACGCCCAGACACGGTTCAGATGAATCGCCATTGATGTTGGCCGTGGCCGCGAAACGAACTCGGCTCGTCGGGTTTGTAGCGCCGCAGTGCGCTAACCACTACCTCACCGCTCCTTTGGTGTGTGTCGACAAACAACACACACCACCGTGTCGAGCCTCAACAGACTGTTGGGGCAAGCGCCTATGGATGCCGGCACGGCGCACGAGGGTGTGTGTGGCCAGTACCCCACGCCAGACCGCCTTTGTCTCCCCGTGGTGTGACTACACACGGTCTTCTTCGCTTGCGCAGGCCTACATAGGACATCACGGCTGGAGTGTAAAGCGCTCTTCTCTCCGTCCGTCCGTTTCTGGTTTTTTTGTTTTTTGGGCAGTGAAATGCAAACCTACGCCAGGGAAAGTGCACGGAAGTATGTGTACGCTTATGGATTTATTCCGCGAATCGCTCTCCTCTCTCTCTCTTCCTTCTGCATATATAAAAAAAAGCAATTCGTTAGCCTAGAGGCTCCGATAAGCTCTCGAAGCGAGCCCGTAAACCCGGGCAGGGACCGGCACAAAGATGTCCATTCATGATTCTGGACGTGGACTTCAATGGAATTAAGCGAGGACACAATAGTGGTGCGCAAGCGCCCATTGTCTGTCCAAATTCTCTCCCAGACGACTGTATAATGACTCGCCATTGTCCCGGCCACTTCGACAAGGGGGTTGGCTGTGTGGACGCCACCAGCCTTTCTTTTGGCAGCTTGAGATGTTGGCTTCATGGTTTCGGGAGCTGAAAGATGTGGCGAGGTTGGAGGCTGCTCTAGGGGTTGGGGTACGGGAGAACGGAGTGGATGGGGGGGGGGGGCATCCCCCCCCCCCACACACACACCCCACACTCCCTCCAGATGGAATTAATTCAGACGCCTATTTGCAATGGTTCCATTGCATTGAATCTCGTGAGTGCGACCTATGCTTAGACAGTGCGTAAAAGGGGAGCTTTGTGTCTCCGGGATTTTTTTTGCCGAATTTAAGCGCCGTTATAAATTTTAGGGGGGGGGGGGGGGGCGGAGAAGCGCTCCCTTTTAGCGCCGTTACATCGCCACGTTTGTGCCGGTCTGAGTTGTATATATGCGCAGTATATGTGTGTGTACGCGCGTGTGTGTGCGCGCACTTGTGGGAAGCGGTAGTGTAGAGCGGTTAGCGCGCTGCGCTACGAACTTGGCGACCCATGTTAGATTCCCTCTCACGGCCAACACCCAGTGACGATTATATGAACCGGTCCTGCGCCTCCCCTAGGTCGACTCAGTCTCAAATGAGTACCTGGTGCGGTGTGTACACATCGCCACGAGGGAGACAAAGGCGGCCGGCTGTGGTGTTGGCCATCCACCCCCTCTTGTGCCGTGCCGGCCTTTATAGGTGCTCGCTAACAGCACTTGCCCCTACAGTCTGTTAATGCTATACAATGGGGGGGCTGGGGTCTTTGTCTTTGTGCAACTTGCATGCAAACGTTCCCATACACACGTGCACACACACACGCTCTCATCAAGGTCCATGTCAATGTGTATATATATAGTACATCCATGCCTACTGCACACACAGTGTGTATACACACACGTACATGAAGTAGTAGCTTACGATAGCGTCATACCTTCACGCCTACACACAATTGCATGTATACAGGTGCGTCCAGGAGGTTAATATATTTGATCATATCGGTAAATCTATATCCAGCTTGAATATACACTTGTAAATATATAATTATGCACGTGCATGTTCGGAAAATGCATACGTACACGCGTTGACATACAGTACATACCTGCATTCATCAATAGTTGCATGCATACGTGCAAAGAGATGTGTGTACATCATAAGGCGATAATCATCTACAACTCGTGCTAGAATATGGATTCACCGCCACGTCGCAGGTTGTCCGCCATGCGGATCGTTTGGCCATACTTCACCACGCCGGGTCAACGCGCGCTGGTCAATAATTACGACTCACCGCTGATGTTAGCCGTGGCCTTGAATGGAGCTCGGGTCACAGGGTTCATGGCGCAGTGAGCAAACCGCTGCCCCACCGCTCCTCCCACCGCACCTCCACCCCCACGCACAGACGAGGGTATATATATTGCGAAAATGACCACGCTATATGTACAGTGTCCCTATTTTGCATACGGCCCGTGATTGTGCGTGTGGTTATCCTTTTTTTTGGCCAGCCATTCATTCCCCACAAATGTGCCGTGGACTATCTACGGGCTTTTTGTCCCGTGAGATCGTGATGATGATGATGATGAAGACGACGACGATCATGATCGTGATGCAATACCACCCGCAATTTTAAAATGCCGTTTTGCTAATTTGTCGCTACCGACCCCGCACAAAGACAATGCGATTTGCACGCGCGGATCCGTGGTGTCAAATGTAATTTGATTCGCCATGCATACATTTGAAATTATAGTTCACGTCCGTGCCGCGTCGTGAGTGTGTGTGTATATATAATGCACTGCATTATATAGTCGGCCTATACAGTAATGTAATATACAACTATGAAGCACAAATAGGTTTAGCATTGCTCCATCACTCTGGCCTTTTTATGTGCTGTGAAGGACCATTGCCCAAAACGTCATCTGTTATATTCTTCCTATTTGAGGCCACTGTGTTGTTATTGACGAATGTGTTGAGTGTGCTGCTGCTGTTGTTTGTGCTTGTGCACCACTGCCAACGCAGCAGCATCACCGAAATCAATTAGTTGAACGTATCGGTTTACGATTGTTGAACCGGTGACCGTTTTTGGTGATCGATAATTAGCGGTTGTCAAAGCGAGGAACGCCCAGGTCACCGCCCGTGACACATTTGACCCTCACTCAAAAAGGTAAACAACCCCTTCACATCGCTCGCGTGAGCCAGAGGAATCTCTCGAGAGAATCGTTGGCTTACTCCTCCAGGCGTACCCACACTTTGACCCACCGCACGCTGGGAAGACGGAGAGAGACTGGGGGTTGGTGGTGGTGGTTGAGAAACTGGGGAGCGGTGGTGTAGCGGTGAGCGCGCTGCGCTACGAACCCGGCGACCCGAGTTCGATTCCCGCTCACGGCCAACATCAGTAACAATTATCTGAACCAGTCATGGGCCTCCCCTGGGTCGACTCGGCCTCAAATGAGTACCTGGTGCGGTGTGTAAACATCGCCACTGGGGAGACAAAGGCGGTCGGGCGTGGTGTTGGCCACCCACCCCCTCGTGTACCGTTCCGGCCTTCATAGATGCTCGCTATCAACACTTGCCCCTACACTATGTTAAGGCTATACGGGGGGTCTTTGTCTTTGTTTTTTTTACTGGGGCCCAAATTAAACAAACCACGGAGCCGGGTGACGGAATCGAACCGGTGCGATGTGGACTGCGAGTGCAGTGGGCTCGCCAATGACGACCACGGCAGCTCTTTGCTTTCTCGGTGACAGAGGTGATGATATCCGGTGACCTTCATTAACCACACGTTTCTGCATTTCGTAATGGGGTTTCTTTCCCACCTAGTTTATTGTTTTGTTTCAATGCGGTTGCCGGTAATCTACAATTTTGAGAGAAACAAAACGAATTTTAAACACACCTATATAGGTGTATGATATCTATCTAAACATAATCGCCTGCAGGTAGTGTGCACACGTGTACTTGTTATACATCGGCCTTGAAGAAGCATGCCACGTTGCCTATTTGAGACGTTGGATCGAAGTGAAACGCGTTAACGTACGTGAAACATGTATGCGAGGTTTACATGATTCGAATACTGAAAATGGCGTTATCTATATACATAAACACACACAAAAGCCACCTTGAGAATAACCACAATCATGGGCCCTATAGACTGTAAGAGCAAGTGCCGTTAGCGAGCACCCATTAAAGCCGGCAGGCAAAGTATGATGAACGTGGCCAGCACCACGCCCGGCCGCCTTTGTCTCCTGAGTGGCGATGTTGACACACAGCAGCGGGTATCGTGACTCATCTGACGCTGAGTCGACCTGGGGAGGCGTAGGACCGGTTCAGATAATCGTCACCGGTGTTGGTGGCCGTGAGCGGGAATGGAACTCGCGTTCATCGGGTTCGCAGCGCGCTAACCACACAGAGACGCACGTACAGAGACACGCGCGCACACACACACAGACACACCTACATACATACAGACAAGCGTACACACACACAGGCACACATATACACACACAGACACACATACATTCAGACACGCGTACACACAGGCACACATACACACGTACACACAGAGACACACCTACACACACGCAGACACATCTACACACAGATAGATACACCGTTCACACAGACAACAACAAAAAGATCCCCCGTATAGCCTGAACAGACTGGTAGGGCAAGTGCTGTTAGCGAGCACCTATGAAGGCAGGCACGGCACACGAGGGGGTGGGTGGCCAACACCACGCCCGACCGCCTTTGTCTCCCTAGTGGCGATGTTTACTACACACCGCACCGGGAACTCATTTGAGGCTGAGTCGACCTAGGGGAAGCCCAATACAGGTTCAGATAATCGTCACCGGTGTTGGCCGTGAGCGGGAATCGAACTCAGGTAACCATATTCATAGCGCAGCGCGCTAAAGTCTACACTGCCGCTCCCACCCACAGACACACCTACATACATACACAGAGAGACACGTACAGAGACAGACACGCGTACACACACACAGACACACCTACACACAGACACACCTACATACACACAGAGACACGTACAGAGACAGACACACGTAGACACACACAGACACCTACACACAGATAGACACACATACACACAGACACACCTACATACATACCCACAGAGACACGTACAAAGACAGACACCAGTACACACACACACAGACACGTACTAACGCACAGACACACGTACACACACACAGACACGTACTAACGCACAGACACACGTTCACACGCAGACACGTACACACACACAGACACGTAATAACCAACAGACACACGTACGTACGCAGACATGTACTAACGCACAGACACACGTACACACAGACACATGTACACACACACAGACACGTACTAACGCACAGACACACGTTCACACGCAGACACGTACACACACACAGACACGTACTAACCAACAGACACACGTACGTACGCAGACATGTACTAACGCACAGACACACGTACACACAGACACATGTACACACACAGACACGTACTAACGCACAGACACACGTACACACACAGACACGTACTAACGCACAGACACACGTACACACATAGAGACACCTACTAACGCACACACACACAGACACGTACTAACGCACAGACACACGTACACACACAGACACACGTACATACACACAGACACGTACTAACGCACAGACACACGTACACACACAGACACGTACACACACAGACACGTACTAACGCACAGACACACGTACACACACACGCGCGCGCGCACACCGAGACACGCACACTGGGTGAAGTTCGTGCTGTAAACGCGTTGTAATTACATCGCAGAAATCAGCTGTGTTCAGTGCGGCAGCGAGCACGCACGGGCGCGCTTTAACCCATTCACAACCCCCGCGCACCATTCGTACCATTTGCGATCGGGGCCAAAGCCAAACGTACTCCCAACTACCCGGCGGTAATCACCCGCCGCGCCACGATATGCCGTACGCGTGAAGAAGGCGTGGGGGGTAGGGAAAGGGTTATAATGAAATGGGGGGGGACCCATCTTAAGTCCTCAACACGACCCTCTCGCTCTGCCGTGTCAAAAGACTGCAATCCCTACAGCCGTGGGCAAAATTAAACACTAATTAGAGGCGTATATAAATCTGCTACCAACGTCATTTAGACAGCCCTTCAGTATGTCTTCGCTGATTAAAACTGCGACCGCTCGTACTTTTTTGTGTTTTGGGTCGAAAAAATTCGAACAGCAAAGTGCTGATGGATCTTTGTTGTTGTTATTATATGCGTGAAATCTATCTCGATATGGACTCTCGCCGATGACGACTTTAATTGTGTGCTGTTGGTGGCTGCCCGCCTTTGGGCTTTTGTGCATTTGGGGCCTCCGTGCTCAGCCACCGCGATAGCAAAATGCACGCACGTAATCGTTGTGTACAGACGGCGACACACAGCATCTTGTACCGATCCGCGAATGACCATATCTGGGCAATTGTTGATATAAGGAGGAACACAAGCAAAACACACACACACACACATCCGTGTGTGTGTGTGTCTATAGTGTGTTGTCTTCACGTGCGGTCACGCTTTAGGACGCGCTAATTGCTCGATTTTAATTGGTTGGAGAGAGGAGGGGGGGGTGGTGGTGGTTTGGCTTGGGGTAGGAACTCAGCTGCAGGTCGCTGCTTCGCGTCTGATGAATCTGACGGGTGCCACCGATAGGCGGTGGGCGGCAATCAAACGAAGCTTTCGCGGCCACGAGACATCCTGTCAGGGTTACTTAATTGGGATGGGGGGGAGGTTACTGCGTGTGCGCACGTGGCCAGGTGACATCAAACACGCACGCGCGGTCACGCGTGCAAGTGCAAATATCCTCACTCCGATAATGCCGCGTTCAAACAACATGCGTGGACACGTCGTCGCCGTACTCGTATCTTGTCGGATGACTCGTAGCTTCGCCGGTGCTGTTTGTTGCGGCGTTTTGGAGCCTTTTAAGGTCCTGTGTGTAACCACACCGTCGGTGAAACCCTTAGTGGCGCATACTCGTACAAGTTGATACCACTAAATCGGCATCCACGGTCGTGATTGATCGCCTGACGTGAATGAAAATGATGTTATGGAAGGGACGAGACGATTGCACAGATGTACCGTTTTGAAACGTGAGCCCTTAAAACTCGCCACTGCTGCGTGCGCGTTGAACGTCTTTCTCGCCGTGCCCAGCCAACCCTGCTTATCGGGGGGGGGGGAGTGGGGGCTGGTTCCACTCGCACGGCACAGAGACAGGCTCAAGCCGAACTCATCGGCGAACCGAGGAGTTCGCACGCCGCGGAGTGTGACGCTGCAGCCGATCGAGAGCGAGCGAGCGAGCCGAAGTCGCCTTCAAAGTCACCGATATTCACGCATCGCGCGACAGATGCCCACAAGCACCGCTGACTTTGTGTGCACGCGAATGTTTAATTGGTAGCGTGATTGTTATTGGCAGTTCTGCGTTTGCTGATGATACGTATACTCGTGTGTGTGTGTGTGCTTGTCACCATTACCAAGTACGTGCATTGCATGCATGATGCACGCAGAGTACGCACTCGTTTAACCCGACGTAAAGCTCTCAAATCATCCACAATTCTCGATGCAACGGAACGAGCGCTGGGCGGTTCTCCTCTTCATTGCTGGAGTGAGCAGTGGAAATTCCACGTTCCCACGGCGGGCGTGAGTGTCGTTGAGAGGACGACCGCCGTTGGCATCTCACGCACCGTTGCCTCCCTAAGGGTTGCGAGGCCGAGTCTCCGTCATTGGATTGTGCAATGCACGGCAAACATCACTTCTTTTTTAATAGTTTCCTTCTGCAATGATGTCTCGGACATCCCGATAATGTTATCGTGTGAATATGTGAATACATTTTCTTTTCATGTCCACAGCCCCGTTGTGGAACTTCACGAATTTGCCTTTGAGCAAATGCTAGAGGTAATTCATATTGGGAGGCATAAAACACACACACGTGGAGTCTGATGTATTTTTACGGAATAACCTTTAGCATTGTTCTATTGCGATCTTCGTCTCGATGCTCTGGCGGTATCGAGACCGAGGTAGGTGGTGGTCTCGATCCTGTGGCGATGGTGTGTAGAAATATGAGTTCCAATAAGTGAATACATTTGTACTGTGTACTCTGAGTGGTAGTGCCTTACGCCGACGATCCACACTCCAAGCGTTCCGGAAAATATCGAGAGAGAATGTAAGCCCCTGGGGGTATGAAGCGTTTATTGTAGCGCAGTCCGGCATGAGATCATGAATTCGCATTCAAACGTTGAAAAGCTGACCCGTGACTCCGTATGCCCGCGTATCGTCATGACGACATGTACACGTGTGGACATTGCCACAAAAGCATGGACATGGGTTGTACCGCAGGTAACAATACGCACAGCGAATAATCCATCATCGGAATGAACTGTTCTATTTCAATTATAAGCAAGTTGAATATGACATTTGAATCCTTCTGTAGCAGTGTACATACAACAACGTATTGCAATATACGGTACATACATAATATACACATTAGTGCATACAGCTGCATGGTTTCGCAAACTCCAGTCCTCTTGACCTACCGCGCCTCCGTCTTTGTGCGTTTACCAATTTACCCCCCACTCCAATTAAAAAAACAACTTATTCTACGCTGCAAGCGCCCATTGAGTGTCAAATACGTCCCACGTGACGCGCTCAGCAATTAACACGATCTGGGTTAATAGAGCCGATTCACATGAAGATAGAGACTTCCGTATTCGCACGTGTGTGCGCGTGTACACGTGTTGGCCACGTGACGTGGACAGCGTCAATTGCGTAGCGCGTCACGTGGGACGCGTTTTGAACAATCATCGGGCGCGTGAAGTGTGGAACCAGTTGATGTGTATTTGAACGGGGGCGTCAATTGGTAAACGCGGAAAGACGGAGCGTGTTGGTTCGCACGGACTGGAGTTAGGTCAACCTTGACATACAGATTCCACTATCTATATCGCTCCATCAAATACATATATCCTCATGTAAATAAAAAAGAGATCGTCTGTTAAAGTGCTGAGTGAGTTTCTACCAAGGCGAATCGATCACGTGGTCAGATCCACATCCGGTCACCCGTTGTGTCCCCCAGTAATGCGGTTTACACATTACGCGGGCACATCCCTCATTTTAGGCAGAGTTCATCGAGGTTCAAGTAGCAACCACGCTCGTGCATTCCATCATGTCTAGGAGTTGAACCCGGGTGGGTGGGATTGTAGGCGAGCGATTACATAACATTACGTCAATACGTTCGTAATGCACTCCCACGCGCGTGCACGATGCAATACAATACACGCGCGTGCACACAGCGCTCCGTGTGCAGTAACAAACCACGCTCCCCCGTCTGTCCGTGTACATTGGCAGCACAGAAGCAAGGGGCACGTGGATGAGATAACAAACTCAAGTGAAATAGATCGCATTGCCCGTGCAGGAAGAAAAATACATCGGTGGGCATGGGCAGGAGACGTCATGGCGAGAAAGGGGAAGACGACGACGATGATGGCGACATCTCGGTTGGTCGAGACGAAGTACGGAGTGGCAGGCAAAGTAGGGGGACGCGACAGGAAGGGTGCGAACGGGCGCGTGGAGATGGAGCGATGGAATCGACTGGCTGGTGTTGAGGCGGACCGTGAGTGAGGGCTGTGAGCTGTTTGATGTCGTCTCCACCCACGCAGTGGATTGATCGTAGCTGGTGGTGATGATGGTGATGATGATGATGGTGGTGATGATGATGGTGGTGATGGTGCCATGCGTCTTTCAAAGACAATATTCTACGCTGACAAAAAAAAACACGTGAACGATCCGTAATGTCATCCCTTGATTATCATAAAACAACGTTTCATTAAACACGTGCGTGTCTGCTTCAGCGAAGACACCTTGATATGTGTTATATATGTATATACTGTGTGGAAGAAAAATAAAATCCTGCCGGCCTTTGAATGCGCGTGCAAAGACTCGCATGGCAGGATAGGGCTAGACAACAAGGAGATTCGGAATAGAATCGCGTTGTTAGATATTGTCAGGAAGAGGAGGTTCTTGTGATGGGTGGGACACGCGTGCAGGGAGGAGGGAGGGGAGGGCAGGGGACCGAGATGGGCATTGGAGTGGCCTCCCAAAGGTCGGGAACCCGAGGGAAGGCCGAGAGGCAGACAGTGGCGTTGGCGGGGCTGGTGGTGATCGTGACAATTTAAAATGCCGCGGTGGCGAGATGCTAACTACCTCGCCTGGTGTACAGGAGTTTGCATGATCTTCTGGCGGTCGCGGGGATTTTTCTTCGGGTCCTCCGGGTTTTTCCTTCCACATTTTAGAATGCGTTCAGTTGATTTGGCTGCTATAGATTTCCACATGATAAGCCACTTCGTTGGGCTATCATCTGGAAATGTATGGCGCCTGGAGATCAATCCGGCGACCTCTGCATTGCAGGCCCAATGTGCTAACCACGACAATCGCGGCAGCATGGTTGGATCATAAATAAAATATAAAATAATATAAAAGAATCCAATAATGATATGATGCCGGGTAACGCTGTGGTTAGAACGCGCGACTTAAAAGTGCAAGTTCAAGTCCAGGTCGGGGTTCGACTCGACCCATCTTATCTTTTGGGTCGATACAATGAATATATACAATTTTGTAGAATGTGAACTTAGTGCAATGGTCAGACTGACCCCGCCATATGAATGAAGAATTGCCACAAATGACTCAGGGACGCCGATACAGATGGCACTCCACACCCAATTGTGCAGGAAGTCACTCGGACTTCTGTACATAGCGGTGCATCAGTGGTGCATCAGTGGTGCATCAGTGGTTCATCAGTGGTGCATCAGTGGTGCATCAGTGGTGCATCAGTGGTTCATCAGTGGTGCATCAGTGGTTCATCAGTGGTGCATCAGTGGTGCATCAGTGGTTCATCAGTGGTGCATCAGTGGTGCATCAGTGGTGCATCAGCGGTTCATCAGTGGTGCATCAGTGGTGCATCAGTGGTGCATCAGTGGTGCATTAGAGATCGATATGACGTCTATTAAACACGAACTGTGAACAGCGATTCGTGCAACGGAAAGACTGGCCCCGGCACAATAAGAGGGAATGTGCACAATTGACTTAGTGCGGCCACTATAGATCATAAACACTCAACATCCACTTGAACCCAAACGTAATTTCGACTTTGAAAATATTGTCACGTTTTTAATCCACAATAATCTAATAAACAACGATGGGATCTACTTGCCCTTGCCATAATAACGTGGAATTATCACACAACTGCAGCGGACCGCACGCACGCACGCTAATTTGGAGGAGGTGCGACACTGACGTTGTTAAGTTTTATTTTACGACGGTTAAAGTGAGGGGGCCCCTCTAAAGACGGCAATAAAAACAACCCCGAACAAACACGAGTAGTGGGGTGGGAGTGGTGGGTTGTAGTCGTGCGTGTCCGTCCCTTTCTCTGCCTCGCTCGGAGTGGAACTTCCCTCCCCCGCGTGAGTTCATTCCGAAGCGTCATTTACAACCCCCAGTTAAAGTCAATCGCGTGTCTTCGCCGCCGCCGCCGCCGCTACTCCTGCTGCTTCTTCTCTCCTCCGTAGGTCTTGGATTACACAGCCCAAACAATGCAGGCGTCCCGCGGAGATGGGGGGGGGGAGTGTGTCGAGAGAGAGAGGGAGTAAGAGGTTGGAGAGACACCGGGGGAGGGCGATTGTTGTGGTTGTTGTGGTGAGCTTTGTGGTTATTGATGCGGTGTGTGGTGGCCGATCGTGTGCCGTTCCGGCCTTCATAGGCGCTCGCTAACAGCACTTGCCCCACCAGTCACATAGAGGCTATACGGGAGATCTTTATTTGTTGTGGCGCGTCGATGTTTGCTGGCGGATTTGTTATCCAGAAGTCGCCGATTTCATTTGATCTCCATTTGTATTCAAGTGTCTTTGAATACCCACGTCCTCTGTCCATCCAGTAACAGTAAATATGGGTAAGCCACAGTGAAGTATAGAGTGGCTGGTAGCTTATGGTGGGGTAAAATGTGGTGACTGCCATCTCTTCCGAGACGTCTACCCAGCATGGAAGAGTAGACCACGCGTCTGTCCAGCGTAGAAGAGTAGGCCAAATACCCTCCAGAAGAGCCCTCTAATACTTCCTATAGTCGAGGCTCTTCCACCAGCAGTAGCGTGAGCAGGCACTTGCAGGGGCTGCGCCTTCATAATTGTAATTGTTAGTTTGCGCCGACGTGTTGTCACGTGTCCTGACGAGTAAACCAATGAGATTCAAGGAATGCTCAGCATTTTTTTTTCAGGCCAATTATGTTATTCATTATTTTTATTTTAAAAAATTCAGGCCAATTATGTTATTTATTCCAGAAGTGCATTTTGTTAACTCTTCAGCGATCGTTGGGAATATAGATTTCATGTTGTAAATATCGTTTTAGCTCAATTTGTCAGTTACACTCGGTCCAATGGAGATATTTTGTGATCTATAAAGATCCGTTGTACGGCACCAGCCCGAAAATAAGATGCGAGATTTGCCCACAAATTCGCTTATTGATGACGCCTCATTCCGCTGGGGACAATCGCCCAAAGTCTCTGCAAGCCGTGTTCTCTACGCGTGCTGTCGCTAAATCTGCTGATCGAGTTGAGGTTAATGTTTGAAAACAAAGCAAAAAAAAACAATCAGCAAATGTTTGGATTTTCGATTTGTACCGGAACGTACTTTTCACTGGGTGTTTAATCGGGTTAATTTAAAGTGAGGTCTTTTTTCACGTGTTTTGTTTTCTCATTTGTTATGTTGCCTCCGTGCTTGTATTTTATATTCATCCAGGTCTGCTTTGAAATAGAGACGTGCATCTCAATGGGCGCTTTATCTGATACAATGAAGACATTTATCTGTTTTCGGGATAGAATTCTAATAAACGCACGTCTGGCTCTCATAGATAGAATCCAGCTGGAGCTATCCAGCTGATAGATGATTCCACACTTACTGACTCGCTACAAGCATCCACTCATCATATATCGGTCAACCCCTTGTCTCTCTTTTACCGCTATTATCACCGTCTTGCTCTCAGAAGTTGTATACGTGGCCTAAATTCGCAATTGGAATGTTGCGAGGTCACATCTTGGTCCGGGGTTCGTCACCATCATCACCAACACCACCATCATCGCCATCATCATCATCCTCGCTACCATTATCATCACCACTATAGTCACCAACACGACCATCATTTCCACCATTATCACAATCACCATCATCGTAATCCTCACCACCACCATCATTAGCACCACCACCATCCTCACCATCATCCAACAAAGACCAGATTTGGTGGTTGTTCCATGGATAGACAGGCCTTACCCATAGGAATGTGGGATTTCCATCGCTGGCTCAGGGTCAATAGCGCAGACAAGAAGAATTGTTCCGAACTCAAGAAGTTGGTCAGCTCTCACATTACATGGTAAGCATTGTATTTAAGAAAAAATAACTTTTATTAATCGCTTTGATATAAACACGGATTCAATTTCCACCGATGTTTATGCTCAGGCCACGTGCATCTAACCAACGCGTCGAAGATGTATTTGCATTTTTGTTATTTTACAAATTTCACGCAAATGCTGCCTGTATAGACGCGTGAGTTGACAAACTATAAGCGACAGACAAGACGACCGAAATGATGACAGGTATGGGATGAGTAACTGTGGAAGATCGTGGTCGGAAAAGCGGTGGAGATGGAATGCAGGTGGCCTGGATTAGATCCCGGACCCTGGAGATGCCTGTTGTGTAATTGGAGTTCGCGTGTCTCTTTCTCTCTCTCTCTCCCCCCTGGTGGTCGCGTGTATTTTTCTTCGGGTTTTTCCGGTTGTGCCCTCCACCAAATTCACAACCAATATCACGCGTTTAGATTATTTGGCTGCTTCTAATAAATCCCCAACGTGCGATGATGATGATGATGATGACGATGACGCCACTATGACGAGCAAAGCCAGATCACCTCTGAAAAAAGAGAGCCACACGAGCTCAGTGGGAGTTACGTGGCAAATAAAATAAGTTTCAGGGTGAGTTCATGAAGATGAGGTTTGAGACGAATTGTTGGAGGCGCGTGATGAAGGGAAGATAAGGTGAGCTAAGACGAGCACGTGTGAGCGGAAGAGGCGACGTCGACGTGACGACGAGGAGGAAGATCTCGCCCTCGGTGGATGAGGTCGAGGAGGGCAGGTCACTGAGGGTAAGCCCTAAACTCAGATGAATGGAGAATAGAATCTCAAATCGGGACTTGAAAATCGTGACTATTTAGCGATTCTCTACACGCTTAACACGCGCAGCATACCGCGAGGCACGACAGTTGGGCTAACGCAATTATTGGCTTTTATAACACTGAGTGGAATGAATGGCGAGGGGGTGTTATGTGTATGTGTGTGTGCGTGCGTGAAAGTTTATATAAAACAAGACAAAGACCCGCCGCCGTATAGCCTTAACGGACTTTTGGGACAAGTGCTGTTTGCGAGCACTCATGTAGGCCAGCACCACGCCCGGCCGCCTTCGTCTCCCTAGTGGCCGTATTTACACACACTGCACCAGATCCTAATTTGAGGCTGAGTCGACCTAGAAGAGGCCCAGGACCGGTTCAGACAATCGTCACCGGTTTTTTGACCGTGAGCGCGAATCGAACACGGGGCGCCCACGTTCGTATATCAGCGCGCTAACCGCTGCACCACCACTCATCCCCCTCCCCCCTCCAGAGTCACAAAGACACGGAGAAAACGTGGTCGAGGGTCTGGGAGGCGGAGTGTAGCCAGGGACAGCAGACAGTCTGGCTGGTCGCTGCACTGAATGCGCTTCAACAGATGTCGTCAACAATGCGGTGGGTGGGGGGTGGGGGTCAATGCAAGAAGGAAAGTGTCCAGGAAGCCGGACGCCTCCACGTTCACCAACACCGAAGTTCACGCGCGCGGAGTCTCCGTCTCTTTGACCCATGCTCAATATCGCACCGGCTATCGCACCATCAGCGGCTCACGGCCAATCAACTGCTGGATGAAGGCCTCCCTCCTCCCCCCGCTGCGATGTAAACAATCCACCGAGCCAAGCGAATCAAAAGCTGAAATTCTCACTCGATTTAAAGCTTTCGTGACTGCAGTGATTCATCTTCTTGATTCTTTCGGTAAAGTCACGTAGAAGGGAAATAATAAAATAATAAAAATAAAACATTATAAAATACAATTCTCACGACGTTTCGGCCACAACGCAAGCAGCCGTCGCAAGCATCCGTCCTCAGGTGAAGAACAGGTCTGTCGCTGTCTTTCCGACAGACCTGTTCTTCACCTGAGGATGGCTGCTTGCGTTGTGGCCGAAACGTCGTGAGAATTGTATTTTATTATGTTTCATTTTTATTATTTTATTAGTTCCCTTCTACGTGACTTTCTCACTCGATGTTTTCCCGAACGCCGGTTCGATATTATCGGCGTAAGGCACGAGAGTACACAAGGCACGCCTGTACCATGGTAATTCACCAATGATTATACCCTGCAACCACATCAGTATGGTGCTGTATACGGCGACGTGGATGTTGGCTTTTTGCCAACATAATTCTAGGAATAAACGTCTCGGGCTGTTTCGGCTCAGAGAACAAACAGTGGATAGGCAACACCACTTCGTGTGTAGAGGTGTACATGCTAACATCCGATACGTCCACGTGCATAGCCTTTGCATGAGTGTGCAAGTGCGTTCATGGATTCACGTATGTGCGTGCACGTTCACGTACTTTGTGTGTTTTGATCTTTGTAGGTGCTCGCTAACAGTACTTGTCCCGACGGTCTGTTAAAAGCGATGCAGGGGATCGTTGTGTATACGTGTGAATACGAGTGTGTGCAAGTCCACATATAAATATCCGTGTGTATCATCTATATGGATGTGTGCACATAAGGGGTGCGTGTTCAAGTATATGTACGTGGGTGGGTGTGTGTGTCCTGGCGTGTACTGTGTATGGTGGAGAGCGGTGGTGTAGCGGTTAGCAGTCCTAAGTCTCCCCTAAACTCAGATGAGAACCTGGTGTGGTGTGTAAACATCGCCACTGGGGAGACAAAGGCGGTCGAGCGTGGTCCTGGATACCTATCCCCTCTTGTGCCGTGCCGACCTTCATAGGTGCTGCTCGCTAACAGCACTTGCCCCAACAGTCTGTTAAAGCTATATGGGGGGTCTGTATCTTTGCAGTTGTATCCGATGTATATTTCAATTACTCCACTGGAATCTACATATAAATCATGGCCCCTTAACCACAAAAACGTGGCAGGACCCTCCTGAAAAAGAGCCATAGGACTCTCCTGGTTACACAATCGGAATTAAAATTTAAGAAATTGCCCATGTACGTAGATGTGTGCACGTGTGTGTCTGCGCGAGTTCGACTCCCGCTCACGGCCAACACCAGTGACGATTCTCTGAATCGGTCCTGGGCCTCCACTAGGTCGACTCAGCCTCAAATGATTACCTGGTGCAGTGTGTGTAAACATCGCCACTGGGGAGACAAAGGCGGCCGGGCGTGGTGTCGGCCACCCACCTCCCTCGTGTGCCGTTCACGGCCTTCATATAAGGTGGCTCGCAAACAGCCACTTGCCCCTATACGGGGGGAGGGGGGGGGATATTTGTCTGTGCGCGTGCACGTGTGTGCACGCGTGCGTCTCTGCGCGCGTGCGTGCGTGCGTTTGTCTGTAAAACCCCGCGCGTGCGTCTCGCTGCGGGGCCGCGGCAGGCAGGCGCAGGCGCGCGCGCGCGCGCGCGCGTGCGTCCACGTGCGCGCGCGACACGCAGGGCCGTGGGAAAGAGAGGCCTCCAGTGTTCACAGCTCGCCGGGCCGACCCCGACCGGCCCTCCCGCGCACCCGTGCGCGCAATTAGAAAGCGGGAGCTGGGTGGGTGGGGGAGGAGGCGATAGAGCAGCCCAGCCAAGGGATGGAGAGACAGAAGAGGGAGGGGGGGTAGAGAGGGGGGAGGGATAGAGCTGGGGTGGGGTGGGGTGGGGGCAGCCACCGCTTTCTTTGGGCTCCCAATTCAGGCCCCGAGCTGCCCATTGAAAGTCCGTTCTGCGTAGAGCCCCGACTATGATTGTGCGCAAGAATCGTAGGGCTCGCAGGAATGTCATTGAAACACCTCCCCCACGATCTCCCAACTCCCCACCCCCACCTCTTCCCACCTCCTTCAGCACCCCCCCACCCCAACCCCAGTCCCCATCGACTCCCCATCCCCAAGTGTCGCCTCCTCCTCCTCCTCCTCGCTAACGGGAGCGGCGTGGCGTGGCGCGGCGTTGGGTGGGTGGGCGGGACGGAGGGTTGGAGGCAACGTTTGGCACAAAGCGCGCTCCTCCTCCTCCTCCTCCCTCGTCTCTCATCAGAATTCCCTGCGTGCCGCGCTGGATTTCGTCTTCTTCGTATTCTTGGGCGAGGCGGGCTGTAGAGGCGGGATGATGCAGAGGGGGCTGGCTCGCAGGGAGCTTGGGCTAAGCGTGGGGGGGGGGCGGTTATAAGGATGGGGAGGTGGTAATACGTGGGTGGCTGTGGTGGGAATGAGGGATGGGGTTGGGTGGGTGGCGATGGGAAGGGTTTGCTGCTGCTGCTGCTGCTTCGGCATCGCTCCCTCCTCGCCCGCTGCTTTCCGCATGCTTGGGCTCCCGTCTCTCAGATACAGCCTGCGAGATCACAAACATCCCCATGTCACAACTGCTCAATTGCCACGTGGTAATATAATCAAGACATTCCGAGCTCGCGTGCGCGACACGCATTCATAAACGCACGCCGGCGTGCTTAAAGGTGTGTTGTTACTTTTACATTTCATATATATTTTTATAACCGTTAACGATGGTAATGTGGAAGATAATCGCGATGTCAGATATGCACTCATTCAACGCGTTGATTCATTGTTGAGAAAATACGTAAACGGTTATACGGTAAGAAACAGCGGTTGCAATGAATATTCTTGGTTCTTTCGGTAAAGTCACGTAGATAGAAACTAAAACTAAAATAAAATAAAAAATATATAAATAAAAAATTAAAGCAAAAAACCCACGACGTTTCGATGGCAACACAAGCGGTCTTCATCAGGCGGAGAGAAAAGAGGGGGCAAGCCTTCAAACGCAACTGCTAATGAGGGCTTTCAAAGTTGCAATGAAAATAGGACGACTTCGATAGCAGACGCGAGCATTTGACGTGAATTGTCGGAGCGGTTCAAAAACCCGAGTGTGCATCTTGGTTATGTCAATTAACTGGGTGCAATGCGTGTGTGCCTCGTGAGCTTTGCGTGCCACTCAAGACACGGCGACAATGATTCCAATGAAACTCTTGCAGGTTAGTCGATGTTGATGCGATTCCAGACCGTTGCAATACATTTGTGGGGCGCGTGCGTAAACGCCGTGCATCCGGCACAGTGTTTCAAATCGTCGACTGGCGACACAAGTGCTACGCAAAGCGTCATCGTTAACGTGACGTCAAGAGCGTTCCGTGATGACGCGCGCATCATGAGCAAACACACGATCCAACGAGTATCAGCAACGCGTACCTTTAGCAAAAAAATAACCCGAGTAATCTTCCGTTGGAACGTCAGATACTCTGCTATTGCGATGATCTTTTCAAAGGCGCGCACACGCACAGAGGCATGCACGCGACAGCAAGGGCCAGCACGCGTTGGGTGTTGAGAACGCGCGGTTCGTGTGGAATATACACCTCGTGCTAAATTACAGCGGGCACAGTCCGTGTTAGTATTCTCACGTGATTTGTTGTATTATTATTAACGCTGCTGTTTCCGTTATAAACTCTGTTGATACGATTATTAAAATATACGGTACAATAATAGAGGATCATAGTGTTTTTTTTTATTATTATTATACGGGTAGGCGGTAACCTTTGTACTCTCGTGGTAGTGCCTTACACCACTAATCCCTACGCCTGAGCAGCGTTCCGGGGACAAATAAACACGAGTGTGTGAAATGAATCCCTGAAAACATCCACGCCATGAGGTCTCCTGCAGTAGGCTCGGGCCTATCTCGGGAGCGCAACGCGATTGGCTGACACAGCACGTGTCCTCCCAGTGAGCATGGAGCGTTGGGCCATGTTTGACCCAGCGGTTTCAACCGCGTGACAACGTCGGGACAACGTTGGTTCAACAGGTCCAACCGTATGCCCAAAGTTGGGACCAACGGATCACGTTTCACGCGGCTATAGCCTCATATAGGTCTCCCGGAAATGTTCCGGTAGGATAACAACCCCCATATGGCATTCGTTGGCGATGCAGTATTTGCACGTATATCAGCAGGCACATAAACTGAAACTAAACTTTTTATTTCATTTCACCAGGTAAGGCCCCACTGAGAAATTTGGCTATTTTTCAGAAGCGACCTGACCACACGTGAGAGCTCAACTAAGTGGCTTATCGTGTGGAAATTTACAGCAGCCGAAAACTCTGAACACACGTGTCTAAATGTGGAGGGGAAAACCGGAGAACCCAGAGAAAAATCTACGCGACCGCGGGGAGAGAGACACCGCAAACTTCAAATATACAGCAGCAGGCGTCAATGTCGAGATGGAACACACGACCTCCTGTATACCAGGCGAGGTAGTTAACATATCCTAGCCATAGCGGCACCCATATAACTGAGCTACGATCTAAACTCCAACGTTGCCATGATCTGAAGTCGCCCATCTTTCTAGAGAGCGTAATGTAGACACACGTGCAGTGCAGGCCTACACACTCGTCACACACACACACGTGTCAGCAAAGCACCGCTGTGTAGGCTATGAGTGGACATTCACGACCAAACATCAGTCGCGTTAGGCAGTGCGACTGAACTTGATGAGCGGAGTACACTTGATGTGCACTCCGCACAGGTCCATAGGCGTGCGTATGTTGAGTTTTCATTTACGAGTTGGTGATACTGATGACGGTACAGCCCCTATTGACATCGCATAGCTGTGAGTACACTCTACACACAAACAGAAACAGTCCTGGAACAAATTCATGAATTGGGATCACACAACATCAACCCCCCGCCCCCCGCCCCCCCCAAATCTCCCGTGTTGCAAACATTTGGCAAGACCCTCCTGTAAATTAGTATTGGGACTCAACGAGGCTTTCCTCGGCAAAACAAGCATACTAACAATAGTCGGTATACTACGAATACAAAGATGCCCCGTATAGTCTCAACAGACTTTTTGTGGCAAGTGCTCTCAGCGAGTAGCAGCACCTATGAAGGCCGGAACGGCACACGAGGGGGTGGGGTGAGCCAGAAGCACTCTCGGCCGCCTTTGTGTCGCCCAACGCCGATGTTCACACACCGCTCCAGGTACTCGTTTGAGCCTGAGTCGACCTAGAGAAGTCCCACGACCAGTTCAGATAATGGTCACTGGGTGTTGGTGATGGCCACGAGCGGGAATCGAATTCGGTTCGCCAGGTTCTGACCCGCCCCTATCGGAGACATCTGTGAAAAAGAGCTTTCTAGCTCATCGGATTCCTCCAATACAATCGATTCTGATTCTGGTTCGTAGCGCAACGCGCAAACCACTGCACCACCGCTTCCTCGTACAAAGCATACGCAGGCAGAGATGCATGCGTACACACATTCACTGCATGTGCGTCGTCGTAAACAAGAGCTGGGGGTTCTGTGGAAACCAAACCGGAGGGCACGTGTCCGGGCAACAGTATGCACACCTTCAACAATTGCAGAGTTTAGTTGCAGCAACGGAATAAGTTAGTAGCTGTGCACCGTCAGAAAATGAACGTTTATTAAAGATTCACAAATCAAGATATTCACGAAGACGCACGCACACCGTGCCTACAGACTCGCAGATAGGCCTACGCTGCAAAGCGTGCACATGCGTGGACTTGGCGAGGAATAACAAATGTGGCACACACACGCACGCGACACGCACACAGAGACACACAACACGCACACACAGACACACAACACACACAGATAGACACACCACACACAGAGACACACAACACGCACACACAGACACACATACAACACGCACACAGAGACACACAACACACACACAGATTCACACACGACACGCACACAGAGACACACAGATACACACAACACGCACACAGACACACACAACACGCACACAGAGACACACAACACGCACATACAGAGACACACAACACACACAGATAGACACAACACACACAGAGACACACACCACACACACACAGAGACACAACACACACAGAGACACACAACACGTAGATACACACAACACACACACAGAGACACAACACGCACACAGAGACACACAACACGCACACAGAGACACACAACACACACACAAAGACACACAACACGCACACAGAGACACACAACACACACACAGAGACACACAACACACACAGAGACACACACCACACACACAGAGACACACAACACGCACACAGAGACACACAACACGCACACAGAGACGCACACAACACACACACAGAGACACACAACACACACACAGAGACACACACACACAGAGACACACAACACACACAGAGACACGACACGCAGACAGAGACACACACAACACACACACAGACCCACACAACACGCACACACAGAGACACACACAGCACACACAGACACACAACACACAAAGACACACAACGCACACACAGAGACACACAACACACACAGAGACACACACAAAACACACACAGAGACACACAACACAGACACACAAAACACACACACAGAGACACACACACAGAGACACACAACACACACACAGAGACACAACACACACAGAGAGACACACAACACGCACACAGAGACACACAACACACACACAGAGACACACAATACATACACAAAGACACAACACACACAGAGACACACAACACACACAGAGACACACACTACATACACAGAGACACACAATACATACACAGAGACACACAACACACACACAAAGACACACAATACATACACAGAGACACACACACACAGAGACACACAACACACACACAGACACGACACGCAGACAGAGACACACAGAACACACACACAGACACACAAAACACGCACACACAGAGACACACAACACGCACACAGTCACACAATACGCACACAGAGACACACAACACACACACAGAGACACACAACACACACAGACACAGAGACACACACACAGAGACACACAACACACACACAGAGACACACAACACGCAGAGACACACAACACGCACACAGAGACACACAACACGCACACAGAGACACACAACACACACACAGAGACACACAACACGCACATAGAGACACACAACACACACACAGAGACACACCACACACAGAGAGACACACACACACAGACACACAATACACACAGAGAGAAACACAAAACACACACAGAGACACACAACACACACACAGAGACACACAACACACACACAGAGACACACAACACACACACAGAGACACACAACACACAGACACACAACACACACAGAGACACACAACACGCACACAGAGACACACAACACGCACACAGAGACATACAACACACACACAGAGACATACAACACACACACAGAGACACAACACGCGCACAGAGACACACAACACACAACACACACACAGAAACACACAACACACACACAGAGACACACAAAACACACACAGAGACACACAACACAGACACACAGACACACAACACACACACAGAGACATACAGCATGCACACAGAGACACACACAACACACACAGAGACACACAACACACACAGAGACACACAACACGCACACAGAGACACACAACACACAGAGACACACAACTCGCACACAGAGACACACAACACACACACAGAGACACAACACGTACACAGAGACACACAACACACAGACACACTCACGCAACACGCACACACATGGACCCACACACACAACACAGAGACACACACACAGAGACAACACAAAGACACTCACCACGCACACAGAGACACACACACACAACACAAAGACCCACACACACAACACTCACACAGAAACACACAACACAGAGACACACGCACACAGACACTCACAACACACACACAGAGACACACAACACACAACACAGAGACACACACAAAGACACTCACCACGCACACAGAGACACACACACACACAACACAGAGACACACACACAACACAGAGACACACACACACAACACGCACACACAGAGACACACACAACACAAAGACACACACAACACAGAGACACACACAACACAGAGACACACACACAACACAGAGACACACACACACAACACGCACACACAGAGACACACACAACACAGAGACACACACAACACAGAGACACACACACACCACAGAGACACACACACAGAGACACACAACACAGACACACACACAACACGCACACACAGACACACACACACACACACAACACAGAGACACACACAACACACACACACAGACACACTCACGACACGCGCACTCCGCGACTGTAACACGTCCTCCCCGCGTGCTGCGGGCCGATGTCTCCATCCCACAGCGGCGTCGGCACGCGCGCCGCGTCTCCGTCCCGTGTCGTCTCGCTGCTCACCTTCCCGTGTCGTCTCGCTGCTCACCTTCTCGTGGCGGGCGTCTTCCGTGGGGCGGCGACAGCGGGAGCGGGTTTTTACTTTCGGTTATCTAGCTTTATGACGACTAATGCACTCATACAGCTAGATAACCAAAGATAAAATCCAGTTCCGTGCGCGGCTTGTGCGCGCGGGCGGGCGGGCTTGTCGCTGGAGTCTTCTCGACGTCGATGGTTACAAAATCCACGCGCCGTTCCCCCACTTCTTCTCCTTCCTGTCCACCTCCCCACACCCACCCAGCCCACACCCCTAGGGTCGCAGGGCCACGACGGATCGATGCGAGAAGCCCCCCCATCGCAAGTCGGCCTCGTTGTGCGGTGCGCGCCAAGCGAATTACCATTCGCGCGCGCTCGCACGCGCAACTGTTCAGTCCGACTCGGTGTCTCTTCAGTTCGTCACCGCGACTTGCCGACAATGAGCAACTTGTTGTTGTTGTTGTTGTCGCTGTTGTTGTTTTCCCGTTGTATATTTAAACGACAACAAAAAAAACACGCCTCTTTCACGCTTGGTACAAGTCTCACAGAGATTTTCGCGTGCGTAATAGAAGCGAGTGTGTGTGTGTGCGTGTGTGTCGCTCGCTGTACCGGCTATCCGCCTAGCTTTCTAACTATCGATCATCTAGCTGGCTGTGTGCATCACACACGCACACACGCACGCACGTGTATGCGTAAACACACGCACACAATCTACATGCAGCGCACGTGGGACACGTGTGAAGTGTTGAGTCTGGGTGCGAGACTAAGAGCAAGGTCGGCTCCCCCCCCCCCAGGTGCTTTCGCTTCCGAGAACTGTCAACGATCGAAGCGGACGGACTTCTGCTGCTGCCGCCGCCGCCGCTTCTTATCATTATTATTTGCGATGCGAGTTCGCGCCTGTTGCCAGCCAGCGTGCCCGTGGACAGGGGATTACCCCGAGAGGCTCCCACCCCACCCCCTCGAGCCTTGAATGGCTTTGCCCTTTCGAACTTGATGTCTTGAGAAAAGATCGCCAGTCACGACTTCTTTTTTTTGCCAATGCCGTTCGGTTCTACCCCCCCCTCCGCCTCCTCCATTCTCCTCGCGAGGAGAATTAAATCTGCATTCCTCCACCTACCCGCTACTGCTTTCTCCTGTGTGTGTGTGTTTTTGTGACTGTGTGACTGTGTGACTGTGTGTGTTAGTCTCCCCTAGGTCGACTCAGCCTTAAACGAGTTGATATTTGCCGGTGGGTGTTACTATCGGCACTGGGAAGACAAAGGCGGCCGGACGTGGTTGTTGGCTACCCACCCCCCTCGTGTGCCGTGCCGGCCTTTAAAGGTGCTCGCTAACAGCACTTGCCCCAACGGTCTGTTAAGACTACACGGGGGATCTTTGTCTTATTACCTCGTGCCATCGTAACGGAGTGTGCAAGACTTTCACCCGCAGAGCTCTTCACAACTCAGGCAGCTCTGTCAGAAAACTAAACACTCAACACATTCGTCAATAGCACTGTCCTGGAACGGGAACACATGCGGATAAAATATAGATGCGTCTAAATATATAATAGGCGACGTTTCGTCCACGTGCTACGATGAAAGGCCATTGCCCGAAACGTCGCCTTTTATACATGTTATTATTATCGCAAGGCCACCGTGTTATTCACTAATGATTTGCGTGTCTTTGCTAACCACAGTCACATTTGCCCCTGACAATTAATTACAACAATAACAAAACTGCGGCCTGCTCACAAGCCGGGCAAATTGCGACGGACTGCTCTGTGAATGATGACGCAATGCAACTGTAATTCGTAATTTGACTTTACAGGAACGCGTTACTCCGTCACGTAATGTAATCACACGGCACGTTAGGGGACTCCGTGGGAGAGAAAAAAAACACAATCCCGTGCCAAAGAAAATGCATCTCTTGCCAAAACAGCGTACAGTAGAGTACAGCCATCGGTACGTTACTATATATATAGTCACACACACACTCCGGCTTCAAGAGATAACACAAACTCAACGCATTCGCAAATAACGCAGTTGCATTTTAGGCGTTTTCAGCAACTGCCCTTCCTCGTGGCCATTGTCCGAATGGTCGCCAGTTATTTACATAGACTGTGTATTCATAGCAGGCCCAGTGTCGTTATTCACACGGGGCGCGTTGGGTTGTTGTCTATTTTTGTCTGTGCACCATGACGAGACGCAGCAGCAACAGCGGCAGCAGCGGCATCGTCAAACAAAACCCTATTTTAAGAACTCACGTCAACGTTGCACTCTTCAACGCGGGTGGTATCATGTAGCATGTGAATGAATGGTGTTGCATCATCATCATCACCATCACGGCACCTTGTTGCCAGTATCAAAGCATACAAAATAAAAAATACTTTGACTCTTTCTGGCAATCGCAGCATGTCTGTCTGCATGTTCCCCACGAGTCCGTGTGGTTCACGCAGACCTGATGCCTTGCAAACAGGTATCCATTTTGGTCTTTGTGCATCTTAGCACTTCGCGTTTCATTGCCAGAAAGGCTAAACACCGATTGTTATTTTTCATATAATTATGATCGTCGCTGGCCATGATCAGTCCACTGCTGAATGAAGGCCTCCCCCCAAGCCAGCAACACCTGCACGCGAGCTGATGTCACCATCGCTGATCGCGGTGATGCGCCGATAAGCGCAATGCCCTATCAACAAGCCCGGATCAGTTTGACTCCCAGCCAGGGTTATTAACATCAGTGGCCAATTATATCTGAACCAGTCCTGCCCCCCCTCTCCACCTTAGTCATACCCGCCCTGACCAGAATGGTGAAGTATGGTCTAACAACCGCCATGACTAACGCTGTGTCGGGAGGCCCTCATCCAGCAGTGCAGTGACCATGGCTGATGATCATGGTGTCCGTACGATACAGCCTACATCTCGATGTATCTGTATTATATAGATATCCTGTATAGTTCATCCCTGATTCAATACATCGCTACTCTACTCTATAACCCTACACATCTGAGCTCTTATGCATTGAATGAACTGAAATATGTAGCGCATACAGCCTTTGTGTGTAGCATATAAGCAATGTGTGTGTGTGTATCATTTATACTACGGGAAAAAAACTACATGTGCAGCTCACAGCTCCGGTCAGCATGGCCATGCACGTATAGAAGCCAATGTATATTTACCCCAAATAGCCTACGTATTTTTAGCACACGCATGCACCACGTATAGCATTAGTGATAGTTATATCACTAGTATGCCAAAGTAGATGTTAATCCCTTATGTTTTTAGTAGGCGTATGTATAATGTAGTTTCGCCACCATTTTTTATACTGTAAAGAAAATATTCTCTAGAATCAAGGCCGTACTTATAATATATATTGGGGGGGGACACCCCCCCCCCCAATATTCAAATATGCTCAAAATGTCTCCACCAATATATTGCTATAAAATAGATTTCTGTTTATATGATTGCGGTTATGGTTGTACTTTATTAATGCCTAATCTCTGCCATTACGTACAATGAAACAAGTAAAGGTAAACAAGAAACAACAGAGCAATGTAATAGAATACACTAATAGACATCATTGTAAACATCAATAAAAAGTCCATCCCATGTGGTAGTGATTTTTTAATATTTTAGGCAGGAAATGGCAGGAAATTAGTTTTCCAATTTAGATTTATTTTTTCTAGGGGGGGGGACCCCCAGACCCCCTGGAAGATTTGGTCCCCCCCAATGTTGACTCCATGGCTACGGCCTTGTCTAGAATAGTCGACGTGGTCTACACGTCTGGAGTGTGCGTATGCTCTATTTAATCAAAAAAGGCAAAGATCCCCATATAAACTTAATCTTTTGGGGCAAGTGCTGTTAGGAGCGCCTCTGAAGACCGGCATGTGGGGCACACGAGGGGGTGGGTGGCCAGTTCCACGCCCGGCCGCCTTTGTCTCCCCTGTGGCGATGTTTACACGCCGCCACAAGGTACTCATTTGAGGCTGAGTCGATCTAGTGGAGGCCCAAAGAGCGGTTACAATATTCGCCACTGTCATTGGTCGTGAGCGGGAATCGAAGTTGGGGTCGTCAGGTCCGTGGTGCATTGCGCGAACGACCATCCCACCACTCCCCATACACAAACTGGCAAAGGGCAAAGACACGTGGAACACACAAACACACACACAGAGAGAGACTGGTACATAGACAACAAGCCAACGAGACGTGAATAGACGCAGGAATACAAACATAGCACGCGGATACACACACAGCACACGCACAACACTAAACACCGAGGCAACACGTAAGACACACACAGATACGAAGACAAATAGTACACACACAAACAAAGAAATATCCCCCCCCCCCCCCGTATAGCCTTAACAGACTGTAGGGGCAAGTGCTGTTAGCGAGCACCTATATTAGCTGGCCACACACATTACACACTGAGACACACATGGCACAAACGCACAGGCACAGACAACACAAATGTAGTTTATATTAACATATATATGTAGGCTGCATGCGTGTGTGTGTGTGCGTGCAGTAGTGGGGGGCGGTGGTGCAGCGGTTCGCGCGCTGCGTTACGAACCTGGCCATCCGGGTTCGATTCCCACTCACGGCCACCAACACTAATGCTTATTTGAACCGGTCCTGGGCCTTCCCAAGGTCGACTCAACCTCAAATGAATACCTGGTGCGGTGTGTACACATCGCCACTAGGGAGACAAAGGCGGCCGGGCGTGATGTTGGCCACACACCCCCCCTCGTGTACCGTGCCGGGCCTTTATAGGTACTCGCTAACAGCACTTGCCCTTACAGGCTATACGGGGGATCTTTGTCTTTTTTGTGCAGTATCCATAGTCTGCACATGAGCAGTCTGTATGGGCAGTCTGTGCAATTGTGTGTCGCGCGATCGGCGGTACGAAGGCCTATTGGGCTGTTTGGCATTGAGCCTTCTCAGGGGGTCCCATGGCTTCGTACAAGGAGGGTAAAGGTCTACAGCGGCCACGCGGCGCCTGTGGTGCAGTCATTATGTCGTCACGAGGGACTCCGGCCGGCTAACCGGCCAGCAAGCCAGAAAGCCAGCCGTACCTCGAGCCAATAGGATAGCCAGCCGGCTAGGCAGCAACGCCAGAGAGATAGCCAGCCAGGCAGTCAGCTAGCCATATTGAAAGACGTAGTTTGCCAGTCAGCCAAATAGCCAACCAGATAGTCAAACAGCTCGTCAGCTTATTATCTAGATGTGAAGCTTTCCTGACTGCAAGGATTCATCCTCTTTGTTTTTTTTCGGTAAAGTCACGTAGGTGAAACAATCGATGAATTAAAATAAATGAAAACAAATAAATTAAATCACTAGTCAGATGACCAGCAAGCCAGCGATGCAGCTGGCAAGACATCGAACCAGTTAGCCAGCCATCTAGAAGCTCGTCAACTAGTAGCCAGCCGGCCCACTAACCATCTAAACAAGCAGCCACACAGTTAGCAAGGCAGAACGCCAGCTAGCCAGCTTGACATCGAGTCAGTCAAGCCCGTGAGGCGTACAGACAGCTGGGCCACAAGTCATCTCGCGAGCTAGCCCATCTAACCAGCCAACAACCAGCCAGCCCCTCCAAGCAGACGCCTATTGTGCAGAGCCAAGCACTGGCGAAGGATATGTACAACCTGATACGCGTGCTGACACTTGTAATTGCACGAGTGCGTGTGTCTCTCTGTATGTGTCTGTGGGGGGGGGGGGGGGAGCTGCTGCACAGAGGGAGTTGTGGTGGAGCGTTTAGTGCACTGCTCTACAAACCCGACGGCTCGAGTTCGATTCCAGCTCACGGTCAAGCACAGTGGCGCATAATTTTGACCGGTGCTGAGCACCCCCCTCGGTCGACTCAGCTTTAAATTTGTCCTGGAACTTAATAATGAAATCCGCGAGTAGGGGGGTGAAATCATCGCTCCATGATTTATGGACGTTGAATTTCTTTCGCATCGTACGTAACCAACCGTACCAATCGCTCACCCACCCGTGTGTGTATGTACGTTGAACTTCTTTCGCACCGTACGTAGCCATGCGTGCTCATGGGAGGTGGTCCAGTAATGTGCTGCCCACAACAAGCCAGGTGGTTACAGGCGACGTGCGACGCTGCGTTGCAAGTCACTATTGTACCGTACTCCTATGCTCCCGCGTTTGTGCTACTCGCCTTCACGAAACCCGCACTGGCCAGCGTGGTGAAGTATGGTTAAATAACCCGCCACGACCCGCACGGCATGGGAAGGCCCATGAAATACTTCCACGCAAAGCACACTGCTTAAAATATTAACATTCATATAACTTCATAATTATTTGTATTATTTAGAAAGCAAATTAAGTGCTCGTATATGTTATAATACTTCCGATCATGTTTAAAATTCACGAGTTACCCGTCTCTGCGACAATCATTATTAACATCGTCGTCGTCTGCCACGTTCAGTCCACTGCTGGCTAAAGGACTCCCCGAGCCATAGCCGTCACATCTCACGATCCCCGTGGTCGCGTGGAACTGATTTCATCGCTCCGTCTCCCCGGTGGGCGTCCCTCGGCTGCCACTACGTTCATTATTATTCGGTCACCACGTGTTAAGAATAATAACGGAGTAGTAGCGAATCGCCATCTAAACTAAACAAAATTAACTCTGTTTGTTTGTTCATTTTACCAGGCAAGGCCCAATAAGCTGGAAAGCTCTTTTTTCAGAAGTGACCTGGACACAAATGATCGCTTAACGAAGTGGCTTACCACTTAGAGATTTACAGCAGCCACATACTCTAAACGAGTGCTGATTCTGGATGTGGAGGGGAAACCCGAAGGAGCCGGGGGAAAATCCACACGACCACAGGGAGAGGAACACCTTAAACTCCAATATAGAGGCACCGTCAGGGTCGGGATTGAACACACGACCTCCTGTATACCAGGCGAGGCAGATAACATCTCTCCACCGTGGCACCCACTCTACTAGCATACATGATGATATTGACCTAGTTATAAACAACATTATAGGTATTTTGCATTACTAAGGCACGGTATAGCAAGATACGATAACAATAATACCACATCAATCAGGCTACAATGATAATTATTGTTGGTTATCTGCAAGACCATTTAAACTCCAGAAAGCTATTGACACGTGGTTTCGACATCGCACGTGAGTTGACGATACTGTGTCAGAAGTGGTGCACAGGCACCAATATCAACAACAACAAAAACGCAACGTTTGAAGGAAAAAACAAACACATTTGGGACAGTGGCCCTTCCTAACAGCACACGTGCTGCCGACGAACGCGTTGAGTTTTTCTAAATTACACGAGCACTCGTTACATCTCCACAGGGCATTGATGTCGAAATTTTTTTTAATTTAACTTTTGTTTCAGGACGTGTGATCATTCAGAACAAAACCGACAGTAAATATAGGCACATTGCTTTGACGGAATATTTCAGCAACCCAAAGCCAATAGATGCCCATTAATGATTGCTTTTTACATCTGCAAATGATGCACACGGGCCCAATGTTTGTTTGCCATGGCCATGGCCAACATCAGTGGCGAGTGATATCTAAACTTGGCCTGGGCCTCCCATAGGTCGACTCAGCCCCTAAACAGCATCGCCTGGGAGGCAAATACAATCGGGCGTGGTGATGGTCACACTACCCGCTTGTGCATCGCCTTAATTGGTGCTCACAAACAGCACTTTCCGCAACAGTCTGTTGAGGCTTTATGGGGGATCGTTTTCTTTGTGAGCGGTCGTGTAGTTGTTGGCGCGCCTCGCGACGAACCCCAGCGATCCGAGTTCGCTGCCCGTGCACGACCAATAAGGTGCCGAATATCTGAACCGGTCCTGGGCCTCCCCTAGGTTGGCTCAGCCTCAAATGAGTACATGGTGGGTAAACATCATCAAAGGGTGCCGGGCGTGGTGCTGGCCACCCACCCCTTCGTGTGCCGCGCCAGGCCTTCATAGGCGCTCGCTAACTGTGTTCGAACACGCGCCGTGCATTTTACAATGTTGTTTTGAACTTACTGCAGGAATGAAATAAATACGGACATTGCGTACGCCGCAAGGGGACGAACAGGCCAATGGGAGACGTGCTTCTAATTGATTTATTTCACGCCACCGTACGTGCTTAACGACGCGTCGAGGTCGCGTGACCGAGAATTCGTTACGGTGAACGCAGAGGCGCAGCCCCTGCAATTGCCTGCTCACACCACCGCTGGCGGAAGGCGGCCCCTGCAAGGAAGGCGGAGGCTCCAGAGAGCCGCGCTGACCAAACGTCTTGAGGGAGATGGGAGCACTCACATATGTCGCCCAATGCCAGATTAAGTTAGTGCGGGGCCTGTAGCATATGTTATAAAGGGCCCTAAATTAAAAAAAACATCAATATTAAAACACACATTTTTTACTTGCATAGTAAAGTAATTGTATGTTTCATTTGCTACACAGCCAGATAATGCGACAAATCGCTAACCTTAAACACCCAGTCGTTCGTAAAAGGTGAAGGTGGTATAGTACTATAGTGATAGAGCAAGTGCAGAATCACTGAACCGGAATTGATAGCTTGAAAGCATTTAGCGCGGGACCATTTAACGTGCGGGACCCGTAGCTACTACACATGTAGCTACTACACATGTAGCTACTACACATGTAGCTACTACACATGTAGCTACTACACATGTAGCTACTACACATGTAGCTACTACACATGTAGCTACTACACATGTAGCTACTACACATGTAGCTACTACACATGTAGCTACTACACATGTAGCTACTTCTGCTACTGGGAGAATCCGCCCCTACGACGCGCGACCTCGGACCGTGGTGTGGTTGCCCTTTACCGCCCCCCCCCCCCCCCCCCCCGTTGTGTTCGCTGTCTCGCCGGGAGGTGGCATCGAACAGGCGACCTCTGGATTGTAAGTCCAGTTGTGCTGCTCACCATTACCCTCCACCGGCACCTGGTGTAGGCTACGTAACGTTAACAGGCATTGGTAATTGCACCACCCCTGATCGCAAACTGCACACACGCACACACCGTGGCAAATGAAACCCGCAACATCAGAATCTGTATTCATGCCGGAGGAATCCAATGAGCAATGAAGCTCTTTTTATATGTTCAAATGAATCTCTCTCACCCCCCCTCCCCCGTCCCGTCCCCAACTCGCCTGTTAAAACTTAAATAACCACACACACGGTACTATCGGTGGGGGAGGGGGGAAGCAGTTAATTTTGAAAGCATAACATTGGTCTTACAAATGGCTTGAGCCAGAGGCAAGAGGAGACAATTGGGTACCCGCGTGCTACTGGGGCGAGTGGTGTCGGTGAGCGACTACATCCTCATCAAATGTGGGGCGCGGCTCGTGCAGCGGTTATAGCGTGCTTCCCTACGAACCCGGCGGACCCAGGTTCGACTCCCGCTCACGACCACCACCAGTGACCATTTATCCTGAACCGGTCCTGGGCCTCCCCTAAGTCGACTCCAACCTCAAATTGAGTGCAGTGTCTCAACATTACCACTCGGGAGACAAAGACGGCCGGGGCGTGGTGCTGCCCCCCCTCCCACCCCCTCGTGTGCGTGCCACAGTGCCGGCCTTCATAGGTCGCTACTCGCGAACAACACTTGCCCCAAACAGTCTTGGTCGAGGCTATACGGGGTCGGGGAGGGCATTTGTCTTTGTGTTACAATAAAAGGCCGGCGCTGAGCACACGCTGATGGGAAACCACTCCCAGTCACTCGTCTCCGTCTCAGCGTTGGCCGACGTTGTGCACAGCACGTTTTAGGCTAAGTCGACCTTAGCGTAATACACAAGACGCCGGGGCTGGATGTAGCCAAAACTACGCCCGGCCGCCTTTGTATTCCCAGCGCTGATGTCTCGGAGATAAAATACATCAGGTGCATACTTAAGGCAGGGTCGAGCGAGAGAGAGGAAGGCCCAGCCTGTAGGTTCGGAAAACACTTCTTTTTTTTAACGAAGACAAATATCCCACGTTTGCGTTTCGGCCAGGGCTATTCACCTAGCCCTCAACAATCTGTCACCGAACCACATTAACCACCGTGGTGAAGTATGGTCAATGAAGCCCCCGTGACGTGACACGCTGTGGTGGGGAGGCCTCCATGCAGCAGTGGGTTGACCGAGGGGCCGTTTTAATTTAGAATCGTGCTCTACAACCAACACTGCGAAATGTTAGCGCGGGTGGAGCCCCAACTTGACTGACGTCTGTCCCAACTACTTTCGAGGAAGGGCGAGAGAGCCGACGTCTGGCGCAAATAATAATAATACCGCTACTAATAATAACCGTGGCGTGTTGAGCTCACGAATAGGAAGACACAAAAACTAACATTTCCAATGGCCAATGGAGTGTCGTCACCCCCCATCCATCCCCCCCCCCCACTAAATGAGTTTCACTTCAATGGAGCCACGACTCGGCCCATTGTTCTGCGTCGCGCTTTGAGTCTCGCGCGAAACAAAGACAAAGATTCACCCCCCCACCGTGTAGCCTTCGCAGACTGTTTGGGGCAAGTGCTGTTCACGAGTGGCACCTATGAAGGCCGGAACGGCACACGACGGGGTGGGTGGCCAGGACCACGCCCGGCCGCCTTTGTCTCCCGAGTAGCGATGTTTGTCTTTGTACGGTTAAAAATATATATGTATACTCTTTGGTTCTTTCGGTAAAGTCACGTAGGTAGAAGAATAAAATCAAACAAAAAATAATAAAATCACGACGTTTCGATCGCAACACAAGCGGTCGTCCTCAGGCGGAGAAAAATAATTCAGCAGTCGAACTGCTGAACCAGCGTGTTGCGATCGAAACGTCGTGATTTTATTATTTTTTTGTTTAATTTTATTTTTCTAGCGAAAAAAACAACGAGTCTGGATTCCTGCGGGCACGAAAGCTTCAAATCAAGAATGTGCACACATGTCGATGCACAGATCGACAACAGCCACATATATGCCGAGAAACACCGCGGCTGAGTCGACCGATGCACCACCGCTCCCGCTAAACCTCTCCCGCGAGCTCCCCGTCATCGGTGAACCGAGTAATTCGCCTCGCGGTTGAGTGTGCCACCGAAACGGAAAGAAAGCAACGCAAGCACGCTGTCGGTTCGGGTACACGTGCTGTGTTAGGACAACCATCGTAGACTGGCGAGTGACCCGCACTACATTTATCATCGGGTACTTAAAGAACAATAACACGAGTGAATTTAGTAATAGGTTTTTACCCTTTCAACTGGTACAAAACTGACACCTTTATACAAGGCCTCATGTTTGCAATAACCACAACACAAGCAGTCAAATTGCAAACAAAAAGAAACAACTCTGATGATGATAATGAAATGCACTGTCCTTGAAGTTGATTGGTCCACACCCGAGACAGCTTTTCTTAGAGCCTAGTCTGGTGTTGGACCAGATGACCCAAAAGGCGTACAACTCAAAAACATGATGCCTTGTATAAAGGTGTCAGTTTTGTACCAGTTGAAAGGGTAAAACCCTATTACTATATTTTGCCACTGGTAAAGGAGGTCTCATAGTGTAAAATTTAATTTAGTTCAACCGTCTCATTCATATTAATAGGGAACGTGCATCAACAAATAGAGATATCATACACGACCGCATTCTGCTGTAGACCTTCCCTCCCGATGCTGCTGGTTCGCAGTGCACAATATCAAGCGGCAGTTAACATCTGTAGCGCCTCTAGTGGCGGATGGGGGTCACCCGAACCAATCCCACACCACCGACTTCGCTTGCGTTCTGCGTCTCAGATATTGTACAGGAGGGTCCAGATGTCTTGTGACCCCTCACGCCCCGCTCAATTAATTGACCCCTAACATTTTTTTTTTATTTTACATATTTATTTCTGTTTTAAGTTAACCGTACTTCAAAAATACATATAAAGTTTTCGAGAATTCAATGGGGGTTTAGTCCGTGTCTTAGGTTATATATCTGCCTGCCAGGAGCCACGACCAAAATCACAACAACAACAACAAACCAAATTGATTATTCCACCGATGTGTGTGCGTGTTTACAGCGTGATCATTGTGGCATCTGACACGGAAACTGTAACTCCCCCTCAGGTTGGCTCGGCTTCAAAAGAGTGCCGGCCGTGGTCTGATAACATCAGCACCAGAGCGACAAAGGCGGCCGTGCGTGGTGCTCGACACAACCAATCCCTCGTGCACCGCGCTTGGCTTTAATAGGCGCTCGCTAACAGCAATCGCCGCAACAGCCATTCGGGTATTTGTGTACCGCGCGTAAATGCAGGTCGACGGAAGAGCGATCCGCTCGCGACAACGAGCAGAGAGTCGGGCGGAGAAAGCGCCACCGGTGTATGTGGGGTTAGGCATCTAACAGGCACCCTGCTTGATAACACACAACACCGAGGTTTCTACTGTGGCCTCAAAGTATACCTAGCCTGGCACGAGCGCCGCATTATGCCACCCGTCCTCCAATCTACTCACGATATTGCGCTGGCCTCCGTCAATCGACTTGCTAGATGTCGGGAAAAGGGGGTTGGGGGGGGCGTTACCTTTAGCATACTTCACCACGCTGGTGATGAGGTTTGCCCAGGACTGATTGGGATATCGCCCGCTGCTGTTGTTAGCCGTGGCCAGGAATCGAACTCTTGGTGTAATGGGATTGAGAGCACGATGCGTCGACCATCGTGGTGGCTTCACTCTTCCGCCCTGCAGAGTCGTTGCTAAATACATCGCAGGCAAACCTCGCTACCGCAGCTGGCTTATCCTGAATGCCAGTCTTCGGACAGTGACGTGGACACAAATTAAAAGGGAACTTGACTTGGCACGTGAAATGTCATGGGTCAGTTCCCTCTCCCTCCCCTCAATCATTACCTCCCACTCCCTTTGCTCCCCATCGACGATTACCTTGCTAATGGAAACCTTTAATTACGTAGTCACGTTGATTTCAAACTAACACCATCGCTTGGTCGTGGTGTTTAAGAAGAACAAGCATGGGGTGGAGTGGTGGCGCTGCGGTCAGTGTGCTCCGCTAACACACCGGGCGGATTCCCGGCCGCGGCTAGCATCAGTGAACCGGTTCTGGGCTCAATTCTGTTTCAATTGCATTAACGGTGCCTGGTGTCGTATAATGCTTCGTTATATTTGAAGCCGATTGTTTAACAAAAAATCTCACTTTTTCTTGCAAAAAGAAATTCCAAGCGAAACGCATCTCCATGCTTTTCCGCGCAAGTTTTTCAGCCGCTTGCCTCATTTTCCGCGTCAATGCTCCGTCTTGATTATTTTTTATTATCAATGCCGCCGTAGCAAGCAATGCGTGCCTATTCAACGCTCTCGTCTTTAAACCTCAATGAGTAAAACCTCCCCGGAGTCTCTTAAGACTCCTTATCAAGAGTGTTCTGCTTTGGGATGCTTGGCCAATTAATATCAATCCGCACCTCCGATTCACAAGGTTGGCTACGCTACGTACGGTGCAAAATAAGTTCAACATACATACATACAATCCAGACGCGTTCTCTCTGGCGCGCTCGCACGCACGCACGCACCCACGGCAGCGCCATAGTCCGTGACACTTGCGCACAGATTTAACTCGCCTTAGACGCAGTGCCGCGCACGGGGCATTTCGCTGGAAAATGATTCCAGCAGTCGCGCACAAACGCCGAACACTTTTAACGCAAAAAAGACCCAAGCAGGTGCCGCGGCACCTTGCTCACTTCGTACCCAGTGGATTAGCGGAGGGATCACACCGCGGAACGGGGGGTGGAGCCTATGGTTGGGGGGCCACGCTACGGTGAAGCCAACCGGAGACACGTGTTCCATTCTGGGACGAGGCTGATATCGGCGGCGATTGATATCCTCGTTGCCACTGCCGCAATGAGCCGGAGTGGTGAAGTATAATCAAACGCGGGGGAGGGAGGCGGGCGGGGTGGGGGGTGCCTTCATCCAGCAGTGGATTTAACAAGGCATTGTAAATTGTAATTGTCATATTTAAATGCTCTTGGCTCAATGCTTATGTGGACGTGTGGCGTCGAGTCGGCAGCGGTGCACAAGCACTCACAGCAAAACTTAAACAAGCAGAACAAAACGCTGCCACGAACGCAGACGAATACAACGATGATGATGATGATACACGTACGTAATAGGCTACCCTTTCGGGAAATGCCCCTACTTTACATTCTCTGCTAAGAAGAAGGGCCATTGCCCGGAACGTCGCCTATCGCGCGATTTATTTATTTATTTATTGGGGAATGCCTCCGCGAGTCTCAAGGCACTTTTTTCTTTTTGCCCGTCCAGGAGGGTCGTGCGTTGGTGATGTTTGGCCCGAGTTCCTGACAAACCTCCAGCATCGGGAGAAAGCCCCACGGCGCTCGAGGGGAGTCATGAACCCACTTGCTGTACTGCCCCCTCGTGGTCGCATTCAAGTGCCTGCTGGCCGCTTGTCCCGCGCAAACACTAATCTCCGTGTGATCCACCTACCCCAGGCGGGTCGGTGCGGATTCGTTTGTTGTCGTTCCCCCGCACCTCCGATTGGCACGGTTGGCTACGTACGGCGCGAAAGAAGTTCAACAACATACGTACGACATACATGCAACGAAAAATATCCCCCGAATAGCCTTTAACAGACTGTTGGGGCAAGTGCTGTTAGCGAGCGCCTATGAATGCCGGCACGGCACACGAGGGGGTGGGTGGCCAGCACCTTGCCCGGACGCCTTTGTCTCTCCAGTGGCGATGATTACTACACACCGCACCAGGTACTCATTTGAGGCTGTGTCGACCTAGGGGAGGCCCAGGGTTCAGATAATCGTCACCGCTGTTGGCCGTGAGCGGGAATCGAACTCGGGTGGCCGGGTTCGTAGCGCAGCGCGCTACCCACTGCACTACTGCTCCCTTATACAACATGCTTTTATGAAACAATCAAAGTAAGATCACTAATAAAATTAAGCCAATTTACTTCTATCTCCATTTTTCACCCCGTGGTGTAGTTAGCACGCTGGACTTGCAGGTCTCTGAATGTCCACCCGCCTATTGTCCACGCAGCACTACGAATCTTCGTCGATGGGGGCGTGTGGTGGGGTACAATGTGGGTACCTCCACCCCTTCCAAGACGCCGTGGCCGGCATGGACCAACAGGCCCAAGTACCCACGTGTAGAGGGGCTACTCTCGCGCGCACCCTAGCGGAAGCCCTTCCGACAGCAGGGGCGTGCGCGAAGCAATTGCAGGGCTGCGACATTACCCCCCCCCCCCCCCCCCATATTCATATGGGATTATTTTTTTTGTCGCGGGGGGGGGGGGCTAAAGTCTATTGCCCCCCACCCACCCACCCACCCCGTGACTCCGCTTACGATTTAACATCGTTAGGGTTCAGTGTAAATTCCCAGGGCAGAGGCAGTTTAAAGGGGCTGCGTTTCAGACGCGGGGGACACGGCTAATGCATTCCGTTACACTGCACCACGGACGCTTATCAACCTCTCAGCCTTTATACACTTTCGGTGGACCTTTGGCAAGCGAGTCAAATGCAAATGGGGCTAACGACAGCGCGCACGCAAACGTCCGATTGTTAAATACGGCAGAACACACACAGACGCACACACAGACGCACACACAGACACACACAGACGCACACACAGACACACACACAGACACATACACACACACAGACGCACACAGAGACACACACACAGACACACACACAGACGCACACACAGACGCACACACAGACACACACACAGACACACACACATACACACACACAGACGCACACAGAGACACACACACAGACACACACACAGACGCACACACAGACACACACACAGACATACGGGCAGGGTGCAACTCCCCTCCATGTCAGGCATGGGGTGGGAGCGGTGGCGCTGCAGTGAGCGCACTCCGCAGTAAAAACCCGGTTAAAGCCAGCGGTGCGGGTGATATCTGAACGGGTACTGGGCTCCTCTCCCCCCTCCCCACTCCTTACCAGCGTGGTGAAGTATGGTTAAATAAGCTCAACGGATCGACACAGCGTGGGGAGAAAGAGCATTGCCGATGAAGGGCTGTAAATTGTAGAACAAAGAATAAATTATAAATAATTATTCAAATGAAACCGCGCGCGAAGGTCTGCATCTAAGTAGCATCTTCAATCGCGTTCGCTTGCAACGTCGCGCATCAACGTCCGGGCATCTTTCGAAACGAATGCTCAGCAGGAAAAAGGAGCATCTGGAAGAAGAAGAAGAAAAAACCGTTTTTCACAAATCTCACGCTGAAGAAGCCACGTTCGAGAGCGGGTTTAAAACTCGTGCGCCGGTGCGAAGTCGTCAAGCGCACTGAGCACCGCTTTGGGCACCGCTCGACGCAGCTTGTCGGACGTGATGCCTCGGTTGTCACTGCCACCTTCCCAACACCTCCGATGACAGCGGTCGGCTACGCACGGTGCGAAATGAGCTCAACATGCAATCATAGCGACGGCTGCTCGGCAAAACAGCAAACACCCGCTGCTCGCTACGTTAAACTAAACAAGCATTGTTTAGTTTAACTCGTTTAGCCATGCCTCACCACTTTGGTGGGCGAGTGGTCGGTGAAGACGCGGTGAATACGAGTTGAAGACGAGTTGAAGATGCGGTGAAGACGAAGTGAAGACGCGGTGAAGACGAGTTGAAGACAAGATTGAAGACGCGGCGAAGATGAGGTGAAGACGAGTTGAAGATGCGGTGAAGACGCGGTGAAGACGAGTTGAAGATGCGGTAAAGACAAGTTGAAGACAAGATTGAAGACGCGGCGAAGATGAGGTGAAGACGAGTTGAAGATGCGGTGAAGACGCGGTGAAGACGAGTTGAAGACGAGTTGAAGACAAGCGGTGAGCTGCGTCCAAGAACCGTTGCAGACGCGGTGATGGGCCGCCCGCACAACCTCAAGTCGCTCGAGCGACGTCGTTTCGGGCTTGAGGCTAAACACGGGCCGCGCGTTCCCACGACTTTTGCCTCAAAGAGTTTTTTTTTAAGCTGGGGGGATGGGGATGGGGGGGTTGCGATCGAATTACAATTCAAATGCGATTTCTTGTTACTCGATTAAGCAGACGCGAGTCCCCGTTAGGAGATTGCTATGATTACGAAGCGTTTCAAAGTCCTAGATTAGAAGCTTTCGTGACTGCAAGGATTCATATTCTTAGGTTTTTTCGGTAAAGTCACGTAGGTAAAAAATTAAAATTAATAAAAAGTAAAATAAAAATAAAATAAAAATCACGACGTCTCGGAGGCAACACAAGCCTCCGTCTTCAGGTGGAACCGTCACAGCACAATAGCTGTGACGTGATTTTTATTTTATTTTTATTTTACTTTGTATTAATTTAAAATTTTTACCTACGTGACTTTACCGAAAAAACCTAAGAATACGTTTCAAAGTCACAATAGGGAGAGGTGTGTGTATCTATGCATGCTGAACTTTCTTTCGCACCGTACGTAGCCAACCGTGCTAATCGGAGGCGAGTCCATGTGCAGGCCTGGTTTCTGAATCCACTACTGGACGAAGGCCTCCCCGTGGCGTGTCGGTCTTGGGGACGTGGGGCGCTGTTTGGTTAAACTTCACCGCGCTGGTCAGCGTGGCTTGCTGAAGAGAATAAAACCCAGGACCGGTTCAGATATCGCCCATCGCTCGTGCTCGTCACGGCTCAAAATTAAAATCGTGTCACCGGGGTCATAGGGCAGCTCGCTAACCACTGTCCCACCACCCGTTGCAGTAACACGATGTACACAATTGTGATGAACGCATATGCAAGCCGTGCGTGTTTTCATTGCTGCGATAATATAATGTTTAAACTCATGGCCGCATGGCTTTGCCGGACCAGATTTTTTGCAGCAGCAGCAGCAGCTGGTTTTGACCATCAGCAGGGTTTGGCCCGTAAAGTTAATGCCACTTGTGTTCGCCCAATGTCATTGACAAGACTCATCCCACCAACACAAGCCACGTGCGGCGCCAATGTAAAAGATTGAACCAAAATTATTCTAAACAGACACATTCGCACATTGTGCGTGTGTCTGCGCGTGCATCGATGCACCGTATTCAATCATGCCTACGGTAAAGTTAAGTGTTCGTGTGATTGTTATCGGTGCAGATTAAGGATTAGTCTCAGGGTTACAGACAGGCTACAGTAAAACTGAAATTACATTACGAAGCCAATGGAAGTACATTTGTGTATCGTAACATTTATTTTAATTGTAACTGCCGCCCTGGACTTGCCATCCAGAGGTCTCAGGTTTAATCTCCGGGCGTGGCAGTTGAAACAACTTCGCAACAATTATTGAATCCCCCCCCCTCCACTGCCTGTGTGCATCCAGCGGTGTCACTGGCTACATCGCAGTGAGTCGATGATGGGCAGCAGGTCGGTAAAGTGTGGATACTCTCACCTCTCCCAAGATGAGTAAAGGTGGCTCATCAAATAGCACCCCCACCCCCAAGTTTAATCCGCACTGCTAAGTGAATGCTACGGATGAAACGCGCCGTACAAAAGTGAATTATTATTGTTGTTGTTACGGGGTCGGCAAGAGCCGACACGCTAAGCCAGTGTCCTTCACTAATTTTCAGAGGCGGCGGAGAGGGGAGGGCGGGCACTTTTCCGATAAGACATCATCAGTGTGAGGGTCGCCACACCATTTGAAACCATTGGGGGTTTGACGGCAGCACAATGATTGGCGGTGGGGGGGTGTTTTCACGTCTGTTGTGTCGGTGGGGGGGAGGGGTGCACGTCAGGTGCCGCACTCAAGGCCAGTCAGTGGCCCTTGCAATGAAGAACACCGCGCTCAGCCGTGGCACGAGCAAATCACGGCAAGCAGGGTTGCCCCTTTATCCCTTTCGCAGCGGTGAATGTGTCGGACGGAGGCGCTTTCAGTTGGCGCGCTGAAAGCAGCAACGCGGTCGAGGGCAACCCTCTGGATTTCACACTCGCGTTACGAGCTGCAAGGCTCTCCTCTTGTGTAAAAGATCAAGTGAAGCACCCTTACGGGACACGTTTTAAAATAATAAAGCTCACGGTACATATATATAATGGAGCACAGAAGACCCGGTATAAAATATAGATCACCTCACACTAAATTCTTGATTTTTTTTTTTTACGCAGCTTTCAAAAATACATGTGTGCGGTACAATTTCCAACCGGGGAAGTAAGTAAAAAAAAATTATAAAAAAAAAATCGGTGGGAGTTTATTTATTTGCTTACAGCAGACAGTAATGATGAGTACAGTATCTCCTTCATAAAGCGCAAGGAAGCGCTCGTCACCATGACCACCTTCGACCCATGCATGGAGGACATTCCACATTACCCCTCCACCCAAACAAACATCCAGGGACCAGTTCCAGCACTGTATGGTGGCTTCCCACAAAGCGGTAGGAATTTTATGCACCCAGGAGGGATGATGATGGTGCAGTATCAACCCGCTCCCCTCAGCTCAACCTAGATTTCCAATGGTGAGCAGATTTTTATTTATTTAAGATCGTGAAAATCTCTTGCTTCAGTCCTGGCGATGATGTCGAATACGTCTTGCGAATGTCAACACATTTGTCAATTGCAAATTCACCTCCGATGAGAACAGTTGGCTGCGTATGGTGCAAAAGAAGTCCATCATACATGCATACAATAACGCTGCCCTATGAATAAGGAACATTGGTCCTTCTTCAAGGAACATTGGTCCTTCTTCATAGCAGACAGGATAGAGAAAGGGTATTGCTTGAAGTGTTGCCCATTCCACAAATATCTTGTGAAGTATATATTTTTGTTCTTTTATGGCAATAATGCCGCACGGCAATGAAGTTTAATGCAATCTCCTACGGTCGTGCTCTGCCTTGATTGGTTGGTTGTTGTGGAAAGCACGATTAGCGGCACGCAAATGGGATTCCACCCCTACCCGCATAGGTATGCACCCAAGGCCACTGGGCTCTGTCGCGGTGCTAATTGGAAGGAGCGTTATAATTGAAATGGTTCATCATTGAGATGGTACATTTTCGGAACGTCCATTGTACGCGGTTGTGATCCAGCAGTGGAGTGACAATAGATTATGCTGCTGCTGCTGCTGCGGTTCGATGATGATGCTGGTGGCGATGATGGTGGTGAAACATAAGGCATAGCTGCGAGCATTGCCTACTCGATAGACCACGTCAGCATGCCTAATTTACCCCAAATAATACAAATTATTCATCACAATTGTTTGTCAATCCATTTCCGAATGAAGGCCTGCCCCCACGCCCTGTTGGTCGAAGTGGCAGCTGAGTGACGTGGGAGGACCAGGGATCGGTTCGGACATCGCTCGCTACTGACGATAGCCGTGGCCACGAATCGAACTCGGGCCGCCGGACTCACAGCGCAATGTGCCGCTGATGCCGCCCTCTCTACCTTACCTCACGCGTTGTTATTATCATCCATCTCTCTCGTTTGAATCAGCTCCGCGACGTCGTTAGCCCACACAACAACAACCGCTGTTGTTGTAGCGGTTGTTGTTGAGACCAAAACTGCCGTCAATCTCAACGATGAAAGAATGCGCGAAAAATTGCCCAGCCCCACCCCCCAATCTCTTCTCGAACGGAGAAACACCTCCGGCATCAATGCCACGGAGGCCGATGATTCTAAATCGCTGAGCTGGAGATGGCGACTCGGGGAAGGTGATCCAAACGAACCTCCACCCCCACCCTCACCCCTTTCCCCGCCACCGCCGACGAGGCCCGACTCGGCTTGTTTGCTCGTTGGGTAATCAGAAATCATTCCGCAAAATGGACCCTCCTCATGCTCCTTCTTCCTCCTCCTCCTTCTCACTCGTGCCGGTGTCGTCTTGATTGTGGGGGAGCGAGCACGCGGAGAGGCAACATGGCGGCGTGGTGAGTAGGTGGAGGGCGTTGGGCGAGGGGGGGGTTGGGCGAGGGGGGTGGTTGTTTTAATGTAATGCCACCACGGCCGGCAGCCACGGGGCTTGCAAAAAAACAACAACCACCACCACCAAAAAAACCCCGGCCCGTCTGCGCACGGGGGCAAGAGCTGTTTGCGAGTAGCACCTATGAAGGCCAGGATGGCACACGAGGGTGTGGGTGGCCAGCACCACACCCGGTCGCCTTTGTCTCCCTAGTGGCGATGCGCACACATTGCACCAGGTACTCATATGAGGCTAAGTCGACCTAGGGGAGGCCCAGGACCGGTTTAGATACTCGTCACCGGTGTTGGCCACGAGCGGAAAAGGAACTCGGGTCGCCAGATTCGTAACACAGCGCGCTAACCGCTACACTACCGCACCCCCAGCACCACACACACAGACAGACACACACGGACACTTTACTGATGTGAAATGCAACCGGAGTGGGTTGGAGCGGTGGCGCAGTGGTTAGCACACCGCGCGATGAAACCGGCAAGCCATGTCTGAGCCAGTCCTGTACCCCCCCCACCCACCTTGACCAGCATGGTGAAGTATGGTCAAACAACTCCTACGGACAACACAGCCTCGGATGGCCTCCATCGAGCAATAAACAGCACATTACCCTCTGTTGAAATAACACTTTTTTTACGTAGCTTTAGAGATTATTGCATTTTTTAAAGGGAGCCGCAGTGCTGACTGTCTTCCTAATCAGGCAATCAACTCGCACTGGTACGCCGGCCGTGGCACAGTCTGTTAAACCAACCCGCTACATTTCGTTCTCTTTACCCCCTTGGCATTTCCAGACGTGGAAGCTGGACCAACCACAGTCAGTCAATTGACAAGTCGCACATGCCGGTGGCGTGCGCGAGCAACTGCAGTTCTGCACCTTTACCTTTGTCATTCATCCCAAAAGAGCCACGCGGTCCGGGGAGGCCACGCGTCTGATTGGCGGCCGTCGTAAACCAATCCCGTGCCGAGCAGCACGGCGACACATCACCCCTCCTTTGTTGCTCGTGAGCAGGCAAACAATGGTGAAATCATCGGTCATCATCATCATCGCCGTCAGTATCAGCCATGATTCATCCACTGGTGGATGGAAGGCCTCCCCTGAAGGCACACGAGCCAATAGCATCGCTCCGTCTCCCACGGCGGACGCGCTTTCTCGGGCGCGTTCCCTCGTTCGGCTGCCACCCCGATCGTCCGTCCAGACCACAGTGCCCTGCACGTGCCCACTTCAACAGTCAAGACGATGTCTCCGACCTGCAGGTGCCCACGAACCCACGCTTTCACATTGACAGACCGCAGCTGCAATCGTACGCGGTGGCACAGCTTCGGTCAAACTAAGCATGGGGAGGGGGGGGTTACTTTGGGGCATTCGTGGCGGTAAAAATCCATGAAACGCGTGGCCTTCCACCACGCACGCAGGGCCTTTTTTGGGATGGACGAAAATCGTAGTGGTGGAGGTGAAGGCGCAGCCCTGCAATTGCCCGCTCGCGCCACTGCCGGCGGAAGGGGTCTCTCCACTCGTGGGATCCCTCTGGGGTGGTCGCGGTGGCGAGATGTTAACGACCTCGCCTGGTTCGCGTGGTGTCGTGGGACCGGGTGTTCACTCGGAGGAGAACTCTCTTCTGCGTTCATTTACATTGGGAAGATGAAATAAAAGCAGCGGCCAAAGTGCCCTTCCATCTAGCAGCCAATGAAGGAAGCTTATGGACCCTTAACACTGCTGAGGACGCAATAGATTTGAGCTAATCGAATATTTAGTTACCGTATTCTCAGGAGTATAAGGCACGTCGGAAAGTAAGACGCGCCCGAATGTGTCAATAGAGTCACACACACGCAGCAAAAGACAAAGATCCCCCGTGTAGCTTTAACAGACTTTTGGGGTAAGTGCTGTTTGCGACCACCTACGAAGGCCCCGAGTGGCAACGTTGACACACCGCACCAGGTACTCGTTTACGGCTGAGTCGACCCAGGGGAGGCCCAGGACCGATTAAGATGACCGTCACTGATGGTGGCCGTGGTCGGGAATCGAACTCGGGTCGCCGGGTTCGTAGCGCAGCGTAGCGCTAACCGCTACACGACCGCTCCTCACTCACACACGCGGGCGCGCACACACACACACCTGCCGGATTATAAGATGCACCCCCCCCCCCAACCCTTGCTCTCACCATACAGGTGACACACGGAGCATCTTATCATATGACAGTGTACGAAAATGAGCGGCTCTGCGACTCGAGTAATCGGCGAACACGATGTTCGTTGGAACGAGACGGTCTCTCCCCTGTTCACCACGTGTGCTGACAATTGTCAGTCGACTGATCAAGCTCATCGACGTATCATCCCAGCTGTGACTGTGATTTCAGCAGCCGTTGCGCAATCGCATGCTTTTTTGAGTCCAGTTCCCATTCAGGGATCGACTCAGCCCGTGATCCCTCTGAGGTGGTTCAAATAGGAACCGCTTTGTGAGACGTCAACAACGGTTGCCCTTTGAGGGAGGCCGACTGAGCTATGGAGTTCTTTTTCAGAGGCGGCCTGGCCCACAAATGACAGCTCAACAAAGTTGGCTGATCACGTGGAAATGTCGAGCAGCCACGGGGAGAGTGAGAGGCACGCAAACTCCAAATATACAGCAGCAGCAGGCGTCAGGGTCGGGATCGAACCCACGACCTCCTGTATACCTGGCGAGGTAGTTAACATCTGGCCGCCACTGTGGGCGATTGATCCCCCGCTCGGGACGCGGGAGGGGGGGGGGTCGCGCAATTCCCGAAGCGCCACTCCCGATGTCCCCGCTGGCTAAAGCCAACGAAGGAGCCGCCACGACTCTCCCCCGGTCAGACAGCGGTGGCAAATTCCACATTGGTATGGAACGGGGCCAGTCCGCCCCCGTCGACGCGCACAACAACACCAACAACCACCACCACCACCACGGTGGTTTGACTTCGCACAATGTGCTTCTCGCTTTAGCAGCCCACCGGAGAGACGATGGGCTGAGTGGACCGGTGAGCGGCAGTTGAACTCCGCAAACCGTAGCACTGCGAGCCGAGCGCTCGGTCGCATTTTCTCACTCAGTTTCATTGGAAATGTTCGAACGGAGATGCAAACGGTGGAAAGTTGGTCCTGAGCGCAGAGATATATTATTATCTGAGCCTGTTTAGTCATCGCCCTGCGTTCGTTAACCCGATCGCAGCGTTACAGGCGCTTCTAATGAGGTATCGTACAAATTATGCGTGTATTTCTATCGGCGAGTGATTTCACGAGATTGTACCTTTATTTTAATGTCAAGAGTCAATGTCTCTTTGCTCAGCCAAATGTGTGACGGTTACAAAGACATCTCCCATTGGCGGCCTTCAGCCGTACGTGGAAATTCCACATTTGTATGACAGGAGTAAGTCTGACGATAGGACAACAACAACAACTGCTGACTACCAACAAAGTTGTACTTTTATTTCTCAGTGTAGCTAAATTGTTGGTAAGCATGGTTTGGAATGTTAAAAAAGTCACAGATTCATGTTTTTATGATAATGATTATTTAATTATTATAATATCTAATCAAGCCGAGGCTAAAATCAGTGGTGAGTGATGTCTGAAATATTCCTGGTTACCAACGTGCACTGACCAGTGTGGTGAAGTTTGGTCAAACAACGCCCATGACCAACGCAGCATGAGTAGGCCTTAATCCAGCACGATGTTAACAACAATCTGTCAATAATTAACTATTATCATTAACTATTATAATTTAACATCTGCCACCTATTACCTTGGGGATGGAGTGGTGGTGGTGCCGTGGTTTACACAGCGGCTATTATTGTTAATCTAGGTGGATTATTACAGCAGGGTCGTGCAAAGTTTAAGTTTTAAGCTCAAGTTGATATTATTTCTTACACCGATGTAACTTGCTGTAGCTTGCTGACCCGCCCCTACTGGACATCGGATAAAAATAACTTCACGGCTCATCGGATTCGTCCAGTCGAAATAAAGATTATGATTCTGGATGATCCCGTTTAGCCAGCTGCCCGGCTATGTTAAATAGCTTTAGTAAGAGTCACAATCGTTGTAATTTTACACGGGAGATCCGTGGCACTACTTGTTGAGAGAAACAGCGACAAAACAAAGGAAAAATAAAACATCGATCTTGGTGGTGGTGGTTGCGGCGGTGGCTTTCGGAGACCTTCACCCAGCAGTGGATGAATCATGGCTGATGATGATGTTGATGGCAATATATCTATCACCGCCTTGACGCCCGAAACCAAAGGTGACACAGCCAGCCGACCACTTTCTCGACAGGGCCATGAGTGCTATTGTGTCACTCGTCCATCTCTGCGCTTGAACCCAGCATCTCGGAGATGGTCGCTCACAACCTGAACACAGAAATCAGTGCCTCGAGTCATTTCCCCGACTGTGACGACGTATTTGGCCACGTCAGCAAAGCAAAGAATTAAGCGGCTGCGTCGGCGGCTCCGTATCCATAATGACAAATTACAATGAAGCTCACCGCGTTCATCATTGCTACTTCCTTAGAACATAAAACAATAGGCTAATGTTCTTAGGCAATTGCCCTTGGGTAGAATCGGACAACATTTGCAGCGGAAGAGTCAGCCGATGCTCGCCAATTCACATCGAGTCTCTTCACACGTGCGAGACTCGATGTGAGTGCCTGTGGGGATAACTCTAAAAATATCACCCGTGTATGTCAACAATTTACTTGCATGAGCCGAACCTAGTAGTTGTAAAAGGAGAGAGTGGGATTACGTAAAGTGTGAAATTCGGCCGCTTTATCAAGGACCCCATGCCGAGATGCACACAGCTCCCACGTCCAGGCTCATGGCGCTCGCCTCCACAACACAGGCAAGTTGCGTCGACTCGATATGGCCTGAGTTGGCTCGATACCTCCCAGACCCTCGAGTTGAAGGGCAACTCCAGTTGGTTTATAAGCAGGGCTTTACCGGAAATACTCGTAGGTTCAAAGGTCAACACTGCGTTGTTGACAAGAGGCGTGCGCGCACACAATGTTGTCCCACGTCCGACCACATTTTCGGTACGAGCGAATTCAAAGAAATGGTAGAAATGGGTGAGCCCGCATACACAGCGCAACATCGCACCGACTGAACCCGCGTGGAGCGATGGAAACCTTCGTACCGCTTGGGTGACCTGAGCCACTTCATTAACCGGCTGGAGATGTCCCTCAACTGGAGTTTGGGCGTCTAGTCGAGTCAAATCGAGTTGGCTGTCCACGCCAATGAGGTGTCGGTCACAATGCAGGCCCTGTTCTCTGTGCCCTTGTCAGCGTCACCCTCTGCCTTGAGGGTGAAATGCTCGGTGCGTAGTTGCTTTACAAACGTCGTGAAAAAGGGAATATCCTAGCACGGTGTAATTTTATAGAGAGGATGTCTGTGTACAGCAGAACCAATCTGTCGATTACACATTTACCTCTCCATGCGTGTGTGTGTATCTTCTCCTGGTGCTTGCGAGCACGGAAAATTATCCGGATAATATTCTTTGGGTCTTTCGGTAAAGTCACGTAGATTAGTTCTACGTGACTTTACCGAAAGACCCAAAGAATATGAATTCCTGCAGTCACGAAAGCTTTAAGTCAAGATCTATCCGGATAATGATCGGCCGTATATCACAAACGGGGATGCTCATTCAAAAAAATGCAACAGTAACAAGTTTTTTTTAAACTCAGTTGGAACTTGACTGTGTAGACAGAAATGTATTTAATACCATAAATCTAAGCCCAAATCCAGCAGCCTCTGCACAGTGTGTGCACGCACACACTGTGCCACCGCTTGTGATCTCTTTAGCCAGTCGCGGGGTAGCTATCGAGTGTGCAAGTGGTGTAACTGCACCGGGGCCTAGGGCAAGGAGAGGCCTAGCCGCCAGGCCATAAAGCGTGGAGGGATAGTGAATAGTGGTGAGGGGGGGGTGGCAACTTCAGGTTTTGCAGGGCCTGCGCTAACCATCGTGGTGAGATGTTACCTGCCTCGTCTGGTATACACGAGCTCTTGGGTTTGATCCCAACCCTGACCCCTGTGTATTTGGAGTTTGTGTGTCTCTCTTTGTGGATGCGTGGACTTTTCTCTGAGTCCTCCGGTTTTTCCCTCCACATTTAAAATCAACATGCTGCTATAAATTCGACGTGATAACCCATTTTGTTGAGCTATAAATTTGAGGCCAGGTCGCTTCTGAAAAATAACTATATAGCTAAATGGGCATTGCCTGGTAAATAAATGAAAATACAGGTTGTTTTACACTACGGCCACTGCCCCCAGCCGAGAGTGATGTAGAATGATACCGTTTAATGTGCACCCCAGCCATTCTAAAAACACCACTCTCCAATCTTCACCTACGAATGTGTGCACATTGGGAGTGGTCGCTTGGCAGCAAATCCAACGGGATTTTACACCGCAGTGCCCAGATTGTGACGTTTAATTAGAAATCCACACTGCTTCTGATTACAATCCTGGGGAGGGCTCCTCCACCATCCACGATTACGGGAGTGGCGGTGCGATCTTCTCATCTCTAAAACCAAAGGGGAGGGAAGGGGGGGGGAGACATCCCCCTACAGAAGCGGTCGCCTCTCATCCGCGCACAGGCCAATGCGCAAAGTCAAAAAGGGGTCGAAGCATGCCAGGACGTGCTCGCTTCCACTTCGTGACTCCCAAACGAGTGGCAGAATTTCCACGGTCCCGCAAAGTGCTGGGGGCCAGTCTCTCCCCGTCCCCGCCCCCTTTGCACAATGGCTGTGGAACTGTCACAAATTGGTACTCATTTTATCTATCCCTAAGGAATTGATTGGCAGAGGTGCCTGCAGACTGGGATTTTGATTGCTGACCCGTACAAAATTGGCGACTAGTATTTGAACCTGTCGTGCCGCCCCCCCCCCCCCCCGCTTTACCCTCTGGTCGACTCAGCCTAAAATGAATACCCATTTCCGACGACGGGGAGAACATCACCATCGGCTGGCGACCCCAATCCGGTGACGGAAAATTCCACATCCCAGCGAGCCAGGCCCTTTCCCATAAGACGTCTGTCACCCAATCGTCACAAACTGGTACTCGTTTTTTAACGGGGCCCGTATGACTGATGGGCCGAGGCTGCGAGTCGCCTGTCGGCTGGGATTCGAGCTCGGGCCGTGCCAGTTGGGAGCTGAAACGACAACGCAAACACCCCCGCTCCGCCTCCCGCGTGCATTGCCAACGTCGTATGGACCGGGCGGAATCCCCTCCCAATAAAACAGATGGGTACGCATTGTTCGTAAAAAAAAAACAAAGGAATATACGCGTGCGCACGCTCGGTTTTAATTGGCGCCCCATATTGTGATGCTCGCATGCAAACGAGCAGTCCCACAAACGAGCAACGCCGACGCCTAAAGCGCTCGTCAACGGACGTCCGCCATTTTGTTCCCCCACCCACAATGCCGAGCAAAGGAAAACCGGGGGAACCCATTTCGCTCGATGGAGGCAGGAATACCCGAGGCTCACGCACATCGTGCAGAGGACCCGCTGCGTGCGTATGTTTCAGTTTCATTTTAAGCTTCATTTATTAGGTATAGCCCTGTGACCCATGCGGCTCTTGACTCGGTGCAACCACAACAAACAAAAACATGAACAAAGAACATCTTACAGCAAGGACGCGCAACAGAAACATACAGGAAAACCAGCAAAATCTTCCAGAAAAAAGCACCGTATATCAATGCTGTGTGCAAAAATCCCAGTGGGATGCAAGTGTGTGTACATGCGTGTTTGTGTTTTGTATGTGTGCGTGCATGAACACAATAGGGGAGCAGTAGTGTAGCGGTTAGCACGCTGCCCTACATATCCGGCGACTCGAGTTCGATTCCCGCTCACGGCCAACACCGGTGACAATTATCTGAACTGGTCCTGGGTCTCCCCAACGTAGACTCTGCCTCAAAATTAATACCTGGTGCGGTGTGTAAACATCGCCACGAGGGAGCCAAACACGGTCGGGCGTGGTGTTGGCCACACCCGCCTTCATGTGCCGTGCCGGCCTTCATAGATTGTTGTCTTTGTATGAACACAAAGACAAAGAATACACCTATTCTTGGTTCTTTCGGTAAAGTTACGTAGAAGGGAAATAATAAAATTTATAAAAATAAAACAATAAAATTATCACGACGTTTAGATTGCAACACAAGCAATCATCATCCAGTGTGAAAATCACACCTGAAAACCACACCAACCCTAGTCCGTCGTGCCGGCCTTAATAGGAGCTCGCTAGCTGAACTTTCCACTGCATTCTCTTGAGGCTAGATGGGACAGATTTCCGTTAAACTCCACACACGTACATACACACGCGCGCACGCATTTTTTTGGGGTTAAGTGTGTGACTAGCGGCCTTCCACACACTGCGGCTATATTCTTTCTGGTAATGGTCGAGTTCGCTCGCTGGGCTGCGCGATAACCTTGGGCCTAAACCTGTGACGGGCCTCCCCCCCCCCCCCCCCCCCCCACAGGTCAACGCAGCCTTTGCACGAGGAACCCGCCCCGCTGGCTGCAGTGGGGTGACCGTCGACGGTGTCGACGTTGCCGCCCCTCTTGGTTAGGCGATCGCCGACTGCCCTCTCCGCCACCACCAAGGGATATTCGCACACGGATTCATAGCGCGCGCTCAAGAGTTTCGCGTCTGGGAATTAAACGCAAATTTCGCATGCACTTAATAAATGCGGAGTGTGCACGTGCACGAACGTTGAACTTCTTTCGCGCCGTACGTAGTCAACCATGCTCGTCGGAGGTGCGGGGGAAAGGAGAAGAAACTAAGCACGTAAAACACTCCGAAAAGAAATGAGTTTTAAATCTAGCAGATGTGCTTCTATGCGTAATACGCACGTGTTTAAGAGTTCCTATGATGTAGCCCACTCGCGATCGAAGCAATGTTTGATCGAAGGTTCTATTCCCCCGACCGTTATCCACGTCTCCACGGCTTGCACTGTCGGGCTCCCACCCTGCTTTGGATAAAGGACATCGATCCCCATGGCTACCCGGCGATTTTATTTTTTGTGCCGAAGCTTAAATAACCAATTAGCATTTTCGTACGCGAAAGTGGGTCGTCATCATCAGCAGCAGCACCAGATGCAGCCATGATCAATCCACTGCTGCTTGAAGGCCTCCCCCAAACCGTATGCATGTTGGACTTCCTTGACACCGTAACGTGACCAACCGTGCCAATCGGAGGTGCGAAAACTAACCTGATTCCCGCAAAGCCAACATCCACCCGGTACCTGCACGCGAACTGATTTCATCGCTCCATCTCTTAAGCTTGCGACCTTTCTCTCGGATACGTTCCATCCCTCGGCTGCCACTCCGCCTATTATCCTCGACACAACGGACCCTCTACAGCCGCGACTGACGTGTCCGGCCCAAAATGGGCCCCTGCAGATCGTGCACATTTATTGGACAAGTGTCGCGGGGAAATTCCATTTCGTAAACAAGTGCTGGTACATTTCCAGAAATGACCAGCAAGTAGCTGCTTCTGTGAAAGCCTCCTGACAGGAGATACCCCCCCCCCATCCCTACCTCGACGGGTCCCTCACTGCGTTAAATGAGAGGCATTCATTTAAACTCGAGCCGGCATTTAGCGAAGATCTATAGGCACAGCAATGTCCTTTCTGCCATCGTTGACGCTGCTTTTGACGGCAACGGAAATACGCACACATTTGCAACAGTCGAACGTTTCAGGTTACAACCCCTTCAAAGCAGCAAGAGGTAAAAGGCAAAGCAGACTGATCACGACTGCACTGTAGTAGTGGAACGTATTTTACATCAGTAGTGCCTTCAGAACCGAGGCAACATTAAAATACGGATCAAATGTGAAGATAGTCGATGTTTTTTATACACATATATGACATTGAATAGGGGACCATCCTTTAAATTGCAAAATAAAAAATGTAAGACATTACTCTAGATGAAGTCACTTCAGATATATATATACACACAGGGCTTCATTTTAACCTGCACAGGCCGGAAATGTTGTTCCAGGAGTATTTGTTTGCTCACCACATCCATCTCTCCCCCCTCATTTTGTCCTCTTGATACCGGGGGCCAGTGGTGAGGAACTACTTGCGATCTGTGAAAAAGGAGCTTCATACTTCATCGGATTGCTCCACTCTAGATGAAATATTCTGATTCTTGCGGTGGTGGTGGTGTTTGTGGTGGTGGTGGTGGTGGTGTTGGTGGTGGTGTGCGCAGTGCTGTGTCAAGCCCATGGGTGGACATTGCTTCTTGGAAACAAACACCAGACGTCCTCAAAGACAGCACTTCAACATCGGTGGCAACAACAATGATAATACAGCGTGGGATTATTCTTATGATTATGCATTCATAGTAAACACGTTGTACTCTCGTGGCAGTGCCTTACGCCTGCAAATCCCCACGTGCAAGCCAGCTCAGCGGCGTTCCGGAAATTATCGGGTGAGAAAATAATGATGGCCCCGGTGTGTATGCACGTCCTGTGCGCGCGTTGCAACGTGTAATTGTTATTTTTTTTAAACCCCCGTTGAACGATAGCCTCGGAGCGTTAGCAGCGGTGTCTCGTTGTTTGAAACCGCGGCGCAATATATCTCTGCATTGTGCTTTGTAGTCGTAGCCCCAGTGCGATGCCATTCATGGCGCCGGGCTTGGCTGCCGAGCCGCCTCTGTATGAGTGGCAATTGCTCGGAACGCCGCAGAATGTAAAAATTGCTAAATAGCTGCATGGTCTTGATAACTGCCCCATTATGTTCACAGATTGAAATGCATTTGCATATCAAAGCAGCAATAGTAATTATCAGAGGGCCACCGTAAATACGGAGACCCCCTCTCCTCCCCCCCCCACTTGGTCCGGAATGTTTTAAAATAAATAACTAAATGCATGTGTCTGTAGTTGTGCGTTTTATGCACACGTGTGTCCATGAAGCGTATGCACACCGTGTATGTAATTCTCGCTGACTGCTATTGAACGAGGTGCTACATGCACTTTGTATGTATTGCATGCTGTGCTACATGCACTGTGTGTGAATTGTAGTCTGCTATTTGCACTCTGTATGTATTGGATGCTGTGCCACGTGTACTGTGTATATATCACGTGCTAACCTACATGCGCTATGTATTACATGCTGTGCTACATGCACTGTGTATCTATCGCATGCTGTGGTACATGCACTGTGTATGTATCACATTCTGTGTTATGTGCACTGTGAATGTATTGCATGCTGTGCTACATGCGCCGTTCAAACTTGGCATTGTGGAGCATTGTGGTTATAACAGGTGAGCTCAAACTTGGCATTGTTGAACATTGTGGTTATAGCAGGTGAGCTAAAACTTGGCATTGTGGAATATTGCACATGGCAATGCTTCACTCGTGGCGCCTTAGACACACACAGACACGCCGCGATAAACGTGCCAAAAGATAAAGGCACAGCCCTGCAATTGCTGGCTCCACGTGTGCGTGCAAGTCCCGTGCCGTACACACCGCACGCCTTACTGTGGTGTATGCATGGATCTATGCAGAGCCGCTCCTGAGGATGTGTGTGGCCTATCATCTCCCACACCAGCCAGACGACTCGAAAGTACCCACCACGCTTTAGACAACAGCGTGTGACCCGCCGATGGACTGTCTGTGGCGTCATGGACAGTGCCAGAGGATCCTCGTAGCAAAAGTAGCTACACGTGCTACGAGCCCCGCACTTTCAAGGGCCCCGCGCGAAATGCTTTCAAGCTATCAATTCCGGTTCAGTGATTCTGCACTTGCTCTATTACTATAGTACTATACTGCCTTCAACTTTTATGAACTACTGGGTGTTTAAGGTTATCGATTTGTCGTATTATCTGGCTGTATATAGCAAGTAAAAAACTCCATTACTTTACAATGCAAGGTAAATTGTTTTAATCTGTTTTTTTTTATTTAGGGCCCCTTTATAACATATGCTTCAGGCCCCGCACTAGCTTCATCCGGCACTGGTTATGGATGTACAGTGTACTGTACTCGGTCCCCATCGTTTCTACGGCCACGCAGGGGGAGATCGAACCTCACCGACGACCTCCTCCGGATTGCAAGCCCAGAGAGGTCACCAATTACGCACCAGTGTAGCATCACCGTCGCGTGCCGAATATAGTTCAACAAAATAATAATACAAAAACAAATCAGCAAACACGCGTGGGGTTGTTCAGGCCGTGCCGAAGATCGAATTAGAGTTGACGTGAAGCAGCACAGGCGATTTGAGCACGAGGGATCGATCGATCGAGGCTCAGCATACAGAAGCCACGTGGTTTGATCCTGCCCGTTGTGATGTCATAATCAACGGTTGACTCTTCACGGTTAATACTGATTGCATGGTGTGTGCTCAAGCCTTATATGGGAATCACATCGGCTTCCGTGTACCTCTGTATGTAATGCCCAGGGCTACATTTCTCACTCGAGATTTTCCAGAACCCTAGCTTAGGTTGGCATTAATTGGCCGATAATGCCGTGATATATAGAGGACCAGGGAACTTGGGCAATTGTTGGCGCCCCTCCGTGATTCCTCCTCCGAGTCGTTCTCTCTTCTCTTGAAGAGAGTGAGCGATTTACTGTGCGGCATATTACGAGTCGAAATGATGATCATGATTAGCGCAAGGCTGTAGTACAAAATACGTCCGTCCATAATTTCAGTTATTGTACCCTACATAGCCGTATTATGTTTTCATTGTTAGCCAGTGTTATTGACGAGCTTGCTGAGTTTGTTTTATAATTAATAAAACTAGTGGCCCGCACGTCCAAAGGGCGTACGGGCTGCACACCTCCAGCCAGCCAGCAGCCTCCAGCCAGCCAGCCAGCAAGCAAAACTGTTCTCTCTTGCAGCAAGATAGCGCGAGAGCGTGACGTCAACACGGCGCTCCAAAACCGCCAACCGCGACGCTTGTGCGACGCGCGGGTGACGTCACAGCAGAACTATGTGTTGCGGGTGACGTCACCACCGCGAACGCGCATGCCACGGCGCCAGCCAGGCAGGAATCCACGCGGGCCAGCCGGGTTTACAAAGCACTGGACGGACAAAATCCAGGCTGCGAGGTGGACGTTGCCGTTTCCGTCCGAAGCGAAGCGCCGATGACGACGACGACACGTGGCATTTTGCACAATGCCACGTGTACAATGCCGGCGCCGCGTGCTTGCCGTTTGATGCAAAGCAATCAACGTGTCAATCTTGATTTGAAGCTTTCGTGACTGCAGGAATCCAAACTCTGTGGTGGTTTCGGTGAAGTCACGTGACTTTACCGAAAAAACCAAAGCGTAATCATCGTGTCCATTTGTGTTAATGAAGCCATGGCCAATTATGACTAATTGCCCCCATCCACCCCCTCCTAATTAATTTAAAGTGTGTAAATGTAATGACGATTGCGGGTAAATGTATATTGTTCAATTAAAATACTGCATTGTAGTTATTTTTGATTATTTTTTTCGAAGTCAATATTTGACGTGTGTGTTGTGTGTATTTTTATACGTATAGGCTTTTCACGATCAACGTTGCGATTCATACTCGAGTTGTGAATCGTTGTGTTTAGGTGTGTTTGGTTACCTCGCACGGTATCGCGCTCAGATCAACAAGCACGATACACTTAATCCCTTACACATTTTAAGTGCCATTTGTTGCTGGCCGCTTGGCGTTTTAGGCCTTTTGGACCTCTGCTCAGCAGCCGTTACTTACATTTTTTAGAGTAAATGCGCGTGTACACGTGTGTACAGTACATGCCAACACCAGTGACGATTGTCTTAACCAGTCCCGGGCCTCCCCTAGGTCGACTCAACCTCAAATGAGTACCTGGCGCGTTGTGTAACATCGGCACTAGGGAGACAAAGGCGGCCGGGCGTGGTGTTGGCCACCCACCCCCTCGTGTGCCGTGCCGGCCTTCATAGGTGCTCGCTGACAGTACTTGCCCCAACAGTCTGTTGAGGCTATACGGAGGGTATTTGTCTTTGTGTGTGCGATACCGTGTGTTGTTATATTGAAGCCTTCACGGCTGAAGTTAGCCGTGTTATTAGATAAGGGGTGTGTGAGCAAACGTTCACGTATATTCTACAATCATTCTACAACTATGTATCGTGAATCTAGAGAAATATTGCCACGTGTAACATTTAAATACAGTACACGAGTAAAATATACAAACTGCAATGCCACCAACACACGCACACAAAACGCGATTGATTAATTAATATAATTTGTCAGAAATGTTTATGCATGTGTAACGTACTTTATCATTAAATGTTAAATAATTAATCGGCTTTTCACTGTAAATTATAAAATGGATTGTATAAATTGTTCACAGGATATACTATATATGAAACCGTATTTACGCAAATAACGCAGTGCAAATTTAAAAATGTGAAAGTTGTACGAGTTATTTATATTCCATACATGTCATTAATGTCAAAAAACACACTCTACTTCGTAAAACAATATATGGCATCATCTTGGCCGAAATAAATATAATTCAAATGCGTACGTGTTTTAAATTATACCAAATGTGATATTAATTTAAGTTTCTTTGAAAAAAAAATACAGTTTAGAGAGACAAAAATGCATTAGTTCAATAAGAGTGTGGTTCTAAAAACGAGGGTTAGGATAATTGTGTTATACATGAGTTGTCAGATATTCGCATTCACATAACGAATATATACATACGAGTACAATATATTGAACGCGTGTGTGCAAAGTGTAATATAATGTATACACATAATATAATAGTATGTATGCAGAATGTAACAATATAATAGGTTTTCACAGTGCAGTCAAATATATATTTTAAATGCCTATCGGTTGATTTTTTTTTTTGCATCATAAAATAATTAATTTTACATACCCGCAATTTCACCACTCAATTGTAGTTAACGAACCTATTTTTGTATGCAAAAGAATAACTACTGTACGAGGCAAACTAAAAATAAAATAATATGAATGTTCTACACAGTATATGTATATATGTACGCGACGAAGGTTTACACATCAGGTGAAGTCTACCATTTTTTTAGTTAATATTTGACCAAAACTCACACTTACACGAGTAAAATTGCAGGTAATGTATAGAGTAATTTATAGATTCAATATAGACTTTGGATGTATATGTAGTATATTTATTTAAAGTATATTTAAATACATTTAATATATTTAACATTACGGATTAGGCTTTAAGAGTTACATACAAATATATAGAGTATAACCCGAAATGTGAAATGCGTTTAAAAGATACTTTATAAAAATAGGACAAATTTCGATTTAAAGCTTTCGTGACTGCAGAGATTGATCTTCTTGGTTCTTTCGGTAAAGTCACGTAGAAGGGAAATAATAAAATAATAAAAATAAAACATAATAAAATACAATTCTCACGACATTTCGAAATAAAATACAATTCTCACGACGTTTCGAAACGTCGTGAGAATTGTATTTTATTATGTTGCATTTTTATTATTTTATTATTTCCCTTCTACGTGAAACGTCGTGAGAATTGTATTTTATTATGTTTTATTTTTATTATTTTATTATTTCCCTTCTACGTGACTTTACCGAAAAATAGGACATTTATAACTAATAATCATAATTTACATTGCTAAAGCGCCCTACAACAAACGTCAAGCTCTTTGTCAATCCACTGCTGGATGGATTCAGGCGTCCAACCTCAAGCCGCCACAGCTCACGATCGTGCGACGCGACAATCCACCCAGCGCCTGCACAATGATCCCATTGACATCGCTCCGTCTCCTCAACGGGACACGAGAGGCTAGCGGACGCGTGGCATTCCTCCGCGACTTGGCCACTCCGATGGCCGTGACGCGTCCTGCCCAAGACCCACTCCATTATTCTGAACAGTTTCAATTATACCATTGACGTACGTATTATGATAACGGTAACTTTATACGATAAGAACTTGGAAATGGAGCCCGGGTTTAAATGTATCCCCCATCATATTCACCCAAAAACAAAGACAAAGATCCCCCCCCCGTATAGCCTCAACAGTCTGTTGGGGCAAGTGCTGTTAGCGAGCACCTAGAAAGGCCGGCACGACCGCCTTTGTCTCCCCAGTGGCGATGTTTACACATCGCACCAGGTACTCATTTGAGGCTGAGTCGACCTAGGGGGAGGCCCAGGACCGGTTCAGATAACCGTCACTGGTGTTGTCCGCGAGTCGGAATCTAACTTGGGTCGCCGGCTTTGCACCACAGCGCGCTAACCGCTGCACCACCGCTTCACCGATGCACACACACGCAATGTCCTAGATGAGTAGAACTCCGTTCCGTGTCTCTGCGTACCAAAATGAACACGGTTTGGTCCATCAGCCTATAATCATTGTAGTTGTCCAGACCAATATTACCAAGCAGTAGCAGCAGCATCTGTTTGAACAAGAAAACTCTGGACGGGGGTATCCACCTTCTGGATCTCATCTGCAGTGTCAGACGTGGAATATGAAAAAAAAGCTTATTCTGCTGGATTACCATCTGTTATTGGCAAGAACACTCAGCATAAATAAACTCCGCTCCCCAGGTAAATGTTAAAGAAAAGCTTTCGCACCGAATTGCATTCTTCGACATGGACTTGTATTTATTTTTGTTTACAAACATTACATTTACCATACGAAGGGTTCATAATAAAGGTTTTTTAGGTTAGATCGCGCAAGTATACATGTGTCGTAACCCTCCACCACCCGACAGCCAATTAGTAAGGGATGTATCACGTAAACAAAACGCCGATTAGTCAGAGAGATTAGTCGGAGAGTAAATCCACAACGTTTGCAATCTGAGTAGTACGACGTTTCGCCGGTAATTACATCCACCTGTTTCCATTTATACTTACGCGATCAAACCCAAAAAACTTCGTTACGAATAATATCGGTCGCGAAAGCCTACGCGTTAAACCGATATGATGATGCGTGACGGGCTCTGTGAAGTACAGCAAGTAGGACACGTGCGCTGTACGTAGGCCATGCAGCCGATTGGCCCTTGGGCGTGATCTCGGGTGAGATATCTCTGGGTATACCACGCTGCCTTGCCGACACGCAGATGTCACCTGAATCAGTGAATCGGTCCGACGTTGTCCAAGCAGCGCTCTCTTCACGCACGAACCTCGAGACCGCGGTGCTTTAATAGTGGGCAGATGTTTAAGAGAGCTTTATAGCTCATCGGATTCCTCGAGCATGAATACATATCCTGATTCTGAATTACCGGTGCGTGTGTTGTTGTCGTTGCATTTGAATACAAGCCTCGCATTGCAAAGAGGTCTCCTGTACGCATTGTCAAATATTATACGTATCTCTCTTGGCCTGACAATAACGATGCTACATGATAACTGTGTGATTTTACGATAACAGCCGGATTGTCTATTATACGTAACAGGTCTTTACGCTGTGCGTCAGCGTATATTTAGAATCCTATTGTTCACAACACGTGTTGTAGGAACGACATCGTGCAAGACCAAACTGCAACGTTGTGTAAGTGCCTGGGTCACAAGGCCGTCACTGACCAGGGCGGTGAAGTATGGTCACCCCCCCCTCCCCACTCCGCATGACCGTCACGGCGCGAGGAGGTATATTGACAGACACCATTGCTACTGTTGTTGTTACAGCAGTACTAACCAGATGGACATTTTATAACCATTAAGGGGCTAATCAGAAATGTAATTTCCCCTCTCCTTATGTAAATCGTCTGCCAAAACATACCTATCACAACAATGCTATTTGAAACCTCTACAGAATTCCTAATCATATATTTATGGCTGTACCCATCGTGCGAATATAGGGCAGCGTTACAGATTGCTAGCGAGCCCCCCCATTTGCAGGAGACACGGCACATTAGGGCGTGCCGTACAAAATGCTACCGATTACGAAAACCATTTTGGGCTGAGTCGACTTAGAGGAGGCACGGACTAGATTGTTTTGTTTTTTAATGTGTTAATTCCCATTGTTTGCGTAACACGGGCAGGCATCGAACCCGGATGCACTGGTTTCACGGCACAGTGGATCGGACACGGCCGACTATGATGATGATGGCGACTTTTAGTGGCAAGTTGCTGTTAGCGAGCACCTATTAAGGCCGTGACAGCGCACGAAGTGCTAGTTAGAAGGCTGAGTCGACCTAAGGGAGGCCCCCAGGGCAGGTTCGAATATAACCGTACTGCACCTCACCGATGATGTTAACCGACGTGTCCTGGAGTCGAATTCCGAATTGGTCGCCAGGTTCGTAAGCGCAGTGCGCGAACCACTGGTACAGCATCATCAGCAGCCATGGTCAATCCATTGCTGGATGTTAATTTAATCGCTCCGTCGGGTGGTTGTACAGTTTTGAACACCGATATATACACACCGCTGCTATATACTACACCAAGACAAAGATCCCCAGTGTTGCCTTAACAGACTGTACTGTTAGCGATGTTTACTACACACCGCACCGGGTACTCATTTGAGGCTGAGTCGACCTAGCGGAGGCCCAGGACCGGTTCAGATAATCGTCAACGGTGTTGGCCGTGAGCGGGAATCGAACCCGGGTGGCCAGGTTCGTAGCGCAACGCGCTAACCGCTACACTACCGCTCCCCACATATATACAAATACAAAGATCCCCCGTCTAGCCTGTAACAGACTGTTGGGGCAAGTGCTGTTAGCGATCACCTATGAAGGCCGGCAGGGCACACGAGGGGGTGGGTGGCCAGCACCACGCCCACGACACACACACACTCACCAAAACGGCCCACCCCACACAACACAATGCGATAGCCCGTTAGATGTCCGCCGCCATTCAATGCCGCGCCAGTAATTGGGCCACCGATTTCTTGGTGAGCTCTTCTTTGGTGACCCCCTCCCCTCCACGCGCGCCGAGGGGGCCATTGTTTTAGGCAGTGCCCCCAGTACGTGGCCTTGTCAACGACGTCGCCGTGACATCCGATATCAAATAGAACAATGGACCAGAGTGGTGAAGTATGAAGACGACAACAGCCCCCCCCCCTCCTCCACGTGATCGACATGGCGTGGTTGAGGCTTTCGTCCATTCGTAGAATGAGATTGGCTGGAATGTTATTTTTCACTTGCTGTATTATATGCGATGGCCTAACAGCCGAGAGGGTGCGGTGTCGCAGGGAGATTTAGCGAGCGCACTGCGCCACGTGCCGCTTCTGAAGTAAGTTCGATTCCCATCCGCGGCTCACAGCGGTTGCGAGTGATTTTATTGAACCGCTCCTGGCTGCCCCAACCCCCACCACGTTCAGTAACCCGCACTGAGCAAGTGCGGTCAAGTATGGTCAAAACAACCCCCCATGACCCAAACGCGGCGTGGAGGGAGGGAGACCTTCCGTCCAGCAGCGGATTGACTAAGGGACGGACTGTCTCTCAACCCTGCCCTGTGCGAGCGCAAGGTGGCATCGTCGACCATATTGGGGCTGAGGTGTGGGCGGATTTGTGCTGGGTGTGGTGCGGCTGTGATTCGGGGGCGGATATGCGACGTGCGGATATGCGACGTCGTAACGCATAGTTTTATATCACCCCGATTACATAACCCCGCGAGCATTATTCTTTACTCTGTACGATTTCAGCCCATGTGCGTTGCTATATATATACACAGAGTATCTATCCATTGTGAACCCTCCTCTCTTTTATAAAAGGCCTGAAGGGAGTTGCCCGCCTGTGGGTTCAGCACAAATGGCTCTGTAATGAGGCTTCATTTCTAACTGGAATGTTATCTGGAACCCACCCAACCAACCCACCCAGACCCCCACCCTCCACCGAGCAAGTGGGGTGGTGGATGGGAGGATGGGGGGATATTTTCCGCAGCTCAGCCCCGGACAAATCCGGTTGACACGAAGAAGCCCCCCCGGGTTTGTAACGACAACTGGAAGATGACGGTAGACCGACTGCTCGGCGTAGGAGCTTTCTCCGACATGAACATGAACTGCCCCGCCCATCTCTGAACCTTTATAGAACAGCTTGCACTCAGAGGCTAACCTCCCTGCTCGCGATGACGACCGCTTGTGTTGCGATCGAAACGTCGTGATATTTTTAAATCACTGTATTCTTATTCATTTTTTCAAATTAAAGCTTTCGTGACTGCAGGGATTCACATTCTTGGTTCATTCGGTAAAGTCACGTAGAAGGGAAATAATAAAATAATAAAAATAAAACAATTAAATTCTCACGACGTTTCGATTGCAACACAAGCAATCATCTACGTGACTTTAACCGAAAGAACCATAGAATATTATAGGAGACAATTAAGACGATACTCTTGGAAATAATGTAAGTGGGCGTTGTTTGAGTGCTTGATTGACTCGCGCTCAGACACGTGACCAGTTCAACTCGTGGCCGCGGATCGACTTATCCTATCATCCCCTCGTGGAGGGGAGGCGTGGGGGAGGGGGGTACAACGTGTAACCCTTCATGGGTAGTCGTGAGCGATCATTTCCTTCATACACCTGTGCCCGCCACATGAACGTGGAATGTCCGCTGCTGGCTGGAGGCGGCCGTCGCTCACTCGTTTGAGAGACAGGATGCGTTGTTTGTTGAATCAAATGTGTGCGGACGCGCGAGGTTAAGATATGCAGAGCGATGCGTACAAACCGCGTTTATGGAATGGCGTAGAGCGGTGGCGCAGTGATTAGCTCACTGGGGCTGTGAAGCTGACGACCCGAGTTAGAATTCCATTGTCATCTAAACCGATTCTGGTCGCCCACTTTATCAGCTCGCATTGACCAGCGTGCTGAGGTGTGGTCACAAATAACCCCCACGGCGGACACGGCATTGAGAGCGGGGCCATCATCCAGCAGTGGATTGACAAATGGCTGTATATTGTCACATTGATCATACTACTCAAGTCCATAAATGAAGCGTATCAACCTACTACAACGCTCACAATAAGTACCTCCTGCTAAATATATCAACTGCTGCGTGTTATACAAAGCAATATCTACATCCCATGATATTTATAATCACGTTACTATAAATATCGCAGCTCATTTGTATATTTTTTTTACGACGCCAATGGCACACAGCGATCTGCTCTTGGCAATGATGTCAGAGGATATTTTTTGGGGGAATTTTATATCAGAAGCCATTCTTTAGTAAACAATTGTGGTGCTGCAGGCGCTGCAGATGATGCTGCGTTGGCAGTGGTACACAAGCAGTGTCAATAACACCGTGGCCTTGAACAGAAAACATATACAAAAGGCGACGTTTCAGGCAATTTCACTTCTTAATAGCGCATACGTAAAAGAATGTATTCATATTGTATGTGTTATGAATGAGCGACATTGTGTATATCGCAACAGTGCAATTATATGTTTGTTGATGTATATGATTTTAATATTATCTCAGGGTTTTTGGGCAACAACATGAAACAAATTGGCAGACCAGGTATCGACAACGTGCAGAGGAACATATCGGACAGCCAACAGATCCCCAAAGAGACAGCATGTTGCGTGCATGCGCCGTGGCCTTGTCGAATTAACGGGCGTGTGGGTGTAGGGATGATAGCAGCATCCGAGACGAACGGAGAAATATTTCGCTGAATGGGTAATTTCGCGCAGAGCGCATTTCTGTTGCAGTATTTGTTTTAGTTTGATTGTTGTTGCGATGAATCGCTGCTGTGTTGTTGTTGCGAACTTACGATATATTGTTCTTGTGATGTATTGTTATTGCATTGTTGTTGCATTGTTGTTGCGATGTACTGTTGCTGTATTGTTCTTGCGATGTATTGGTGCGTTGTTGTTGTCATTCATTGCTATTGTATTGTCGTTGCGATGTATGGCTGCTGTATTATTGTTGCAATGTATGGTTGTTGTATTGTTGTTGCGATGTATTGCTGTTGTATTGTTGTTGCGATGTATTGCTGTTGTATTGTTGTTGCGATGTATTGCTGTTGTATTGTTGTTGCGATGTATTGCTGTTGTATTGTTGTTGCGATGTATTGCTGTTGTATTGTTGTTGCAATGTATGGCTGTTGTATTGTTGTTGTGATGTATTGCTGTTGTATTGTTGTTGCGATGTATTGCTGTTGTATTGTTGTTGCGATGTATTGCTGTTGTATTGTTGTTGCGATGTATAGCTGTTGTATTGTTGTTGCGATGTATTGCTGTTGTATTGTTGTTGCGATGTATTGCTGTTGTATTGTTGTTGCGATGTATTGCTGCTGTATTGTTGTTACGATATATTGCTGTTGTATTGTTGTTGCAATGTATGGCTGCTGTATTGTTGTTGCGATGTATGGCTGTTGTATTGTTGTTGCTAAATGGCTGTTGTATTGTTGCGATGTATTGCTGTTGTATTGTTGTTGCTATGTATTGCTGTTGTATTGTTGTTGTGATGTATAGCTGTTGTATTGTTGTTGCAATGTATGGCTGTTGTATTGTTGTTGCGATGTATTGCTGTTGTATTGTTGTTGCGATGTATTGCTGTTGTATTGTTGTTGCGATGTATTGCTGTTGTATTGTTGTTGCGATGTATTGCTGCTGTATTGTTGTTACGATATATTGCTGTTGTATTGTTGTTGCAATGTATGGCTGCTGTATTGTTGTTGCGATGTATGGCTGTTGTATTGTTGTTGCTAAATGGCTGTTGTATTGTTGTGATGTATTGCTGTTGTATTGTTGTTGCTATGTATTGCTGTTGTATTGTTGTTGTGATGTATAGCTGTTGTATTGTTGTTGCGATGTACGGCTGTTGTATTGTTGTTACGATGTATAGCTGTTGCATTGTTGTTGCGATGTATGGCTGTTGTATTGTTGTTGTGATGTATAGCTGTTGTATTGTTGTTGCGATGTATAGCTGTTGTATTGTTGTTACGATGTATGGCTGTTGTATTGTTGTTGTGATGTATAGCTGTTGTATTGTTGTTACGATGTATAGCTGTTGTATTGTTGTTGCGATGTATGGCTGTTGTATTGTTGTTGCGATGTATAGCTGTTGTATTGTTGTTGTGATGTATAGCTGTTGTATTGTTGTTGCGATGTACGGCTGTTGAATTGTTGTTACGATGTATAGCTGCTGTATTGTTGTTGCAATGTATGGCTGTTGTATTGTTGTTGCGATGTATTGCTGCTGTATTGTTGTTGCAATGTATGGCTGTTGTATTGTTGTTGTGATGTATTGCTGTTGTATTGTTGTTGCGATGTATGGCTGTTGTATTGTTGTTGCGATGTATTGCTGTTGTATTGTTGTTGCGATGTATTGCTGTTGTATTGTTGTTGCAATGTATGGCTGTTGTATTGTTGTTGCAATGTATTGCTGTTGTATTGTTGTTGCAATGTATGGCTGTTGTATTGTTGTTGCGATGTATTGCTGTTGTATTGTTGTTGCGATGTATTGCTGTTGTATTGTTGTTGCGATGTATTGCTGTTGTATTGTTGTTGCGATGTATTGCTGTTGTATTGTTGTTGCAATGTATTGCTGTTGTATTGTTGTTGCGATGTATTGCTGTTGTATTGTTGTTGCGATGTATTGCTGTTGTATTGTTGTTGCGATGTATTGCTGTTGTATTGTTGTTGCGATGTATTGCTGTTGTATTGTTGTTGCAATGTATGGCTGTTGTATTGTTGTTGCGATGTATTGCTGTTGTATTGTTGTTGCGATGTATTGCTGTTGTATTGTTGTTGCGATGTATGGCTGTTGTATTGTTCTTGCGATGTATGGCTGTTGCATTGTTGTTGCAATGTATTGCTGTTGTATTGTTGTTGCAATGTATGGCTGTTGTATTGTTGTTGCGATGTATTGCTGCTGTATTGTTGTTGCAATGTATGGCTGTTGTATTGTTGTTGCGATGTATTGCTGTTGTATTGTTGTTGCGACGCATTGCTGTTGTATTGTTGTTGTCATGCATTGCTGTTGTATTGTTGTTGCAATGCATTGCATCCGCACTGCTGTTGCCGTGTAATGCATGCTGTTGTGATGCTGTTGTGCTGCTGTTGTGCTGCTGTTGTGCTGCTGTTGTGCTGCTGTTGTCCTGCTGTTGTGCTGTTGTTGTGCTGTTGTTGTGCTGCTGCTGTGCTGTTGTTGTGCTGTTGTTGTGCTGCTGCTGTGCTGTTGTTGTGATGTTGTTGTGCTGCTGTTGTGCTGCTGTTGTGCTGTTGTTGTGCTACTGTTGCCGTCTGTAGCCGTCGCTGTCGTGCAAGCCCCTCTGCGCCCGCGGGGGTCGTGCTGAGCGCGCATCGCTGTCCGCGAGGAGGAGGAGGGGGGGAGGAGGAGGAGGCGGGAGCCGTGGCAATGATCTCTGGCGGCTTTGTTCTTCTGATTCTTCTTCTCCTTCATCATCGCGGACAATGTCCCAGCGACGACGATGCCACCGACGTTACCGCGCCTCGATTCGGCGACGCGTTCGTCGTTGGCGCGCTGCGCAGATGTCCGTCGCGCCTCCCACCGCTCCCAGCGGGGAGCCACGGGCGTTCCTTTCGCGTCCCCCTCCCTCCCTCCCACCTCATCCTCCTCGTCCACCTCCTTACTCGTCCTCTTTCTTCCCCCCCCCCACCCCCTTCATCACCGATCGTGCCTCGCGCTGAGACTTTGCGCAGCGCGTGGAGTATTTTATTTTTATTTTTTTCGCAACAATATTCCGCTGTGAGCGGCACGTATGTACGCCCCGCTTCGCCAATCTGTGAGATGATCACTTCCAACACCCTCCGTCACACTATATTAGTATTAGAAACTCAAGTTTTGCTGGATGGCTGGACGGACGGAAACGTCCAAAGGACGTGCGGTCTACTGGCCACTCCTCCGCGTAGCCTCAACAACAGACTGTTGGGGCAAGTGCTGTTAGCGAGGAGCATCTATGAAGGCCGGCATGGCACACGAGAGGGTGGGTGGCCAGCACCACCACGCCCGGCCGCTGATGTTCACGTACTACATCAGGTACTCAATTAAGGCCGAGTCGACCCAGAGGAAGCCCATTTATTGGTCGTGCAGTAGCAACAGCAGCAGCAGCACCACAATAAACACCATTGTCACGACCACCACCATCGTTATCAACGCCCCGATCAGCACAAGCGTCGCCACCACGACCACTGTCATTATCGCCGGCAGCGCAATTATCACCAAAGACAAAGATCTCCCGTATAGCCTTAACAGACTATTGGGGAAAGTGCTGTTCGCGAGCACCTATGAAGGCCGGCACGGCATACGAGAGGGCGGGTGGCCAGCACCGCGCCCGACCGCCTTTGTCTCCCCAGTGGCGACGTTTACACACCGCACCAGGTACTCATTTGAGGCTGAGTCGACCTAGCGGAGGCCCAGAACCGGTTCAGATAATCATCACCGGTGCTCGCCGTGAGCGGGAATCAAACTCGGGTCGCCGGGTTCGTAGCGCAGCGCGCTAACCGCTATATTACCCGCTCCCCACAAAAGAATCACCACCACGACCAACACCTTCATTTACACCACAAGCAGCGTACCAATATCGCCAGCACCATCACAATCATCATCTCAGCCAGCGCAATGACGGCAATCACCAACATCACCGCTCTCAGCTCTACCACCACCATCAACACAATCAACACGAGCATTGCTATCGCCACTATAACAGCCACTGCCATACCACCAGCACCATCAGCAGCACCACCCCCACCCTCATACTACCAGCACCATCACAACAATCATAGCCACCACCATCTCAAAGCCAGCATCATCACATCCACAACCACCACCACTATAACAACTGCCATACCACCAGTACCATCAGCAGTAGCAGCAGCACCACCTTCATACTACCAGCACCATCACAACAATCATAGCCACCACCGTCTCAAAGCCAGCATCATCACCTCCACAACCGCCACCACTATAACAACTGCCATACCACCAGTACCATCAGCAATAGCAGCAGCACCACCCTCATACCACCAGCACCATCACCACAGTCATAGCCACCGCCATCAAAAATCCAGCACCACCACCGCAAACACCAACATATAACACGTGAGTAAAAAGGATATGCCATACTTTCCAAAGTAGGGCCTTTCTGTGAGCGAGTATTGATACTCAGGAAGGCATTCCTAGTTCAATATAATATCCGCTATTATTTTATTTTAAAATAAAACATCCATCTTCACTGAATCATTAAAATTATCACTGTAATGTGGAACATCTGTAAAAAAGATATTCACGGCTCATCGGATTCCTCGAGTATAAATGAAGATTCCGATTCTGGAAGTCATTTGTGTTTGTCTTAATCAATTACTAATGCTCGCCATGATAAATGTGGCATTTCCGATATTAATCAAGCAAGAGTAATTGATTTGATGTATCCTTAACATGAATTTAAAACATTTAAATACATTTCAAAAAGACAAACAATACGTTTTCGCGGGCCTTTCTACAGCGCACATCCCATACAAGCCAAGGATTGCCATGGTTCAGCTGGGCCCTAGACATCGCAATGATTTCACCGACCAAACACGCGCCCCGCCACGAACCAACAAAACCCACGCGCCCAAACTCACCGCGATATCGATCTATCTCGCCATCGCTTCCTTCCTTCTGCCAGATCCCGCAAACTCTGGCTTCAGGTGCCTTCGTTGGTGCACGACTCGCAACGTCCTTCACGGTCCACTCTCACGGAGAGTCTCATCACGGCCGGCAGCACCGCTGCCACCATCTGGCTTCAGGACTTTCCCTTGGGGCCTCCGACCTCTGCAGTTGCTTCTCTCCAATGCCCTTCTCGGTTACCTGCCCTTCCCTTGGCAACCGCTTGCAAGTGCCACCCATCGCAACCTCCTCATTTCGTCTCCTGACGTTGTACTTGCATTGTAGACGCAACGCGCGCAAGTTGCGATCTTCATCCGAACGTCCAAGTGTCGGATCGATTAGACCCCCCCCCCCCCACCCAAGGTTCGAACGATAATTGACACGCCATTGCGTCTCGAGAGCCGTCGTTGCCGACACAACGCAAAACGCTCCACTTCCACGGTTTCCACTCCACCGCGGGGCATCGGCAGGGTGCAAGCCATGCAGGTGAAACGAACGTCGACTTGGTTGGCCGATGTTGACCGGTGGAGGTGGGGAGAGAACCGCTCGCGTAGGCCGGGGGAGATCCCAAGTTCACGTCCATCGGACTCAATCGAGTCAAAGTATCGTGCAAACTCCTCATTGGGGGTGCGGGACGATGTCTCGAATTTGATACTTGGCAGTGAAGCAAATTGTGTGTTCGGTGGTGATGATAATAATTTACATTTGGAAGGCGCACTTCATCCAGAGCTCTCCGTGTACCAAATGATGCTCTTCTGCGAAGTACAGTGCGTGGCAGAATTGGCAGAGAATAGCCGGGGATTGAGGCCTTCGTCCAGCAGTGGACTAACCATGACTGACGATAATGACAATAATAATGAGCCTCTGAACTTGGCCGCTGTACCGGCCCATAACGGGACTCCAACATGGGACCAGTGCCGTGGAGAATCTCCCGCGTGTGGCCTTCGCGGTCTGCAAGGGATTCCCCCTCTCCTTTGTCGGTTTCCCCGCGGGGAAATCATCCGCGGTCCGAGGTTGGACGAGAATTGGAGATCTTTGATCTGAACTGCACTCACGAACCCACTAATCCACTATTAATATCTCCCTCTGTGTATGCGCGAGACGCTGGCGTTCTGTGACGCACGTAGGATGGGGCACAGCGTTGAGGACGCCGAGGGAGCACGCCTGCGTCCGCGTGTGATGTGGCAGACTCAATACACGGTTTCCACGCTTACTAAATTAGCCCTAAATATAATGAAATTACGCGAAAATAGATGCATCATACGTACGAGATACATTTCCTGCAATTCCGTACCGTATGCAAACATCCGCCAAACGACAAAATGTGATTTCATGAAACGCAAAAAAAATATGTAACAACGCTTGAACGTCGGTCGTCTGGTGTGAATTATTAATTGAGCGGCGTTTTATTTATTGTTATACTTGCCCAATGAGTGTGCATATTCCTGCAGGGACATTTGGATCACGCCATTGGCTCGTAGCCCGCGTGACTATTTCGAGACGTCGTCTGTGCCGAAGCCTAAGTGCGCCCTGCCTAATCTTAAATTATATATATTTATTTTTTTAAGTCGTAATTATTCTGGAATGAAACACGAGCAGATTTTGAACGATCACCCCGAGCCGAACTCTGCATTTGTAACGTCAAACATTTTAACGACACTGCTCCATTGGCACTGAAGCGCGCGACAAAAACAAACCTCAAGACATTTTTTTAATAACACTGCCCTACAATTTGAATGTATATATAATAGGTGACGTTTCGGGCAATGGCCCATCTTCTTATTCTTGATATGAATTTTACATCGAGGCAGTGCGGTTAATCTCCGGCGGAGAGCGCAAGGCTCATTGTGTTGGTCTATCTTACGAAGAGAGCGCTGCGTGAATTGACTTTGCAATCAGATAAGAGCGGAGATACGCGGAAGGGGACGTGGGGGGGGTGTTAGTGATGATTTTCACTCAATAAGTGGTCGCCGTCGCATAACCTGACGGTTGCCGCGTTCTTCTTGAGGGAACAAATGAAGCCTGGATATGCGCGGTATGAAACTACCGGAGAGACGCGCGCATGAGTTACCACATGCGATTATATAAAACTCCACCTACATACAGCGCGATGTTTACTATGATACATACGAGTCGTGATCATCAGCAGCCATGGTCTATGTACTGCTTGATGAAGGCTTCACCATCTCTCGCGGTCATGAACAACCTCACAGCTCTGACTAATGAGCTGACGTCATCGCTCCAAGGCCTAGGTGAATCATGCGAGCGAGCGAGTGTATGTACCTAGGTATTTATATCATTAGCACATTGCATGCAAAGACAATGATCCCATTAGTAACTGTTCCATTTAACATACTACATACACACACACCTATTAATGAAGTATGCTCCTAAATACAAGACGTTATAGAAATGTAATTATTGATTTAAACCAGTCTTGCCAGCCTAATGCTGGTTTCACATTAAAAACGCAAGCCTGATATGTAATTATCATTTTTTTTAAGTACATACATATTTCAGGTGAGTGCACAGGTTTAGGCCAACTTCATAACCTCGTTATTACATCGTGTTCATTGCCCTAATTATATCCGTGTGCGTGTATATGGATACTACATGTGCATTGCCTACGAGAACATCTTTACGTGAACACTGTACGCATACCCGTTCATAAAATTAACAATCACCCTGAGCGTTTGTTAAAATTGCTGAGGTAAAGTGCGTATCCAAACACCGGCCCGAACGAGGTTACGCATCGTTAAGATAAACAGGGGCCAATAACTCCCCAGTGCACCTGACGGATTCATCCCGATGGAAAGATAGATAGATACACTACATAATTGAAATCAACAGAGACAGAATTGGTAACCAAACAAGAAAAATGTACGTTCCCAAAAGCGCGGACGACGACTTAAAAGCGCGCGTGCGGAGGTGATTATTTATTTTATTATTCTACATCTCCGCCGCCATTTTAAGGCCTACGGAGTGGCCTGCATACACAGGCACGCACCTGAGCATGGAGAACATGGGCTTAAAATAACCCCAATCCGCGTAAATCTCCATGAAAAGAATATACAACACGTATAGAGCGAGTGCGTCACAGCCGCACGCATAGTCGACGTGGCGCCAGCCTCGGTGCGTTGATTGCAAAGTACCGCTTTGTTGCAGGCCCCACGTGCTCACTTAGTGAACGGGCCTCGTATTGGGGTGTTTTTTTCTATTTTCATAATTCATCCTTTCCGCCGTGGTGTCGCAATGCTTCTGTTGTTGCAATCAATGAGCGGGGGCTTCGACGGCATACGATTGATAAAGCATACGATGAACACAGGCCTGGAACGTGTTTAGTCGAGGCCTATTGGGTCGTTTAAGTATTGTGAGTATATGATTGCAAAGAATGATGCCACCCCGGAGCCTGAATAACCACGTGCATATTAATACGGCAACATTGACAACCATTTGGGTTTGCATTTGTATCTTGCTGATATCTAAAACTATTCAACTACATCCTATTGCAAATTATATGTGCCAGTGCACGTGGATGGTGTGTATTTGCTCGAACTAACACTTGCCCCAAAAGTCTAAGGCTATACGGGGAATCTTTGTCTTTAGGAGCGGTAATGTAGTGTGGGTAGCGGTAGTGTAGGCGATAGTGCGCTGCGCTACGAACTCGGCCACATGAGTTCGACTCCCGCTCAGTCAATACCGGTGACGATTATCTGAACTGGACCTGGGCCTCCCCTAGGTCGACTCAGTGTCAAATGAGTACCTCGTGCGGTGTGGAGTCAACATCAGCACTGGAGAGACAAAGGCGGCCGGACGTGGTTGTTGGCCACCCACCCTCTTCGTGTACCCTGCACTTGCCCCAAAAGTGTGTTAAGGCTATACGGGGGATATTTGTCTTTAGTATGCTCGGTAGACGCTTTTAATGCATACGAACATCCTGATATTGAAATATCGCATACAATGCATGGGTATCAATGGACCACAAGCAATAGCATTGTTATTAGATGTCCACACGCCCTTCTCATTTAACTTTGTTTTTATTTCTACATATTGTAACTGGCTAAAATCCGGATTATAAGACGCACTTTCTACCGATATTTTAAATCAAAAGTTGGGGTGCGTCTAATAATCGGGTTGCCGTGTGTGTGTGTGTGTATATGACCAGATTTGAATAACTTTATTGCCATGAAGCATATACTTCGGGGCACGAGTTATATCCCCATGCGTCTTATAATCCGGCTAACGCGGTGGCGTGTGCAGGTAGCATAGTTCAGGATGGGTGGAGCGGTTGTGCAGTGAGTGGTTAGCGTCCACCACGACGCTCGGAGCCCGGCTACCTGGACCTGAGCTCCACACTACACTCAGTCACGGCTAATATCGGTGGCGAGTGCCATCTGAACGGGTATTGCCTCTCACTCTTCAACAACAACCCTGCACTTCACCAGTGAGGTGAAGTATGGTCAAACAACCCCCACACGAGTGACACGACGCTTGGAAATCATCATCCAGCAGTGGATTGACAAAGGACTGGACAAAAACTAAATCGTGAAATAAAATGAAGATACAGACGTGCTGTCATAACCACCTAGTCGTTATGAAAAGCACCCGCCCTGACAAAATGAACCACTGTATATAAATACAGCAATTCCAATGACCCCAGATGCACTTAAGCTTTTCAAATGCCGCGCAAGCACTCAAGATTCCAAACCGCGCACACGAAGGAATCCAAAGAGCACGATATGATTGATCATTTACAGCCTTTTTGGTCAACCGCTCTGGTGGAAGGCATCAACAGCGCAGTGTCGTTTGTCCATACTTCACGGTGGGTGAAAAGGGGTGAGCCCACAGCACCCGATTTCGAATATCGCTCGCTCCTGATGTTACAGCCGCGGCCTGGAATTGAACTCAGGTGGCCTGGCATTATTAATTATATGCGACACCCGTACGTGCACGCACGCACGCACGCCCGACAAAGATCCCCCGTACAGCCTTTACAGACTGCTGGGGCAAGTGCTTATTTGCGAGTAGCAAACCTATGAAGGCCGGGCACGAGGGGGTGGGTGGCCAACACCATCACCACCACCACACTCGACCGCCTTTGTCTCCGCAGTGGCGATATTGACACACTGCACCAGGTGTTCATTTGAGGCCGAGTCGACCTCGTGGAGGCACGGGGATCGATCTCGGGTCGCCGTCTTCGTGTCGCAGCGCGCCAACAGCAACGCCACCACTCCCCGCACGCACGCACGCACGCACACTGGCGTTCGTGAAAATAGCAGGCCCGGTATTCTGCCGTTGAATCTGAAAGGTCGCTTAGTTGTGTGGTACGTGGCGTCTCAGATGTAACCACTCGGCACCCATGTCAGCCGTGGTCGGAAATCGAACTCAAGTGATCAAGGCGGCAATTCAAATGGCCTCGCTGAGAAACTGCGCCAACACCAACCACAAACAGGCACGGCAGGTGTGTTCACAAAAGAGACCGTCGTGAGTGAGCGCGAGCTGCAATCAGAAGCAGCCCCCCCCCCCGCCCCCTCGTAGTCACTTTAAGGAGCGGGGGCCGAGTCAATGGGAATGTTGACAATGGCCGCCATATTTGCCGTATAGAACTGCAAGTTGTGACCGCGTTGAGCTGTTTCGAAGCCTCCCTCTAAGTGCACGCGGTGCGAGATCAATCCGGACTCCCAGAGCGGCATTCAACTCGTTGCTTATTCAACTTGGTTTAAACAACAACAACAAATATGTTCACCGTTTACCCAACCCCACCCCCCCCATTGCTTCGGCCAGGCCATCGTGACGCGTGGATACTGCCTCGTAAGGCCACTCGTCACCACAGCGTCACGTTGCTGGCTGTACGTGCCGGGGAGGGGAGGGGGCCCGAGTCTTTAACGCGTGGACGCAATTACGCCGACGAAGCACGCCGCGCCTATCAACTCACCTGAACCCCATCTGCAAGGGTCTCATGACTAAACCTCAAGCGTCGTATCCTCTGTCTCTCGATATATAATACGGGAGTTACGCATGTGTGACCTCATTTACGGTCTACAGTGAAGCATGTATCGTCTACAGCTTATTTAATCGTAGCAATCCTGAATGTTTTGTTGAGCAAATGATTGTACACGCGTTTACAAATTAGTCTGCGTTTAACTTTCTACTTGTTTGAAATACTGATTTACGTCTGAATTTTTTCTACTGAATGTTTAATTTAAGACATGATGGAAGGGAACAGACGCTATGCAATATATGTAAAGCATATCATTTTTAACTCATAATGCTGATCTATAACAATTAGAAAATAGAGCAAGTGGAATCTTGCTAACTTGGCTGTAAAACATAACGCACAGGCATTGTTGGCACGTTACACGCCTACGATACATATACGTCACCTGTAGTTTATATATATATATATGTGTGTGTGCAGTAATACCTGCACGGCGTGCTTTATGTAATAGTACGTGAGTAGTAACAGCGACACTCGAGGTACTGCTGTATAAACCCGGACGGCGAAGTATATAAGCGTGAATCATCGAGTCTCACATTACCCAGGCACGGCATAAAGTGGCTGTGTTGATGCACAGCAGACAGACACCTGTGCCTCGAGTCATTGCACACCACACAGTCAAATGTTTATGTGCCCTATATTGTTATATATATACCTAAATAAGTATTTTATTTTACACTGCGTATTCAAGTAATTTAAACTTTCGCAATGTCAGGCGTGTTGTCATACAATGGTATAGAGCGTACAGGAATTGCATCCAACTTATTTGAAATGTTTTTGAAATCACATACGCCTATTATATTTTAAGTGTGCGTGCTGCATATAGTACCATGTAATATTGCATAAATGTAGATTATGAAAAATGTAGTTACAAACATTTAACACGCGATACATCCCATTAAATGTCATTAGAGCCGACTGTGCAACGTTGCTTCGCTTCGCTAAATATTTTTTAAAATAACATTTTATAAATAACTAATAACCATGAATTCACGTCACAACATTTTGCACAGATCTTATTTGTGCAATCACACGTGATTAGCTATTGACGTCAAACAAACAAAAAGCAAACTTTACATATTGAAAGTGTTGCACTCTTGAGTTTCATGCAACTTAATACGCTTTGTAATTGACACACAATTATATAATTAACCACGAATCATATTTAAAATCGTAACATGCAGTTGCTATGTGAAATTAAATACGTAACGTAATTTAATTGTATTACAGTAAAACAAAGCATAATTTTAGGTGTCACTTCTCTTGTGTGTGCGAGTGTTGTGATATTTACTTTGAAACCCACCCACAGCAAGCTATATCTAGTTATAGATAGCTAGCTGTACGTTCGACGTGTGTACTGTGACAATTCACCTGGCGTGGTGCAATTTGAATAGTAAATGTGCCTCGATATATGTCATATACTGCCCATAGATAAACCACAGGTATAGGCACAACGGTCCTATTAAACCTCGCTTAGTAAATTGCCTCCAATTGCCCTACCACGGACAGCTCCAGCAGTGTTTGACGTTGCGAGTCCCAGCAAAACAGAGGAGACGCAACCGTCGGAGGCAGGCAGCCTGCTCCACTCCCTCGCATTTGGCTTCGAGTAAGAAAATGGCCGCCGTGAGTCGTTACGCTCTCGCCCATTGACGACGTCCAATTTGTAGGCGCAGATTAAACCACGTGGGCCCGATCGCGTATCGCAAGCACGTGGCGCGCCGGGTGATGCCTGGGTAAATTCTGAAGCTTTCAATGAGCACTCGCCTACCCCTCCTACCACACCTACCCCCACCTACCCGCCAACACCACCTATCTTTCCTACCACACCTACTCCCACCTACCCACACCTACCCCACCAGACTCTGCTTAATGTGAGTGAGGGAGAGAAAGTCGAGGTGGGTTTGTCACAGTTGCACGAGGACTTGCGGTCTCTACGCCAGCGAGGGGGTTTGGTGGGGGGGGGGGTGAAAGCGATTTCCATTTCAGGACCATGAGCGGTGTGGACAGCGTCCTCCGGCTTGCAAAGATGTCAATACGCATATGCGTGCAGGGTAGCGAAGACTTATAAAGTCTATATGCGCTTCGTTCAATTGTCGAGCAAATGTCCAAAAGGCAGCACAGTTTATGTGTGTGTTGCGAGAGGTGCTCGCTATGTATGTGGAACTTTTTCGCACCGTACGTGCTTATCGGAAGTGCGAAACAGCACTTGCCCCAAAAAATTCTGCTGAGGCTATACGGGGGAATCGATGTTGTTTGTCTTTGTCGTGGAAGCGTGACGTTTGGGCGTTCGTGTGCATGCATCGTAGAAAAGCCCAAGTCGCAACGCATCTTATTGTTGCTGCCCACGTTACGTTGGTCTTACCTTCTAACACACGTAGCAATAGACCCACGTCGTACGTTTACCAAGTGTACGCGCCTACAATTAGCACGGTTGACTACGTACGGTGCGAAAGAAGTCCACCATACACATGAAAGGATGAAGCGGGGAACTGAGTTCATTCGGGGATGTGGGTTGTGGATGCAATCGCGAGACCGTGGACGGATGGCAATGGCGTATGAAGAAGCCCTTTAATCTTGCAGTGGATAGACCCCGTCTCTACCATTGAGAATGACAATGCTGCTGCTGCTTCTACTGCTGACGATGCCACAGCCACTTAATTGAATCGTCATCTCACCTTAAATCACACTCCGTGCTCCCTTTACTCTACAAACTCATTTGCATTTTACACACGCTTAGCACAGTTAGCTCTCGTAGCCAATTGGCGTTATCCTCGTGATGGATTCGGCCGAGGGAGCGAGGTGTGTGAGGGTTGTGTGGAGGGGGAGGGCTGGCGCCGGTACAATCACGGAAAGTGCCATTTAGTGGCTTTTTTGTGCTAAATCCCATCGCAACGTAGACGCAGTACGACTGCGTCAATGTGCCTGTGATTGCTCAACATACACGCGGGCCCGTGTGGCTATCATGCCAACGCACCAATTAACGTTCACCCATTACGATTGCCACCAGCACCACTAATCACCAACTAGTCCCCCCCACCTCCCTCCTCACTTTGTCCACTTTCCCTGACCGCCCCCGCCCGCCCCCATCGTGAGAGCGCACTTTGATACAATTTCAGCGGCAGATTAAAAACAAATCCTCGCCACTCTCTCTCTCCCTCTCTCTCCGCCACCCGCATGGGGGTGGCAGATGTGACGTTATTCACACGGAGAGAGAGCTCTTCCCTCCCTCCCTCTCTCTCTCTTCCTTCTCTCGCGTGCACTCACACACACATACAGAGGCACACACACACTCACTCACACACACTCACACACACACTCACACACACACTCACACGCACTCACACACACACTCACACACACTCTCACACACACACTCACACACACTCACACACACACAGAGGCACACACACACACACTCACACACACACTCACACACACACACTCACACACACACACTCACACACTCACACACACACTCACACACACTCACACACACACACAGAGGCACACACACTCACACACACTCACACACACACTCACACACACTCACACACACACTCACACACACTCACACACTCACACACACTCACACACAGAGGCACACACACTCACACACACACACTCACACACACACACACTCACACACACACTCACACACACACAGGCACACAGGCGCAACGCGGCACGCGGGACAACCGAGGGTCAACCTATCGCCGAGATCGGGATCGCGGCGGGGGCTACACAGAGGATGCAACAACGCGCACACGCGCATGCCTTGCAATACACACAAGGCAGTAGGGTCGCGTGCGGGTGTGTGCGTCTACGTGCGTGTGCGTCTACGTGCGTGTGCGTCTACGTGCGTGTGCGTCTACGTGCGTGTGCGTCTACGTGCGTGTGTGACCGTAGCGTGCGTGCGGCGTGCGTGTGTGTGTGTCCGTAGCGCGCGGTGCGTCTGCGACGATATCGCTATCGGGTCTGCTCCGAAGCGGCGCTCACACGACGCAGACACATTTATTGTCAACAAATAATCGTGAAGGGGAGACGGGCACACGCAGAGAGAGAGAGAGATGTACCTTGGTGTGGCGGCAGAAGGCTCCTCCGTCCGGCACACGTCGCAGCGCTGGCGTGGTTAGCTGCAAAGGCCAGAGGCGCGCTTCGTCCGTACGAATCAAATGGACGGCGGATGAATCCACTACACACAAGATGGAGTTATAGACCGCGCCGTGTCCTCTCTCTCTCTCTCTCCCTCCCTCTCCCTCTCTCCCGCTCTCTTCTTCGCTGATCGCAGCGACGTGGGGCCTCCGGGCCTTCTTCAGACACAGCCTGATATACACACACGTGTACTGTATGTATATATATCAGAGACATACACGCGCGCGCGCGCAACGCACGCACGCACGCTCGCAGGCACGCACAGCCCACTGTGAGGCTGGCGGCTCGCGTGTTCTGCCGAGAGGACAGCTGATCGCTCGCTTAAAAACGCGGAATCCCTTTAAATAGCTCCGGACGATGCCAATTCGCGCGCGGACTGCGGGTGCGGAGGGCAGACGGAGCGAGCTGGAGCGCGCCTCCGTCTCCGCATCGGGATGAGCGAGACGGACCCACCACGGCTCCGGCCGCCGCGAACGTCAACGTCCCGTGGTCTGAGGCTCCGCGTTCCCCTCTCCACCCATCTCCCTCCCCCCACCTCCACCACCCTCCTCTACCTCACTCCCCCTGCTGCTCTCTCCATCACTGCTCACCCCCTCCCCTCCTACCCTCCTCCCTCTTCCCCAACAACCGCATCTCCCCCCCCCTCTCTCTCTCGTGGTCATCGGACGAGAAGAGAGCGCCTTGCCTTGCGAGGCTGCGCGAACCGCTGGCGTGGTTTTCCCCGAATGAGACCTCCCGGCCCCCGCACTGACTTCGTTATAGTAGCGGCCGCCGCCGCCGCCGTCGTCGTCATCTGAATTATCATCCACCGGGGGGCAGCGCCGTAACGCGAGGAGACCCACGCGCTCGTTCCACCGAGACGCGAATGCGGTGAGAGCGCGCGCGAGGACCGCCACGACCCGCAGCGCATCCCCCCCCCTCTCTCTCACACACCCACAATCGCTGCCCCTCCCCCTCTAACACCCACTACCCCCGTTCCAACCACCTCCTCCCACCGCCACCACCACCACATCACCGCCAACCACCACCACCACCCAGCCACCACCCGCTCTCGCGCCAGCAGCCACCCCCATTTCAACCCCCACCCCTCCCTTCTCCCTTTCACCCCCCTCCCACACCGCCCGCTCCACCACCACCACCACTCCTCCTGCTCTCTCTCTACAACCCCAAATGCTCCCTTAATCAAAAAGCGTCTGCTGTTAAGGTCCCTGGGACACCACCACCACGCACGCGTGCGTGGTGGTGGTGGCGGTGGGGGCGGCCAGGGAGGGGACAGCCGGGGGAGGGGTAGGGGGAGGGGACAGAAGCTGCCCCTCCCCCCCACCACTGACCTCCCCCCCCCACCACTGACCCCCCCCCCCTCCCCCCGTCTCTCAATCCCACCCCCCACCATCACTGGAAGGGTCCGGTGCCAAAATCAAGTTCAAATCAAGCCCCAGACACCCATTTCCATAATAATGAGCGGCCAATGAATGAATGAATGCACACAACGTGCAGAAAGCGCCCCCCACACCCCCCACACACACCACCCCCCCCTATTCGTACACTGCTCTGTGGGCCGTGCGAACGACTGGCAAGCAGCAGACTCGTTCTGTTTTGTAAAATAATTAGCCACGGCAGAGCAGTTTTGGCGCGCTCCCTCTCTCCCTCTCTCTCTCTCGTTCGCTCGCTCGCTGCCTCTCGCCCTCCTCCTCCTCCACTCTCTCTCTCTCATCAGCAAACTGGGCAAAGCAGACGCTGCTATGTACGCACTCATAGGCTCATCGGGCGTACGTAGTCTCGTAGGCTGCCGTGTAAAACGCGTTGTCTATGCGCGCTGTGTCCAGGGTTTGGGGTTTTTCGCGGCACTGCTTGGCGGGTAAGTGCAGCTGATTTGTTTAAGAGCTCATTGTTACCGAGGGCTGCCACACAGTTGCGTGAGACGTTACTGTCAATACATTAAGCATAGTGTTATGATAATTGAGTTTCGTGTCTCTCGCTCTCTCTCTCGATCACACACAAAGACTCTCACACACACATACACGCAGACGCAGAGACACACACACACACGCGTACATAATTGTACAGACACACAGAGGCACAGTCGTACGGATATACAGACACACGCACATACAGACGCGCGCGCAGGCACACCCATATATAGATGTACACACAAAGACAAAGATCCCCCGTATAGCCTTTGAACAGACTGTTGGGGCAAGTGCCGTTAGCGAGGAGCACCCATGAATTACACCGTCACACAATAACAGTCTCACACACTTGCACTGACACACATTCAGAGCAAGCTCGGCCTCGTAAATTAAGGCGCCCGGTGGGTTCTAATTGTTTTGTTGCGATATTTCACACGCACCCTTTTTAACAAAGTGGAATATCCTTCTCGAACAAGAACCGCCGTCGGCCAAAATAAGGTCAGAAGAGATTCTTTTGAACGCACACAGCCTTTTTTAAAAATATAACCCGCATGTACAAATACGTATCACCTCCATCACAAACAATCATCGTCACCGTCTCGAGCTCTGTCAGCCAGCTATTGAATTAAGACGGCACCCAACCATTTCCATCTCGCGTTAATTTGTCCAAATACTGATTAGAGGAATATACGCAATAGGAGTGTTAAGGAGAAGCGTTACCTTGTATGCTAGTGGTAGTGCCTTACGCCGAGAACTCCGATTCCAACGCAGCCTATAAGGCAGCGAGCGTTCTTGCCAATTTCGAGTGAGGAATGCATTCCTATTACCACCATCACCGCCACCACGAGAAACATCGTCAGTGGTGATTCGTCTCGATGACCATTCGAGTTGTTGAGCGCGCACGAGATACAGCCCGAGCGAGCTGCTCGCCCCGAAACCTCGATCGCCAGCCACGCCGCTGTTGCCGAGGAAGCGTCTCTGTCCGTCTCTCTCTCTTGCCGTCTCAACATAACCTCAAGTGCCTGCGACTGTGGCCGTGTCTGCGAGCCGTAAGCCCGAGCCAGCAGCCCGGGCGTTCGTCTACACGCACACACACACAGAGAGAGAGAGTCTCCTTCCCCGTGCATCATTACGTCTGCACGAATGGCGCTGAAAGGGTCCGCTCGCTGTCCCCTCCCGTATGACCACTCCGGAGCGCCACGCATATTGTTCACGGAGCCAGCCACGGACGTGTTTAGCAAACCAAATAACAGCCACGCGCGTTTTGTGGTGGGTGGGTTCGTGCTTTTTCTCTCTCCTCTTCTCTCTTCGCGAGTGTTGTTAGGATGGGGTGTGGTGTTCAAAAGGCAAATGTGGTGGTGTGATGGGTTGGTTGGGGGAGTTGGGTGGAGGTTTTTGGTGGTGGGGGTATATCGGTGTGTGTGTGTATGGTTGAGACTGCCTGCCATAGAGCGTCATTGGTGTGTGTGTGCATGATTGTTTGAACCGGTCTTGGGCTTCCTCCCCTAGGTCGACTCAGCCTCAAATGAGTATCTGGTGCGGTGTGTAGTAAACATCGCCACTGGGGTGACAAAGGCGGTCGGGGGTGGTGCTGGCCACTCACCCCCTCGTGTGCCGTGCCGGCCATCATAGGTGCTACTCGCTAACAGCACTTGCCCCAACAGTCTACACGGGGGATCTTTATCTTTGTTTTGTGTATGCATGCTGTGCATGCCCTTAACAGGTACTGGCTAGCAGCACTTGTCCCAAGAGCCCATGTGGGCTACAGGGGGATATTTGTACTGTATATGTATGACCGCGTGTATATGAGTATACATGTACGTATATGTATGCGTATGGATGTACAATAATCTTGTGTCTGTGTGAATAACGTGTACGTGATACGTATGCACAAGCTTAAGTTTGTTTACGTCTTTGTACGTGTATTTATTTGACGATATACATGTGGTTGTACGTATGGACACTGTGCACGTATGGAAGAGTATATGCATGTATGCAGTGTCTGTGCGTATATGGATATGCGTGTGCGTGTTTGTACGTGCTACGGTGTGTACGTACGTGTGTATTATGAGTTTAGAGTGTTTATGCATTGTACGCGCACATTTATCGCATGTAATGCTCGAGTAAGCTAACTAACTATCACACATTACAGTGTCGCGACAGCGGTTAAACTTTAACACCATAATTACAAGGACTTAGAGTGCACCGACAATAATATGTGCTTTTAAAAGGGTCATTCCCCGAAACGTCACTTTATATATACCCACCCCCCCTCCTTGCAGGGCAGTATTATTGATAAATATGTAGAGGTTTTCTTATTATATGTGCTTAAACACAACAAAACTCAAATTGTATTTACACGTAACCGACGATACATACAAAGACAAAGATACCCCGGAAAGCCTTTAACAGACTGTTGGGGCAATTGCTGTTAGCGAGCACCTATGAAGGCCGGCAACGTCCACACACACACACGGGGACCCTGTAACACTCATTCGTACACACACACACACACGCAAACACACACATAGCCGGGCCCGCTAGCATTGCATGCATACAGTCAGTCGCCTCGAATATAAAGCGGGCAGGCAGCATAACAAGAGCCGATTGATATATTTACAGAGAGGCAACGGCCCCAAAAAAGTCTGGGCGACCCCCCCCTCCCCATCACGCCTGTCGGCAAGAGCCATAGAGATGGAGCTGGCCGTATTACTGACCAGCCAGCCCTGGCTACTATGGCAATGACACGTCCCGCCGGGCTATGATGATGGTGGTGGTGGGGGGTGCTGACTCGAGCCATTGGGGAAGCCGGCATTATTCCCCGTCGGTTCTCACGCCCGGGCCATCCTTATTTGCATGGCGGAATTCTAATGAGGCGCTTTTCAGACGCGCGGCTCTAACCTTGAAAACTTTATTTTAGTGGCCCGCCGGGATTCCTATCCCAGACAAGCTCGCACAATGGGTGCATGGAGCACCCACTTGGGGTGGGTGGGGGGGGTCTGGGTGAGGGTGGGGGCTATGGAGGGATGGCTAAAGTTGAAGGCTGCAAGACGAGAGTGGAGTATGGGGGTGGCGGTGGTGGTCGTGATGGTGAAGGGAGAGAGAGAGTGAGAGAACAGAAAATAATAGAAGTTTTTTTTTTTTTAAGAGAGATGTGGAGGAGATGGTGATGCGGGCGTGGAGGGGGGGGGTGCAAGTTGCGGAGGGGGGGGGGGGGCGGTGGGGTGTGGGAGTGAAACGCATGGACCTTGCTTATATAGTTAGCAGAGGATGAAGCTTAAAAACAAACAATACGAGCTGCATCTCATTAAACGAGGGAACCAGACGAACCCGGCACCCCAAAGCCACTGGCGGCCGCTGAGTCAATGGCAGACACAGCGTCTAGGTGTCAAGTTCAATGCTCACCTGAACACTGCGCCACGCGGATGCCTCGGCCACAGCTACACGAGAGGACGCGATGCTATTGCAACAGCAGCTTCTGCTGTTCGCCGCTGTCCGCCGCTGCTGCTGTGCGTGCATCGACAGCGAGCGAGGCGCCCAACGTCGATTGACCGACGAAGAATTTTGTTGTAGAAGGGGGAGAAAAAAAAGCTAAATTGTAATAGTTTGTTTGAAAGACTTTAGTTTGTTTGTCGTGTGTGTGTATATATATACATACACAGGCAGACGCAGAGAGAGAGAGAGACTGACTTTGGAGTCTGTGTTGAACGCGAGCGAATGCTCAACCGGCTGGCGTGGCGGACGATGAGAGCTGTCCTGAATTTATTTTTCCGTCTCTTGTCGAAAAAGCATCAAGATCTTCCGAGCGCAAGAATTCCACCCTCGCAGCCGCCTCACTCGACTTCCTTACGTCACGCAAAGTGTACGTATGCTGCTTTCTCAGCCACTGGCAGCGACAGCTTTACCACCACTGTCACAACCACAACCACCACCATCGCACCACCACCACTCTCACACCACCACGATAACATCACCACCACCACTCTCACACCACCACGATAACATCACCACCACCACTATGACAGCACAACTACCACCAACACCACGATCACACTACCACCACTCTCACACCACCACCATCACACCACCACGATAATATCACCACCACTGACACCACCACAACTACCACCACCACTATCACACCATCACCACTATCACACCACCACCATCACACCACCACGATAATATCACCACCACCACTGACACCACCACCACCACCACAACTACCACCACCACTATCACACCATCACCACTATCACACCACCACCATCACACCACCACGATAATATCACCACCACTTTGACACCACAACTACGACCACCACTATCACACTACCACCACTATCAAACCACCACGATAACATCACCACCACTATGACAGCACAACTACCACCACCGCCACCACTATCACACTACCACCACTATCACACCACCACGACACCACAACTACCGCCACCACTGTCACACCACCGCCACCACGATCACACCACCACGATCGTAACCACTATCACACCACCACCATCACGCTACGATCACAACCACCCCCACACCACCACCACCACAGCAGCAGCACCACCGATAACAACAATGTGACGCACAGCGCCTACCGGCGTGTACCGAGCCGCGCGGCGTCGTCCCGCGCTGGTGGCACGGAGGAAGAAGCGCGGCTCTCGAGGCCGCCGCCGCGGGTCTCGAGTCGAGGTTCGCTCGCGCCGCTCGAGGCGGCTGCACCCGGCGCGCGCGTGCGTGCGTGCGCGTGCGTGAAGGCTGTGCGCGCACACACGCGCGCGCGCTTGAGGCATGTGTTGCGTTGCATTGTATGGGGGAGCGGTGGTGCAGCGGTGAGCGCACCGCGCGGCAGAAACCGGCAGCGACTCGAGTTCGATTCGCGCTCAAGAACAAGAACGGGGACGAATGCTTGAAGCGGTACTGGGACTCTCCTAGGTCGACTCAGCCTGGTAGTGGCGATGGCCACGTAGCCCTCCTCGTGTGCCGTGCCGGCCTTCATAGGTGCCACTCGCTAACAGCACTCGTCGCAACGTGCTGTTAAGGCTATACGGGGGGTCTTTATCTTTGCTATGAGAAGAGGTGTGTGAGTGTGTGTGTGGTCGCGTACAGGTCTATGAGTTGAGTGTTCATCTGCGGTGCACGAGAAACGCTTCGGCGAATGCGAACTGAGCTGCGCTCACATGCGGGGGCTATACAGTAGGCGCACGTGCTAATGAAATGTACATTGTGCGCGCTTTGCTGCGAAGATGGATCTGTAGGGGATGCGGGCATGGGGGCCAGGGAAATGCTGTGCCTCGCTCAGAAGGGTTCATTATAACCTTGACAATACTCGCTGCTGGTCACGGATACAGCAAACACAACGTATGGATAATCTGACCCGATTTTTATTTTTTTATTGGAGACTGGTCACGGAATAGCAGCCAAATGAGCGATTGGAAATGCGTCCGAGAGAACGACTGCCGCAGAGCTGAAGCTGTGAGGGTTGGGGCAGCGTGAGTGAGATGAGCAGCGGGAGTCGTCGTGCAACTGGACTATGAGGGGTGTGGATTGCGTGGGGAGGCCTTCCTCCAGCAGTGGATAGAGATTGGCGCACGATGATTTCCGCGCCGCGTGTTCATCGTCGCGCCAGATGCCGTTCGCGTTACGTGGGGAGGCGTGGCGTGGCGTTACGCGTGCAGCAATGCCCCCCTACTTGCTGCTGCTGCTGCTGCTGTGCATTGGAACACATGCTCGGAATGCATACGCGTGCTTGTACGCACGTTCGTAAAATTACGCACGCACGCACATTACGCACGCACATGTGTTAGGAGTGCACACGCACTCTCTGTGCGAGTGATACCTGCACGTTGAACGCGCGTGTGCCGAGTGGCAATTAATTGGGCTGTACTCCAGCGCGCACGGCCGCGTAGTGTTTTTGCCCGCAAAAACAAAGACCCCCCCCCCCACCCCCCGTATAGCCTTAACAAACTGTTGGGGCAAGTGCTGTTAGCGAGCACCTATCAAGGCCGGCACGGAACCCGTGGGAGGTGGGTGGTCAGTATCACGCCCGAGCGCCTTTGTCTCCCTATATTGATGATCTTTACATACCGCACCAAGTACTGTTCTTGAATCGTGAGCGAGAATCGAACTCGAGTCGCCGGGTTCGTCGCGCAGTGCGCTAACCGCTACACCACCGCTCCCCCCCCCTCTTTGCTACGGGTCCATCCACCAATGTGAATTACTCAAATCTTACAAAACACGGCAACAGCCGAACCTGGTGCACACACACGCACGCAACTTAATCGTTCTCTCTTTTTTTTTTGGTTCTGCGTGCCGAAATGAGGCTGGCTGGCTGACAAACCGTTGCGACGAGAGAGAGGAGAGATAGGAGAGAGAGAAGAGAGAGGAGAGAGAGGGCATTTGGATTGGGCGATGAGAGCGGTGGCGCAAATCGTTCCTTGGCGAGGAGCGCGCGCGCGCGCGTGACGTGGAACCCACCCGAGCAGCGCTAGCGGCAGCAGTAGCGGCGGCACAATTGGCACGCCACACATCTCGTATGCAAAACAAGAGCCCATATATGCAAATGACTGCACCACTGTATTAGACGTACAGTGGTGGTGGTAAGGGGACGGCTGCAGCAATGGCGATTGCTGGCGTTCATTTAAGCACGGGGCGTGTCGAATCGCCGTGCTTCTCTCTCTCTCTGTCTCTCTATTTTTTGTGCGTTCGTGTTTTTGTTGTCGATGTTGTTGGTTATTATGTTTCTTAAAAAAAAATTTGCTGACTCGAGCAAATTCTACCGTGCATGTTAACGATGCACGTGATTTTTTTTATCTCTTCTCGCTCTCTCTCTGTCTCCCCCGCAAAGATAATTATTATTATTCGGATGATTCCGCGCCCTTGCATAGTGAATGTCTCCTCTCCCTCCCCGTGTGTCTCATCTCTCTCCCTGTGTGTCTCTCTCTCTCCCTGTGTGTCTCTCTCTCCCTGTGTGTCTCTCTCTCCCTGTGTGTGTCTCTCTCTCCCTGTGTCTCACGCAAATTCGTGAAGCGTTCCCTGTGTCTCCTCTCCCTCCCCGTGTGTCTCATCTCTCTCCCTGTGTGTGTCTCTCTCTCCCTGTGTCTCTCTCTCCCTGTGTGTCTCTCTCTCTCCCTGTGTGTCTCCTCTCTATCCCTGTGTGTCTCCTCTCCCTCCCCGTGTGTCTCATCTCTCTCCCTGTGTGTCTCATCTCTCTCCTTGTGTGTCTCTCTCCCTGTGTGTCTCTCTCCCTGTGTGTGTCTCTCTCTCCCTGTGTGTCTCTCTCTCCCTGTGTGTCTCCTCTCTCTCCCCGTGTGTCTCATCTCTCTCCCCGTGTGTCTCTCTCTCTCCCTGTGTGTGTCTCTCTTCCCGTGTGTCTCCTCTCTCTCTCTCCCTGTGTCTCTCTCTCTCCCTGTGTGTCTCTCTCTCCCCGTGTGTCTCTCTCTCCCTGTGTGTGTCTCTCTCTCTCTCCCCGTGTGTCTCCTCTCTCTCCCCGTGTATCTCCTCTCTCTCCCTGTGTGTGTCTCTCTCTCCCCGTGTGTCTCTCTCTCCCCGTGTGTCTCCTCTCTCTCCCTGTGTGTCTCTCTGTCCCCGTGTGTCTCCTCTCTCTCCCCGTGTGTCTCTCTCTCCCCGTGTGTCTCCTCTCTCCCCCCGTGTGTGTCTCTCTCCCCCTGTGTGTGTCTCTCTCTCCCCGTGTGTCTCCTCTCTCTCCCCGTGTGTCTCTCTCTCTCCCTGTGTGTATGTCTAAAGCCTCTGCTCTTGGCTATCGCTCAGGCTGCGCAGTATTTTTTACCGGCGCAGCCTAATTTGTCTGTTATTTTTCCCCTCCATCGCAAGACAGAAGAATGCATCGGATATCTTCCTAGCGCTGGAACATTGTTACTAGTGAACACGTGTTGTCTTCTGTAAGGCGTGTAAGCCACCAGCACACGACGTATGTATACGTGTGTGTGTGTGTGCGTTTTAATTGTATGTATCGTTAAGCGTGAGGCCGATCGCACTACATTAGGCACCTCGCTCCGTGGGCACGCTGCACGTGTTCGCTCGATAATTATAAAATGATCACGAGGGACAGCATTGCCGCTATGCGCCGTGTGTTTGTCGTGCAGGACGGCTGTGGTGCTTTCAATGCTGCCGTGCATTGTGCGGTAATGCTTGGTGTTTGTGAGGTGGGGGGGGCAGCGGGCGTGGAGTTGCGAGTGCGCTGCGAACACGGCAAACCCGAGTTCGATTCCCACTCACGGCCAACGCATCTCAAGAGTGGTGAATATCTGGACCGATGCTGCACCCCCAAACCCCCCCCCCTCCAACTCCGCTAGATCCACTCGGTCTTAAAATGAGTTCCTGGTTCGGTGGGTAACGCAGCAGTCGATACCGGAGAGACACCGGCGGCCCGGGCGCGGTCGTGGCGTACTCGCCAACAGCACTTGGCCCAACATCGGGTGGAGGCTATACAGTGGAGAGGGGATCTTTGTCTTTGTTAGCACGCGGTGGGGGGGGGGGGGGCTTGCCTGGCATTGGCAGTTGCGTGTGGGGATTTTCTTCTTTCTCAGGTGTGGTCTGTTCTGTAATTTAAGACGTTGACTAAGAAACAATTGGATATCACGAGTTATGGTGTTTGTCTTGATTTGAGATCTCTATCCCGTCCGGGCGCATCGCTATTCGTGGTGTATGTAGTAGGGGTGGTCGGCTTTACAATATGCACGGATGCTATGATGACTCGGGAAACTATACGACCTGCAAATGGTTTTATAATTCGCGTTACATTTTTGTGATATATGTTGAATATACGTAAAGTCTGCGATATTATAGATGTACACAATAGATATACACTCTACTGCTGTGACTTTTTTGTGAACATATACAGCATAACATGAATCGGTTTTTGTACTACAATACGGATTAAATATATAGAGTGACAATGCTTGTAAATATAATGTAGCTTTTGTCTATTACATGGCTGTACATGCTATATATATTAAAATGATACACGGTCCGTATTATTGAGACTCTACTATATAAAGTTCTTATTGTAGAACGTTGATTTTACGCTAGTTACGACATAATATGTTGCAGCTCACATTTATGTTACATATTGTAGATGAATTACAACGTTAGGGGGTACGCACGCATACAAGTTCATGCGTTATAACAAAAAAATGACATTTTAGATTTTGATCATATTTCACGTGCAATGGATACACTATAAGATGTTTAATGCATTGCATTATTGTATTATTACATGCTGATATCAAAAACGTAAGACATTTCTCCACGTAACTTACGGATAATTGATCTTATAGTCGTTTATGTGTTATACGGCTTTAAACTTGTTTTCAAGGTCATAGTCACCTACCGTATATTATGGTATATTAACAACAGCAATAATAAGCGTTAGCTCTTTGTCGGTCCACTGCTGGATTGATGTAAGCCATACTTCCCCGCGCTGGTCACTTTCCTCCACCCGTGGTCGTGAATCGAATTCCTTTCGCCGGGTGCGCTAACCACTGCGCCACCGCTCCACCCACGGTCACGCGCATGAGCCCGCGGTCACGCGCATGAGACCACGGTCACGCGCATGAGACCACGGTCACGCGCATGAGCCCGCGGTCACGCGCATGAGACCACGGTCACGCGCATGAGACCACGGTCACGCGCATGAGACCACAGTCACGCGCATGAGACCACGGTCACGCGCATGAGACCACGGTCACGCGCATGAGCCCACGGTCACGCGCATGAGACCACGGTCACGCGCATGAGACCACGGTCACGCGCATGAGCCCACGGTCACGCGCATGAGCCCACGGTCACGCGCATGAGACCACGGTCACGCGCATGAGCCCACGGTCACGCGCATGAGACCACGGTCACGCGCATGAGCCCACGGTCACGCGCATGAACCCACGGTCACGCGCATGAGCCCACGGTCACGCGCATGAACCCACGGTCACGCGCATGAGCCCACGGAACCGCGCGCGTATCGGTGCGATGCTCGACCCAAACCCTCGTCCCGATTGATGAGCTGCACGGGATTGTACGTCGGTCAACACGCGTGGCCTTTAGTGTGTGTATGTTGAACTTCTTGACCAACCGTACGTACGTAGCCAACCCTGCTCATAGTTTAGATGTGTTTTTTTTTAAGGTACATATGTACAGAACGTTAACTTTATGCAAACAAATTTATATTTTCGCTCCGGGAATATGTTGTTATTGTTGTTCAAGCGGGGAGCGGTGTCGCGGCGAGGTTTGCACAAACGCGTTATGAGCTGGGTGGACCTCGGTTCGACACGCGGCTAGACTGGACATCCCCCCCCCCCCCGCCTTGACAAGCCTGTACTGACCAGCGTGGTGAAGTATGTTCAACATAACCTCCACTGAGCGACACAGGCGTGATGAGATCTTCATCCTGGAGTGTAATTAACAAAGTACTTAACAATAACATCATAACTAATACCATCAGCAGCAGCAGCAGCCATTGCTGTATAAATGAAGAGTTCCCACAACCCACCAATAACACCTAATACGTAATTAACTCCCAATTCACCAATGCAATAGGAGCATGCTTACTGAGTATTCGTGAGCACTGAGATCACAATCTTTAAGCGCAGAAACCACGCAGCTCCCTCCGTCTCTCCCCGTCTCTCTGCTCACACAACAGCACCCAACGTCAACCCGCCAGCCCGCCTCCGTAGTCCAACCGCACCGCACAAACTCAGCGGTCGGTGAGGTCCCGATCGACGCGCGTCGCGATCCATCCCACCCGCGTGGGACCCCATCCGAGCGCATTCCAAACACTTTCGGTCAATTGAGTTATTTAGCCGGCACAGAAAACTGGGCCCCACTTAAGAGGCGAGGGTTTTAGTAAAATGTTCAAATTAGTCACCCCGCCCCCCCCCCTCTCTCTCTCAGCTTTTGTTTGGCGAGTGCGTCGCTGAGAATGACCGGGGATACAAAGGCGGCGTGCTGGTGGTGGTGGTGGTTGTAAGAATGCCTAATTGCTGCGCTTGACTTTCCCGGCTCACGGTGTAGAATGGCAGAGGTTTGCTTTTGAGCCTTTGTTGATAATATTTCGTCCCATCGCACTTAAGGAAGTGGAGTGCACGCTGAGTGTGTGAGTGAGTGAGTGTGTTTGTGTGAAATCGCAATGTGGGGAGCGCTAGTGTAGCGGTTAGCGCGACGCTGCGCTACGAACCCGGCCACCCGAGTTCGATTCCCGCTTACGGCCAACACCGTTGACGATTATCTGAATCGCGCCTGGGCCTCCCCTAGGTAAACTCAGCCCCTAATTTAGTACCTGGGGCGGTGTGTTAAAAACATCGCCACTAAAGAAGACAAAGGCGGTCGGTCGTGGTGCTGGCCACCCACCCCCTCGTGTACCGTTCCGGCCTTCATTGGTGCTCGCTAACAGCACTTTCCACAAACAGTATGTTAAGGCTATACGGGTGATCTTTGTCTTTGCATGTGAAATCACAGCGAGGAATTTAACACAATTGTGTTGTTGCTTTGCGTGTGCACTCGTGCGTGTGGAGAGGGGAGCGGTTGTGTAGTGGTTCGCGCTACGCTGCGCTACGAATCCGGCGACCCGAGTTCGATTCCCACTCGCAACTGACGCAGTGGTGACGAGCATTATCTGAACCAGTCTTAGTATCTGAACCCGCGCCAGCGCCTCCACCTATGTCAACTAATTCTCAAATGAGTAGCTGGTGCGGTGTGTGATCATCGCCACGAGGGAGACAAAGGCGGCCGGGCGTGGTGTTGGCCACCCACCCCCTCGTGTGCCGTTCCTCTTCAGGTTGCTACTCGCTAACAGCACTTGACCCCAACAGTCTATTAAGGCTATTCGATGGATCTTTGTCTTTGCACGTGGGAAAAATTATTGCGTTGAAACGGTTGTGTATGTGAACGTCCCAGTCTGGAATCCCACACACAGTTGTGCGATTCTTGTGTAATTGAACAAACGTTGTGCTACGTTTGTGTGTGTGACATCCCAGTGTCGAATATAACATTAAATGTTGTTGAATTCGTGTGTGTGTGTAGGTTTAAGATTGTAACACAATTATGTCAGGAATTGTGTTTGCGCGTATGTTTCCATGTGCGTGAAATACCACTCTGTGATTTAACACACAATTGTGCTGTGTGTGTGTGTGAGAAATCCCAGTTTATATTGCAAAACACGATTGTGTTGTTATTTGTGCGCGTGCATTTCCAGTGTGTAACGTAACACAATTGAATTGTCGTTACTTGCTAGTGGAAATATCCACTGCGTGATGTGACACAATTGTGCTGTTACTCGTTTGTGGATATTTTCATTGTGTGGTGTGACACAATTGTGTCGTTACTTGCTAGTGGAAATATCCAGTGTGTGATGTGACACAATTGTGTCGTTGTGTATACATTCAGAGTGTTTGTGTAGCATAATAGTGGTTTTACTTCCGTGTGTCAACTGTGTATGTGTATGTAAAATCACGGTCTGTAATGAGACGCAATTTTTTGCTGTGCATGTGTGTTGATGTGATTTATCATATTACAGTTGAACACAATCGTGTTTTTTCGTGTGAGTTTGTGTATCTCATTTTGGAATTCAACAGTTTTGTTGTTACTTGAATTATAGAAGCCTATGTAGCATTTGTGTCCGTTTGTGAGTGTGTATTGCCCGTCTGTTGATGTGTGTCTCGTTATGTGTAAGGGTGTGTGTGTGCGTCGTGATGTGTGTGGGTGTGTTTGTCTCGATATGTGTATGGGTGTGTGTGTGTGTCTCATTATGTGTATGGGTGTGTGTCTCGTGATGTGTGTGGGTGTGTCTCGTGATGTGTGTGGGTGTGTGTGTCTCGTTATGTGTATGAGCGTGTGTGTGTGTCTAGCTGTGTGTATGGGTGTGTGTGTGTGTGTAAGGGTGTGTGTATGGGTGTGTGCGTGTGTCTCGTTATGTGTATGAGTGTGTGTGTGTGTCTAGCTGTGTGTATGGGTGTGTGTGTGTGTAAGGGTGTGTGTATGGGTGTGTGCGTGTGTCTCATTATGTGTATGAGTGTGTGTATGGGTGTGTATGTGTGTCTCGTTATGTGTATGGGTGTGTGTGTCTCGTTGTTTGTATGAGTGTGTGTATGTGTGTGTGTGTCTCGTTATGTGTATGGGTGTGTGTGTGTCTCGTTGTGTGTATGGGTGTGTGTGTGTCTCGTTGTGTGTATGGGTGTGTGTGTCTAGTTGTGTGTATGTGTGTGTAAGGGTGTGTGTATGGGTGTGTGTGTCTCGTTGTGTGTATGGGTGTGTGTGTGTCTAGTTGTAAGTATGGGTGTGTGTGTGTCTCGTTGTGTGTATGGGTGTGTGTGTCTCGTTGTGTGTATGGGTGTGTGTGTGTCTCGTTGTGTGTATGGGTGTGTGTATGTGTCTCGTTGTGTGTATGGGTGTGTGTGTGTAAGGGTGTGAGTAAGGGTGTGTGTATGGGTGTGTGTGTGTCTCGTTATGTGTATGGGTGTGTGTGTGTGTGCGCGACAAACCCGACGACACGAGTTTTATTCTCGCTCACGACCAACACCGGTGACAATTATCTGAACCGGTCCTGGGCCTCCCCGAGGTCGACTCAGCCTCAAACGAGTACCTGGTGTGGTGTGCAAACATCGCGACTAGTGAGACAAAGGCGGTCGGGCGTGGGGCTGGTCACCCACATCCCTCGTGTGCCGTGCCGGCCTTCATAGGTGCTCGCTAACAGCACTTGCCCTAACAGTATGTTAAGGCTACACGAGAGGAGATCTTTGTTGGTGAATGCAGAAGCACACAGTGGAATACACCCATGATTGCATTGTTATTTAAATTCGAGTAAAAAGGAATTATTGCCTGGATATGTATGTTGTTGTGAATGCATGCGTACACATGCATGATATGAATATCTCTACACAACAAGTATGTATTTACGTGCAGTACATGCATGTGTGTACATGTACACGTGAGTCTATGTAACACAAAACACGCGTTATGTTGTTTGACTCAACACAACGCGTTGCGTGTGTGTCCGTTTGCAACCGCTTACGTCTATGGAGAGCGGTGGCGCAGTGGTTAACGCACTGCGCTGCGAACCCGGCCGTCAACGTGCAAATCTCATTCAGCTCCAAAATTCAGTGGCAAATTTCCTCAACAGGTCCGACGCCTCCTGATAGATGCGACTCGGACTTTATGGGTGAGTGCGTGGTGCGGTGCGATTCCCGCTCACGGCAAACGCCGGTGGCGATTATCTGAAGCGGTCCTGGCGAACTCCCGCCCCCCCCCCCTAGATCGACTCGGCCTCAAATGCGTACCTGGTGCGGTGTGTAAACATCGCCACTGGGGAGATAAAGGCGTCCGGGCGTGCTGCTGGCCACGCATTTCGCTACGCGTCAAGCCACCCGAATTCGATTCCTGACCACGGCTAACGGGAGTTGCAAGCGGTGTCTGAACATCTCAATTTGGTCGACTCAGTCCTTAAATCGGTAGCCGGTGGTGGTATGTAAACCTCATCACTCGGGAGACGTACATGGTTCTGTACTACTGGGTCACACCACCCCTTACTGCGACGTGCTTACGTTAATAGATGCTCGCTAACAGCACTGGCACCTATGGGGTCAGTCAGCTTCACGGGGAAATTATTGTTTTCTTTTGTATGGGATTGACGGAGAGTTGCTCCGACTCTCGTTGCAATGTGGCTCGTGTGGAGATAGTGGGGCGCGGTGGTGTAGTCGTCCGCGCGCTGCGCTACGAAGCCGGCGAATCGGCCACCGGGGGTTCGACTCTTATCTGAGCCGCTCGTGGGCCTCCCCTGGGTCGACTCGGCCTCGAATGAGTACCTGGTGGCCGTGTGTAGTACAAGCATCGCCACCGGGGAGACAAAGGCGGCCGGGTGTTGTGCTGGCACCCCGAGCCCCTGGTGTGCCGTTGCCGGCCTTCACAGGTGCTCGCAAACGGCGCTTGCCCCAACAGTCTGTTCAGGCTACACGCGGGGAGGGTGGGAATCTTTATCTTGTGCGCGCGCGCGCGCGTGCGTGCGTGTCACTGCATGCAAATTTCGTGCACATTAATGGACAGTTTCACTCTATTAGCATCACAAACCCACTGTATACCCGGAGAGACCTCCGCATGCAAATATGACGGAGCGCAGCACTGTACGTAATTACAAGATGTCTGCGGTTAACTCGTGCGGCGGGCAACGGCGGCATCCCACGGCCGTCGATCGAGGCTCCCCACACTCACTCACTCAGCCTGCCCGTGGCTTTCCGCACATCTCTGCCCGCATAAATGAACTGCAGGGTCAAGGCGGACCACATCCGCCCAGAGATCGAATCTCATTTTCTCCCATCGCGTGTCATCGATGTAATACATCATCGATTAATCAATGCGTCAATCGGCATCAATCTCCAATCGTAATCTCTCCACCAGTCATCCGCAATCACCAAATCAATCGCTAATTATCACCACCACTATTCATCGATCACCACCAATCGCCGATCATCAAATATTTAACGAATCTTCACCCAAAGATCACGCCGTCATTCGACAATCATCACGGGATCAATCCTCGGTCACATTACGCGATACACGGGCGCTCTAATAATTCGTGAGCGGTTGGCCCACGATCGCGCCTCGACGGGAGCCAAGCCCAAGGGCTCGTCCCCGTTCCTATTCCTGTGCCAAAGGGCGCCGTGCCAACCCTCGCCTCGAGCCGCCCTCCTCCCTCGTCGAACTCCTCCGCCTCCCCACCAACACCACCACCACCACGACGCTCGTGATTTTTAACAGGCTCCTCTAAAGGCAGCCTATATAACCGCAATTACAAGAGTCTGTGTTATTTACGCCCATTTAACCAAACGGGGGGAGGGGAGGGGGGGGATAACCCCCTTGGCAATTAGCCACCACGGCCGTGGCCACGGCCAGGCCATTGTCGCGCTGTCCCCGTCACGTGATGAAAGCGCGGCCCCCCGACTCAAGGGGGCGACGCTTAACCCCGGGGACCCCAGGGGTCGTAGGGGTCCGCCTCCGGGGCAGGGACACGGGGTCCGCCCTTCCTCCTCCTCCTCCCACCACCACCAACACCACCACCCCCACGCCCTCAACCCCATCGTGCCCCCCGCGGGCGTTAACACAAGGGACGCGTTAGTGGACAGGTTGTAAAACGCAACGCAGTGGCGCGCGTCTTTCTCTGTCGCTTTGAACTTCTCTCTCTCTCATCGTATAGAGACCGCGCCCGTGTGCGTGTGTGTGTGGGTGCGTGTGATGGGCGCGTGTGGGCGATCTGTCCGTGCGTGTGTATTTTACGGAGGGGCGGTGGTTGTAGCGGTTTGCACGCCACGCTACGATCCTCCGCGCACCCGAGGTCCATTCTCGCTCAAAAGGCCAACATCGGTGACGATTTATCTAAACCGGTTCTGGGTCTCGCCTAGGTCGACTCGGCCTCAAATTCATACCTGGTGCGGTGTGTAAAATCATCGTCACTCGGGGCACACAAAGGCGAACGGGCTCGGTGCTGCCCAACCCCTCCCCTCGTGTGCCGTGCCGGCCTTCACAGGTGCTCGCTAACAGCACTTGCCCCATGAATCTGCCATTGCTACGAGGCGGGGGACCTTTGTCTTTGCGCCTGTTCGGGTGCGGTGGTCGCAGCAGCGGTGGTTGGCGCATTGCGCCGCGAAGCCGCTGGCGAGCCGAGTTCGATTCCCGGCCGCTTGGCCAACATCAGTCGCGACGATCTGACACGACCTCCGAGCAGAACGCATTATTGAGGTCAATTCAGCACCAACATGAGCATAGCTGGCGCTGGGTGTATTACACACCAGCATGGCCGGGAGGGGGGTGGGGTGATGGCTACTCCACCCCCTCGCGTGCCGTGTCATCCTTAATAGGTGCTCGCTAACAGCACTTGCCCCCACGGGCTCTTGAAGGCTGTACGGGGGATCTTTGTCTTTGTGTGTGCGCATGTGTTTTCGCTTGTGGTCGTATTGGTGGTTGTCAATGATTATATTTTTTTTTGCGTTAGGTGTGCGATTTTATTTGTATGCAAATCATGCGATTGGTTCCCGATTGTGTGTGGGTGCGAGCACTGGCTGTGGCGTTAAATGTCAAGGCTGGGGAGACAAAGGCGGTTGGGCGTGGTTATGGCCACACCACCCCCTTGCGTGCCGTGCCGTGCAGGCCTTCAAAGGTGCTCGCTAACAGCACTTGCCCTAACAGGCTATATGGGGTGGGGGGTCTGTGTCTTTATATATGTGGGGGAGGGAGCGGTGGCGCAGTGGTTAGCGCACTGCGTGCCTGCAGGCGACATGAGCTCGATTCCCGCTCAAGGCCACCAACATCAATTGTTCAGCAGTACTCTAAACCTGCATGCTCTGAGCCTCCTATAGGTCGATTCAGCCGTAAATGAGTAGCACCTGGAGCCCTGTGCAAACATCACCAATTGGGAGACAAAGGCGACCGGGCGTGGTGTTGACCACACCACCCAATTTGTGCTACCGCCCCCGCCACCTGAACAGGTGCTCGCGAACAGCGCTGACTCCCATCAGTCTCTGCGTACGCTGTACGTGCGACCTGTCTTCTGTGCGTGTGTGCGTGTGCGCGTGTGTGCGCGTGTGCGTGTGCGCGTGTGTGCGCGTGTGCGTGTGTGCGTGTGCGCGTGTGTGCGCGTGTGCGTGTGTGCGTGTGCGCGTGTGTGCGTGTGCGCGTGTGTGCGCGTGTGCGTGTGCGCGTGTGTGCGCGTGTGCGTGTGCGCGTGTGTGCGCGTGTGCGTGTGTGCGTGTGCGCGTGTGTGCGCGTGTGCGTGTGTGCGTGTGCGCGTGTGTGCGTGTGCGCGTGTGCGCGTGTGTGCGTGTGCGCGTGTGTGCGTGTGTGCGTGTGCGCGTGTGTGCGTGTGCGCGTGTGCGCGTGTGTGCGTGTGCGCGTGTGTGCGTGTGCGCGTGTGCGCGTGTGTGCGTGTGCGCGTGTGTGCGTGTGTGCGCGTGTGCGTGTGCGTATATGATTCTCGGCCAACGATAATCACACGTATTGTTACACACAGTCTTCCTCCAGCATTGCAATCATCGCGCGCCCCTTTGAATATAATGTTTATGCATTGTTACGATTCCCGCTCACGGCCAACGACAGGTTCTGGGTCTCCCCCTAGGTCGACTCAGCCTGAAATGAATACTTGGTTGCAGTGTGGAAACATCGCTACTGGGGAGACAAAAGCGGCCGGGAGTGGTGCTGGCCACCCACCCCCTCGTGTGCCGTTCCGGCCTTCATAGCTGCTGCTTGCTAACAGCACTTGCCCCCAACAGTCTGTTAAGGCTATACGGGGGAGCTTTGTCTTTGTTCACTATGACCAATAGCAAGGCACGACGCTACGTACACGGCGAACCTGAGTTCATTCCCCGTCCATGCACGTCGGTTGCAAAGTGACAGTCTGAACCTGTCGTGGCCCTCCTCTAGGTTGACTCGGGCGTTAACGGCTATCTGTGGGCGGTGGATCATGTGAGATCCGAAGCTACGGGGCCACAAAGTGGACTTGGGGCGCGGTTACTGACGACGCAGCCTTACTCCGTGTGCCTTAATAGGTGCTCGCTAACAGCACCGGTGACTCGGCGAGAGTACACGGGACAGCTGTTCCTGGTTTCTCTTTGTTAACACCGCATCAGTGCGCGTCCTTGGATATTATCGCAGGTATTAGTTCATCATCATTAGCGCCATCGATTAGCACGATTCGTTTGATTGATTGCCAGTGGTCGTGGTGGTGCTGCTGGCAGCGGGAATGTATTTGTTTGAAGACACGCGTTGTGCGCAATGATTTCGTGGCGAATGTTAGATATGTGTGTAACGGCATTAAATGTGTTTATAGACGCCGACAAAGATCCGACTTTTTAAATGTCGATTGTGCATTGCCGTGACGTGTTTGTTAATTATCGTATCGATATACGGACGTGGGATATTACATCTTGCTTAACGAAATGAACCGTATATTGAAATATTTTATGCCGCAGTTGTTTTTTTGACAAACAGCAAGCTTATTTCACATTACTGACCTCTATATATTTAATCAATGTGTCTTTTATATTGTATTGATTTACGTGACTCAAATTAGGACACATTGTGTGTCCTGTATAGCGTACATTTTATGGAATGTGTGACATTACGTGAGTGTGAACTCACGACATCTGGGGAAGTAGGCCTTTGTCTAGCGGTGGATTGGTGACGGCTGATGTGGTGATGCTGACGTTAACTAATTAATTGTGTGTGTGCACGTATGTTGGTGTATGATCGATTTTTAACTCCGTTATATATATATATATAACACGCACATTGAACGCGCTATCATTTTAAATGTGTGACCCACGCTCTCAATATGAACTGGAGATAATATAATTAAATGAATATATTTATAAGTACCATATTTATATCGCAATCAATGTCAATATAACGGTATTAATTCGAGCGCCTGAGGTATAACAAATATATTCTATATCTTTTTAAACTACTTTTTAACTTACCCTTATATACAATATTTATACACATGTGTGTACACGTGCATTCCCATTGCACTGTAGACTCTGTATTTATGATCACGTAAAATGAATTCACAAAATTAATTAACCGGCGTGGTGAAGCATAGTCAGACAAGACTCGTATGGAATGCGGATGTCCTAATGAAGCAGTGGATGGACCACAAGGCTATGCACATAGACAGTACGCACAACAATAGCGCACGTATTAATTGTGAAATCCGCCCATTGTTTTTGCCATTCCCGCTGACAAAGGGAGCATGTAGCGGGCGTTGCTTCATGTTGGCCGCGCACTGCTCATGAGACTCAATGAAGTGGAAACTTGTCGAAGATTGTATTTCCAGAAAGCAAATTCTCCTGCCAAATGGTTCGCTAGACGAAGGTAATATTGCATCCCACGGCGAAGGATGTAATATTACTTTATTGGACGACCATGCAAGTACCGTCTTATTTAAGTATCTTTGCATGCGTCAAAATACTCGGTTGCTGTTAGGTGTCAAACAATAAAATGTAACTGTTGGAAGAAAAAAAACGTTTTCAATTGTCACCAATCGGGCCTAAATACATGGGTGTTTCTGAACAAGGTTGCACGATAGATTCTTATTTTTTTTAAATTGGAGATTTGGGAGAAAGTTTCAGTTTCATTCACTGTCATCAGCAAAGCTGTCGCCTCGTTTAAGAAACGCTGCACGGGAAGTTCTCAGTGGCGTTCGATTTGAATCCACACACTTACCCACGCACAGGCTACGTCCAGATACAGTATTCATAATCAACGTCTTTGGGTTAGATCGCGTAAATAGAAATGTGCCGTTAATAACCTACCACCACCTGGCACAGCCAATTAGTGAGGGTTGCCACGTGAGCAAAACGTGCCAATTAGCTACAACCTCAGCACATCGGTGTGATGGAGAGTGAAGCCACAGCGTTTACAATTTGAGTCCGAAGTTTCGCTGGTGCTTACAACCAGCTTCGTCAGGCGTGTTGCCAGAATTGTGAAGAAGTCTTCATGCTTCCAAAAAACCTTTATTATGAATCATATTGGTCGCGAAAGCCTACGTGTTGTGCATATACAGTAACACAAGCATGCAAACAACACATATCAACAAATTCATTGTCGTCGGAGTATAAATATCGGAACGTTGTTTTTGTAAATGCATGGCAATTTTCGTTGTTGAAACCGTGCAGGTGACATTCAGTGTATTGGTTCCTAATCTTCGCTGCGCCAGTATCGATCTCTGTAAATAGATGCCATGCGTAGAGTATTGAACGCAAGGGTGTGTGCGCGTACACAATTAACACCAAGCTCGACGTGCATTCGTCAACAACACTGAGCTGAGAAAATATTTAATAGGCGACTTTTCAGGCAATTGCCCCATTTCATTATGATTTAAATATTGCTGCGATTACCTATTTATCCTATACGAAAAAGGACCCATTTGTCATAACGTCCCCTATTGCATAAGTCATCCTGTATAGGGCAATGTGACTGATGAACGTGTAGAGTTTAGATACAATGCATACAGCGATGTGTGCTGGGTGACCCAACCACTGCCAACGCTGCAGTATCACAAACAAAAGACAATGAACCCTCGTGTAGCCCTTGACAGACTTTTTGGGGCAAGTGCTGTGAGCGAGCACCTATGAAGGCCGGCACGGAAACACGAGGTGGGTGGCCAACACCACGCCCGGCCGCCTTTGTCTCCCTAGTGTCGATGTTTACACATCGCAGCAGGTACTCATTGGCGGCTGAGTCGACCTAGGGGAGGCCCAGGACCGGTTCAGATAATCGTCACCGGTGTTGATGGCCACGAGTCTGCAATGAAACTCGGGACGGCAGGGTTCGTAGCGCAGCGCAGCGCTAACCACTGCGCCACCGCTCCGCCATACGTACACACACAGGCACAATGTGTAAAACAAAGACAAAGATCCCCCGTATAACCAACACAGACTGTTTGGGGCAAGTGCTGTTAGCGAGCACCTATGAAGGCCGGCACGGCACACGAGGGGGTGGGTGAGCCAACACCACGCCCGGCCGCCTTTGTCTCCCTAGCGGCGATGTTTACACACCGCAGCGGGTACTCATTGGAGACCTAGTCGACTCTTGGGGAGGCCCAGGACCGGTTCAGATAATCGTCACCTGGTGTTGGTGACCCGTGAGCGGGAATCGAACCGGGCCGGCTGGCCAGGGATTACGCAGCGTCAGCGCTAACCGCTGCACCACCGCTCTCCACCCACTCCCTGCCCCCCTCCCCCCCAACGATGTGTACGTACAAATTAAGAGCCCCGGCAGAGTGACGAGCGGCGGTTACAATCAAGGCGCCTCCAATCAACAATTATCGTCGGCGAGTGACGTCAGGGCGCCACGCGCCGCCTCCGTCGCTAATTACTGAGAGCCGCACACGTCAAGACGACGTTGCCGCGATGCGGGCAGCCTCGGTCATCGTTTTAATAAATGACGCTCTCCCCGTGCCCCGGTTAGAATTGTATCGACTTCGAATTATTTTCTTGTGTCGTGGCAATTTTTTTTTTTTTAGAAAAAATTCTTAGCGTTCGTTCGTGAAGGGTTTTTGTTTTTGTGTTTTTTGTATTTTTTTGGAAAGCAGCGGTGGCGGCAGCGAGTAGAGAGTCCGTGAGTGTTTTTTTTTTTGCTTGGGCGCCGTGCGCGCAAGCGATGGTGAACGCGGGAATCGGGTGAACGTCGCGAATTCTCGGTCCGACGCTGTTCCGTGTTGGTTTGGGCATCCCCCCCCCCCCCCCCCCGTGATAGCGAACCGCGTGTGTTGCTGTTGCCAATGAGTGCAACGGGTAAGTACAACAAGCCTTTTGTTATACTCTTGCAAGTGCTTCTTCTTATGTTTGCAGCAATGTATGCGCGCGCGCGCGCGCGTGTGTGTTCGTTGTGGGGAGCGGTGGTGCAGCGGTTAGCGTACTGCGCTGCGAACGGCCAACATCAGTGACGATTATCTGAACCGGTCCTGGGCCTCCCCTAGGTCGACTGAGCCTCAAATGAGTACCTGGTGCGATGTGTAAACATCGCCACTAGGGAGACAAAGGCGGCCGGGCGTGGTGTTGGCCATCCACCCCCCCCCCCGTGTGCCATGTCGGCCTTTATAGGTGCTCGCTAACAGTACTTGCCCCTACAGTCTGCTAAGGCTATACGGGGGATCTTTGATGTGGGGAGCGGTGGCGTAGCGGTTAGCGCACTGCGCTGCGAACACTGCGAGCCGGAGTCGATTGCCGCTCACGGCCACCAACACCAGTGACGATTATCTGAACTGGGCCTGGGCCTCCCCTAGGTCGACTCAGCCTTAAATGAACACCTGTGCGTTCAAACACGAGCCCTGGAAAGACAAAGGCGGCCGGGCGTGGTGCTGGCCACCCCACCCTCGTGCCCCACCCTCGTGCGGCGTTCCGGTCATCATCGGTGTTCGCTAGCAGCACTTGCCCCAACAGTCTTAAAGCCTATACGGTGGATCTTTGTCTTTGTTGTGTAGCTACCGCTACAACCAGGGGCGATCGTCTGAACCGGTCCTGGGCCTCCTGGTGGTGATTGGCTACCCCTTGGTGTGCAGTGCCTGTCCTCGTAGGTGCTCGCTGTCCTGTATGACGCAGCTCTGTTCGGGCTATACGGGGGGGGGGAGGGGGGTTCTGGTGTCTTTGTGCCGTGCTCGCTTGGGGGCGGGTGTGATCAGTAGCCCCCCCCCCCTTCCCTTGCCCCCCCCCCCCTATCCCTTGCCCCCCCCCCCTATCCCTTGCCCCCCCTCTATCCCTTGCCCCCCCCCCACACTCTCCACGTGTTTTATGAGCCACAGCAATTGGCGCTCGCTAACACCACTCGCTCATCGATCTCGTACTCTGAACGGTGAGATCGGCTTCGTATTGCCCCCCCCCCCCGTGTAGCCCTTCAGGGAGCGCTGCTCGCGAGGGTGGGTGGCCAGAACCACGTCCGGCCGCCTTTGTCTCCCCATTGTTTACAACACCGGGGAGGCCAGTTGAGGTGTTCGTCGCTGGCCCTTAGCCGCGAGCGGGAGTCGAACTCGGGTGGAGACGAGTTCATGGCGCAGTGCGCTAAAGCCACGACACCGCCGCTCCCCGCCGCCACACGCGCTCACACATCGGGGATGTAATCACACACCTACAGCTTGTGTTACATACTGCCTCTATATATATACACACACGGGCAACTCACAATTCCTCGTCATTGGAAAGAAAGGCACGTGGAAACAATCCGCTAATTATTAATCATTATTATAATTAATCGTCTCACGCGTCACACTATGATGTAGGCTACATTTTAATGCAAACACGTACGATCGAGTGCGTTGGCATATACAGTACACCGTAGTCATCTTACAATATAAGATGTGTATGACAGTTTCGCTTACAATGCGTGCTATGTAACAGGCGTATTTAACACGATGTTGTTTTGAATGTATAATCAATTTTTTATTCGTCAAATGCTGCGTGCCCAGTATAATATCTCGACTCAAATCTGACAGGGGAGCGGTAGTGTAGCGGTTAGCGCGCTGCGCTACGAACCTCGCCACCACGGTTCGATTCCCGCTCACTGCCACCAATGCCGTTGATGATAATTATCCGAGCCGGTCCTGGGCCTCTCCTAGGTCGACTCGGCCTCAAATGAGTAGCTCGTGATACACGTGTAATACAGCGCCACTCGGGAGACAAAGGCGGCCGGGCCTGATGCTGACCGCTCACCCCATCGCGTGCCGTGCCGGCCTTCATGGGTTGCTACTCGCTAACAGCACTTGCCTCAAAACCTTTAAAGGCTATGCGGGTAATCTTTGTCCTTGTTAATCATAGTAGTTTCAAAGGACGGATTGTTGTTTCTACGTGTGAACCACTATTTACAGCTCTAAATGCATTTATTTACGAACACCACGCACGCCCGGCCGCCTTTGTCTCCCCAGCGGCGATGTTTACACACCGCACCAAGTGTACTAAATTGCGGCTGAGCCGACCAAGGGGGGGATGCACAGGACCGGTTCAGATATAATCGTCACTGATATCGGTGGCCGCGAGCGGGAATCGAACTCGGGTCGCCGGGTATGAATCCGCACACACACGCGGACAATTAATTCAGTAATTGGTTATTCACTGCCCCCCCCCCTCCCGTTAATATATTTATTGGAACTCCTCCTCAACCCCGCCCGGGTTGTGTCGATTTTATACAGGAACTTACAAGGCAGAAATTCGGTCAGAAGCAGAGTTCGTAAATTCCCATCGTATCCATGAAACTGCAGTTGATGTGTATTTGAACGTGTTGGAACGCTCTTTACTCGCATTTCCACGTAATACAAACTGTTAAAGGTGAAATTACTGTAGGAATCACTTATACGCGTATTACTGTAGAGAAGTTAGCGAGTGATATGTGGGAAATTATATTCACCCCCCCCCCCCATATCAACCCCGCACTTACCCAGAGTGGTGAAGTATGGTCAAACAACCCCGCCCCCCCCCCAGGAGGCCTTCATCCAGCAGCGGATTGCCAAAGAGCTGCACATTATTATACCATCAATTTGGCATGTGCACATCCTGCATATTCAATCAATAATATATGTGCACACGTGCATACTCACAGCTGTTAATACACAAAACGCACGTACATACACAAAGAAGACGCGCACATTCACATCCATATTTTTATACTTACACCTACCAACCCACATACTGCAAAGACAAAGGTCCCCCGTATAGCCTCAGAGCATCGGGGCAAGTGCTGTTAGCGAGCGCCTAATGAAGGCCGAGACGGCACACGAAGGGGTGAGGATTGGGTGGGCCAGCACAACGCCCGTCCGCCTTTGTCTCCCGAGTGGCGATGTTTGCTACTCGTCGCACCAGATGCTTATTTTGCGGCTGAGTCGACCTAGGGGAGGCCAGGGACCGGTTCAGATAATCGCCACTGGTGATGGCCGTGAGCGGGAATCGAACTCGGGTCGCAAGATTCATAGCGCAGACATACACACACACGTGCACACACGCGCACGCCTACACAAATGCTTACGCTCGCAACCGTATTAATACACGCGCGCACACAGACACAAAACTTCGCTAGCTTACCCATACTCACTGGCCGTACGCGCACGTGTACACATTGACAATAGTGGCTCTGTACACACCCAAGTGGAATCGACAGCCCGACGCTTTCGTCTAAGTAGGCGTGCGCGTGTCTCTTGTCCCCATAGACGTACACAGCGGTGAGGCGAGCAAGCCCCCCCCACACACGCACACATATCGCGATACATGGAACAAGACCAACAATGCCATTGCGAAACAGTCCGTCGTTGCGTGCGTGACGGCGAGGGTTTGCGAGCGAGAAGAAACGCGCGCGCAGAGAGAGAGAGATGAGTTCAGGAGATCGTGCGTGCGACTTACTCTCCCGTTCTCTCTCGCTGCTCGCCAGAGTTGAAGCTCTCTGTGTGTGTAACTCGGAGCGCCGTTGCTCGGCGTTTTAAGGCCAAAGAAATTCTGACATCTAGCGGCGCGACTCCTCGCCTGCCCACCCGCCCTGCCCAGCCAGCCAGCCAGCCCGACCGCTCCCAACACACAGACTCGCGCGCACACACACACACACACTGGCCCCTACACTCTCACACACGCCACACATACATACATACATGCACACACACACACTGGCTCCTACACTCTCACACACGCCACACATACATACATACATGCACACACATACACACACACACTGGCCCCTACACTCTCACACACGGCACACATACACACATACACTGGCCCCACACTCTCACACACAGCACACATACACGTACACACTGGCCCCACACTCTCACACACGGCACACATACATACATGCACACACATACACACACACACTGGCCCCACACTCTCACACACGGCACACATACATACATACATGCACACACATACACACACACACGGCACACATACATGCACACACACACACACTGGCACCACACTCTCACACACGGCACACATACATGCATACATGCACACACATACATACACACACACACTGGCCCCACACTCTCACACGGCACACATACATACATGCACACACATACACGCACACACACATACACCACACACACTGGCACCACACTCTCACACACGGCACACATACATACATACATGCACACGCGCGCGCGCACACAGACATACACACGTACAGGAGTTGCTGTTGTCATGTATACATTGTGGGTGCCACGGTGGCGAGATGTTATCACGCTCGCCTGGTACACAGGAGGTCGTGGGTTCGATCGCGGCCCTTGACGCCTGCTGTTGTATCGTTGGAGCTTGCGTGTCTCTCTCTCTCTCTCTCCGTGGTCGCGTGGGTTGTTCTCACCGGGTCCTCCGGTTTTTCCCTCCACGTTTTAGAAGCAAAATGAGTTCGGAGTATTTGAATGCCGTACCCATTGCCACGTAAAAAAACAATTTTCGTTGACCTGTCATTTGTAGCCAAGGCGCTTCTGAATAAAGAGCTCGCACGGTTGGCTACGTACGGTGCGAAAGAAGTTCAACATATTTAGCTCGGTGGGCCTTTGCCTCGTACCATAAAACAAATATGAATGGTAATATCAAACGCAACACACATTAATTTGAACTGTAGCCTCTACCACCAACCACCACCAACAGCGCCACTCCTCTGCCCCCCCCCCTGCAAAGACAAAGATCCCCCGTATAGCCTTAACAGACTATTGGGGCAAGTGCTGTTAGCGAACACCTAATGAAGGCCGGCACGGCACACGAGGGGGAGGGAGGTCAGCACCACGCCCGGGCCGCCTTTGTCTCCCCAGTGGCGACGATTACTACACACCGCACCAGGTACTAATCTAAGGCTGAGTCGACCTAGGGGTGGGCCCAGGACCGGTTCCGATAATCGTCACCGGTGTTGGCCGTGAGCGGGAAATCGAACTCGGGTCGCCGGATTCGTAGCGCAGCGTAGCGCTGACCACTACACCACCGCTCCCCTGCACACGCGCGCGCGCGCACACCACAACACGCGGTCTTATAATTCCAGAGGAACCCCGATGCGCTGTGGTCGTTGTGGCTTCGATGTTGCAGTGTCCGTGGGTGGAGGGCCAACGCACGCGATGCGGATGGAATGCGGCGTAGAGGAGAGGCGGCGGTGGGGGGGGGTAAGCTAATGGTTGTTTACATTAGTCTTGCATCGCGAAATGCAATGCCGCAGGATGAAAATGTAAATGTTGCGCCTGTACCTACACACACACACGCGCGTGTGTTTGTGTGTAAGTGTTGTGAGTGAGTGTGTCTCTCTGTGGCGTGGGGAGCGGCAGTGTAGTGGTTAGTGCGCTGCGCTACGAATCCCCCGACCCGAGTTCGATTCCCGCTCACGGCCACCAACACCAGTGGCGATTATCTCGTGACGGTCGTGGGTCACCCCTAGGTCGACTCGGCCTCAAATAAGTACCTGGTGCGATATGTTTAGAAAAAAACATTGGCACTAGGGAGACAAAAGCGGCCGGTTGTGGAGTTGTGTTGGCCACCCACCCCCTCGTGTGCCGTTCCGGCCTTCATAGTTGCTGCTCCTCTAACAGAACTTGCCCCGAGTCTATTAAAAGGCTACACTGGGGATCTTGTTGTGAGCGTGTTAAGATTGTATATTGTATATGGAAGGCCTGTGTTGGGCGCAAAGTGATCATTTATTTAGCCATGTACGTGGGTGTTTTTTTTGTTATATATTTAAAAAAACATGCAAAAACAAAAAATGGTTATTTTCTTTCAGGTCTTTCTCTGTCCGTATTTTAATGTTAAATTACGGGTGCATCGTCACACAGTTGCTAGGGGGGAGTGTGTGTGTGTGTTCCATTCCGTGCAGCGAGCGGTAGAGGCGATGTGAATGCGTGCAATCACGCCACCACACACAGATGCGTGTCTGTCTATGTGTGTGTCTAAGGTGCTCGCTAACAGCACTTGCCCCTACAGTCTGTTAAGGCTATACGGGGGATCTTTGTTTTTTGTGTGTGCCCGCTCGTTCACGAGGGGAGCGGTGGTGTAGCGGTTAGCGCGCTGAACTGCGAACCCGCCTGCCCCAGTTCGATTCCCGCTCACGGCCAAACATCGATGACGAATATCTGAAATCGGTGCCGGGCTTCCTCTAGGTCGACTCGGCCTCAAATGAGTACGTGGTGCGGTGTGTAGTAAACATCGCCACTCGGGAGACAAAGACGGCCGGGCGTGGTGATAGCCACCCACACCGCGCGTGTGCCGTGCCGGCCTTCGTAGGTGCTTTCTCGCTCACAGCACTTGCCCCAAAGGTTAATTAAGGCTATACGGGAGATCTTTGTCTTTGCCACAGTGGGCAACAGGCAATTATACTGCCCTCCTACCTTACAACCAACCATTGCTGTTCATCGCGGTGTCAATTTGCGCGTGGCACGCCGCTGGTTGATGTACTTCACGTTAATGCAATTGTGAACATAATTGTAAGAAAATATGCATATGTTAATTGATGCTTCTGATCGCGAGCGTGCCACATCACTGTACTGTACTGCTTATTCGCACGCATTGACGCTATTTAATTATCATTTTAAGACGTTGGATGTGGTCAATGCGATCAAACAGGGCTCTGAAGAAGGCCGGTTAGCCGAATCGTCGACCCAATGTTTTATTGTCTCCGTTGTAAGCGGATGGTGGGGGGGGGGTGCTAATGATTAATATATACATGCGTATGCATGTTGAGCTTCTTTTGCACCGTACGCAGCCGACCATGCTTAATCGGAGGTGCGAAATAAATAAATAACTATTCCATACGAGGATGTTTTTTGCACTAATTAATGTGGTGACGTCACAGTTGGGTGTGTGATGGCCGCGTGTAAGGGCGGGGTCTGTGTGTACCTTCCAAACACCAACAACTATACAATGAGTCACAAAGACAAAGATTCCCCGTATAGCCGCTTAACAGACTGTTGGGGCAAGTGCTGTTAGCGAGCGCCTGGTGAAGGTGGGATGGGCACACTGGGGGGGGGGGGGGGTGAGTGGGTGGTTCACTCGATCTCGAGAAAGCCCAGGACCGGTTCAGATAATCGTCGTCTGGGTTGTTGGTGGCCGTGAGCGGGAATCGAACTCGGGTCGCCTGGTTCGTAGCGAGGCGCGCTAACCGCTGCACGACCGCTGCTATTGCGGAAACGGTCACACGACACACACACACATCTCTCATGATGACGTGTGTAAGGCCCCATCGTAAGCATTGCACGCACTAATTAATTTGGAAACGACATTTTTCTCAGTCGAGGAACGACAACAAAAATAGATGGGTTAATCAGCCGAGCGATGTTATTGTTGTTGTTGTTTTCTTTCTTCGTGAAGTGAATCAATAGGGATTCTGTTTTTTCGCTTCAACGAGGCCTCGGTAGTACCGAGGGTCGAATTCGGATGCGAGAGAGACGTCCGCGCGGGTGCCATGAGTAGAAAGTGGTCACATTTTGAACCGAAATGTCCCACAATTTTGCAACAGCTGAGTAAAAAAAAATCCCCCACCGTGCATAACACGGTGTGCATCTAAAGACAAAGGTGACACGTGTAGCCTCAACGGTCTGTTGGGGACAAGTGCTGTTCGCGAGCAATCGTGAAGGCCGAGATGGCACACGAAGGGCGTGGGTGGGCCAGCACCGCGCCCGGCCGCCTTTGTCTCCCCCCCCAGGTACTCATTTAAGGCCGAGTCGACCTAGGGGAGGCTCATAGGAAAGATGAATATATTTATCAGCTATTATGGTCTTGAATGTGTATATCCGTGCATAGACACGCGTGTACATGCATACATACCGACATAGATTCGTTCGCTATTGTCTTACTTTCCACACATTAATAGGTCATTTGAAATCGTCGCTAAAACGCCCAAGTACTTTAGTACATTCAATTGCACCTTGTTAAACATACCCGAGCCGTAAGTAAATACACAGTTGGAATCGTTCTAACAAATTCAACCTCTACTTTTAGATTGTAATTCTTAATAGTGACACTTTGTGCGTGCATATTTGTATTTACGTGCACTATATGTGTGTGTGTATGTATTTTACACAAACGCTTGTATAGGCGTGCACAGAATCGTGTAAATATACACAATTGCATTCAAACTTTGTTATATTATTCTAATGCAGCTTATGCCCCGCAACGATTATGTATTTACTGTATATAAATAATACAATATAGATAGAGCCTTAATTTGTACTGTACAGCATCCCTTTCTATGCATGAATGTCACGCTTAATTATTGTACACATTTTCTTACACACATATATGGGCCCAGTATATATGTCTGTATGTATGTCTGTGTGTGTGTGTAATACACGTACGGTCCGTTTTACAAATTCGCTGTTAAATGGGGAGTCATGTACATAGCTTACGGGGCCTTGAGGCATGTGTCCATACTTCACCAGGCTGGTCAGTAGAGGTTACTTATTAAAGACACGCTCTATATACAACTGTATAGATACATATAAGGTCAATGTCACTGAATAGTTTTGCTTTATTAAAGACAACATTCCGTACTGTATAATAGCCTGACACGCATGACCGCTTATGTATGCATTAATAACATGTTTTTTTAAAATATATATGCTTATGAAGTATTTTCTGAATGCATCTATACGGTTACATTTACCCAAGAGTTGTACATGTACAATGTTTAAATGTTTAGTGCAGCATGCGTCTGTGATCCTAATATAGTGTGTACATTCCACAGCATATAATTGTACATATAGGACAACGTTTACATGACGTAAATATACATAGTATCGTAAATACTAAAGTATATTTCGTATGCCTGAATACAATGCACAGTACAGCTGGCATTTAATAAACACTGTGTGCATATGTAATATAGTAAATTAACTTTAACTTGAATATACATATCATCCTTCCATACAACGCATATTATACATTATGTATAAATAATATAATCTCCATTGTCTATATGACACAGTACACTTAGTAGGCTATACTATGCAATACATTACATGTGTGTACTTAACGTATGTCGCATAAGGCGTATACAGATACGTCTTTTGAATTGTGTACACGTAAAGAAGTGTATATTATAACCTAGAAGGACAAAACCTATATTTGAAATCATATCAAATAATCGTGTGTAGTGCTTTTGTAGCAAGTGAATAGACCATGCATAACGTACGTACCAACACAATACCAATCAACACGTGTGAAGTACTTCACGTTTAGCTTGCAAAACACAAGTTCATGTCTACAAAACAAACACAATGCATGCCTACAATACAGCACACCGGAGCATACCAAGATCCCTCCCGCAGAGCCGAAACATACTTTTCGGGGCAAGTGCTGTTAGCGAGCACCGAATGAAGGCCGGAACGGTACACGAGGGGGTTTGGGTGCCCAACGCCCGACCGCCTTTGTCTCCCCGAGTGGCGATGTTTACTACACACCGCACGAGGTGGACATTCGTGACGGATGGTTGTTCCGTGAGCGAGAATCGAACTCGGGTCGGCCGGGTTCATAGCGCAGTGCGCTAACCACTACACTACCGCCCCCCTAACTCCCCACACGCACACACTACTGTCTAAAGGTGTGTATATATATCTGGGTTTTTTTTCTTTACAAAGCACAACAACCACACACGAACATACAGACACGCGCGCACACGTGGGCGTCATTTGACAGCGTCCCAAGAAGGACCCACGCGTTCGCAAATGAACACGCTGCGCTAATGAGGGCTGCGTCCTCACCGCTCCTGGCCCAGACTCCGAGCCAATTCGGCGTCGGAGGGATTGATCTGTTGACGGTGTCTGACGACGACGAGGCGATGGTTGGTGTGGCAGCGATGCGCACAAACAACAACAACATCATCAACACATCTCATAACATTTCCTTCTTGAAACAGCGGCATTTAAATTTAAAAAAGGAAAGACGACGTTTCGGGTAACGACCCACCCCCGCCCCCCTCTTCATAGCACGTACATATAAGCGCCGGAGAGATGGAGGGGATCCGAGTTGTGTACACTGCGCCCCACACCGTAGCTGCACGTCTGTGTTGGGGAGATTCAGTTCGGGTAAAGGGTAGCACCAGGTCTTGCCACTATCGTCACGGTTTTTCTTGTTTGTTCCAGTGATGTGTTTAATTTCCCATGCTTTGTGCTCCTATCGTCTTTTTGTATTGTTTGTTGTTGTTGTTGCAACGTTCTGACCCCGTGCCCCTACTGGACATCTGTGATAAAGAGCTTTACAGCTCGTCGGATTCCGCCTGCAGTCGAAATAAAGATGCCGATTCTCATCTACAGCAGCAGCGGCAGTCATTGTTGCGTCACTGCATTGGGAAGGGAAACACGCTCGAGTACGATTCAAGTGGGCATAGTTGTTTTAGAAAGAAGGAGGCAGCCATCGGCAGAGAGGGGAATGGAGGTTCTAAAGTGAACTTGGACAGGGGCAGGGAACCCACGGCACGAGCGACTGGGGAGGACGTTGTCGAGCACACACCTTTGGGTGGACATGTTGAACACACGTGCTCGAAAGAAGGACCATTGCCCCGAAACGTCGCCGATTGTTGAGATATTTTTGTTTCGTTTAAGACGGCGTCGTCATTGACGAGTGTGAGGTTTTTTTGTGTTGTGTTTAACTTTGCTCGTGTAACGCAGCAGCAGCGGCAGTGGCAGTAGTGGCACATCGTTTGTTTTCACACGATGTGCGCTCAATATCATCGCACGTCCACAATAGATGTTTTTTTCGGGTTAGATCGCTTACATATAGATGTGTCGTTAAATCTACCACCACACGACACAGCGGATTAGTAATGTTTGTCACGTAAACAGAACATGGGTTTTAACGACACATTTTATATTTACGTGATCTAACCCAAAAAAAACCCTCTTATGTATAATATTGGTCGCGAAAGCTTACGTGTTAATTATTATCACATGTAGTCACACATAACATTACTGGGGGTGTTTTATACGTGAAGATAAGCGAATGACTAGTCTTTTACGTATTCATTATTTCTGATAAATCTATATTTGTACACAAAGCATATTGTACAGTATTGTGGTTTGGGAATAATTGATTACAGTACACTATTTGCATGTGTGAATGAATAGGCGGCAGTGAGAATAGATCGCGCACTGCCCGTAGCCAAACATGCACGAAAAGACAAAGATCCCCCGTATAGCCCTTAACAGACTGTTGGGGCAAGTGCTGTTAGCGAGCAGCACCCAATGAAGGCCGTGCATGACACACGATGGGGATGTGTGGCGAGCACCACGCCCCCGGGCCGCCTTTGTCTCCCTCGTGGCGATGTTTACTGCACACTGCAGCAGGTGCCAACTTGAGGCTGAGTCGACCTAGGGGAGGCCCCAGGACCGGTGCGCGCATAATCGTCGCGCACAGTGCGTGCAGTGTAACCCACGAGCCGAGGCAGCTGTCGGCCTCTGTTTTTGGCTTTCGGATGGGTGCCAAAGAGCGCGTCCTGGACGATGTCAATCGGGGAGATGGAAGCGATGAGATCGCTTAATTTTGCAGGCGCTTACGTGGATTAGTATCGGTGGTGACCTCGGTTTTGGGTGAGGTCTTCATCCAGCAGTAGATCGACCATGGCTGCTGCTGCTGACGATGATGATGAGTATCACTCCTAACGAAGTTTCTTTTAAGCAGTGTATTTTTTGGCACATTTGTATTTATTCGTGAGATCACGTGTAGTATAAACACCCACATATCTACAGACACCTCGACATCACATTAGTATATATAACAAAAAAAACTTACGTGGGGCAAGCCGTGTTGGAAATCCACACAGCAAACCTAACTCAGCACCTTCGCGAATTACCGCGATCTTAATAAACTAATTCTTAATTCGGGGATGAAAGTCTATCTTCACGGAAGATTACAAATTAAGTGACATTTAGGCTCGTCTGCAACATGGGCCTCATCAAAACCCGATGCTTTCAACGCAGCCTTTGTATGAGCGGATAATCGCTGGATGGGTTCGATCGTTATTGAGCTCATCAGCAGTGTTGTGGCCTCCTTTTAAAATAAAACAAAAAATATATATTCCGCTGCGTTGAAGACAGCGTGTAGGATTCGCTGCTCGGAGGTGAGCTGGGCGTGCCACCTTCACCGATCCGAATTGACCCGGGTGGTGAAGTGTGACGAAGCTACCACCACGACGTTTCGCACCTAAACCACGTCGGTCCTCGGGTTGCATAAGAATCTCGACTCCATCAACAGTGAAGCCAGAGTGTGGGTGGTGGTAGAGGAGGAGGACGGCGTGATATGAAGCTCGGCTTGCGAGTTGTTGCATCGAAAAGTATTTACGGATAATGCCAACGGCTTGGTGAGGCCTTCATTCAGCAGTGGATAGATCATGGCTGCTGCTGATGATGATGATTGCTGTGTATAGGTAACATTATTTAATGGGCCCCTATCCCCGTACACAGACGTATTTCCGAGGAACATATAGAGCAAGATAACGTACTGGGCCATGGTGCGATTAGTTATCTATAACAACAATAATAACGATGTAAATCCACTGCTGCTTGAAGGCCTCCCTCCCACGTACTGCGCCGGTCACATCGAGTCGTTCGACCATACTTCACCGCGGTGGTAAAGCAGGCGGAACCCACCGACCCGCCGAAGGCAGTCGCCCTGGACTCGACGAAGCCAAGGTCGGCAGACTCACGTCGCTGTTGTTGTGCTAACCAGTGCGCCACCGCTCCGCACGGGAAGGGATGAATTCGTTAGCCTGATTATGCAGTACACACACACACATATACTCTGCCTTAATGTTGTGTTCGTGTCTCGATACGCATCACCACATCCAACGCTTGCATACGCGTCTATACCTGCGGACTGCTAACACGCAGACAAAGACAAAGATCCACCGAAAAGCCTTAACAGACTGTAGGGACAAGTGCTGTTAGCGAGCACCTATGAAGGCCGGAACGGTACACGAGGGGGTGGGTGGCCAGGACCACGCCCGACCGCCTTTGTCTCTCCAGTGGCGATGTTTACACACCGCAACAGGTACTGATTTGAGGCGGAGTCGACCTAGGGGAGGCCCATGACCGGGAATCGAACCCAGGTCGCCGGGTTCATAGCGCAGCGCTCTAACCGCTACACGACCGCTCCCCGACACATAGACACACACACACGTACAGACACACACACAGACACACAGATACATGAGCAAAGGTCTCCCGTGCACAGCCGTGTAGGATGTCGAGCCGGGTTCTGTTAGCGAGCACCTATCAAGGCCTGAACGGTGCACGAGGAGGTCGTGCTGGACCCAGCGACCACTCGTAGTCTTCCCACAGCACTGATGCTGAAGCAGTGCACCGACGCCTCCTCCGTTAGGGCCAAGTGGACCTAGGGACAACACGACTCGCGATCGGTTTCAGACATTCGCCACCGATGTTGACCGTGGCCGCAAAATCGGAACGTGGAGTGGCCCGGGTTCGTGAGCGCCTATGCGCCAAACCGCGGTGCGCCCACCCGCTCTGAACCAACTCTGAACCGGTAACCGATTATCGTAATCCCTGTCGCTTTGCGGTACGTATTCTACAGGGCACGAGTGGGGGAGCGGTGCTGCGTACACCCATCAAGCCCCCCCGCCCCCCCAGTTCGATCCCTAGCCACGACTAACCGATTGGTGAGCGTTACCAGAACCGGTTCAGCTCTTCTCTCCCCATAACACGCGCTGACCATCCTGGTGAAGTATGGTCAAACAACACCTATGGCGTAGTGGGGTGGGTGGTGGAAGGATGGGGGGGGGGGGCTTCGTCAATTGGTGGATTATAAAAAAAATCTGTGATTACAAAAAACACACACACGGGCGTGCAATCCAAATGTCATTTTACCCGTTGGACAATCGAAACGATGTCCCGCACGTGCCGCTGACGAGGGCAGTTCATCTGAAACGTCGTTTCTTGCTGGCTGCGGCGGCTGGCCGCGTCGGATTTACGTGCGGCGATTGCTCCGGCTGCTGTAGCTCGTCGTGCAAGCGCTGGCTGGGCAGCGCGCCCTCATCCAGACGTCGCGTGCGGGGCTAATGCGCGTTGGTGCGCCTGATTTTAAAGCCGCCCGCACATGTACGGGGCGTGTTTTGTGCGTCGCGGGCGATGTGTGCAGCGTGGTCGCGCGGTTAGCCCCGTTACCAAACCCGACGGAGCCGAGTTCGATTCCGGCTCACGGCTCAACGTCGGTGGCGATAATTATCGGAACCGGTCCTGGGCCTCCCCTATGTCGACTCGGTCTTAAATTAGTACCTGGGTGCGGTGTGTGGTCAACATCGCCACTTGGGGGAGACAAAGGCGGCCGGGCGTGGTGCTGGCCACCCCCACACACCCTCGTGTACTGTTCCGGCCTTCATAACAGCACTTGCCCCATTTACCCTATACGGCTATACGGGGGATCTTTGTCTTTGTTTATTATGTAGTACCGCGTTACGTAGTGGATAGGCTTCCGTGTAGTAATGTAACATCTGTGGAAAAGAGCTTTATAGCTCATCGGATTTCTCCAGTATAAGTACACATTCTGATTCTGAATGGTTTCCCGGCACACGGTCGACTTGCAATCCGGACTCCGGGGAGACATTGGCGCTCAAGAGGCTGGAATCTACAGCACAGGGAGGGATTCGAATCTCCGGCCGCGATTTGTTTTTATTATAATAATAATGATCACAACTCCATCATTCATTGGCTGAAAACATCTTAAATTCAAATAATCTGAAATTAAAAGCCACAAACACCCTCCTGAAAAAGAGGTCCGACGTTTCGACTCGGTGGGTCTCTTCTGGATAGATAAGGACATTGTTGCTGTTGTTATTATATTATTTATTACAGAAACTTCGTGCTACCTGGCCGTACCTACGCAGTTCCACGAATGTATGTTGAACTTCTTTCGTACCGTACGTAGCCAATCGTGCTAATCGGGGGGTGCGGTGGAAGAACAAACGAGACGCAGAAAACACTAAAGCAGTTCTATATAAATGTTAGTAACAATCGATTTTATATATATACACAAACCTCATATTTGTTTCCCAAGTGTATACTATGTTGCCGTGGAGTGATGGTTAGCAGCACAACTGGACTTGCAATGCAGAGGTCGTCGGTTCGATCCTATCTCCCGGGGTGGCAGTAAAAACACTGTGGCGAGTTTATAAAATCACCCGCTCACCCCCGCTCCGATTTCCTGCCCCCCACCACCATCACCACCACCTGTGTCGACCCAGCAGTCCAAGTGGGTGCACACAGTGGCGGTGAGTCGATGGCGGTGGGACAAAGTGTGGGCAACTCCCACGTCTATCCACAAACGTCGGGCCAACGTGTGGAAGTGTTCAGCCAAGATGTGTGTACCCAGGAGAGCGATATTTCTGACTCCACCCCTACACTCGACTGTCTGTGAACAACAAGAGCTTCATAGCTCATTGGATTCCTCTACTCTTAAAAAATGTTCGTGTCTCTGATAGCGGAGTCACTTCCACCAGCAGTGGCATGAACTTGAACACCGAAACAACGTCGGTTTTGTTTACACCCTAGGAGCGGGGGGGGGACCTGTGTCTTTGTGCACGTACGCAAGTTTACGCGTTTGCTGCCGCGCGCATCGAACGTGAAATTAGTTTTTTTTTTTATCCGCCCGAATAGCTGAAAGTGACCGCAATCCTATTGTGGATGTATACAAAAAAAAACACCTTGCAACGGATGTGTGCACGACACTTTGTTTAAATGCCACGAGCGATCTACATACAACGATCGTACGCCGAGAACTCAACGCCGCGGATAGGCGCGAGGGAGGTGGCCGTGATCGTGGCGGCCACGTCACGTGTGTCGGGGAATGCGTCTGAAGCGGTGGTTCTTCACCTGGGGCTTGCACGCACAAGCTGGGGGGGGGGTCCCACCCACGCTGGGGGGGGGGGGGGTAGCCCACCCACGTTGGGGGGGGGGGGGGGCACGCCCCTCCTTGGGTTTGCGAAACATGGCCAGATATTGTTTTCATAAAGTAAATCATCTAAAACACAAATTGAGCACGGGCACATGAGTAACAACTTACTTTGTGTCGTCAACCCCTACGCGTGATCGTTTTACGATTGACAAATCAAGGGGGGGGAGGGGGTGCAAGGCTGCGGTAAATGTTAAGAACCACCGCAGTCTCCGGTGTGACGAGAAGGATCGCCTTTGTTCTGCTGCTGAAAACTTGCCCTACAGTTCGTGTGGGCGCACATGTCTATATAGGCATCGGCAAGATAAGGTAATTTACCCTTTTTACCGGGTAAAAGGGTAAAAGTAAAGGGTAAAGGTGTCGACATGCCAAGGGGTAAAGGTAAAGGGTAGGGTAAAGGTAGGCTCGTTGTTTTTACACTTTTACCTTTCCTTGCCGAGGCCTATGTCTATACATACGCAGAGGGGAGCGGTGGTGCAGCGGTTAGCGCGCTGCGCGACGAACCTGGCGACCCGGGTTCGATTCCCGCTCACGGCCAACACCGGTGACGATTATTTGAAGCTGTCCTAGGCCTCCCCTAGGTCGACTCGACCTCAAATGAGTACCTGGGTGCGATGTGTAAACATCGCCACTAGGGAGACAAAGGCGCGCCGGGCGTGGTGTTGGTCACCCACCCCTTTGTGTGCTGTGGCGGCATTTTTATAGGTGCTCGCTAACAGCACTTGCCCCTACAGTCTGTTACAGGCTATACGGGGGATCTTTGTCTTGATGAACGCCTTTGGTCTCCCCCAGTGGCGATGTTCACTACACACCGCACCCAGGCACTAATTTAAGGCTGAGTCGACCTAGGGGAGGCCCAGGACCGGTTCCGATAATCGTCACCGGTGTTGGCCGTGAGCTGGAATCGAATTCGGGTCCGCCGGGTTTGTAGCGCTAACCGCTACACCACCGCTCCCCCCACACCACCATACAGAGACAAAGATCCCCCGTATAGGCTTAACATACCGTTGGGGCAAGTGCTGTTAGCGAGCACCTCACACACTCCCACCCACATGCGCACACGTGAACGCGCATCGCACACACAACAACCGCCGTTCCCCCACTGAGTGGCGGCGACGTCACCACGGCGCTTGTGCCAGGCTAGGTGCACCTTGAGGCTGCGTGAAGTGTCGAAGGCTCGCTGACAAGAGGTCACTTCCACGCGCGCGCATGTCCACGTTTGATTCCGTGACTGTGCGGGCTGTCCTTGACACGCGAGTGTGTGCGCCAGTCACGTATGCAGTGAAATGTGATGGTAAACGTTCCGTGTCAATAAATGCAAATGCTATTTGATTGCAGTCGTGTATTTTATTTCACGCATACACGCGCGCAAAACAACACACAAAGTTCCCCCGTGTAGCCTTAACATACTGTGGGGGCAAGTGCAAGAGGGAGTAAGTGGGTGGCCAGAACCACGCGCGGCCGCCTTTGTCTCCCCAGTGGCGATGTTTACACACCGCACCAGGTACTATTTTGAGGTTGAGTCGACCTAGGGGAGGCCCTGCACCGGTTGGGATCGCCGTCATCGGTGTTGTCCGTGAGCGGGAATCCAACTCGGGTTGCGCGGATTGTAGAGCAGTGTCCATTGCACACTACATACAAGTTGCTGTGATTCGCACATACATATGACGCCTTACATTACATGTCATACATATAATAACATCATGCAAACTGTAAGCATGCGTATAATCGGTAAATACAATATACTGTGCAATACGTAAATAACACACCTTAAATATTATATTGCGTCTATATGCACTAATACGTTGAGTAATAACAACATGAACACAACCTGCAATATACTATGCATGCATGCCGAGTAATACCCACATACACGCTTAACTAGTAAACCATATATACCTACTGCTCAATACATCACAATCATCATCAGCCAAGGTAAATTCACTGCTGGATGAAAGGCCTCCAAGATACCGACACATCATGATCCTGCGATACAACAATCCACCTGGCAGAATCGGTATTTATCCTGGAGGAATCCGATGAGTTATAAAACTGCTTTTTTACAGATACCACCTGTCCACGAGCTGATTTTTTATCGCTCCATCTCTACAGTGGAAGGTGGAACGCGATCAATGTATTCTTCTCACAGTTTCATCGAGATACAACATCAACAACATCATCATCAACGGCTTTTGGCTATCCTTCACTGCAACGCGCGCTTTCAGATGCGCTTCTGCGGCCGTCTGGAACGCTCTTCCCTTCCGATATTAGGCAGCCTCTGGGAGCGATGCCACTTTTAAATCATCGTCTAGATTGGCGAACTCATTTCTTCTTTAGGACTGCTTTCTGTGCTTAGTTTGCTGTCCTTCCCCGGCACCTCCGATTAACACGGTTGGCTACGTACGGTGCAAAAGAAGTTCAACACACGTATACATACAATCATCAGATCGTTCGAAGAAACTATGAACATCCACATTCAACTGGAGGGCATCTTTGACAGCGTGACAGATGTTCGCTCAAGTTATTCACCACGTATACGAAACATTAGCGAATTGCATCGCAGCGAACGCATTGTTGGTACGCGCATGCATAACCCAGCGTAACGATGGCGTTGTAGGAATCAACTCGGAGTCGTTGTGTCCGCTCTGCGCGAGGCAAGAGGCGACGTCTCTGTTGCGCGAGAAAGGCTGCACGGATTGTGCCGCGCGGAGCAATGGCGCTCACGTTTCAATGTCAACTCCTGCGTGGGTTTCGTGCCCGTTGTATGTATAACTTCTTTCGCACCGTACGTAGCCAACGGCGCTCATCGGATGCGCCGGGGGGTGGGGGGGGGGTAATGACGACAAACGAAATACAAAAAAAGCAGTTCTAAAGAAACGAGTTCGTCAATCTAGATGATGATGATGATTTAAAAGTGCATAGCGCCCAGTGGCCGCAGGAGCGCATGTGAAGGCGCGGTATATTCACCACGGATGGAATATTATCACGACATTCATTACCTCTCTTCACTCGTCGTTATCGTCAGCCGTGTTCGATCCACTGCTGGATGAATTCTACCCGCCGCCGCAGCCGCCACCTCTGAATTTATAGCTCCATCTCCTCCATGGACGGGGCTCTTGGACGAGTTCCATCTCCCCCCCCCGTCCCCCGGGCTCGTCCTACTTCGTCACGATTCCTTGCCACGTTTGGCCACAACAACCCCTTTTGCAGGCCGCCAGCGTACGGCGCGAAAGAAGTTCGAGGCGCGTGCGTGCAAGCGACCTGTCCTGTCAGCCCCAAGACACCACCACCACTACCCCCCTGCACTCTTTCTCGCAGCTTGGACGATGCATTCGATCCCGCGCGGGTCGTTTCTCTAATCCGCGTGTTCCCAACTCTGTGTCGTCTGTCGGTGCGAATATTCCCACGGCTTCTTTGAGCACTTTGGTTTTGTTTTATTTTAGTTTTTTTGGGAACGATTTTTGTTGCTCCGTTCGCTTCGCTCGCGGCCGTCTTTCTGAGCCATGCCACGGCAGGTTTCGATGTGCGCGGTGTTCACTCAACACATTAAATGTGCGCCACCAGCATCGCATTCACTACCGTCCGCTCTCTGCGTAGTTGATATCAAGTTATCCAGTTAATAGTTGTTGATATTTGGCTCGAATAATAATACAAGAGGCACGTGTGTATACTATAGTGAATACAAGGATGCAATAATATGAGCGGCGACGTTTCGAGCAACGGCCCTTCTTCATAGCACAAAAATAATTATCATATACATACGCGTAAATAATAAAGAAGAAGACTGAAGCATTGCATCATTACGCAGTCGCATTTTGACTGCTTTCTACTGCATTTAGCGTCACACTCCGGGGGCGAGGGTGGTGGTCTAATTACTTGCTTCACTGGAAATGTAGATAGTGTGTGTGTGTGTATATATTGTTGCCATTGAAGATTTAAAGTAATTTAGCACTTTGTGTTATGAGTCAAAGCCATCGGCTGTCGTCGTGCACCTCGTTTTGGGAAATATCGTTTTTTCGTTTTTGTTAAAAATCAGTTACAAGCAAATAATTGAGCTCGATTTCATTGTCTGCTTCGACTTTCACCATCGACATTACGATTCATAATTCGTTTTATTTAGGATTCGATCGTTCGGGTATAATGCCAGCTTTTTAAATATATATATAAAAACCCTCCACGCCCCGACAGAGCAAAACCAATCAAATTGTAGATCGGCAATGTAAGGCGGTGGCAGGTATTAGTAATAAAACCATGACATTAAACCCACACACGATATAACTCCACCCCCCCCCCCCCACAAATTTTGTTTAAAAAAAAAATTACGAGCTACATTTCTTGGAATTGTACATTTACGGTCCTTCTAACAAGCGCAGTATCTCAATCAGTCACTGAGTCGCCACACGCCTCTCTGTCTCTGTCTGTGTGTTTTAGCTTCGGGTGTCGCCGCCCGAGTGTTTCTCCAAGTGCGATGACCAACACGTGACGCGACTGCGGGTCACGCCACGTGGCAGGAGACGACACAATGCGCGCTCGCGTGACGCTTGCGCGGTTACATGAGTCTGAGTGTACCTTGATAGAGTGCAACTTGAACATCTACGTGATATATTCTTGGGTTTTTTCGTTAAAGTCACGTAGGTAAAAAATTAAAATTAATAAAAGTAAAATAAAAAATAAAATAAAAATCACGACGTTTCGGAGGCAACACAAGCTTCCGTCTTTAGGTGGAACCGTCACAGCACGATAGCTTCATCAAGTGACTTGATACAGCTATCGTGCTGTGCTGGGCCGGTTCCACCTGAAGACGGAGGCTTGTGTTGCCTCCGAAACGTCGTGATTTTTATTTTATTTTTATTTTACTTTATTAATTAAATTTTTTTACCTACGTGACTTTACCGAAAAAACCTAAGCATTTGAATCCTTGCAGTCACGAAAGCTTCAAATCTAGAATCTACGTGAGAGTGAATGTACCTTACTGTCCTGCATCTTGTACGGTTACATACCACGAGGTGTGAGCGCACGTACCTCGCTATCGCGCAGTGCCGCATGGGTGCGACATTTGCAGACAGCTCAACTAAAACAACCGGAAGGCATTGGACAACAGCGAACTGCCTACGTGACCGAGGCGGCTGCCTTCTGCTCGACTCGCGTCTGTTTTATCTTTTACCAACGTCAAATTCCTCGTGTGTTAGTTGCGCAACATTCCTTGAGCACCCCGCTGTGTACTCATTCTATGCAATATTGACGATTTTATTTTTCTTCGTCTCTGTTACTGCAGCTATCTATGCTGACTTCACTGAAAATGTAGGTAGTTAATATATACTAGTTGTTAGTTCGGCCTTCCCCGGCACCTCCGATTAGCACGGTTGGCTACGTACGGCGCGAAAGAGGTTCAACGTAAATCTTGATTTGAAGCTTTCGTGACTGCAGGAATCCATACTCTTTGGTTCTTTCGGTAAAGTCACGTAGGTAGATAAATAATAGATTATTATTTTTCGATTTAAAGCTTTCGTGACTGCAGGGAATCATCTTCTTGGTTCTTTCGAACCAAGAAAATAGATTATTAGTTCACAACAAAGATCCCCCCGCCCCCCCCCGTGTAGCCTTAACAGACTTTCAACATGGGCGCTCACGCAGCACTGCAGGAATCTCCCGCGTGAAACAGCCGGGCGACGAGATGCACGGGGCCGTCATCCCTGTAACAAATCAACATTAACTCGTACTCCTTCCCCCGTTGGTCGTACGTCTGCCAGCGTTGATCTTGAGCAGCGACTGCATCGTGTACATCGAGGGCGGTTGCGCGCCAGCCACTCTCGATGATTGTGTCGGGGTCAGCGTCGGGAGGTGGTCGCTAAACATTTGCCCGCTCCTCCGGCGCGTTCCGTCCCGCCGGAGTTCGTTCCTGCGAGCGGATCGCTCGGGGGGTCGTCGTCGTCGTCGTCGTCGCTCTCCTTGTTCTGCACAAATATATTCATTTATTTCACCTTTGTTTAACCGGGTAAACAAACAAAAAACATCGAGGTGAAAAATACCGTGCGTTTTCCTATGCGCAACTAGCTGGATTACTAGTTGGGTAACTGTATTATATGAAGACTGATTTAACACGCAGGCTTTCGTGACTGACCAATGTTATCCATGATAAAGGGTTTTGTGGGGGGCTAAATCGCGTAAATATATAAATGTGTCGTTAATCCCGCCACCACCCGACACGGCCAATTAGGGAGGTGTATCACCTAAACAAAACGTGACATTAGGTGACTGCTTCAGAAGGGTAAACCCACAACATTTACTCTCCGACACACAAGCGCTGTGCTGAAGTAGCTACTCATTGGCACGTTCTGTTTACGTGACAAAACCTTACAAACTGACTGCGTCGGGTGGTGGCGGATTTAACGACGCATTTATATTTACACGATCTAATAAAAATAGCTTTTTCATGGATATAAACATTCATTGATCGATTGATCAAAACATGGCATCTTCTAGCACGCGGCTCATCCTTCTCAGTTCTTAGTCTCTGCTGGCGTTGACTCTCTACATTTTATTCTTTTTCTTGGGGGTGCAATAGACGTTGTAGGCCCTGGTTGTGTAGTCTCTCTGGAGCTGGTGGTTTGCACAAGGCTGTGTGCGTGTGTTTATTACTCGAGTCCGAGAGTCATTGGCCCAAAGCATGCAATATCGCTACCACCCAGGTAGGCTAGCAGTTCACAACAAAGATCCCCCGTGTAGCCTTAACAGACTTTGTGGGGCAAGTGCTGTTAACGAGCACCCATGAAGGCCGACACGGCACGCGAAGGAGATGGGTGGCCAGCACCTCGTGGCGACGTCTACACATTGCGCCAGGTGTACTCATTTGAGGCTGAGTCGACCTAAGGGAGGCCCAGGACCGGTTCAAATAATCGTCACCTGGTGTTGGCGGCCGTGAGCGGGGAATGGAAGTCGGGTCGGCCGGTTCGTAGCGGAGCGCAAGCGCTGACGGCTGAGCCCATGCGAATGGAACGTCACGTGACACCAACCGGTAATGAGCCCCCATTGTAATTTATTCGCGTTCATTAACCCCCGTCACCCACTCTGTGGCCTTCGCACGTGAAGGGCTCGCGAGTGACCTCATCGCATCTACCGCTCTATTTGAGGAAGGAAACAGGAGGATTTCTCCACGAATCTGGCTGTCCGCCTGACGATGGTAGTTGTGATTGCTGGCGAAACAAGTACTCAGATTGTAAATGTTGTGGATTTGCTCTCCAACACACCGGTGTGCTGTACTAGTGACGAATTGGCCACGTTCTGTTTACGTGACAAACCTTACTAGTTGGCTGTGTCGGGTGGTGGCGGGTTTAACGACACATTTATATTTACGCGATCTAACCTCCAAAAAAAATCTGTATTATGAACAATCTCATGTACGCGTGCATAATAAGAAGCAGTGTTTTAATAAAGAGTCGCTAGAACACACTAGCAGCGGTATAGGCCTACAACTTGTAGAGCACGTGCCACACACAATGACAGCAACATACTCAACACAGTCTACCCATGACGTTTATGACAACTTTCTGAATACACGTTTGTGTTGAGTATCGAATTAAAATATTACGGCTCCGGATTAACAACGCTGCATATACATATAAGTATAGATTACCATACATTCTCTTTAACGTATTATTTCAAGTTACGTTATTTATTAATTGGAAATATTATTTTGTTTAATCCCCGTTCTATGATGTTATTAAACAAAGTCGTCAATACAGTGTAGTCTTCCTGTGTATACTGACGTGTATTTGTCATCACTTTCGAAAGGTCACAAGTATTTTAAAAGTAATTAATTTATATTCTTTATAAATTTTCACGGAGGGGCTTTTTGTGTGCTGAAAAAGCAACAATGTGCGTCTACAATCTCACTTTCACAACATTTATGTTTTCAGAGGGTTTTTTTTGTAAACTGCCTATGCAGTTATATAGTACAGTTTAAGAACAATAAAAATTAGACGAATATTGCGTTTAACATGTGGTTATGTACACGCGTATACATAATGCACGATCTGATTTTTGTGTGTTCGGATTGTCGTCCTTACCCCGCATCTCCGATGAGCACAAATGGCTACGTACGGTGCAAAAGAAGTTCAACATACATATGTATTAAACATTATATTGTAACGAGATTATGACGCAGTCGTCGTGTGTGTTATGTAAACACGTCCTAATGGGTAATTAAAAACAAACTCGTCACACTGCACAGTGGTTCACGTTTGTATGTCCAGTACTACATATTATAACGTAGTCTTAACGCAGGACTAACTTTACTGCCAAAGACTCGTTAAAGACAATTGGCCAAACATTGCAACACACGAACGAACTCTCCTGCAAAAATAATAGTCGCAGTGAGGCTTGCTGTATAAGACATTTATTACTTAAAAAACAAATTGTCTGCACATTTCAGTACATTTATATAACATAATACACACATGTTAGAGGCGCATACAGACATGTTCTTTATACACATATATATGTATGCGTGACATGTGCTTAAGCAGATGCGAGCTCATTGAGATTTAACATTTACTTGGTGCTGAATGCCTGGGGGTGAACGTTACAGCGATCACGCGTGCACGCACACAACACAAACAACACACACGCTATACACAACACATACAACATACACACAATATACACAACATACACACATCGTACACAATATACGCAACACACACAATGCACAAAACCCATACAACACACACAATACGAACAACACACACGATATACACAACACATACAATACACACACAACACAGACAACACACACGATACAAGCAGCCAACATAACACACACAACAAACACAATATACACAACACATGCAATACACACACACACACAACATACACAGCACACAAAACCCACGCAACACACACAACACGAACAACACACACAATACACACAACACACACAATACACACAACCCACACAACAAACACAATATACACAATATACACAACACACACAATACACACAACCCACACAATACAAACAACCCACACAACACACACAACAAACACAATATACACAACACATACAATACACACACACAACACACACAGCACACAAAACCCACGCAACACACACAACACGAACACACAATATACACAAGACACACAATACACACAACCCACACAATACAAACAACACACACAACAAACACAAACAAAGAAATCAATCCCCGTGGAGACTTTAACTGACATTTGGGGCAAGTGCTGCTAGCGAGTAGCACCTATGAAGGCCGGCACGAACACACGAGGCGGTCGGTGGCCGGCACCACGCCCGGCCGCCTTTGTCTCCCTAGTGGCGATGTTTACTACACACCGAACCAGGTACTCGTTTGAGGCTGAGTCGACCTAGGGGAGGCCCAGGACCAATTCAGATATTCGTCACCGGTGTTGTCCGTGAGCGGGAATCGAATTCGTGCGTTGGATCTACACGTTAACATACATGTTGACATACATGTTAACATACACGTCTGTTACAAAAACTCAACGCATTCGTCAATAACGCCGTGGCCTTCAAAAGGAACAATATATAACGGGCGACATTTCGGGCAATGTCCCTTTTCTTAGCACAAAAATCGGCTTAATTATCGAGCGTTTACAATGTCCATACCTCTGCTCTGCGCGGAGTGCTTGACATGTGTGTGCGCGTGCATGTGTGTGCGTCTGTACGCGTGTGCATGTGTGTGCGTGCGTATGCGCCTGCATTTGTGTGCGTGTGTGCGCGGCGTGTGCATGTGTGTGTACATGTGTGCATGTGTGTGCTTGTGTGCGGCGTGTGCATGTGTGTGCGCGTGCATGTGTTTGCGTGTGTACGCGGCGTGTGCATGTGTGAGCGCGTGCATGTGTGTGCGTATGAGGAGCGGTAGTGTAGCGGTTAGCGCGCTGCGCTATGAACCTGGCGACCCGGGTTCGATTCCCGCTCATGGCTAACACCAGTGACGATAATCTGAACCGGTCCTGGGCCTCCCCTAGGTCGACTCAGCCTTAAATTAGTACCTGGTGCGGTGTGTAAACATCGCCACTGGGGAGACAAAGGCGGTCGGGCGTGGTGCTGGCCACCCACCCCCTCGCGTACCGTTCCTGCCTTCATAAGTGTCGCTACCAGCACTTTCCCCTACAGTCTGTTAAGGCTATACGGGGGATCTTTGTCGTTGTGTATACGCGGCGTGCGTCTGTACGCGCGTGCATGTGTGTGAAGGCTATACGGGGGGGGGTCTTTGTCTTTGCACGTGCAGCGTGTTGGAAGCACCCACGGCCATCGTGCGCCGTTGCCGGCCTTCATAGGTTGCTCCTCGCTAACAGCACTTGCCCCAACGGCGTGTGCAGCCTATACGGGTGATCTTTGTCGTTTTTTACGTACGCGCGCGCGCTTATTTTTAAGTTGGTGAAACACATTTACCACGAGCGTGCGATTGCGATTCTCTCGAATAGCTAGCCAACGTATGCGACTATTTCCATACATTTTAATTAACATTCCGATATTCGAACGTTCACCGTGTGTTGCTACGCAGTGTATATGCATCGCGATCGTCGTCAGCCATTGTCTCTCCACTGCTGGATGAAGGAATCCCCACGTGGTCGCCACCCTGCACACGAACTGACCTCGCCTCTCCATTCTCAAGGGCGCGCGTGATGTATTCTTAGCGCCGTGTCACGGTGGCTAGGAGATGTCAACTACCTCGCCTGGTATACGGAAGGTCGTGGGTTCGATCTCGACCCTGCGTGTCTCTCTCTCATCATTATCACGGTGGCTAGGAGATGTCAACTCCCTCGCCTCGTATACGGAAGGTCGTGGGTTCGATCTCGACCCTGACGCCTGCTGCTGTAGATTTCTAGTTTTCGTGTCTCTCTCATCATCATCACGGTGGCTAGGAGATGTCAACTACCTCGCCTGGTATACGGAAGGTCGTGGATTCGATCTCGACCCTGACGCCTGCTGCTGTAGATTTCGAGTTTGCGTGTCTCTCTCTCATCATCATCATCACGGTGGCTAGGAGATGTCAACTACCTCGCCTGGTATACGGAAGGTCGTGGATTCGATCTCGACCCTGACGCCTGCTGCTGTAGATTTCGAGTTTGCGTGTCTCTCTCTCATCATCATCATCACGGTGGCTAGGAGATGTCAACTACCTCGCCTGGTATACGGAAGGTCGTGGATTCGATCTCGACCCTGACGCCTGCTGCTGTAGATTTCGAGTTTGCGTGATTCTCTCATCATCATCACGGTGGCTAGGAGATGTTAACTACCTCGCCTAGGTATAGGGAAGGTCGTGGGTTCGATTTCGACCCTGACGCCTGCTGCTGTATGTTTGGAGTTTGCGTGTCTTTCTCTCTCTCTCATCATCATCACGGTGGCTAGGAGATGTCAACTACCTCGCCTGGTATACGGAAGGTCGTGGATTCGATCTCGACCCTGACGCCTGCTGCTGTAGATTTCGAGTTTGCGTGTCTCTCTCTCTCTCATCATCATCACGGTGGCTAGGAGATATCAACTCCCTCGCCTGGTATACGGAAGGTCGTGGGTTCGATCTCGACCCTGACGCCTGCTGCTGTATGTTTGGAGTTTGCGTGTCTTTCCCTCCCCGTGGTCGCGTGGATTATTTCGTCGTTTTCTCCCCTCGAAGTTTAGAATCAACACCACGCGTCGAGAGAAGTGGCTCGTGACCTTTACTGCAGCCTTGTGCCCCTTTGGTTCTCAACCGTTAGCAAAATGTAAAATGTTTTTTTTTTACACAAAGGGGTTTGATGAAACAAAGTAGTTGTACTCACGTGCCCGTGATTAATTTGTCTTTTCGATTATTTACCTTCTAAAAAAAAAATAAGTCCATGTCTCGCACCCCCAGAAAGGGCATCTCGCACCCCCCCCCAGGAGGTGCAGCGTGCACCCCAAGCTAAGAAGCACCGCTGTAGAAAATTTGGCCGATTTAAATTTCGACGCGATAAGCCACTTCGACGAGCTATCATTTGTGGCCAGGTCGCTTCAGTGGGCCTTACCTGGTGAGATAAAACAACATAAAATACCGATGGTAGTGTCGTGAACCAATCTCGGCGTGCGTACATCACTATATATGGAGGTGCGCGTAAATACGTACACCTATTGTACACCAGGACACGTGCATACCTATATAGCCTCACTGGCCACGTACCCAAGTACACGTTGCAGATCCCACTTTGAAGTGATAGCATGTACGGATGGCAGGGCATGCTTATAGCATGCATGTATGCATAAGTGTGTTCGTACAAATGCATATATACATTTATAAGTACGGGTAATTATCTAGGGGAAATTCCAGCCGTGGGTTATACACTGTACAGAATAAGATCAAATATGAAAATGCTACTAAATAATACAGATCAATCAAAGTGTTACGCTGATATTCCAGGTAATAATGCAATAAGCATTAATAATTACAGGCCTTCGCCAATCCGCTGCCGAATTAAGATCTCCTCTCGCCGTCTCGTTCCTAGGGGTCGTTTGGCCATGCGTCGCCACGCTGGTCAGTGCGGACTGGTGACGTAGCAGAGTTCATGCAGGCCCCGTGCAGTTGTAGAGGTCACCCAGGAGTCGTGACGTCGTAGAGGTCACCCAGGAGTCGTGCAGTCGTAGAGGTCACCCAGGACCCGTCCAGGTGTAGAGGTCACTCAGGACACATGAAGTTGTAGAGGTCACCCAGGCCCCGTGACGTCGTAGAGGTCACCCAGAACCCGTGCAGTTGTAGAGGTCACCCAGACCCCGTGACGTCGTAAAGGTCACTCAGGACTCGTGACGTCGTAGAGGTCACCCAGGTGACGTGCAGTTTTCACTCTCCGCTGACAGATCTGAGCCGTGGCCGACAATCGAACTCGGGTCGCCAGGTTCACAAACGCAGTGGCGCTAACCACCCCGCCACCGCTCCCCCCCCGTAATGATAATTATGCAGTGAATTGGCATCGCGTGCCTGTGTGTGCTTAACGAAACAAAAATACAAAGATCCCCCGCATAGCCTCAACAGACGATTGGAGGCAAGTGCGTGCGTGTGTACGTACAGTATGTATGCAGTACTATGTACGTATGGTGTGTACGCGAAGGTGCATGCGTAACGTGCATGTGCAGTGTGAGTGTGTGTGTGTGGAGTGCTGGTTAGCCCACTGCGCTACGCACCCGGCCACCCCTAGGTCGACTCCGCCTTAAAGTAGTGTAGGGGGCGGTTTTGCGTAAACTAATTACGAAATGTGCAGTGAACATCTCCGGGATATTTACTCCATGGAACGTGGTGGTGGTGGTGATGATGATGATGATGAGAACATCGGCACTGGGAAGACAAAGGCGGCCGGACGTGGTGCTGCCCACCCTACCGACCGGCGTCGTGCAGACTAACAACACTTTCCCCGACAGTCTGTTAAGGCTATACTGTACGTGGAAACTTTGTCTTGTGTATGTCTGCACTGTATGCGGTATTTTTTTAAATTCATTAAACAAATAATTCTAAATCACTCGCACGTGTACATTTACACATGCTGTACACATTTAACAACTCTGTCATCCACGTAGATAATCTAAGTAGTTCCATTACTATGAACAAAAACACTCGGCACACTCGTCAATAACATGACCTGAAAATAAAAAAATATATATCATCGGCGACGTTACGGGCAATGACCCTTTTTCATAGCACACATTCGACATCAACACAGAGCACTGCCAATACGTATTCACATACACGTGCATAACCACCCATCTCACGCAATAATACATAGCATTATCGTACACGTATATATGTACCCATTAATGCAAGTCCAGCATGTACGATCGCATATATATGAATCGTGCATTCATTTAAACCCCCTCTGATGATTCAACAGAAAAAAAAGGTTGGAACAACTTAATCGATATATTAGTATCGATTTAGTTCATAACCAATACAAACAAGTAGTGACGTGGGGTTTACCAATCAATAGATTCCAGTCAGAGTTAAACAGACCTTGGTGCCGTGTTTATTTTTTACTTACACACACTCGCTAGATGTGTATATACACACACACACAGGTGCTCGCTAACAGCACTTGCCCCAACAGTCTGTTGAGGCTATACGGGAGATCTTTGTCATTGTAGAAACCCAAATCCTTGTGGTGAGATTCCCAGGTAACGGCGAGCATCAGTGGCGAGTCAAATTAGATCGCTTCTTGGACCTCAGCCGTGCATGAGTGGCACACGCGGTTGCGGTGTATTTAAACATGAGCTACGGGGAGACAAAGGCGGTCGGGCATGATTCTGACCAACACCACCCACCAGCACGCGCGAACGGCACTTGCCCCAACATTCTTTGTGGCTTACCGGAGTGGGGGGAGGTGGTCTTTAACCTTTGTTGTGTGTGTTGTGTGTGCTGTACGTGTTGTGTGTGTTGTGTGTGTTGTACGTGTTGTACGTGTTGTGTGTGTTGTACATGTTGTGTGTGTTGTAAATGTTGTACTTGGTGTGTGTTGTACATGTTGTGTGTGTTGTGTGTGTTGTACGTGTTGTGTGTGTTGTACGTGTTGTGTGTGTTGTGTGTGTTGTGTGTGTTGTGCGTGTTGTGTGTGTTGTGTGTGTTGTACATGTTGTGTGTGTGTTGTACATGTTGTGTGTGTTGTGTGTGTTGTACGTGTTGTGTGTGTTGTACGTGTTGTGTGTGTTGTACGTGTTGTGTGTGTTGTGCATGTTGTGTGTGTTTTACATATTGTGTGTGTTGTGCATGTTGTGCATGTTGTGTGTGTTGTACGTGGTGTGTGTGTTGTGCATGTTGTGCATGTTGTTTGTGTTGTGTGTGTTGTGCATGTTGTGCGTGTTGTGTATGTTGTGTGTGTTGTACATGTTGTGTGTGTTGTGCATGTTGTGCATGTTGTTTGTGTTGTGTGTGCTGTGCATGTTGTGTGTGTTGTACATGTTGTGAGTGGTGTACATGTTGTGTATGTTATACATGTTGTGTATGTGCCATTGCGAACGTAGCGGAACTCAAATAAACAATTATTCATATTTCTGGCGTCTTCTTTGGGTGTTATTCGGCCACCAGTCTCACCCATCGACGCGTAGTGCCCAAGCACACTTTCGTTCTCCGAACCATCAGCATAGCGCCTCTGATACCACAAATGACAGCTCAACGAAGTGACTCATCATCGTGTAGAGGGCTTCATATGAGCAGCCGAATGATCTCAACGCGTGATGTCGCGATTCTAAATGTGGAGGGGAAAAACCGGACGGACCCCAAGGTCGATCCACGCGACCACGGGGAGAACACGCACACTCCACCTATACAGGCGCCAAGGGTCGGGGTCGAACCCACGGCCTCCTGCTTACCAGGCGGGGGAACATCGCGACACCGCGGAGCCGCTTACTAATCCATGTGTATGAGTAATGATGTAACATCTGTTGATCCCGATAGCTGTTCACTGCCCTACACATACCAACACAGCCGCCACTAAGTGACGGCGACGTCACTACGGAGCCGGTGCCAGGCCAAGTGCACCTTGAGGCCACGTGGAGTTCATCTTCTTGGTTTTTTCGGTAAAGTCACGTAGAAGGGAAGTAATAAAATAATAAAAATAAAACATATTTTATTATGTTTTATTTTAATAATAATATTTTTATTATTTTATTACTTCCCTTCTACGTGACTTTACCGAAAAAACCAAGAAGATGAATTCCTGCATGCACGAAAGCTTTAAATAGAAATTTAGCCACGTGGAGTGTCCAAGGTTCGCGAACAGGGGGCCACGGACACACCCTGGTGCCATGGGTTTGGCCATGGCCACATACACACACACTACACCACACAAACTCGAGCTCTCGCACGGCGTACATTCATGAGCGAATCCCATATTGCCCAAGGCAACATTACCGACAATCGCGGTCGGTCTCGTCACATCTCGGAAGCTGAGCCGGGTATGAGTCCGATCAATAGCTGCGATTGGTAGCGATCAACGCCGGCCTGCTGTCGTCATCGTGTGGCTGCGAGGAATATGGGCCAGTGGACGGCAGCGTTGAGGCTCTCTCGTTACGTGTTGCGTTTTATTTGGCTTATTCGCCCATTGCCCTTACTCACATTGGGCCGAGCGCGCATGAATGGCAATTGCAATTTGCCACACATATGCCAATGCAGTAGGGGACCCTCCTTGGGAAGTGCGTTGAGGTTCAGCGAGGCTCTCCCGAGTTTTCGGACGTAATATCTGGAACCTTATTCTTCGGTTCTTTTAGTAAAGTCACGTGGATAGAAATGTAAAAAAAAAAATTTAAACCTTCTATACATCGTCACTCGAACAACAACAACAAGCGGAGTGCCCTCGCAAACAGCACTCAGGGCGGAGTGCGGCCTAATATATAGAGTGGTTTTAATAAATGCTTCCATCGCCGCGACAGCGAACGCCGCATTACTACTGCGAATAACCACAAAAGGCGGCGATTAGCCAGTGCATTTGAGCAATCCGATGGGTCACTTTGGAATTCTGTCGTGGGCAGCTACTCGGCAAATGGTCTCGCGGAACCCGCCACTCTGACTGGTGGCTGGGTCGATGGCACCGTGAGTCGCATTTCCAAAGGAACATGGCTTTGATTAATAATAATGAAAATAAATATGGGGGGGGGGTGGAAACTCCATTTAGGCTAAAGAAGGTTTCGGGTTTTCGTCCTGAATTTCGGGGGGGGGGGGGGAACTTTTCAATTTGAATCCACCGCAAATGCTTGTGCACAGACGCGTGCCTACTGCATGCAATGAATGCGATTACAACGACGACAAAGATCACCCCCCCCCCCCCCGTATAGCCTCAACAGACTGTTGGGGGAAAGTGTGGCGAGTAGCACCTGTGCAGGTCAACACAGCACGTGTGCAATACAACAATACACCCACCTATACAACAACACATTCACCTATACAACAACACATCCTCCTGTACAACAATACATTCTCCTGTACAACAATACATCCTCCTGTACAACAACACGTACACCTGTACATCAACACATACACCTATAAAATACATACACCTATACAACAACACATCCTCCTGTACAACAACACATACACCTGTACAATACATCCACCTATACAACAATACATCCACCTATACAACAACACATCCTCCTGTACAACAATACATTCACCTATACAACAATACACACCCGCATGTACTACATGTACGTATAAAATACAAACCCACGTACACAACAGTTCATACACGTACACAACAATGCACACATATGCATGAATACATCTGCATATCCAGGATGCACGCACACAATAGCACACTCAACACAACGTTTCTGTACACATCAGCAGTGGCGGACAACAAAGATCGGCCGAGTGAGATCTGAACAGGCTTCCCGAGGCAACCCCTCTTCTTAAACTAAAACTATGTTTTTTTATTTTACCAGCTGAAGCCCACTGAGCTAAGTGATAGCCCAACGAAGTGGCTTATCACGTGGACATTTATAGCAGCCAATACTCTAAACGCGTGACGTTGATTCTAGGAGGGGAAAAACCGGAGGACCCGGAGAAGAATCCACGCGACCAGGGGAAGAGAGAGAGAGACACGCAACCTTCAAATATACAGCAGCAGGCGTCAGGATCGGAATCGAACCCACGACCTCCTGTATACCAGGCAAGGTCGTTAACATTTCCTAGCCACCGTGATGATGATGAGAGAGAGAGACACGCAACCTCCAAATATACAACAGGCGTCAGGATCGGAATCGAACCCATGACCTCCTGTATACCAGGCGAGGTCGTTAACATCTCCTAGTCACCGTGATGATGATGATGAGAGAGAGAGACACGCAACCTCCAAATATACAACAGGCGTCAGGGTCGGAATCGAACCCACGACCTCCTGTATACCAGGCGAGGTCGTTAACATCTCCTAGTCACCACGACGTCCAACCAACCAGCACCGATCAGCGTGGTTAGCGAACGAAGAGGTGTGGTCAAGACACCTTGATGATCCTTCGCGGTTTATGTGGGGGGCGGGGTGGTGTTCATCCAGCAGTGGACAATAGCACGTGGCTTTAAGCAACTGCAACTATTCTGCAAGCGCGGTGTGATTGGGCGACGTAAAGACTTCCTAAAGTCGGATTAATTGTGTCAAGCACTGGATAGGAGGAGGAGTGAAAAACAAATCCTTCTTCACAGGAGCAGCGTTTTGTTAGGCGCGCGAGACGATCCAATCGTCGCGCCTGTGATGCTGGCTACTGTTATGCTGCGCTCGCTTACCCTGCAGGAACAAACAAAAAAGCCTGACTGGGTCACAGGAGTGTCTGTCAGGAGCATCCTGCCACGTCATCTTGCTTGTAGGTAAAGGTAGGTCGGCGATTTTACAGGTAGGAACAACAGTTCCACACTGCGCACCAGGGATTATTTGTCTGTCGTGCATAGCCCCTCCCAAATGTGTACGCTCCCGGATTAGTTGAAGTGCGTCACGTGACCGCGAGCTTTCTGCCGTGCACGAATGCGCCGTCCAACCAAGTTCCTACCTGCCCACTCCGAAGGAACGTGTTTGCTGTGTGTAGTCTAAGTCGGGAATTTTCATTTCTTTTTTTGGAGGGGGCACATTTTGGACCGTAGCGTCCGGGCACACAATGTAGAGCCTCGTCTTGCGAATCACGTCCCGGGATCTTCAACGTCCACTGTGGTTACAGCGCAGCGCCGCGGAGTTAATCGGGGCGGCCCCTTGATTCGAACCGTGAACCTCGTTAACAGCGCGGTGCTCGGCTTTACTCCGGGTCCTCCACTCACCTCCCACACGAACCCGAGCTGTCTCATTCGTGGAATGTATCAAACATCCCCAATGTATCGGGACCCTCCTGAATAAAAATATAAAAGAGACTTGGGACTCATTCTGGAATGTTTGGGAAAATAACCGACATTTTGTTTGTACCGTTACAATAGTTAGAGTAAAGTTTTTAAACGCAAAAAATGTTTTACCCCATACTCTTTGCTTCTTTCGGTAAAGTCACGTACGTATAAAACAAAATAAATCACGACACACCTGATTACGGACGCATTTGTTGCGCCCGAAACGTCGTAATTTATTTTATTTTATACCAACGTGTCAACAAGACAACAGTCCTCAATTCGTTTCTAATTGGCGGTGACGTCACCACGGCGCTTGTGCCAGCCTAGGTGCAGTTTGAGCCCACGTGAAGTGTCGAAGGCTCGCTGACAGATCAGGGGACAGATCCAAACAGAAGCTGATTGTGTATTCGGTGCCTGGGCACGCGGGCTACATGACCCAGCCAAATCTGGTCACAAAGACAAAGACCCCTCGTATAGCCTTAACATTATTTTGGGGCAAGTGCTGTTACCAGTGGCGATGTTGTTTACACAGCGCACCAGGTGTACTCATTTGAGGCTGAGTCGAGCTAGGTGAGGTCCAGAACGAGTTCATATTACCGCCACTGATGTTGGTGGCCATGAGCGGGAATCGAACTCTGGTCACCGGGTTCGAAGCGCAGCACGCTAACCACTACACCACCGCTCCCCAAATCTGGTCTCATACACACGTACACACCTTTCGGATTATTAGACTACCCCTTCGTGTTTCCTTTACAAAACCACTATATTTTTTTCACCATGTCAGGCCCACTGAACTATTCATAGCTCTGTTTGAGAAGCGACCTGGCCACACATGATGGCTTATCACGTGGACATGTATTGCAGCCAAACACTCTGAACGCCCGATGTCGATTCTAAACATGGAGGGGAAAAACCCGGCGGACCCGGAGAAAAATACACGCGACCACGGGGAGAGAAAAAAAAGATGCAAACTCCAACTCTACAACAGGCTTCTGGGGGTCGGGATGGAACCCACGACCTCCTGCATACCAGGCGAGGCAGATGACATCTCGCCTAGCGGGAGTCGGGGACGGGGGTAGCAAAAACCAGACAACTTGAGTCGCCTCATCCGAGTTAATGAAGTCCCTTCGCTTCCCGTGCGTGGTCCGTGTGGAACTCGCCATGCCCCTGGATGGTGGAAGCGTTCACCGACCCTGGGACGATGCGTCATTGGCAGGACCGTCACGTGCGGTGGTGCCCACCAGGATGTCTGGCTAAGATTGATTGGAATCCGCGTAGTAGTGGTAATAATAATACTACTACCACTACTACCGATGCTGTCATTTGTTTGTTTGTTGTAGAACGGAGTTAGACTGATGGCCTTAATCTAAGTTGCTTGTGATTGTTGTTGTTGTTTGACTTGCGTTCCACTGGGATTTTTGCACAGAGCGTTGGTGTACGGTGCTTTTTCTGGAATATTTTGCCGTCTTTTCTTGGATTTTCTGTTTGCACATCGTCACATAGTCACTTTAAGATGTTTTCTTGTTCATATTATTGTTTTTTGTTTGTTGCGGTTGCACCCGATTCAAGAGCCAAATGGCTCACAGGGCTATACCAAATAAATGAAATGAAATGAAACAAAGTAGCGTTGTAACATTAGAACACATCTGGGATGTGGAGTTAAGCCTCTCGAAACCGGATCGATTCAGGAAGGAGAGGGTGGAGAGGGTGGGGAGGGTTGGGATGGTGGGTGCAGAGTTCTTTACGGTTGTTGTGAGATGCCCGGCATACTGAAAATAGATAAATCATTAGAAATGCTAAGTTTCGCTATTGTTACGTGTAATGTGGATATACTACATTCCTCTTGCACTGTACATTACTTGCAACCCGGTGCATTGAATTAACGCTGAATGACAAGTACAGTCTCTAAATGTTTACAACGTGATATACTGCACTGAATACGATTCAGTGGATTACGTCGCGTCTTTTTAATATTCAGTCATACAAACAGATGAATAATAAATTACACAACCATAATCATTCATAATGTCGATATAGTATAAAATATCAAATAGCAAAAACGCGTCGAATATGCACGTAAAACGGGTTGATTATATTACATGTTAGATAATAAGATATACTGTGATTTATATAATGAAAAGGTCAAATGAAGTTGACACATTCAGCATTGGCGTCAGAGAACGAACGTTCACTGCACGTCCCGTTACTTTGCACACCACAACAACAACAACCAACAACAACAACCAACAACCACAAAACAAAGATTCTCCGTTTCGCCTTTAATATACTGTTTGGGCAAGTGCTGTTAGCGTGTAGCACCAAGGAAGGCCAGCACAGCACACGCCCGGCCGCCTTTGTCTCCCCATTGGCGACGTTTGCACACCGCACCAGGTACTGTTCTAATTCTAGGCTGAGTCGACCTAGGGGAGGCCCAGGACCGGTGGAGATAATCGTCACCTGGTGTTGGTGGCCACGAGGGGGTAATGTGATGTTGTCACACACACACACACACAAGTACTGTATAATCATTTTAAATACTGCAGGGATTAATTCGTATTGTATTCCAATACATCGTGTTGAAAAGTTTAAATATTAAGTCAGACTTTAACTTGGTGTCCAATTTTCCGATGTATTTGTATTCATTACTATTCTAAATTAAATGTCGTTCGTTCGATTCTAACGATCTTTGGGGGGAAATGATGAAAGTCAATATCACCAGTCATGTTCGATCCACCGCTGGATCGAGATGGTCGTACAAAATGATCGCCTCTTTAAAATTGTTATCACACTCAAGCGCATGAGAAATCTTTACATCGTATTAATTATATGTGCGTGTGCTTTTTAAATATATATATATATGTGTGTGTATCTATTCTCCGAAATGAATAGATTTAGGACGCGATCACTTAAATGAATACCACGTTAAGTATATTACTTTAAGTGGATTTGTTTTAATCTCGATTCGAAGCTTTCGTGACCGCAGGAATCCATACTCGTCGGTTCTTTCGGTAAAGTCACGTGGGTAGAAAAATTAAATAAATCACGACGTTTCGGGCGCGACACAGGCGACCGTCAGCAGGTGTGTCGTGATTGATTTTATTTTATACCTATGTGACCTTACCGAAAGAACCAAAGAGTATGGATTTATTTTGCTTCTCTCGAATTGGGGGGTAATTTTTATTTGATTGCGTTTCACAGACACGACGCCTTGCATTGAATAGATATAGGTAGGGATTGGTAGACGAAACGTATGCACGGATATATAAATAAAACAAATGAATGTGCGTAGTCACAATCATACAAACGAATATATATATACATATAGCACTAACGAATATATGTAGATTTCGATAGACGAATAGACAGACAAATATATAGTCGTATGTGTAGATCTAAATATATACGTGCAAACGAATAGATTGTAATATGGACAGACCAAGAGACGCACTAATATATGCTTACACAGAGATACGCGTGCATACATGCGGATAGGTAACTTTCATCAAGACTAAAACGAATATATACTTAGACTCAATAATACATTGTCCAGCTGTGACAATAATGATTCACTTTGTGGGTATGCTGCTGCTGCTGCGTTGGCAATGGTTTAGGAATACAACCGACATCAAACTCTACGAATTCGTTCGTAACACAGCGCTAAATGGAACGAGATGTATAATCGGTAACGTTTCGGGAAATGAGGCCTTCGTCATATTGCTATCCATTCGTTTGAATGTTTATTTATCGATCCATTCGTCTGAGCCATTAAGAAGGGCCGTTGCCCGAAACGTCGTCTATCTTATACGTGTGCGTGTATATATTATTTTTCAGGTGGTGTTTTTGACAAATGGCGTTGATGTTTTAAATCATGTAAATAGGTGCATGAAATAATAACGCACGCACGGACGAATCGATCACCTATTTAGGAATCTATATGAAACCTACATATATATATATCACTTTATAGAGAAACAGACACACCGACTCAAAGTTAGATATGTTGATCGATAAATAAATAAATATACAGACTGGGGAAAAAATAAGTCAAACCCACAGACAGAGACACGAAAGCAGAGATATAGAATAGATATAAATCAGAATAGGCGATGCAATCGTGGCACAAATAGAGATGACTCTCCAGATCAATAAACACATACATACACATGCCTACATATATAGACAAACGGAAACACAGTTAAATAGATTCATACAACAAACAAATATACGGTTATATACTGAATAGTCGACAGGAATGCGATTAAACGTGGACTGATAACCAGACATGCCGACTAATAGATAGGCAGCGAGATATCTAAATATACTGTATGCATGTAGATTAACAGATAACAAGATAGCTGAATAGATCAATTAACAAACAGATAGGCAACTATAGATGGCTAAAATATATACTGTATATGACTAAATACATGACTAAATATACAGACAGGGATATAAATAGGTGGACTGATGGATATGTAGATATACTGATGCACAAGCAGACTATGACTGAATTTAGTTGGGTAAATAAATAAATAGGCAGACAACACAACGAGATCGATATTTGGAATAGAAATGTTATATATATAGACAAAGCGATAGATAGTAGATAGGCAGACGAAGAGACCCATAGAGAGGCAGACGAATAGACCGATAGATAGGCAGACGAATAGACACACAGATCGATAGATAGACGAATAGACACACAGATCGATAGATAAATAGACGAATAGACACACAGATCGATAGATAAACGAATAGACACACAGACCCATAGATAGGCAGAGGAATAATAGACCACCAGATCGGTCGTAGGCACGGGAATGGACTTGCCGTGGGTCACATTTGGGAGTCTATTCACGATGGGACTGGCAAACGAGAAAGGGGCTCAGCTTGCAAGAGAGATCCGGGACACATTTGGCGAGCAGAGTAAAATGAATAGTAATGACTTCGATAGTAATGTATTATAAGTTTGTTTTGTATGGAATTTGCTTTCATTCTTCGTGTGATTTAGTCTAGTAGCAATGTTTTTTTTTAAATCTGTACAGCACTTTGAATGGCATCCTTTGCACGAAATAGTGCTATAGAAATAAGCACTTGATTGACCTGATTGATTGAGGCGCGAGAAGAGGGTGAGAGCCACCGTCGTTGAATAGTAAAAAAAAAATGTTTACCTTTTTTTTTGCCAGTATCAAAGTGTGAAAAAACAACGAAATGTTTTTACCCATTCTGGCAATAAAACAGGAGTTGTGTTCAGATGTTCAAACGCCGAATAGGAACCTTTTTGCAAGGAATCAAGTTGGCGTTAACCACACACGGTGCACGTGGGGAACATGGACCCAAACTTGCTCTGAAAAGAATATATTCATCGTCAATGAGAACTCGATTCTCTGCAAAATGTTCACATTTGGCGTTTGAACATCTTAACACAACTCCTGTTGTATTGCCAGAAAGGTTAAAACCGATTCTTAGTTTTTCATTCGTTGATTAGTCTTTACTGACCATCGTGGGGAAGTATGGTCATCTTCTACTCACCCACACGGTATTTTCTGGATAGAGGCTGTCATCCAGTAGTGGGATTTAACTATTTAAAACTGGTTTTATTTTACAACTTAAGTTTCTAAAACACGTGTAATAACATACAGAAGAACAAAGGACCCCTGTATAGCCTCTAACAGGCTGTTGGGGCAAGTGCTGTTAGCGAGCACCTATGAAGCCCCGGCACGGAAACACGAGGTGGTGGGGTGGCCAGCACCACGCCTGACCGCATTTGTCTCCCTCGTGGCGATGTTTACACACCGCACTAGCTACTGTAATAATTTGAGGCTGAGTCGACCTCGGGGAGGCCCGGGACCGGTTGAGATAATCGTCACTGGTGTTGGTCGTGAGCTGGAATCGAACTCAGGTCGCCAGATTCTTAGTGCAGTCCGCTAACCACTACACTACCGCTCCCCACTAACAATAACACGCACACACCCACACACGCGTGTCCCAGACAGCATGATAATCATTAATTAGATAATTACAAAAAATGTTAATGTTATTTCAATTCTCCTTCTGGTTAATCGTACATTTGTTATTTATGTTAAATTATACCGTTCTTCAATACCGTCTAGGTAATTGTTTGTTGTTGATTGACCGATAAGTTGAGACATTTTTACGTTTCCTGTAGGGTGAGAAGTGATCGTTTCTGTGTCCCTGACCCAGCCTCTCTCAACAACTCAATAAACGCAATTATATATTCATTATTAGTTTCGGTATCTATCAATTAACATTAATATTTCAAAACATGAACATATAAAAAAACACCCTTAAAATGATTAGGTAACAATTGAAATGATATAATGTAAAGAGTAATTAGAATTAAGTTCCGAAATTACAATCAATATCTAACAGCACAAAATCAGCTGGTGCAATCAATATTTAAAACCATTTCCAAATCAATATCTGACAATAATTACAATAAACATAGAAAATAAATCGCAATACATGCACACAATTGCAATCGTCTGTAATGAATGGCAATGCATGCTTCTAATAAACAATTACAACAACAATTTTAGTCTTTATATGCAACGTAATGCAATCGGTTTTCAGTGAGTAATTAAAACGCTATCTCTAATCAAACATTCTAATCGAGATTTACATGAAATTCGATGTTAATGGGTTGTGAAGGCTTAATATTTGTAACCTCATAACCAACATGTCTAATCTTCGATAACCTGATAAACTTGTAATTATTATTTATTTGCAATTTTATTTAAAAAAAATTGTCAATCCGATGTGTCCCCAGGTCACGTGAGCAGCGCTTTACGTTGTCCGAATTACAAAGAGGCACTTTATTCTTCCCCTGTACCATTTTGTAATTAAAAACAAAACTTTCGCTGGGGGGGGGGAGGGGGGTGCGTCTTATAATCCGGTAAAAAAAAACAACCACGGACTCTCCGGCCTCTGTCTGTGTGCTGTAAAGAAGATACATTGCTCGAAACGTCGCCGATTATATACGTATTCTTCATAGGGCTGTAACAAAGTGTTATTGATTAATGTGCTGAGTTTTATTTTTACTTGTTATCCGTGAGTACCTGGTCCGGTGTGTAAACATCGTCACTGGAAAGACAAAGGCGGTCGGGCGTGGCTGCTGCCCAACCCCCCCCCCCCCCCCTTGTATACCGTTCCGGCCTTCGTAGCTTGCTGCTCGCGAACAGCACTTGACCCAACAGTCTGTGAAGGCTACACGGGGGACCTTTGTCTTGGCGTGGCCAGAATTTGTAAAACTTCATTGGCACCACGCGCAAGTCTTTAACTTTGCGGAGCGTCTTAGAGTCGGAGGAACACGGTAACGTGGACTGTATCTTGAGTTTACTCGCGAAATAGACTGCATGTGTAACGTTAAAGGCGTGTGTTTTATCAACATTGGGACGTCGTATAACCATACTTCACCACGTTTCTCAAGACAGTTCAAGTTGTGAACGTATAACACCTTCACGCGTATACACACATCAAGCATCAAATACCTACAAGCATCAAAGACAAAGATCCCCCGTATAGCCTGAACAGACTTTTGGGGCAAGTGCTATTAGCGAGCACCTATGAAGGCCGGCACGGCACACGAGGGGGTGGGTGGCCAGCACCACGCCAGGCCGCCTTTGTCTCCCCCGTGACGACGTTTTTACGCACCGCGCCAGATACTAATGTGAGTCTGAGTCGACCTAGGCGAGGCCCAGCACCGGTTCAGATAATCGTCACTGGTGTTGGCCGTGAGCAGGATTCGAACTCGTGTCGCCAGGTTCATAGCGCAGCGCGGCTAACCGCTCCACGATTGCTCCCCCTATTCATATACACATGCACATACGTGTACGCATAAGAAATTATCCTCATTTAGCCATTCACACGGACGGGGCAAGTTAGCAAGCACCTATTAAGGAGGAGACCACATCCGTTTGGAAGATGTAGACCAGGACCACGCCCGGGCTGATGGAGTGTGCGCCTCGGTGGTGAGATGTTAACTACCTCGCCTGGTATGCAGGAGGTCCGTGGGTTCGATCCCGACACTGAAGCCTGCTGCTGTATATTTGGAGTTTGCGTGTTCTCGTCGTGGTCGCGTGGATTTTTCTCAGGGTCCTCCGGTGTTTCCCTCCACATTTAGATTCAACAACATGCGTTTAGAATATTTGGCTGATATAAATTTCCGCGTGATGAGGTCGATTCTGCAACAACAACAAAACGAGCTACCTAGCTCAGTGGGCCTTGTAAAAAATGTTTTTTAAATCAAACAAAATTGAAAAAATAGTTTGTACCCCACACCAGGCACTCGTTTTAGACCGAGGCGATCTATCGGACGCCCCGAAACCGGTTCAAATAATCGCCACCGATGTTCGTCTCGGCTCGGAGTCGAACTCACAGCGCATTGCGCTAACCATCGCGCCACCGCTCGCTCCAAACGCCATCCAACACCGTTCTGTATCGATAAGCACTCCGTGCACGAGTTATCGGGATGGCAATGTCCGTGCTGATGGAGTTACGTGAGAAAAAAAAGCCGTTTGATCTGGCTCGATAAGCCACAGCCAAGGTGATTTAAAAACCAATTAACGCTCAGCGTCACCCGCAACGTCCGTTCACCGCACGTGACGAACCTTAATTAATGAACTCACTCACGCACGTCGCAGAACACCGCACGCACACGGCAGAGGCGCTTTCATCCGCAGCACGTGGGATGCTGCCACGGCGGTTGTGATTGGTGAGCGAGCGAGCGCACCCTTCGTTGTGCCCCTCGCAATCCATTGCTTTACGATCACCCGTCGCGGCATCCTGCAACAACGAGAAGTTGTTGCTTTTGTTGTTAAAAGTTTGTTTAAATCCCTGCACCTCCACGTTGCCGCCTCGCATCACTCTCACACATGTAACACACACACACAGCGGGCAGGTCGCGCGCGGTGGGGTAAAGTGTGGGTACTGCCACCTCTTCAAAGACGTCTAGAGAAGGCGGGTAGGGAAGGGGTTTGCTAGAGTGGACGCCCCTTCCACCAGCAGTAGGCGTGAGCAAGCACTTGCAGGGCTACACCTTTAACTTTTTTCTTCTTTTTTCACTGACACCCAGGGAGAACGTCACTCGCAGATCACAGCTTCTCGCGCGCTACCTCCAAAGGTACCGCCGGTCGTCACGATTGGTCCTCGATACCACGAGTCACCCTCAATCCACCGCTCGATGAAGATAATGACAATCATGCTCAATGATTATAAATTCTTTCGTGGCATGCTGCCCTCCTTTGTCGACCACGGGAAGAGATTCGCCTGGGTGTAACATTGCACAGCCATCATCGCTGTCACGAACCAACCGCTGAACAAAATAATCGCGTCGACGTGAAGACATTCATAATTTTAATTTAGAATTATTGTGATTATAAAATGCATTTACAACAATGGGTCTTGATAATTGTTTTTTTGCCCTTCTATCTGGCAACAAAACTGACACCTTTTTTTTTACAAGGAGTCATGTTTGCATAGACCACAATACCTGCAGTCATAATGCAAACAAAAAACAATGGGTCAGCTATATACACCGAGATTAAACGAAGGAGAACAAAATATCGATATATTATTTACTATATATCAGAAGGGGAGTCATTCAAGGGAGGAGACGCGAGTTTGCTTAAATTGTTTGCTGACAACATTCGAACGCATTATCTGAACATTCGATTGGAGAAAGAGTCACGAACATCAATGTGAAGCAATATTATCTCAGGTGTGCTAATGACATTTGTAGCCATTGCAACCAATAAGTAGGGTATGTTGTTGCGTACACTGTATGAATGTTATGTTAAAGAGAACAATGGACGAGAAATGCTGTATGGCTATTACAATTATCTGGATTCAACCCATGAACCAAATCAGCTGAATATTGATATGTATAAATATAGATTGATATGAGCGGTTGTTGTTCAGAGTTATTGATACTTAATTTAACCATATACAAAATAAGTTTTAATATATGTGGGTCAATATACAGTATATTATATTCGCTGACTAAGAAATAGCGTAATTCCAGCAAGACATGCATTATGTATATAAACATAATTTCAGAAATGTGTTGGTGGTAATTTTTATCGATACAGTATAAAATATTAACACACAAATATTTATGATGATGATGATAATGATGTGTATGTTTTGCCCCAACAGTCTGCTAATCCATATGGGTGATCATTATATTTATATTAGTGTACGGTATATTAGTGAATAATTAATCAATGCATTGCTCATACAATTGTAACTATATAACTTATAGGATGTTAGATATTTAATTGATGTAAAATTTATGAAAAATAGATATATCCATCAAACACATTTACAATATATGGGCACTACACACAAACCCAAACTTATAGCTTGTGTTCACATTTATGAATATATATCAATGTATTATTAGCCTTGAGAATTAACCATTCGAGTAATTGCATGTCTATGTACATATGCGTATCGTGTACCTATAGATTAAGTACGTACGCCTCCACAATACGGACACAATGTGTTGTCATGCTGCTGCTACAATTAACAAGAAACTCAACACATTCTCTCAATTAAACGGTGGCCTCAAAAGGCTTAATATATATACAATGGGCGAAGTTATAGCCCTTCTAAATAGATCTGTTAAATACTCTTTGTACGATACGTCTGTGTGTTACACATATCCTAATGCACTGTCTCATGCGTATTGAACAATAGTAATTACGTTTATCTCACCTTTAATATGTACATGAATACTTTACTAAAAACAATACGACGAATACTATATAATTTTACCGTATAATGCATTGTAAAGATTATGTACAAACGAGATTACGGTTATCGGTGAGAAATATCATGCATACGTTGCACACACGACGTATGCTGTGTACAAATTAGAGGTTTAATAATTTAAAAAATCTTAATTGCTGAGCACGATCCCGAAGGCCCGAAATGCCACGTGACCGAGCAGAGACAACAACCACTGACGGTGCAACAGATAAGAGCCCAGGTGCGTTCACCGAATCGAGCGAGGTTTATACGAACTCACAGGCTCGTATAGATGAGATAAATACATCATCTATATAACCTTAAGTGCACTACATGTAATAATAACGATAATTAGGCATACACCGTATACAAATGTAAATATAACACGAGACGTTTTAGCCAAGTAGTTATATTATATTTAGTCATTGCACGGGTTAATAAATTTGGCCTATGATGAAACCATATATGTATATATGTAAATATACCTTCTTTTATCGCATTATTATCAAAAGATAACCGCTTTATATAGTGAATAATACTGCCCGAGATTTAAACCTATACAGAATACGGAACGTTTGTGTATAAAATCTACACATGTCAATATTCACGTGTGTGTGTGTGTTAATATAGATATACAAACAGGCAATGGAACTTCTTCGTAGCAGAGTGGTGATCTTTTCTTGATTGAAGAAGGGCCATTGCCCGAAACGTCCACCGTCATATATACATCTATATAAACACATATACAACCTTTATTTAATTTCTGTTTAACGGCAGTGTTATTGACGAACGCGGTTGAGGTGCGTAATGTTTGTGCAACTGCTGCCGATGCAAACCTCGCCCACGTGTTGCGCGCGAGTTGCATCAACCACGCGCACGTTGGGCAACTGCATCGCTGGCAACCCCCTTACTTAGTACAGACCAACTCAGCATACCTTATCGGTCACCCCGTGCCCCTTATACATCTCAGCGTTCATCCTATACACTACACTATACACTACACTATACACTACACTATACACTACACTATACCATGCCTATCAACCCCTTATCAGTGCCCTATACCTTATGACAGACCAACTCAGACCTTATTGGTCACTCCGTGCCCCTTATACATGTCAGCGTTCATCCTACAAAGTCCAATCACAAGGAAGAAACACAAACAAATAGACATTCTTTTTTTGCCCGTATTGAAACGGCTGTACGCCGTATGGACCCGAAAACTCAATTTTGCTGTACAAGAACACGGGTAAAATGTATGGGTTGACAAGTATGCAACTGTCGTATGCACCTTACCGTGAATGTAAACATCGCGGGTTGCTGTGGTAATTGCGGTCACTAATTGGGGTAAAAATCCGAGCCTGAACAATCCCAACGCGGTGGTGGTGTGTGAGTAAATGTACTGCGAACCCGGCGACCCGAGTTCGATTCCCGCCCAGGGCCGATGCCAGTGATGATTTATCTGGAGACAGTCCTGGTCCTTCCCTAGGTCGACTCAGCCCCAAATGAGTACTTGGTGCGGTGGGTCAACATCGCTGCTAGGTGGGACAAAGGCGGCCAGGAGTGCCGGCCTTCATAGGTGCTACTCGCTTGCTGCACTTGCCCCAACAGTCTGCTAAGGCTATACACGGAGGATCTTTGCCTTGTACAATGCATGAATAGGCATCGGTGGCTACGCACGCGGCCTGGAATCCAGCACGCACTGTGGAGGCCGCGAGGGTTTACGGATCATCGCACGAATGTTACCCACACGAACATTTCAAGCATTTCAAACATTTCAAGCATTTTGTGGCACCTCTCTTCCCGCCAGCAGCAGGCATCGCGTTAATGTAAATGTGTCGTAAAACCCATCTCCACCCGACACAGCCAATCAGCAAGGTGTGTGTGTGTGTCACGTTGTGAACAACACGTGGTTAAACGAGTTACTATTTCAGCAAGCCAGTGTGTGTGTGTGGGGGGGGGAGCGCAAACCCTGCACAACATTTACACAATAAGTAGTTTTGAGGGCTCGCTGGTGATCACAACAACGACCATCATCGGGTGATTGTCAGAATGATATTCATATTCTTAGGTTTTTTCGGTAAAGTCACGTAGGTAAAAACATTAAAAAGTAAAATAAAATAAAAATCACGACGTTTCGGAGGCAACACAAGCTGTATCAAGTAAATTACTTGATACAGCTGTCGTGGCTGTGACGGTACCACCTGAAGACGGAAGCTTGTTTTGCCTCCGAAACGTCGTTGCCTCCGAAACGTCGTTGCCTCCGAAACGTCGTTGCCTCCGAAACGTCGTGATTTTTATTTTATTTTACTTTTTAATGTTTTTACCTACGTGACTTTACCGAAAAAACCTAAGAATATGAATCATTGCAGTCACGAAAGCTTCAAATCTAGAATTGTCAGAATGATTATTCATCAGTAAAACGGTCGCGAAGGGGCTGGCTTAGGCGTTACATCTCTTGCGTTTCACTCACCACGGGTGGCTCTCCTTGTCTATTCGCAGGGGTGCCCCGCTTTGAGCGCTCTGAACAAACCTCGGATGGGATCCGTTGCCAGGAGTCGACGAGTCCACCAGTCCCGTCTCGAGACCGACTGAAGAAGTCTGTGGCTACGCACCGGGTTTTACCAATTTCTCACAGCTCCAGATTTTGTTTTCGTCTCCGGAAACGCTGCCAGACTGGATTGGAATAGGACGTAAGGCACTACCACTAGAATACCAAGGTACGCCTCTTCATAATGATCCGAAATGATTGTATGCCTATCATCCTATAAAGGTGTTAATTATAAGTATGAGGGCATTGTAAGGCGAGATGGATGTGGCTGTGAGCTAAAATCATTCATGGAACAACCTTTGCGGACTATCCAGGGCTGCAGTTAAGTACTGAACACGCCAGGCATATTATCAAAGATTAATTCGAAAACATCTTAGGGCAGTGCTAAGGCGTCTATGCTCTCCCTCGCTTTTACCGATCCGCAACTAACCAGAGTGGGGAAGTATGGTCAAATAGCCCTAACCACGACCCCGCAAATTATAGGAAGGCCCTAAACCAGCAGTGCATTGGCAACAGAGCTGTAGACGCGAATTTATTTAACTACACCTTGAACCCCAGAGTGACATGGGGTGCCACGGTGGCTAGAAGATGTTAACTACCTCGCCTGGTATACAGGATGTCGTGGGTTCGATCCCGACCCTGACGTCTGTATGTGCCCCCGTTTGTCGCGTGGATTTTTCTCCGGGTCCTCCGGTTTTTTTATTCCAAATTTAGAATCAACACGCGTTTAGAGTATTTGAATGCTAAATATTAGCACGTGTGCCAGCCACGTCGCTGATCCATCATTTGATCATTTGTGGCCAGGCCGCTTCTGAAAAAGAGATATGTAGCTCAAGTGGGTCTTTACCTGGTGAAATGAAAAATGAAATGGTTTCATTTTTGAAGATCTGGTTATGGTTACGGGATATATTTACTGAAAGTATGGGATTTCCATCTGATAACTAAATCACACTTATTCAGTCTGCACACCCCCGCCAGTAACAAACAACACTTTTAAAGTTGTAATAAATAAGAGTGTAACACGTTTATTGACTTGAGCACGGGTTGTCAGAGACAATGGCAAAAATTGACGATGGGACGCAATTTTATAAGAATTGATACTTGTCGTGGCGACCTCTACGATATTTTGTGTTTTTTACACGAAGAAATAGCGTTGTCAATTAACAAATATACTCCGTTTTCAATATTCGTAACCGTGTCTCTGTAGCTTAACCAAGGGCCTCCATAGAGCCCAACGTGTTCGCTTAACGATCATTCCCCTGTTAACGACTGGCTGTTGTAGGTACAGTAAATATTAATTAATGCATTGATTAACCACGTTTTTTTTTCATATTATGTTTTTTATAATGTTGTTAGTATTTTTACGTATTAATGTCCTTTATTTAAATATTGTAACGTACGTTTTTTGGGTGGAAAAGGGTAACTTTTGATGCTATCGGAACGAATTAAGCCTTTAACGTGCATTTCCTATACTCGCTTAAAGACCAAATCACTTTACGACCGGTTTCGTGGAACCAATCACCGTCGTTAAGAGGGGTTATACTTATTTATATATATGATATACATATTTTTATATTAAAAACCTATACTGATAACAATTTAGATTTTTTTTTTTTAATATATAATAAACAATATTTAAACATCAAATATTTTTGATACCACTTTATATATTGTGACATGAAGAAGGACCATTGCCCATAACGTCGTATATGATGTACAATTCATTTTAAAAATACATTTTACCCTCGAACAAGATAACAAAAAAGGGGCATTGCCTGAAACATCGCCAATAAATATAGCAGGCATCGACGTTGCAGACACTGCCAGGTTTTACATTAATCGTGAACTTACCGTAGTCACAAGTCATTCGCTTAGTGCATAATAAGTGGATAAGTCGATATTAATTCTGAAATCATAAATACAAATCATAGCAGTACCTTGCAACTAAATGTCAACCCGTCTGCGAGATGAAGGCCGGCAGTGATGAGGATCTCACTTTATTGTCTTTATTGATCTGTCAGATTTCGCAAAAACGTCCTTCACCTGTTCCTTTGACAAGCAAACAGCTGATAACAACAATACGACGTTTCGGGAAGCGGTCCTTTCTCAAACAGAACGGAGCAATTGAGCAGGACTGTTGCCTTAAACGTCGACTAGTGTACGCAGTAGTTGCCCAATGTGTTGAGTTTTATTTGCGCTTCGTGCACAGTATCACCGAAACAAAAGTAGCATTTTTTTATTGTGAATGTGCAATAATAATAAAAATAAACTTGTCATGTATTCTGAATTACTAGGACTGCATGTGTAAGCTGGCTTAACTGAAAGTTGATCTTTTTACGGATGGTTTGTATGGCTTATATATTATTTTGGTGCTTCTCGTTAAAAGAGGAAATGAAAGACTCGATGTTTCAGTTCACTGGCCTCTCTCAGAAAATAGTTTTTAATGTTACTGTTACGGTCGACTACTAATATGACTTTTTCAGAACGTTACAATGCTAAGATAAATCAAATATACAAATTGTGAACGTGAATACACTCATATACATACAACAAAATACTCATACATACACACACATATACATACTCATATACATACACACACTAATATACATACACACACTCACATACACACACACTCACATACACACACACTCACATACACACACACACTCATATACATACACACACTCATATACACACTCATATACACACCCTCATATACACACACACCCATATACACACACACTCATATACATGCATGCAACGCCAAAGACCCTCCAAGTAGCCTTTAACAGACTGTCGGGGCCAGCGCAGAGCTGTTAGCGAGCACCTATTAAGGCCGGGAACGGCGCAGGGCGGCCTTTGTCTCCCGAGTGGGGGGGGGTGTGTTTCCACACCGCACCAGGCTCTGAGCACCTGGTGGGCTGAACTGGTTCAGATAATCGTCACCGATGTTGACAGGGAGCAGGAATCAAAGTCGGGCCGCCGGGATCGTAGTGCCATGCGCTAACCCGTGCACAATCGAACCCCCCCCCCACACACACGCACATATATACACAAAGGTCACTTCCATCGTACAAAAACACACAAGATAAAGATACCCCGTATAGCCTTAAGGCAAGTGCTGTTGGCGAGCACCTATGAAGGCTGGCACGGCACACGAAGGCGTGAGTGGCCAGAACCACGCCCGGCCGCCTTTGTCTCCCTTGAATCGATGTTTACACACCGTATCAGGCTCAGTACTTTGTTGGAATATATATGTGGATATGTACACATACACTATGTTATATACGATTTTAAAATATTATCAACAATATCAGGGTAGTGCCTTTTCAGTTGATCGTGTTTAAAAGTGTTTCTCTGTTCTTCTTCATTTCTCTGTATGCGTATAAAATAATAAATCATTTCAAATAATTCGCGCAATGCTATAATATGCTTAAGGTATTGTTATTTTGATGCACCAAGGACAATATACGGCATCGTAAAGTACTATAATAGAGACTTGCCGAATTCCTATTAGGCGTAACTGCCGTCTTATAATTTTTAAATGTACGAATTGTTTTGAGCTGATTTTGTAGCCAGGATAGTGAGTCCGCATTAGATTATGGGTTAGGCCACGTGGTCGTCGTAGATTTATCGCCAACGTTCATGACAAGCACTGTGACGTGAAGAGACCACGTGGGCTAATTCAAAACGAAAACACGAGTCGCGTTTTAGAAGTTTCAACATAACACATTGCTACTACTCCCTTGTGTAATGTTCTATTTATGTACTGTATGTATGTTTGATTATCGGTTATGAATATATTAATTGTACGTTCACGAATTATAATAAAGTTATATATGTGCTTTCAGTCCATTTGGCCTTCTTGGCTTTCCAAACCAATAATAATTGTCAAGCAGTAGCATTTATTTATGGACCGATTTCGTCCTTATGGGTCTCATCATTAGAGTCGGGCTTGTTAAACAATTTCATTTTTACCAGGTAAAGCCCACTGAGCTATATCGCTCTTTTTCAGAAGCGACCTGGCCACAAATTGATAGCTCAACGAAGTTGCTTATCGCGTGCAAATGTCTAGCAGCCTAATACTCTGAACGTGTGATGTTGATTCTAAATGTGGAGGGAAACACCGTAGGACCCGGAGAAGAATCCACGCGACCACGGGGAGAACATGCAAACTCCAGATATACAGCAGGCGTCGTCAGGGTGAGAATTAAACCCACGACGTCCTCCATACCAGGCGAAGGAGTTAACATATCTAGCAGATGTTTCCTTCACGAAGTACAAGAGATATAATCACGTAATTAGGCCTATGTATAAATGTAAATGCTCTCCGAAAGTCTGTTACGTTAAGAAGGGCCTAGAGGGTACAATTAATTAAAACGAGGATACATTTAAATAGCTCTTCTGCAAAATGTTGAAGTCTAAAAGTTGCACAGATAAAAAAAAAGAAAACGCAACACAGCCTCAACACACCGACCTAAAATTATTCTCAGTTGAGAATCATTTTATAAAGATAAAGACCCTCAGTATAGCCTTAACAGACTGTTGGGACGAGTGCTGCTAGCGAGCACCTATGAAGGCCGGCACGGCACACGAGGGGGTGGGTGGCCAGCACCACGCCCGGCCGCCTTTGTCTCCCCAGTGGCGATGTTTACACACCGCACCAGGTACTCACTTGAGGCTGAGTCGACCTAGGGGAGGCCCAGGAATGGTTCAGGTAATCGTCACCGGTGTTGGCCGTGAGCGGGAATCGAACTCGGGTGGTTGGACTTCGTAGCGCAGCGTAGCGCTCACCTTTTCCACGCACTTTTTTTTCAGGACAATAGTAAATGCAATTACAAGCTGAGTCGAGTGCTGAATAATGCGTTACTGTAATCGCATTACCCATAATCCCGTGTTATCACTGCGTCCTGTCGTGAGTGTGAAATCACATTATCCAGTCTGCACCCGTCGGCTGATTGATTCTTAACGATGTTTTCGTTTTAACGTATCGATTCGTAATCAATGAAAAGTGTCAAACTCGTGGTTGTCGGCAGATTGGGTGACTGGGCAAGCAGAATAAACCACCACGTCGTGTCTCACCGTCACGGTATGAAGACAAAGATCCCCCTGTAGCCTTCACAGTAATACGGCAACAGTGATCCTAACGGTATTTCGAGCAATCAGACGACGTTCCTCATGAAGCATGAGGTTATCAAGATTTGAACCGCATTACGTCCCAACAATAACCTTGCCAACGTGAGCGTGCATACGTGCGTATACGTCTATATACCTGTGAACCCATACGGTTTGCCCCGTATTCTTGTGCAGGAAAATAGAGTCGTTTTCAGGTCCATACGGCGGACAGCCGTTTCAACACATTTTTCTCGTCGATTTGTTTGTGTTTCTCCCTCGTGATGGGACTTTGTAGGATGAACGTTGAGATTGATAAGGGGCACCGGGTGACCAATACGGTCCGAATGGGTCAGTGATAAAGTAGGGCGCTGATACGGGGTTGAGAGGTATCCGTCTACTAAATTGCTCTTCGTGATTGTCATATTACGAAAAGACTTTAAAACGTGAATCGGCGTAAATCTCCAGGGTGACCTTGGCTCTATGAGCGAAACCGATGAACCCCATATGCATCTGTTTTTGGGGCCCAAAATGATAAAAGTAGGTATTTGGATGATTAGAGTTATGATCACCTACTTGACTCACATTTGTGCCGCATTTCAGCTTTCTAGCCCTTCTAGAACCTCATTGGAATTCCCGTCGCTCACTGAACATTCTGGCCCGTCTAGCACCTCTCTAAAATGTACATCACTCACCTCAAGCGTCCGATCCCTTCTCGGACAGCAAAATAATTTACATCGCTCGCCTATCTTTCTTGGCCCGTCTAGAACATCGTCAGAATGTACAGGGTGCTTCAAAAACATTGTAACACTTCTGAGAATTTGCAACACTAGCACAAGAACTGTGGCCTCCGGGGCTCTGAAGGCCACCGAGAGAGAGAAAGAGAGGGACAAGGCCATGCTCTCCATAACCCAGTGTTCTTCACGAATTTTCAGACGGCGGAGGAAGGGGGGAGGGGTGTGGGCACTTTCGCCGATAAGACATCATCAGTGTGAGGGCCGCCACACACATTTGGAACCATTGGGGGTTTGACAGCAGCACGATGATGATGATGGGGGATGTTTTCACTTTTGTGCATTGTCGGGGGCCGCACTAAAGGCCGTCGGGGCCGCACTAAAGGCCGTCGGGGCCGCACTAAAGGCCGTCGGGGCCACAGGAAGGGCCACAGGAAGGGCCACCAGGGACCGCCAGTAGGCCCGGGGGCCTTGCAATGAAGAACTATAACCAGCAATGATTCCTCCAGGTTCTGTACGACCTATCCGTTTGTCATATTACCTGCATGTGCAAATGTTTTTTTTTGCATTGTTTTATTCACGTTCATGTATTTATTTTGCTGTAACCAGGATATTGCCCAATGGGTGTTCGCCTTTGTCCAAAATAACAACAACAACCAACAACAACCGCCATTCGCCACTAAGTGGCGGTGACGTCACCACGACGCTTGTGCCAGGCCATGTGCACCTTGACGCCACGTGAAGTGTCCAAAATGAACACATACACACGCACACGGGACACACGGGTCCCATCACGGCGTGTCGGGGGCTGTGGTCTCGACGCCCCGTGTCTCTCAAGTCCACTCGTCATCGCGACGCCACCACGCGTTCCACATCTTCGTGATGCTCGCTGCGCGCTGCCCGTACCTGATGGTTGGTAAACCAAGGACAGCTCTCCTGTGGTCGGTGAGGGGTGGTCGAGGATTGGAGTTGAGAAACGTTGACCCAGGCGTTGAGGTTTGGCGGCTTTGTGAATCGAGGACTGCAGGGGAGCGGGACTCGAAGTGAGCGGCTCTTCGAAGTGCGGAGCTGTTTTGAGAGTCGATTGGCGAGTTTCGGACAAGCCAGGTGTCCTGGAAAAACCTGATAACCCACCACGCCTGAATGCCCATCACGTGGGCTGGTGTTGGCGGTCGGCAAAACAATGATGACGCTGTCGTGTCACGTGCTGCAATAAACACGTGTGGTTTGTCAACTATTCCCACGCTAATCATCGCGTATTAACGGCAAGAATGTGTTTTTCTAAAGTGACATATTAAATGCATACAATGTTATACATATGTTGAATGTTATACATATTTTGATTTGAAGCTTTCGTGACTGCAGGGATTTATATTCTTGGTTCTTTCGGAAGTCACGTAGCAGGGAAATAGTAAAATAATATAAATATAAAACAGTAAAAATTCTCACGACGTTTCGACTGCAACACAAGCAATCATCATCAGATGTGAAATCCACAGCAAGAAAATCTGATGATTGCTTGTGTTGCAGTCAAAATGTCTGGAGAATTTTTATCGTTTTATATTTATATTATTGCATTATTTCCCTTCTACGTGACTTTACCGAAAGAACCAAGAATATGTTATACATATGTTGAACTTCGTTCGCACCGTACGTAGCCAGCCGTGATACTCGGAGGTGCGGGAGGAAGGACAACCAACTAAACACACAAAAGCAGTTCTAAAGAAATTAGTTTTAAAATATAGATGATTTATAAGTGCACAGCTTCCGGTGGCTTCCTCATATCGGAAGGAAGAACGTTCCAGACGGCCACTGGAGCGCGTCTGAAAGCGCGCGATGCAGTGACCGACTTTGTTCGATGGCCAGCCAAAAGCCGCCGCTACTGCTGCTGCGAGGATGACCAGGATGTCGTGATGGTCTATGCTCCTCAAGGGCATCAGCAAGGCATTGTGGTTAATTTGTGGCAAGCACTTAAAACTAAGCACGTGCGGCCTATCGACTTTTCCCCAGGCTACCTCAAGTATTGACTGCAAGAAAATGTGTCTTCTAAATTGACAAAAATATATATTTCAGTGAATGATATACGGAACGTGGCCTCGTCCAGAATGTATTTCCTTACACTGCCGAGTGCCTGGCGATGTTTGTATGCAGGTCCAGCGAGACTCAGCTCCTCTGTTCCCTCTGCCCACGACGGAATCTTGCTGCGGCCTGACAATAAAAGTTATTAACCCGATGCTTTGTCGATGATTTTCGCCGTTTGCATTGTTCCTGTGCTGTTCGCCTTTGTTGCGTTCTTCGGTCTACAGCTCCAGCCAGACAAAGCCACGCAGGAGACTGTCTGTGGTGTAGGCCAAGCCCTTTCAAGGGCAAACGCGTACATTATCAAAGTATATTCGTTTGTATGTTTTAGCACGAGGGCTGTGTGTGGTTAATGCAGACTCGATGCATTGTTATCGGTGTCTATTTGGTGTTTGAACATCTTAACACGTGTATTATTTTTGACCTTTGTTATCATCTGATGAAGTGTCTCCATTCACACGATTACAATTCTCGCGTCTCGTACCCCCCCCCCCACCGTCCCGAGCCCTCCGCAAAATAAGTTCTAAACATTCTCCAATCTCTCTGTCTCTCTTCATCTCCATGGGATTGCATGTCCCTCCGAAGTGGGCAGCGGTGATGCAGCGGTTAGCGCTACGCTGCTGCTACGAACTCAGCCCACACACGAGTTCGTTTCCCGCTCACGGCCACCAACTCCCAGTGAAGATTATCTGAACCGGTCCAGGGCCTCCCCGAGGTCGACTCAGCCTCAAATGAGTACCTTGTCCGGTGTGTAAACATCGCCACTAGGGAGACAAAGGCGGCCGGGCTTGGTGCTGGCCAGCCAGCGCCTCGTGTGCCGTGCCGTGCTTTGTAGGTGCTGGCTAACAGCACTTGCCCCAAAAGTATGTTATGGCTACACGGAGAGTCTTTGTCTTCATGCATCCTCAAACGCAGTCGTACCTACCTGTTTGGCATTATATTTCTAGACTAAAACAGTATAAAGTAAGTATATTGCATATACACGCATATTTGCTCAAATGTATCGCGAGGGGTAAAATGCAAGATTTCTGCAATCTATCCATCCTGCGTGTACAAATAATAATGATACATCCTTGTATCTGAAGGGATGTGTTTATCGACTGTTATTTAGTCATGAGTTCATTTTTGGAGCCTTTTTGTATTAAATATGTATTCTTTGCTCTTTAAAAGAAAAAAACGTAATCATAATAATTCTTCATAATCTTAATTCTATTGCAAAATTAATATCAGTACGGTATAAGACAATTTCTGAGAAAGGCAATCGTGGTGTGATGCGGAACATCTCAATTAGTGACAACACCACGGTAACATTTTTATTATTTTTAGTTTCGTTATATAACACTTGTAAGACGAAAAAAACACCTTGAGATTGTGTAACTGTAAATACCCGTCGTATCCAGATTATAAGATGAACATTTTTCACCAGTAGTTTTTTTCAGCAAAAGTTGGCGATGCGTCTATTAGTCCGGGATGTGTTCATGTGACCCCACTTGTTTTTGGTAACTGTATTGACAGCGCAGACGCGTCTGGAGTGCGTATTACTTTCTGAAACGCCTCATAATCCGGATAATCGGGAATAGTTCATATTATCTGAATAGACTTCTAACATTTTTAGATTTAAAGCTTTCGTGACTGCAGGGATTCATCTTCTTGGTTCTTTCGGTAAAGTCACGTAGAAGGGAAGTAATAAAATAAAATAAATTTAATTTAACATAATAATATTATTTTATTACTTCCCTTCTACGTGACTTTACCGAAAGAACCAAGAAGAAGACTTCTAACCGTTATGCCGAAGCAGAATGAGGCGTTTTGAATGGGCCACGCGAGCAATGCGAGATGCCGACACATCATCAGGTCTTCTGAAATAACAAGACTCTGGTCAGTGTTCACGAAGCCGTGCATCGAACAAGCTCGCCAATGAGGCACACGCACTAGAGGGACAGTTGTTTTCATATGTCGGTGAGTTTACCTGGAGGGACAATTGTGACATCACCACGGACAATTGTCCCTCAATCGAGAGCACGCGTACCGCTCGTAATGTTATTGCTGACCAGGTATATAGAACAGCTGATGCGTCATGTTCACATACATGTCAACCCTTTAGCAGTGCCTACCTTAGTTACAGGCCAATTCAGACCGTATTTGTCACCCCCGTGCCCGTTATACATCTCAACGTTCATCTTACGCAGTCCCATCACAAGGGAGAAACACAACACAAATAGACACAACAATGTCAGGTCCATACGGCGTACAGCAGAGTTAAATGTGTTAGTAGCAATCAGATTCGTACTCATAGTTCCGACGCCCAGCCAATAAACCACACGGCTAACCCAGCAATAGATGATCTTAAGAAAAAAATCGAACACATTGTCCAAGAACCATTCCTTACAGACCAAATTCCGACCTTATTGATCACCCCGTGCCCTTATAAATCTCAAGGTTCATCCTACGCAGTCCCATCACAAGGGAGAAACACAAACAAATAGACAAACACGTGTTTTTTGTGCCCGTGTTCAATCGAGAGCACGCATACCGCTCGTCGTGTTATACGTTATTGCTGACCAGGTATATAGTAACAGCTGATGCGTCATGTTCACAAACATGTCAACCCTTTAGCAGCGCCTACCTTGGTGCAGGCCCTTATAAATCTCAACGTTCATCCTACGCAGTCCCATCACAAGGGAGAAACACAATACAAATAGACGAAACATGTTTTTGTGCCCGTGTTGAAACGGCTGTACGCCCTATGGACCTGGAAACTAAATATCGGTGTACAAGAATGCTGGGTAAACTGTATGGGTTCACAGGTATTCTACCCGCTCCCCTAACCCTCTCCCCACACACACAGACACACTCGCCTACCGGATTATAAGACGCACCACCAAACCTTCGCTTTAAAATAGAGGTGGTGTAAAAAAGAAAGAGTGCGACTTATAATGGAGGGAATAAGGCGTCTTGTGGCGTGATCTCTCTCTGTGTGTGTGTGGTGTGTGGATGGGGGAGCGGTAGTGTAGCAGTTATCGCGCTGCGCTACGATTGCCGCTCACGGCCACCAACACCAGTGACGATCATCTGAACCGGTCCTGGGCCTCCCCCTAGGTCGACTCGGCATCAAATGAGCACCCCGGTTACGGTGCGTAAAAATCATCGCCGCTCGGGAGACAAAGGCGGCCGGGCGTGGCGCCGCCCCCCCCCCCCACTCCTCTTCCCCGTGTACCGTTGCCGGCCGTTCACAGGTGCTCGCTAACAGCACTTGCCCCGACAGTGTGTCGAGGCTATACGGGGGGGGTGGCCTTTGTCTTTGGTGTGTGGATGGCAGCTCCCGTGGCTTCCCTCTGCAGCGAGACGCCTCCCCTTGTCACAAAATGGTGGCTGGCGATGGAGGAGAGACGAAGAGCCCCCCCCCACCACACACGTGTAGCCTGGGCCAGACCGTCGGGGCGAGCTCTGTTAGCGAGTGGCACCTACGAAGGCTGAAACGATGCACGAAAGGGAATGGGGGGGGGGCAGCGCCACGCCCGGCCGCCTTTGTCTCCCTTAGCGGCGATGCCTACCACACACCGCACCAGGTACTCCGTTTTGAGGCTGAGTCGACCTAGGGGAGGCCCGGGAACGGTTCAGATGACCCGTCACCGGTGTTGGCCACGAGCGGGAATGGAACTCGGGTGGCCGGGTTCGTAGCGCAGCGTAGCGCTGCAGAGGAAGAGCCTCCATTGACCACAGCCAGCAGCAGCAGCAGCCATCACGGAGTGTTTTTTCATCTCGTCCGCGAATGCAGAGCCAGGAGACAAAGACAAAGACCCCCCGTGTAGCCTGTAACAGACTGTAGGGGCAAGTGCTGTTAGCCAGCACCTATGAAGACCGGCAACGGTACACGAGGTGGGGGGGGGGGGGGTGGCCAGCACCACGCCCGACCGCTTTTGTCTCCCCAGTGGCGATGTTCACTACCCACCGCACCAGGTACTCATTTGAGACTGAGTCGACCTAGGGGAGGCCCAGAACCGGTTCAGATAATCGTCACCGCTGCTCACCGTGAGCGCGAATGGAACTCGGGTCGCCGGGTTCTTAACCACTACACGAGCGTTCCCCACAGAAGCACACACAACAACAACTACGGCAACAACACCCACCACAATAACAACAACAACACGGCTCCTGTTGTTGACGTTCCGCGTTTGTTTGTTGTTGTTGTTTGTATCGATCGAGCGAGACGTTGCTGCTGCTGCTGATGTGGATTTGTAAACCCTCTAGCAGTACGCCAATACTATGTGGTCCATACTATATGGTCTGTACAATATGGTCAATACTACATGGTCAATACTATATGGTGCGTACTATATGGTCCGTGCTATATGGTCAATACTATATGGTCCGTACAATATGGTCAATATTACATGGCCAGTACTACATGGTCAACACTATATGATTGATCAATGTCTATGGTCAGTAGTTTACGATCTGGATGTATCTCAAGGATGATGCACGTCAATACAAGAACTTCTTGCATTGAGTTATTGCACCGTCGTTATCCTTTGCTTAATATTCGACAGAACTAGTGCATCGTGTACGATGTGATGGGTTCGTCGGCGTGTGTGTGTTATAATTGGTAAAACGTCCTTCTAGATTAAGTGACGCTTACTTGATATAAACAGTGCACAGCACAGTAGGATCTCAAATGAAGAAGGGGCATTGCTCGAAACGTCGTATATTACACGTGTACCTTTTAAGGAATGGTTCTTGGACAATGTGTTCCATTTTTTCTTAAAATCATCTATTGCTGGGTTAGCCGTGTGGTGTATTGGCTGGGCGTCGGAACTATGAGTACGAATCTGATTGCTACTAACACATTTAACTCTGCTGTACGCCGTATGGACCTGACATCGTTGTGTCTATTTGTGTTGTGTTCTCCCTTGTGATGGGACTGCGTAAGATGAACGTTGAGATGTATAAGTGGCACGGGGGTGACCAATACGATCTGAATTGGCCTGTAACTAAGGTAGGCACTGCTAAAGGATTGACATGTATGTGAACATGACGCATCAGCTGTTCTATATACCTGGTCAGCAATAACATTACGAGCGGTACGCGTGCTCTCGATTGAACACTGCCGTCTACGGAGGCGGAGGGGAGGGGTTAGAAAAACGCTCATCGACTCGTCTTACATTCCGCTGTGCCACAATGCCTGTGCACGTCCACAGTCGATGCACCTGTACAGGTACATCGACAGCGGGGTCATTCCGGGTCATTCATTCGGACTGGCCCCAATTTCCCGAGGCTATATCCACCAAAGACAAAGATCCCCCGTATAGCCTGTAACAGACTGTAGGGGCAAGTGCTGTTAGCGAGCACCTTTGAGGGCCGCCACGGCACACGAGGGGGTGGGTGGCCAACACCACGCCGGCCCGCCTGCCTTTGTCTCCCTCGTAGCGATGTTTATACACCGCACCAGGTACTCATTTGAGGCTGAGTCGACCTAGGGGATGCCCGGGACCGGTTCACATAATCGTCACAGGGTGTTGGCCGTGAGCGGGAATTGAACCCGGGTCGCCGGGCTCCTAGCACAGCGCGCTAACCACTACACCCACCGCTCCCCACAATGCATCTACCGCACCCCTACACACGTACCCTCCTATCTCTCCGTGTGTGTATCAAATTTATCCTCGCGTGTCCGTGGTGCCAGTGTCCCCAAGGCTTCGTTTGGTATTTTTTTCTTGGCGACCCAACCGGCGTGTCCCCCCCCCCCCCGCACAACGCCATGTCTCACGGTTAACTTTAATTCACGTACGGAAGGGGGAGGGGGTGTGTGGCGGGGTGGGGGGTGAATTTTTTTTAAAAAAATAATAAAAATATTCCCCATTCGCTATAGCGCTGCTTGCGCGCGTGCTGAAATTGTGCGCATTAATCACTCCCAGAACGAACGGGGGGGGGGGGGGTAGCCGCGTGGACATCGCGGCGCGGATTTCCGTGCTGCTTCTGGAGCGTGAATGCCGGCGAGGCGAGACACCGCGGGTCGCCACTGCCACCGACACAGCGCACGGCGCCTGCCGGCACGTCGGTGATTATGGCACGTGATTACTGGCGACCCTCCGATCACATTTTTAATAGACGGTTAATGATTGAAGGGCTAAACGCACTGAGAGCCACGTACACTCGGCCACCACCAACAACAACAACCACCACCAACATCAACAACCACCGCCACCACAGCAAGGCGGCGCGTCTCGGGTTTCTGCGCGACATCGCATGGCGGTGAGCGTGTTCATTCAAAGTGGGTCAAGCGATGTGGGGGGAGAAGGCAGCAAACACAACAACAACAAACAAGCTCTGTAATTATATATTTTAAAAAATGGGAACGTGCGAAGAAATTGGCATGTTTATAAGATTTGTTTTTTTTGTTCAAGATCTAAAGAGATACCCCATCGAATGAGATACGCCACGAACTCTGCATCAACGTTAAGGGCTTTCGTCCTGCGCGGTGAAAGGACTTGAATTCTTCATTGAAACCGTGACGAAAAAAAACCCAGTGATTTGGTTATGGAGCAAAACGTCGTCTAAACCGGACCACATTGTCTGTCTCTCTCTCTCTCGAGCAATGCCTTACATCCTAAAATGGCCGCACAAAGCAGAACCTGTGCCCTACTCCATCCCTCCCTCCCTCCTTCCCTCCTCGCTCGCTCTCTCGTCTCTCTCTCGCTCGCTGCACCGTTCCGGACACAGCAGCTCACGTGCTGGGGAATTTATTCCGACGGAGTGCGGGAGAAGGGACGGGGAGGGAGGGGGGCATCAGCGGCGAGCAAAGCTTGCTGCCGCCTGCAAGTGAATTCTCATCAAGTGCGACACCCACACCGACCCACCCCCTCCTCCTCACACCCCGATGGCAATGCGCGTGTTCCCTGGCTGCGAGTCGAGACCCCCCCGCCCCGTATCGGTTCACTGTTGCCATCTGCTGGATGACGGTGAACGATGCCGAGAGGGAGGCGGGCGGGCGGGGTCGGGATTTAAAAACGCCTCTCCCCTCCTCTCCAGCTGCATGCGGCAGGCAGTGGCCCCCCACCCCACCCCACCACCTCTTCCCCCGATCGCTTTTTAGCAATCGGCGTCTCCGCCCGCCGCGAGCCGCAGTGTGAAGGGGCTGCGCGTGGCGAAGCCCCTTGCCCACTGCCGATGGGTTGTGCGCTCGTGCCGGCGGCCGCAGCGAGAGACGTCATCGCGCTTTGAGATTTCGGGGCACGCGACGGCGGCGGCTAAAGGAGACGTTGAAGAAACATTTCGTGGGTGCAATAATGCAGGGGGGTGGGGAAGTTCGTGGGTGCCATCCCGACCCTGACGCCTGTTGTGTATTTGGAGTGCGCGTGTCTCTATCTCTCTTGTCTCCGTGGCCGCGGGGATTTTTTTTCTCCGGGTCCTCCGGGTTTTTCATCCACATTTAGAATCAACATCACGAGTTTAGAGTCTTTGGCTGCTATGAATGTCCACGCAATGATATGGCACTTCGTTGAGCTATCATTTGTGGACAGGTCGCTTCTTAAATAAAACATCTATATAGCTCAGTGGGGTTTGCCTGGTAGAGAATAAAAAGACATAAAAAACAAAAACAAAGGTCCCACCCCCCCGTATAGCCTTGACATACTTTTGGGGCAAGTGCTGTTGACAAGTACATTCTGAAGGCCGCATACGGTACACGAACGGGGTGTGTGGCCAGCACCACGCCCGATCAGGTCCTCATTTGAGGCTGAGTCGACCTAGCGGAGGCCTAGGACCGGATCAGATAATCGTCACTGGTGTTGGTGGCCGTGAGCGGGAATTGAACTCCGGTCGCCGGGTGCGCTAACCACTGCGACATCGGCTCCCCATGCAATGTAATACACACACTCACTCACCCATGCCGTCATCTGTATGCGTATTGCATTCAACATCATCAGCTGGAGCAGCATCATCGTCGTCGTCACCCTCGTATCTCGAGTTCCGCTTCATGCGATTGCAATCATCTTCACCATAATCATCGGCCACGATCAATCCATTGTTGGACACAGGCCTCCTCCTCCTCCAAACCCAAAGCCCTCACCGCCATCTCTCACGATCTGTCGACATGATTATAATCCCACAGGCCACCAACGACATGCGCCCATTGCTTGTTGTTACGGTATTATTGAAACATATCTCCAGTGTGTGTGTATATATATAACAAATACTGGAACGGGTCTCAATTGATCGTTCTACTTTTACACAAATGATGTACACATGCTAAGAATTGAAGCCTCTGGTTGGGACACAGGAAGCAAGGGGGGGGGGGTCATTTTTTTAGCTGATGGACTCGAATGTAATTTTTTTTTTACAGAGAGGCAGCGGATCGCTTGCGTGCGCGGTGGGGCTTTATTTGTTTATTTACGGCGGTATATTCAAACGTCCGTGGTGTGTTTGTGAAATAGGCCGGGGTGGAGGGGTAGTCCGGCCCATCCTGCTCTTTGCCAAGGGATCGGCTTAGCCTCGCTTCAACGTATAATGACAACGTCGCCTCTTCGTGAGCAATAACACACTGGGGGGGGGGGGGGGGGGGTGGCGAATGTTTTCAGAATTAACGAATCGCGCACACACACACACACACACGACTCGTTGACGAACGCAGGACGTCCGCACACGGATTGTACCGACGCGTGGCGCAACGGGCGAGTTCGGTCATCGGGGCGGCGATGCGTTTCTGAAATGTGCGACGAACATCGATTGTTCGTCCACCACAGCCGTTTTACGTCGTTTCGCCAATACGTCGTCACTTCATTGATACCGCGACCTGATGTGCGTCGCCTCGAACCCCCAATAATCACGTTCTGCTTTACGTTTGTATTTTTTACCCATGATGCTCAAAGCCAACGCGCGATTATGAGTTTGCGTCCGGTGCTGTGTTTTTTTGTGCGCGCTATAACGTGTCGTTATAGCGCGCACTGTATGGGGAACTGTCCTCTGGCCATCGCGACATGGGGCACCACGAAAGCGATACAAAGAAGTCTCCCTGAAGAAGTCCCTCACCGCTTGCTGCATCGATCACCGTCAGTGGGCAACACAAGCAGCTGATCGCAACTCCTGGCGGCACACAGTCCACCAGGCCACCTCCTTCTTCGAAGATACCCGCAGGGCCCGTATGGAGGACAAAAGGAGAAGGAGGAAGAACCATGATCCCTCAGCACCCATCCCAGATCAGACCTAGACTTGCAGCAGCTGTTGTGGCAGGACCTGCTTGTCCCGCATAGGCCTCGTCAGCCACCAGCCTGCTGCAGAAGACGTGGGTGTCCTTCCTAGATCTTCGTTCGCGAAGCCAAGCCATGATGATGATAACGTGTCGTCCCCATCGTTTAAATGGAGCAAACTTATCAAGAACTCCCTGTGCTCTATCAGCATTCATTTTACGAGAACGACCCTTTGCTGGTGAGACCCACACAATTTGTTGTTTCGCTAGCAATTTGGTGCGCACAGCCAATAATGGGCCCATGGCATAAACGACCACTCTCATTTCGACGCGAAGAGACACAAATGAAAGAGTTCCGTTCATCCTACATACATACCCGTCAACCCGTACGGTTTACCCGTATTCTTGTACAGGGAAATGTAGTTTTGGGGTTCATACGGCGTACAGCCGTTTCAATGCAAGCAAAAAAAATATTTGTTGTGTATTTGTTTGCGTTCCTCCCTTGCGATGGGACTTTGTAAGATGAACGTTGCGATGTATAAAGGGCACGGGGTGACCACTACGTTGTGACTTGGTCTGCAAATAAGGTAGGACACTGACAAGGTGGGTTGTTGACAGCTGTGTAGTGCTGCATTCTCTTTCACCACCATCACCGCCAACAACAACAACAACTGCCGCCGATCAAGTTTCAAGTTTCATTTATTAGGTGTAGCCCTGTGAGCCATTCGGCTCTTGAATCGGGTGCAACCGCAACAAACAAACAAAAAACATGAACAAGAAAACATCTTAAAGTGACTATGTGCAAACAGAAAATCCAAGAAAAGACGGCAAAATATTGCAGAAAAAGCACCGTACACCAACGCTGTGTGCAAAAATCCCAGTGGGATAGAATCGTTGAGCCGGCGGCGTCACCCATCAACTTACCGCGCGAACAATCACCACGTGCGCGCCTTGCCACCACCACCACCACCAGGCGCCCTCACCCCACCCCACGTGCTGCAGTCCCCAGCGTTCGCCACGAGGGTGCGCGCGCGCATCACGCCGAGCAATTAATAATTAATATTTAACATTTAATGAGATGCTGACGTGTGGTGGAGGAGAGGTTGGGGCGGTGGGGGAGGCAGAACTCCGCGAAGACGATGACTTTGGGAGGAGATCGGGCAGCAGAAGCAGCAGCGACGGCGGTTTAGGGGAGGGGATGTATCCAGCAGAGGGCTTAGAATCAGGGGTGGGGAACGTCCGGCCCGCGGGCCGTATGAGGCCCGCGAAATCATTTGGTGTGGCCCTGCCAAGGCAACCGCAGGCGGGACTCGAAATTCAATTAATCTAGGAGCTGGAAAAGCAGTTGCGATTAGCAGCAACATCATCAATAGCAGCTAACATCACCACGCCTCGCCAAACAGAAGCAGTTCCAGCCATCACATTAGGGGTGAGTTAATAAAATGTTTGACCAAATATAACAGGGTAATTTTTAAGTTGATAATTTTGTATGGCCCGCGAATGATGTTATCAATATCCAAATGGCCCTTGGCAGAAAGAAAGGTTCCCCACGCTGGCGCTGGCTGCTGTGACGACGGTGTGTGGCGCAGTTTTAGAGTTGGCCGCGTTTAAGACAGGCTGACGAAGACATCAATGCCCCCCTCCCTCCCTCCCCCACTGATCAGACTGTTGGGGCAAGCGCTGTTAGCGAGGACCGGTGAATAATATACTCAAGTCACGAGGTGTGAAATCCACAGCAAGAACCAAGAATATAACAAGACACTTTTAATGTGCTTGTTGTTGTCCATCCTACACGCGTGTCCATTTTGCATGCTCCCTATTCATATTTACGAAAGACCTATTGGCTATTGATATATTGAGCCGCTGTTTTTAAATCAGTGATGATCGTATTCTCCAGATCACAAGACGCACCTCAAACTTGCAGCCCGGTGACTATTCGGTGCTACAGCTTCGGTGACATACAAACTCCGAGCGGACTGCGAGACGCAACTCCAACTGTTGCTTGAAAATACAAAGATACAAAGTGCGTCGTAAGAATTTCTGAAAGACCTATTGAGCTGATTTTCGGTACTGTATGTGTATATACACACGTGATTTATCGACACATTACATTTCGGTTATTAAACTCACCACGCTTACCAAATATGGGGGGATATTCTTGATATGTAAAGTCACGTAGAAGGGAAACAATAAAATAATAAAAAAAAATTAAACAATACAATGCTCACGACGTTTCGACTGCAACACAAGCAATCGTCATCAGGTGTGAAAAACACGGCAAGAAAATTTGAAAAAAGTGGCGGTTTTATTATTTTAATTTTATTGTTTTCCTTCTACGTGACTTTACCGAAAGAACCAAGAATATGAATCCCTGCAGTCACGAAAGCTTTAAATCAAAATATATGGTGGTGTCAAATTCGACAGTCACATGGCTGGGGCAAGTCCATCCGTATAGGACAACCGATGGTGACCGATCACAAAGCGGTGCTCATTTGTATCGACACACTCCGAGTGGTGGGATGGTGTTACTATAATCTCTTCCACACAAGTGAACTCTACCACGTGATTCTTTGCGCACGTTTCAGCGTATGGCGATTCACGCGATTGTCACGAAGCATTCAGAAACTCCGGGGTAAGGGGCCGTCCATAAATGACGTCACGCGATTTTGAACGATTTTTTTACCCCCCCCCCCCGTCGTCACACGGCGTCACAAAAAGTCAGACCCCCCCCTCAAATATGACGTCACAAAGCTCTGCCTCCCCCCCCCAAAATCGCTTTAAACTATTGTCATTTTAGTGCGAATTTAATGTGGCGCTGCACTCTGATGTTGTAGGAGTGTTGTTATAACAATTCTATATCTATTTAAAGTTGCGCATTTTGATGTGACGTCACATTTCTCAATCCCCCCCCCGCCTCGTCACATATCGTCACAAATGTCTGACCCCCCCAACCCCCCAGGTGCGTGACGTCATTTATGGACGGCCCCTAAGGTGAATGGTAGAGATGGTCAAGGATGGCCAATCGCGTAGAGATACACGGCAAGTGATCGCACGTGACATGGGGGGGGGGGGGGTGGCCCTGTTTGCAGGAGGCAGTACAGCAAGCAGGCGGGTGGCAGTCTCCGTGCGAAGCGAAATGTTTGGGGAGTAAACCTCGGCCAAGGCGAGGGCTTTCCAAAAACATGTCAGTTCCCTCACCACGTGAAGTGATAATCAACAAGGAAATAGCAGTGAGCCAAACATCTCTGCTCGACAAATAACTTCGCTAACTCACCGCGCCGTTTCCGTGACGGGAAAAAAACTATTAGCAGCGGATATGTTTAAACTAATGACTGCCTGAGTTCGACTCCCGTCCACGGCTAACATTAGTCGCCAAAGCGATATCTGACCCGGCCAGTGAGCCTCCCCGAACGACTGTTCTCCCTGTGCCCGCCCTTCACTAACTCTCATTGACCAGCGTGGTGAAGTATGGTCGAACAGCCCTCGAGACCACAACGGCGTTGTTTGAGGCCTTCGTGTCGAAATTGGATTTACACGGAGGGGCTGTAGGAACAGAATTGTTGAAAACAAAAAACCAGATTAACCCGCGGGAGAAGGCTGCGGTTATGTTTTATAATGCCAATCTCGGCCTGGTTTTTGGTTTTTACCATCCCTCCGTGTACGCAACAGACACGCATGCCACCAGCGCGCGCATGCTATAGGGCAATTTTTTTTCTCCCAAATGTTAAAAGGTTATTGCTTCACCGCGACAGGTTTGTGTGTATTTACGGCGTATATCCTCCCATTTAGTGCACGGCGCGGGGACGTTAAAGTCTTCTATAAAACCCGTGACGGCCACCAACCAATTCGCGCATGTGTGCCAACAGCAGCCCAAGGTCGTCTTGTCATCACAGAGACAGACTATTAATATCGCACGGAGACGATCCCACACTTAGCCCCTGGACTGCTGCAGTGTGGACTGTTGCGGAGTTATTGGTGCGGAGCAGTTGGGGGGGGGGGGGGTGGCTGTGAGTAGCAAGAGGCGGGGGACTGGGCAGCCGCCTCAGGCGTCCCCTGCCAAGCGAGGAGCCGAAATTGTCGGGAACGAAGCAACCATTGGACGGGCTGTTTGCTCCACGCGTTTGGTGGGACGGTACCGGCGCCGCAGTCAGCGAGGCGGCGGGGTGAGGGTTTGGACTTTGGGTGCTGTTCTCAGCAACGGATTCGTGAGGTCAGCACCACGCATGGCTGGACAGCTTTGTCGGTGTCGATCGTGCACGTGACGTTCTATTTCAGGCTGAGTGAGTCGAGGTGAAGCAGACAACGGGGTTCAGATGTTAATGTTTTTTTAATGGGCATTTCACATATCCGGCACTTGCAGAAAATGGTGTGCTTGGAGGCTATGGGGGGTTGGGCACGATTTATGGGTTGGGTACTCGGGGTTAACAATAACCCGATAAGGCGTAGGTAGGCGCGTTTTGGATATCAACGTTGAAAGATGGTGCATCGTCTGGTTTAAAACCGGCACTTTGCAATTGCGGTGTAGGCCATGCGGATCGGAACACAATCAGAAAAAACAAATGTCGCCTGGACTTTCAATACAAGCCACTGCGTGCGTAGCATGCTAGGAATTCCCCATGGCATGATAGGACGAGCGACGTGGGCGTTCTGAGTAGGACGTGGCAAATGAATCGTTGCAGATGTATTAAGAGGGGGTGGCGATGGGTGGGACAGGAATTTGAGTGGGCACCCTGCCGAACAAGGGAGCAAACGTCGAAATCCAAGTGGCGGTGATGAGATTGTGACAGTGGTCCGTGGATGACACGCGTCGACTGTGTAACAAAGGGGAAGAGCAAAATTCAAGAGGAGTGGTGACGATGAGCACAACATAGCCTCTGCAAAAGCTGTGGGATCTAACAGAAGGAAGGCTGTGCTGTGGTATTAGCAGATATGACAAACAATGAAGAATAGGCCGACCAGTAATGGATATCTATTTGTAATGAATATGCATAAATTAACCCAACCCATCTAGGATTTCTCCACAACTCTGGCAGTCGCCTGATGATGCCGGTTGTAATTACTGGCGAAACTAGAATTCTGAACGTCGTGGGTTTAACTCTCCAGCACACCGGTGTGTGCTGTGCTCGTAAATGACTTGCACGTTTTGTTGACGTGGCAACCCTTACTAACTGGCTGTGTCGAGTGGCCGCGGGTTTAACGGCACATTTGTATTTACGCAACCTCACCCCAAAACCTCTATTATGGATAGTGAAGACATCTTGACTTGTAGGGGCAGTATACAGTCTAATGCAGTATATACAGTACACATAGCCGAAGACCCCCTGTATAGACTCAACAGACCTTTGGGGCAAATGCTGTTAGCGAGTGCCAACGAAGGCCGACATGGAACACGAGGGCGTGGGTGGCCAGCACCGCGCCCGGCCGCCTTTATCTCCCCACGGATGATGTTTACATACTGCACCAGTTACTCATTTGAGGCTGAGTCGACCTGGGGGAGGGGGCAGGACTGGCCCAAATAATCGTGGACCGTGAGCAGGAATCAAACTCGGATTCTGAGATCATCTGGCTCACGCACTCCATCACAGCACCCATCCCTGTGTGTGTGTGTGCGCGCGCTGTTAATGTTATACCGATGTCCATCACGTCCTAGAGGATAAATATCACTGGGTGCATGCACCCCCTGATTCAACAACACTCACACACACACACGCGCGCGTGCAGCCCTATACACCCATGCAATCACACGGGGCACACATGGGCCAGATCGCTGCGAAATTGATGTGTGCTTACACGGCGCAAAATGTAAAGGCATTCTCTTCTCGAGCAGCTTAGCTAGCCAGCCAGGCAGCCCATCAAGCCAGGCACCCACCCAGCCCTCTCGATTGCCAGTCAGACTGCCAGTCAGCCCAGCAGCCAGCCAACCCAGCCACACGATCAACCATCCAGTAAATCAAAAGTATTTAAACTCAAATTTGTATTTGTTTATTTTACCAGGTAAGACCCACTGAGCTATATAGCTCTCTTTCAGAAGCGACCTGGCTACAAATGATCGTCTTTGGGTCTTTCGGTAAAGTCACGTAGACAGGTTCAAAGAAAATAAGAAAAAATAACAAAAATCTCCAACGTTTCGATCGCACCAAAAGCGTTCGTCATCAGGAAGAGGGGGTTAGCTTCTTCCTTCCTACGTGACTTTACCGAAAGATCCAAAGAATATTCCTGCAGCCACGAAAGCTTTAAGTCAAGGTACAAATGGTAGCTCAAAGAAGTGACTTATCACGTGGAAATGTATAGCAACAAAATACTAATATCATCCATAACAGTTGTTTTGGGGGTTAGATCGCGCAAATATATAAATATATATGTGTCGTTAAAACCCGCCACATTTATATATTTACGCGACCTAACCCAAAAACCTCTATTATGGATGATATTGGTCGCGAAAGCCTACATGTTAAACTGACTATAAACACATGTTTTATAAATGTGGAGGGAAAACCCGGAGGACCCGGATTAAAAATCCACGCGACCACGAGGAGAGCGAACATGCAAACTCCACATACTTAATACAGGCATCAGTGTCGGGATTGAACCCACGACGTCCTGTATACCAGGCGAGGTAGTTAACATCTGGCCACGGCGGCGAGATGTTAACCAGCCAGCACACCAGCCTGCCAGTGAGCTAGTCAGCCAGCAAGTCAGCAGACAACCTATAGTCTAGTCATCCAGACAATCAGCTAGTCATCCAGTCACTCAGCCAGTCCATCACCAGCCTGTCAGCCAGCCAGACAATGGACTACCCACTCAACCAGCAAGTCAGCAGACAACCTATAGTCTAGTCATCCAGACAATCAGCTAGTCATCCAGTCACTCAGCCAGTCCATCACCAGCCTGTCAGCCAGCCAGACAATGGACTACCCACTCAACCAGCAAGTCAGCAGACAACCTATAGTCTAGTCATCCAGACAATCAGCTAGTCATCCAGTCACTCAGCCAGTCCATCACCAGCCTGTCAGCCAGCCAGACAATGGACTACCCACTCAACCAGCAAGTCAGCAGACAACCTATAGTCTAGTCATCCAGACAATCAGCTAGTCATCCAGTCACTCAGCCAGTCCATCACCAGCCTGTCAGCCAGCCAGACAATGGACTACCCACTCAACCAGCAAGTCAGCAGACAACCCATAGTCTAGTCATCCAGACAATCAGCTAGTCAGCCAGTCATTCAGCCAGTCCATCAGCCAGTCCATCACCAGCCTGTCAGCCAGCCAGGCAATGGACTACCCACTCAGCAAGGCAGCTCATTACGCAGCCAGTTGTTACGTCACCCAGGAATCCTCACTATCTATGCACACAGCTTAGTGTTCGGCCAAGCTGTTTAAGGAGCCCAAAGCACGAGTTTATTGAAGGTGGAAATTGTCAGTGGCAGGAACTCTTTGCTCCAATTTGCCCACCTAGTTAGCCGGATAAATATGCCTGCGTTACACGACATCATTCTCTACTGTTTGCTCTCACGTGCATGCTTCCTGCCTTCACTGGGAAGGTGAGGTATGGTCAAGTAACCCCACAAGGCGTCCGGAATGCCACATCCAGCAGTGGATTGACAAACGCACCGCACATGCGCGTGCATCGTTTTGGGTCTCAATGCCCTATCGGATCCATCGGTCACCGACGTTCTTTATTTAACCACATGGACGCTCATGGAGATGTATAATCTCCTGTGCACGTAGATAATGATGGCAATGTCTTTTAACCAGGATGACCCATTGAGTATCGTTATCTCTTTTACAATTTTCTTCTTAATAAACGTTATCCGTTCACGACCATGTGAGTTGCGGTCTATAATAAAATAACATTCGTAATCGAACATCACACCTCGAATTGCGCAATTTCGCCCGCCCAGCCCCGAGTCTGAAGACAGAAAGACCGTGGCCTTAAGGGAGACATCAGACGGCGGGGGAGTTTGTTAGCCCATTAAGCTCATCCCCCCCCGTACTTTAAACACCCCGCAACGTACACATTAGCACGTCAGCTGCCGCAACTCGACGCCCAGAGTCACGCCAGCAGAGTGCTCCTCCCATTAATGTATCAAGGCTGTCCGTCAAATTTTTTTTTGAACGACACTGTTGTACAACGCCTAAGGCTGTGTTTTGTGAAATGAATGAAATCATTGGTTCACGAAAAAATACGTAGATTTGAAGAATTATTTGGTCGTTCCTCTTCCCTCCACATCACCTCGCCCCAATGGATTCGATCGCCGCTGTCGGCACCGCGCCATGAGACGGAGAATCCATTTGGAAATCTCGCACAGAGGTCCGCTCCGTGTGTTTTGTTTGTTTTTACACGCTTCTTATTAACTCACTCTGTCTGTTGTTGTTGTTGTATCCTCAAATCTTGTAACTCAATTTTAACCCACCTCCCAATGTGGTATCCACCGCAAACTTGGTATACTTATGTCATACTGATGGCGATACTATATTGTATCGTAAAAATGTTTTCACATTTTTTATACGTTATGTTTCGGCTTGGGTCTAATTGTCACATGGTCAACTGACGTTGGCTGTAATTGGCCACGGTCCCATTACGTTATGGCAAGCTTCGGGGCCAGTTCCTGGAGTCGTGAAGTTCTTCCATTACTAGCACATTTCATAAAAGCGTGTTTAAAAAAGTTTTTTTTTTTTAAATATGACTTATTAGTCGCTAAGCTCGGGAACCCAAAAGCTCGGGAACCCAAAGGCCCCAAGCATCAAGCGGCCGGCGACAAACAGCGCTGTCAGACGTTTCTAAAACGCCACAGACATCGTTCGCACTCGTCCCGAGTCGAGCGAGGTCCTCCACTGTTATGAAGAGCTCGGGGGGATTGCGCCGTGGAGCAGTGGCGAGGGAAGAAGCAGAAAGACAAACGTGTGTGTGACCTGCGGTGTGGTGAGTTTGATGAGGAGGCGAGCGACTGAGTGTGTGAGTGAGTGAGTTGTTGTGACCTGTGGGAGCGGTGGTGCAGCGGTTAGCGCGCTGCGCTACGAACCCGGCGACCCGAGTTGGATTCCCGCTCACGGCCAAAATCAGTGACGATTTATCTGAACCGTTACTGTGCCTCCCCTAGGTCGACTCAGCCTCAAAATGAGTACCTGGTGCGGTGTGTAAACATCGCCACTGTACCGTTCCGGCCTTCATAGGTGCCACTCACTAACGGCACTTGCCCCTACAGTCTGTTAAGGCTACACGGGGGATCTTTGTCTTTTGTGCAGTGTGGTGGTTGAACGCAGCGTGGATGAGACGACACCGGCCAGCCTGTGGTAGATCGAGGCCTCGGCACGGGTGGAAGGATCAAGAAGGGAGGTTCAGGGGAACAGTCGGCACGGTCGTAGCGATAGGGAACTGGCCGGCATTGAGCGAGTGACCGGAGTGAATTAGTGCAGAGAATGTCTGCAAAATAAATATTTTGAATAGGACTTCCGAAACATCATTTAAGTGGCCTGTTGCATCCTTCGCACATTGGGGGTGGTGGGAGGGTGCGTGCACTCTCCCACACACTCTGCTATGGCATTGCCAAAGGAAAAACTGAGACGTTTCATTCACCGAGCTGGAGTTTAGCCAAAATTAATTGCAAAACAAAGTGTGTTATTTTGCGTGTGCAGCCATCGTTGATCGGGCTGAGATCATCAACTTGAGAATCCAATTTCATCACAAAATACACAACGCCTCCTCTTCCCACATTTATCTTTTTTCTTTACGCGAGTAGTTTTTTTTATTAAACAAAACAGTCCGTGACCTTCGTCTGAGAGTGCATCTCATCAGCAGGATTTCGTTCAATAACGAGCAAGCCCTTGCCCAGTGTGATGAGCGTTTCAACAGGCCTCGCTCGAACCATTGCGAGCGAAGTACCCGATGTTCATAGGGGCCAGAACCCTTCCTGGACTTGAGCCCATGGGCTCTATTGTAGCGTTGCCTGCCCGCTGTGGACTCATAGATGGAGGAAGGGGAAACGGCTTTGCCAAAAGAAGTTGGAGAAAAAGCGAAGTTGTGCCAAGCAGAACGGAAATGTTCACGCCTGCACTGACACAGAGAGGCGGGATGCGGAACGCGTGGGGATTAGCGAACTGTGCAGAGCGAGCCACCAGCATATTGACCGTTAGAAAAGGGTAACAAACAAAAAAAACTCGTGCGCCTTTTGGCGTCATCTGGTCCAACACCAATGGAGACTGGGCTCTAAGAAAAGGTGTCTCGGGTGTGGACCAATCAACTTCAAGGACAGTGCATATCATTATCATCATCAGAGTTGTTTCTTTTTGTTTGCATTCTGACTGCTTGTGTTGTGGTTATTGCAAACATGATGCCTTGTATAAAGGTGTCAGTTGTTGTACCAGTTGAAAGGGTAAAAACCTATTACTAAAAAAAACTCAACTCCTCAAGCGCCAATATGACGATGTATCTAACGTGTGCACGTTAATGCCGTTTGCTTACAAAGTGAGATTTAACAAAAATACAAACAAGTAGCGGCCAGTGGAACCTCTCAATTGGCGTCGCCCGAGGCAGCGATGGTAACTCCACGTTACTCTAACGCGGCATGCTCATTGTGATGTCCTGGGCAGCTGCTCCTCGGGATTATTTGTCCGGAAAAGTTGTGGGGGGGGGGGGGTGGCCATCTCTCCCCAAATCGTGAACGGTCGCCTGCGTCCTCCGTCGCAAAGCGAGACGAGCGGGCCACGCACTTCTGTCAGCTGGAATACAAATCGTCGTTTGACGTCACGTTCCCGTTCTGGCAACGTTCAACAAGAAAGAGAGAGAGAGAAAAAAAATGAAATGGCAAAGTTTACAACACGACAACAAATGTTGGGGTGGAGCGTTGACGCAGTGCGCTGTTCCGTGCACTGCGCTACCAACCCAACGGCATGCGCTCGATTCGCGGCCACAGCGCACATCGGTAGAAGTGGAAGTTCCACATTCCTAACAGCGGGTAACAACACATCTTTACCCAGAGACAATTACCGCTGACTTCACACACGCACGCGACAGAGAGTGGCGCTCTATTTACTGACCCCGCAGGGATGGGTTAGGCTGCGAGTGCACTCCCTGAATGTGGATTCGAAACGCGTCGTGCTTCGCGACTGTGAGTCACGCGTTACGATGCCAACACCGCCGCTGTTTACTTACATGCTATTTTCTTTTCCAAAAAAAAAGTTTGTCTGGCTGGCTCGCTGGCTGGCTCGCGTGGTGGGTTGCGAATTTGAGGTTAGAGGAAGGCGCGTGGAGTCACAGCGTCTTGAGCTGTCGTTCGAGCGCTCCGCTCGACTCCTCGGGGACCCTAAGTTCGAATCCCGGCCACGGCTCGCATCGGTGGTGATTGGTAACCGAATCTCATTTACTTGATACAGCAAGCGTGGCTGTGACGGTTCCACCTGAAGACGGAATCTTGTGTTGCCTCCGAAACGTCGTGATTTTTATTTTATTTAACTTTTATTAATTTTAATTTTACATGTTTTACCTACGTGACTTTATCGAAAAAACCCAAGAATATGAACCGAACGGGTGTTGAACCCTCCTCCCTCTCGTCGGCAAAGTTGCCGTGGTGCAATGGTGAGCGGCACACTGGGCTTGCAATGAAGAGGTCAACCAGTTCTTTCTCCCGGCGCGGCAGTAGCAACAAGGGACAAGTTTCTTGACCACCACACCACCCTCCCCCAAGGGGCCGTCCATAAATGACGTCACGCACCTAGTGGGGGGGGTCAGACATTTGTGACGATGTGTGACGAGGGGGGGGGTTGAGAAATGTGACGTCACATCAAAATGCGCAACTTTAAATAAATATAGACAACACGTTCTACTTAATTAAAGACTTTTTAATAAAAAAAAATTGGGGGGGGGGGCAGAGCTTTGTGACGTCATATTTGAGGGGGGGTCTGACTTTTTGTGACGCCGTGTGACTAAGGAGGGCGGGGGTCAAAAATCGTCCAAACCCGCGTGACGTCATTTATGGACAGCCCCCAATGCCTCTGTCCACCCCGCAGTATAAGTTAGTGCACTCCAGTTAGCAACGTATTGCGGGGTGTGGGATCCTCCCACGTGTCCCAAGACGTAAAGTCCAAGCGCGGAAAAGTAGACCGAATGCCCCCATCCCTCTCGTGGCGATCCTTAAGGCCAGCAGCGGCGCGGACAGGTAATTGCAGGGCCTGCACCTTTGCCCGCCCTCCCTTCACCACTCCACAATGACCGGCGCACTGAAGTCACAGGAGCCAGCCACCCCATGGACACCGTCCACGAGTAGACGAGTGGAGCGACTGACAAAGGGGGGGGGGGGGCGGGGGGGGCGTTACACAACAGAGGGTGAGGTGGGGGTGAGATGGGTGGGATGTTTATTGTCTTTGTTATTCAGACGGAGCGCGCGCGTTGGACATTTCCGAAGTCGCCTTCCTTAAAACCAAAAGTGAAAGAAGCGCCTCGACCGTGCCTGTCCCTCCCTCCGCCCTCTCTGCGATCCGCCCCTCTCTCCCCTTAAGCCAAATCCATTCCCTCCCTGCCTGCCTGCCTTACTCACACAGCCGCATCATCAGCAGCGCAGCCAGTGAAGTGTGTTGTTGACGCACTCGCAGACAGACGGACGGACCGCGCGCGTGTGGGGACCTCTGTCTGCTTGGGTCGTGGATCTCCGCCGGGATGAAGATCACCATCAGCAGCAGCAGCAGCATCTTCATCATCTGGCTTGCAGCCGCGCTCTGTGGAAGCCTCGGTGAGAACGACGCGTGTCCAACTTTGATCGACAACACCCAGTGTCGTTCTTGCAAGTGTGGGTGATCGCATGGCTGCGGTGATGATGATGATGACGTGTCTTTAAACAGATATTGTTGTTGTTGTCAAGCAGTTCTTGTTTTGTTTCGAGCTCTGTAGGCGCGTGGAACGAGCATGCTCCACTTAGTAAACCGTGTTTGGATCATCATCACCATTGTCGTCACCAGCCAGGGTCAGTTCACTGCTGGATAGAGGCCTCCTCCTCAGGCTGTCTCGCGTGATCATCCTGCGATGTGACAATAATCCTGGACACGAGACGATCTCACATCTCTCCGTCTCCGCCTTCCATCCCTTCGCCGTCATCCGTCAACGATTCTTGACCAAAGCGGCCAGCTGCGACCTACGCTCGCGGCGACAGTGACCTGGCGCACACCGACGTTCGAATTAACTTTCTTCTTATTTTTTTTGTTAAATCATCTTAATTCGTTCGCGTGCGTTCTCCGATCCACGCGGCATCTTCGTTTCTGTCGCTCGATGTGCGTGCAAGGGTCAAGCATGGTGTCGGCGCCTCTTGTTGGTTTGAGTTTTTACTCGCTTCGTGATGCGCACGTTACGACGCGTTGGTGACACGTGCGCGCGCGCGTTGGTGACACGTGCGCGCGCGCGTTGTCCCGTCTTTAAAATGTATCGTCACATCGCGACCGAAAGCTCAGAACGCAATTAAATACGGTAGTTAACTAATAACGTCTGGCGCAAACGATGATAACACTCAGGCGCAAACTTTGAACAGATGTCGCACGAGTCCACACATTGCTTCCATGACGTGCAAAGTGCCTGAACGACGGGTTTATACTTCGATTTAAAGCTTTCGTGACTGCAGGGATTCATATTCTTGGTTCTTTCAGTAAAGTCACGTAGAATGGAAATAATAAAATAATAAAAAATACTTTTTATTATTACTTCCCTTCTACGTGACTTTACCGAACGACGGGTTTATACTTTACTTGCCGCTGCGTAATGGTGAACACGCCGGACGTCAAAAGGTTGGCCGGGTTCAATCTCCGGGCGCGGCAGCTGAACACGAAGCGCGATTTTTCTCAATTTCCACCGGTCTCGTGTCCATCCAACGCGGCGGTACAATGCTGGGTAAGAGCCATGCTCGCTCTGTGACCGGCAGGTAGCGTGCGGTGGGGCAAAGAGTGAGTGGGCACTGCCAACCTCTTCCTTAGACGCCTGTGCTGTAAGGAGGTGGGGAAGGGAAGGGGGGCTTCTCTTCCCATGGGCCCCCCTTGCAGTGGAGGAGACCTTGACTGTGTCAAGCGGTGGCACGAGCGAGTAATTGCAGGGCTGCGCCTTTATCTGGCACTGATAGAGTACAGGAAGTGCATGAGACACGTGCGCGTGCGTGTGTGTGTGCGTGCGCGTGTGTGTGCGTGTGTGCGTGTGTGTGTGTGTTCGTGCGCGCAAACTGAATGTCCAACAGTATTGAGAGACGTGGTTCCACAATAACCGCAGAAAATGCCGTAATGTTACATGCCAAGATCGCGTGTTTATTAAACTAACATCATTTGAGTACAGTAGTAGTCATAAAAAAATAACTCCCCATGTTTGTATGGGGCTGCACGGCGTTAACCAACTTAACACGATGACAACAAGACCCCCCCCCCCTCCCTTTGTGCCCCGTCGTGTCGCGAGTGTAAGCTCACGAAGCAGATTAACATTTCCTAATCGACGAGCACTGCGATCCGGTTATTGTGAGCAAACCACTGCGTGCGTGGTCTGTTTGTTGTCGCTGCTGTTGCGATGAATTAAATTCGGGCGTTCTCGGGAGCTTCAAGATTACGCCTGAAAATCCCCGGCACGAGGTCAATGATGACACCCCTACCACCACCACCACCACCCCCCCATCATCCACGGATATCTCTCCAATGATTGTTGCGTGGGGTTCCCGTCGTGCCCGCGGTACTTTCAATATCTCATAAAAGCAGGGCAATATTTATCCGTATCTGTGTTTTCTTTTTTTAAAAGTATTGTTTGTTGAAGGTCTTGCCGTGGGTGAGGGGGTGTCGAGGCATATGCGTGTTGCTGTTGTGTGTGTGAACATCGCTACGCGAGAGACAAAGGCGACCGGGCGTGGTGTTGACCACCCACCCCCTCGTGTGCCGTGCCCTTCCTTCATAGGTTGCCACTCGCTAGCAGCACATGCCCCAACAGTCTGTCAAGGCTACACGGGGGATCTTTGTCTTTGTGCGTGAACAGCTGAAGGAAGCACAGTCGGGTGAGGACTGTCTTCAGATGCCGTAAGAGAGCCAACAGCTGTTGATGTCCGTAACGAACACGGCAATAGCACGCGAGACGAGCCTTCATGTACGCAGCCACTCGCTGTACGTGAACGAAAACACAGATCCAGTGGCAACCCACTTGGGATGAAACCCGCTCATGCAAACGGGATTGATACCGTGCCTCCACACATTGCGGATTGTGAGCCTGAACCCTCACCCATGGCAAGGAGTTGGCTCGGCCGAGACCGATTCGCAAGAAATGATTGCGTGAGTCGACTCGTTGTCTTTCACGTGTAGGAGATGGAGGATTTTCTTGTTGTTGTTGTTGTTGTTGTTTTTGAACTGCGGAGGGGTTCTCTGCACTTTGAATATCACCCGTAGCCCCCACTGATGTCTTCTTCACACACCCTCCCCCCCCAATGTGTGCAGATACGACTGGCTATTGTATGTAGAGTGTGTAGGTGTATATTGTATGTAGGGTGTGTAGGTATCTATTGTATGTAGGGTGTGTAGGTGTATATTGTATGTAGGGTGTGTCGGTGTATATTCCTAGAAAATACATTTCTTTTTTTATGGAGGTCGATAATTTTTGTAAACCTGTTGGATGAACTTTCTACCCCGCCCCCGACATCTGGCGGGGGGCGGGGGTGGTTCCTCTTTCTATAACTTTTAGATGCAGGCTTTCTGAAAGACTCTTTATCATTTAGTTGACAAACGATAGGCCGGGCGTTTTTAATTGATGAGTTATCACAAACAGAGCTTTTGACAATGAGATTTGGCCCAGCTGGGAGAAATCAAAGCACATCTCGAGATTTAGTTTTTCTACTCACGACTAGCTGGTTGTCAGTGAGCTTTACTTACTCTTTGGAATTTGATTAAGTATCACACTCACCCGAACAGTATCCAAAACACTGAGTGATCAAATATACGACAACATCTTGGGACTCAGCATTTTTTAAACTCTCCAGGACGTGAACTTTTATCGCCCTAGATTTTTTAAAAACTCCAAAGAGTGTTTTTTTTTCGTTGTCCGTTTTTTTATGGTTCTGGATTTTACCATTGGTAACCAGATGCAACCCTACGTAGACTTCTAACTAACTATTTAAATTTGACCACTTAAGGCCCACTGAGCTATATATAGCTCTTATTCAGAAGCGACCTGGCCACAAATGATAGCTCAACGAAATGGCTCACCACGTGGACATTTATTGCAGCTAAATACTCTAAACGCACGTTTATAAACGTGACCATACCTGTGCCAAATGTTAACTCTCCAGGCCATCTGGAACGTCTTTAGAGGTTTTGCCAATCAGGATGGGCCATGTACAGCATATTGCTCACAAGAACACACTGATTTTTAAAAAAACATATTTCGCGAGAGGAAGTGCCAGTCACTCTTTTGTAGATTTGTTTATTTTTTTTTGTTCAATGCTGCAGTTAGTCCAATTCGGTACGTTATTTCACCACGACCTAGGCTCAACTTGCTGCCCGTTAAAAGATGTTCTGTCCAATGCTGTTTTTGTAACTAAACGTAATTAGTTGGATGACGTGGTTTGAAAAGGGTCGCCACATGTCCTGCATTTCCCAGGATCACCCTCTTTTCATGGTAGCTATTCTGGGAAATCTCTAAATCTTCCCGCGACATTAAAAGTCTGGGTTTTGCTATAATTTGTGCAAAAATACAGCGGTCGGGACAAAATACATTTACACGCACAACAGGCCTCTGCGACGCCGGGTATTGTGAGATGTAATTTTGCCTCTGCCCCCCACAATCGCGTCCCAGATTTCTTGTGACCGCGCAAGAGGCGGGCGGCATCCTCGGTCTTGCGAACGACTCGGGGTCAGAGCGCGGCGCGGGCCACCACGAAGCGCCGTTTAAAGCAAACGACGTCGGTGGCGACGAGCGGCGTTTCGACGCCACGCCGCTCGCTTGAAACGACGCAGACCCCCGCAACTAGACGTCGCTTCCCTCTCTCCGTGCGTGCGCGGAGCGACGGGGCACATCACCGAGCTTCCGTGATCTGACACGACAGTGACGACGATGACAACCGCGAAAAACAAACGCAGCAGCGAGGTTTCTGTTCCTCTCCACGTATTGGGGACGGGAGGGGGCCTTCCAGACTTTACCACTTATATTAAGCAACAACAGGAAACAAATCATCGACCAGTTTCTACCCCTTTTTGGGTCTCCTCAACAGAGCCAGCCTTGGCTGAACAAATACCGCGCTTACTGTATACACGTCACTATTTCAACTCTTAAACTTTTTTTTATTTTAACAGGTAAGGCCCACTGAGCTGTGTAGCTCTTTTTCAGAAGTGACCTGACCACAAATCATAGCCCAACGAAGTGGCTTACCGTGTGGACATTTATAGCACCCAAAAACACGAAACGTACGTCGATTCTAAATGTGGAGGGAAATACTGGAAAGTCCACACCACCACGGGTAGAGAGACGTGCAAACACAAAATATACAGCAGGCGCCAGGATCGGGATCGAACCCATGACCTCCTGCATGCCGGGCGAGGGAGATAACATTTTTTGGCCAAACATTACAGTGCAGGACCCTCCTTGTAAGAGTGTCTTCAGACTCAAGCGAGGCTCTCCTGGAAAAATAAATAAACTGCGGTATTATCATATACGCGTCACCATGTCAAATACGTAAATAAATGCATGCCATCATTATTGCCATTATATTTGTATTTGAGACAATGTCACAAATCACATCTTTACGCGATGTTTCGTTGAATCGCTTCTTGTTGTTGTTGTTGTTTCTGATAAAGCTTCGCCACGACGTGTTGGTGAACAACGCCCGGATGCTCCGACAGTGAACGAGAATGTACAAATACTGTCATGTCAATTCCACGCGATCTCGTGTTTACGAAGAGCGGACTATCGCTCCGCACAAACACTTTGTGGACGCCTCGTTCTACCGCTTGTCTCAAACCGCCAGAAATATTATCCACGCAGTGCCAACGGTTTTTGGGCAGCTGCCCTTTCCCAGAATTCATAGCCCCCCTCCCCACGCACGCAGACCCACCCACCACCACGGTTCTGTGTGCCTATTTCTTTAATACTTGTTTTTTTTGGGGGCAGTGAAATAAGCACGTGACATTGGCCACGGCTTGGGAAATGTTTCTCTAAATGGCAGTCCCGACGGAGCCGGTTTCATTTCACGACCTGCGTTACGACATCCCCACAGACGCGGTTTTTGGGACACGACAAAGCAAAATGGAAGGAACTCAAGTTTTATTGTTGTTTTCAAACTTACGCGAGAAAAGCAGACGTAGTGGAACAATTTTTTCCCCACCATCATCACCATGAATTTATTCTGAATACAACCATTGTTTTGCTTCCCACGAAGTTGTATTCGTTTGATCTACCGTATAAAGATGATTGGAAAAAAATCGATCGCAACAGCCACAAAGTCGGTCGGCGCTTTTGCTTACTCAGATGAGTATCGGTTGATGATGATCTCTGTGGTGTTGGTGGTGGGCCTATGGTAGAAATTACACAATCCCAAGGCAGGAACAACATATCCATAGAACTATAGCTTGACTTTTGTCAATGGAAAGAGAGGTGATGGAAAAAAAAATATCCAGTCACCCACTTGCATGATAATGAAAATGTTGTCTCTACTGTATGTATCTTGGAGGGAAAAAAATCTTGAGCTTCAACAATAATCTTCATGACCATCCTGCATTGGAATGTTTAGCCAATTTTAGTTAAAATAAGGAACATTTGTCAATTAACTATGAGGCTCTGGGATAATACACATTGAAGGGAGCTCCATCTCTGCGTGTGGACCGGCAGAGAGGAGGAGGCAGAGTGTTGTGAGTTGTGTAGCAGCTCTGGGCTGTAACCCAGCATTCGTTTAACAAGTCTCACTCTGTTCATGAGACCCAGAATGTCAATGTCAGTCCGGCGTTTACTCTGTAAAACAATTGCCACTTGATAATATTGCTCTGTAGAGTCAAAGCTCTGTAAAGACTGATGGACTGCACAGACCTTGTTTATGTAACGCGTGTTGACAACACAGAAACGTCTGCGTATGTATGCTCGCACCAATATAACTCACGGGCTAATCCGGCTTTGCAAACAAGGCTACCCAGAGGTCAGACAAGGTCAGCCTTGGTACGGATCGCGTACACACCGGAGACACCCACACCGTGGTTAACACGGGGACGTTACATTCTGGGGACTGACGTCAAGTAGAATTACGTGACGATACACATACTGTGCTGCGTTTGTAAGCACCTTTCGTCAGAGGTCGCAAACGGGTTTTGATTCCTTACCCGTACCCGGCCACACCAGGGTCGCAAACGGGTACCTGTACCCGTACCCTACCCATACCCGGCCGGGTACGGGTAGGGTACGGGTATCGGGTACCTGATTGCGACCTCTGGGATGAAGCCATGTTGCAGGCGCGGGTGGGTTGATTCTAGGAACTTGAATTGTGAGAAGAGACAAGACGTTGGGAAATGAGTGACAAACAGTTACTCACCAGTGACTCACGGTCTACCCGTACCCGTACCCGGCCGCACCAGGGTCGCAAACGGGTACCCGTACCCGGTCGGGTATCGGGTAGGGTACGGGTATCGGGTTCCCGGTTGCGACCTCTGCCTTTCGTACTGTGATGACCAACCGCTTTGCCGATGGCGAATTCTACGACGAGACCTTCGGTGGCCTGTGGTGGCCTTATTCTGGCTCCTGCGGGGGGCTTTTCGATGCTTCGCACCTGCCACGTCGCCCCCACCGATGTCCGCTTCTCCCCCACACCCCCCCCCCCCCAAGTTGTGCAGATACTCCTGACTCTATTGCATGTAGGGTGATGTGTAGGTATATATGCCTAGAAAATACATTTTTTTTTTGGGGCGGGGGGGGGGTGACATTACTTGGGAGGGGTCGACAATTGTTGTAAACCTGTTGGCCGGCGAGAGGCACGATGCGTGGACTCTCGCTCTCCCCGGCCGACGTGCGTCAGCGCTCGTCGGCGTCCCGTCGCTGCGGCTTTATTTACGAAAAACAAAAAGCGCGCGGGGACACCCGGGGCACGTCCGCCCATTGTTTGCCGAGCCCGGCATGAAGTAGAAGAAGAAGGGCCGACGGCCTCGGGGGGGGGGGGGGGAGGAACAAGAGCCGCCCACGTCTTCACGCTGCGAAGACGCAGCGTGGAGTTCCACTGGCGCGCGTGCGCACGGATCTTCGTCCAAAATGCTCCGCGACAGCCGGGGTCCCACGGTTGGGATGGAGTGCTTTAGCCAACAGTCGTCTTAATGACGCAGCGGGGTTTGTTTGACAAACCAGACTGCTGACGAGAGCCCTGTTCCGAGGTCAAAGCCGGTCGAGCGTTTGCCTGCGTAAACAACTGCTGCTGCCGCCGCTGGCTAAAGTTGGTCTGGATTTTTAAAAAAAGTTATTTTTATTATACGTGATGATGATCGAGAGTAATCACGTAGTGGCAGCCAAGGAGTGGGGCGCTTGAGAGAGTACGTCCACTGGGGTGATGGAGCGATGTCATCAGCTCGTGTGCAGGTGCCAGATCGATTTGCTACTGTCGCGAGATCGTGAGAGGTGGCAGCTGGCTTGGGGAGGCCTTCATCCAGCAGTGAATTTTGCACGGCTGATGACGACGACGACGATGATAACGTGAAGACACGGGATGGAATTGTCTTCACATATTGTCTGTACGGCACAGATCCGTGGAGGAGCGGTGTGCGATGGCTCACGCTGGCGGAGTCTTCCACCTTCATTGAGTGGACTTCAAGGTCACGCAGATGACACTGCCAAATGCCCTCAGCCCAACAAACCATCCCTTCAAGTCGATATAATAACAACAACAACACACGGAACAAATGTTCAGGATTGTATCATTGTTATTCAATCCAATGGTAGTAGGAGGGCTCGTGGGGGAGCTGAACGCGATCAATAAGAGCGGCACGCCGATGACGAAGCTTCCATCAAATCGCAGAAAAAGTGGAGCACGTGCGGTCGGCGCTCTCGGTCAGCATCGGCTCACGTCTGTAACGATGGCCCAATTGAAATCAGAATCAGAAAATGCATTTATACGGGAGGAATCCGATGGGCTATGAAGCTCTTTTTCACAGTTGTCCAGCAGGGGCACGGGGTCAGAACATTCCAACAACAAACAAAAGCAGCGGCAGCAGCGGCCTGATGTGGTTCCATCGGCCAAAGCTCAGCAGGCTCAAGCCCGCCCGCCCGTCCACCCTCAGCGCGCCAACGTTTCTGATTGAAGCAACAACGGGCGCGTTTCATCGATTGCGGACGATAAATTAGTCGTCAGCATCAGGGCACGTCGACCCGTTGCGAGCGTCTTCAATAACCGTTAAGCAAGCACGCGGGTGCGCTTTGAAAAATACGTGGACGTAAAACAAATGGAATGAGCACCAAGGCGGTGCTTCACCTCCAGTGTGCAGGGGAAGCTCTAGGGCTGAGCTGAGGACTCGGGGGCTTCCTGTCACTTCCTGCCACTTGAAGCCACGGGAGAGCAGGTCACAGCGAAGGGAAATAATAAAATAATAAAAATAAAACATCATAAAATAATATATTTATCTTATTGTATTATTTCCCTTCTACGTGACTTTACCGAAAGAACCAATAAGATGAATCCCTGCAGTCACGAAAGCTTTAAATCAAAAAGGTCACAGCGACTTTTCAATTTGAGGCTCTCGTTAACGTTATGCCAATGGGGCATTGGCAAGGCTTGTTTTCGAGCAGATGTGGGAAAGTACGTGTGGTTGTTGTTGTTGGCCTGTCAATTTTCCACGCAAAGGCGTCCCCCAATTTATTTCATTCCCTCCTTGCCCCAGTTGCTCCAAGTCCGTTGGTGGCCTCTGAACTTCTCTCTTTTTAAATGGGCCCTGTGAAGGGAGATTGAACTTTGAGGACCGCACCTCGTCGATTTAACACCCCCCCCAGCAGGGATTTTAAACTCCCAACCCTTGAGATTGTGAGTCTGAGTGTGACTGCGTCGTACAGGCCATGTTGCTCTCCTTCTTCGTAAGACGTCCTCTCCCGGGAGATGGTGCCGTGACTCAAGCTCCCTCCGTCCCATCCAATCCCACTTAACGTCACGTCGCCGCGCTCAGGAACTAGGGCTCTTTAGGCGTAACTGGGGAAGGATTGGCTGAGGGGGGTGGCTTCTCCTTTGATTTCGTCAACAGTGTGGTTTTCCTTTTAGGTCACGGGTTGCAGCTTAATGTCACACCCAGGATGATGTGGATTGCTCAAAACACATTCAAATAAATAAATATATCGGAGAACACCTGCTATTTCTCCACCGCGCAGGTGATGTAAAAACAGCAGAGCTTTAAAAAGCACAGCTGCGTCCGTCTTTGTTGCTGCTGTTGTTGTTGCTGCTGCTGCTGCTGCGTTTTAACTGATCGTTTCTTCCCAGTCGTGAATCCGAGCACAGATGAAAGTTTCACAGCGGGGGGGAGACGGAGTGATCTATGTCGATGACGTGAGCTGAATGCTTGACCCGTGAGGAGGGGAGGCCTCCTGTTTTCATATTTACCGGTTCAGAACATTAACGTTAAAAAAAACGTCATTTACGGACCTTTGTCAGTCAACTGCTGGACGAAGATTTCCCTACGCTGCACGGGTCGCGCACACGGGTCACCTGACCATAATTCACCATGCTGCGTGGGTCACCTGACCATAATTCACCACGCTGCGTGGGTCACCTGACCATAATTCACCACGCTGCATAGGTCACCTGACCATCATTCACCACGCTGCGTGGGTCACCTGACCATAATTCAACACACTGCGTGGGTTACCTGACCATAATTCACCACGCTGCGTAGGTCACCTGACCATAATTCACCACGCTCACCGCCGCTGGTTGTTTGCCGTGGCCGGGAATCGAACTGATGAGGGCAGTGCGCTAACCGCTTTGCCACCGCTCCCCCCCCCCCCACCTCCCGGCTTGACACAGGAGAGAAATGCCACGATGGCTTCTGCGCTAACGGCGGAACCTGCTTCCTGGAGAGCGGCAACGACGGCACCAACCTCAAATGCCACTGCACTCCCGAGTTCATAGGCCGCCAGTGCGAAGAGCGGCTGCCAGGTGAGATTCCGAGTCGCGTCCGTCCCCCCCCCTCCCGGAGCATGCCGTGCGGGTGTCTACGGAACAACACCAACCTCACCCCCACCCTCCTTTTGACACGGCGACGCAAATGCTGATTATGCTGATGACGCAGATCGTTTATGTGAACGTGGGGGTACCGCGCGAATCGTCGGGAGCCATTGAGTTGCGAGATTATTTTAGAGCTGTCGTTAGCGACGATAGGTGTTATCGCCGTCGAAGCCAATTGGCGAAGAGCGGCCATCAACCCGAAAAACTTAAAAAAAAAAATACCAGGTAAAGCCCACTGAGCTATATCAGCCCTTTTAAGAAGCGACCTGGCCACAAATAATAGCTCAGCGAAGTGGCTTAGCACATGGACATTTATAGCAATTACTCTAAACACACGTTGATTCTAAACGTGGAGCGAAAAAACCGGAAGACTCGGAGAAAAATCCACGTGACCGCGGGGAGAGAGAGAGAGATGCAAACTTCAAATATACAGGCATCGTCGGGGTCGGGATCGAATCCACGACCTCCTGTATACCAGGCGAGGTAGTTAACATCTCCTAGCCACCGCGGCGCCCACAGTGATGCGTCCAAGGTGCCCTTGCCGATGGGTGGAGGCAGCGCTCTTGATCAGTTTTAAGAAGGTTGCCTCCTCCCACACGCAAAACCGCGCACCAAAACAATCGGCCAAGTTTCTTGAAAGAGAACACCGATATTCAGCGAGTCTTTTTTTTTTAACATGGATAAAATGTAGACCCTATGTACGTAAAATAATTAAGGATTGAGAAGAGAGGTTTTATTTATTTATTTAAAAATCTACGGAACATTTATAAAGGCAAGAAACGCGTGCGGTTAAAAACCGCCTGAAATATCACAAGCCTACACGCTCGTACGACTCGTGCCCCCGTTAAAATAACTACACGTAAAATGCACGATCAATGGAGACCTTTGTTCTGTTCGGTGTGAATCGTGCTGTGAAACAAACTTCTCCTGTTACGGATTAATAAAGCGTCAGCTTGTAGCAGACTTGGCGAACGATCGAGCGCTCAATATGTTCTTTCAATAACTACGCCGGGTTTCATTGATTTTAATTTTAAAGAGTAACAACCCCATGGGCCGAGTTAAAGGTTAACGAGAAACGTTCACAGTTCAACTTTCCGTGGGGACACGTTTGAGTCACCCCTCTGAGCAGGATTATAAATGTCATCGTTTCGATTGCAAAGTAAGACCTCTGTCACTTCGCCGTTCAGCGAGACACGGCACGTAAAAACAAATATAGAAACACAGAAACTACATCTTTACAGAATGTTATTTCATCAGAATTATCACAATTATGATATTTTACCAAAACATGCCGATGACCAAATCACCCAGAATGCACACAGTCTCATCATATCCCGCAAGCTAATCAGGGTTGTGCCTGTACAGTGCTTGAAAGGGAGATAAACAGGTTGCTAAAGGGCTGCACGCGCAAAGTGGTGGGCAGACAAATCCATCGTTGTACTGTACTTCGATGTGCCCATATCCATGCTCCCTGTACTGACCGGTGTGGTGAAGTATGATCAAACATCTCCCACGACGTCCACAGCATGCGGAGACCCTTGCCCAACAGTGGATTGCCAAATCTAAATTCTCAGTGGGTTGCTAAATCTAAATATATATGTACTCAAAACCCTTCAAGTTCTAACTGTGGACATTTTACTGGAGAGATGTAGCATTGAGTCATTGATCCAACCAGGTGGTGCTGTAGTCGGTGTGCTTTCCTCACAGTAGCAAGGGTCTAAGTTCAAATCCTGATCTGGGGGAGTTGACACAACAATGCTAACCGCACCTCCGACCGTACGGTGAGAAAGAAGTTCAACATACATACTGTACATGAGACTGATCGCTGGCGTAGGGACACGGAATTTCCACCGACTGAAATGAGCAGAGCCCCGTCGCCCTCGCAGTTTCATTTGCAGCGGTGAGACGTTTAAATGTTTCCATCTCCGCGAGCCTTTATTCACTTTATTAATTCCTAGATTTTTCATTCGAATGCAAAAAAAAAAGCGACGAAGACTTTCGCGCAAAAAGTTGTACATCAATGTTAATCCCCGTTTACAAAAGTGCCTTTCAGAGGCGCCGCCGGTTGGAGGGGTTCCGTGTCCGTCGAAATGAACGGACGTCCAGTCGCGAGCAGCAGCAGCAACGGCGGTGGTGGCAGCAGCAGCGTGTGCACTGAGGGATTAAATGTGGCCGTTTGGTCATCGCTTTTGGTAATTAAATCCGAACAGATGCCTCCTTTGTTGTTTAAATGCAAATGTGGCTTGGGGGGGAAAGAGCGCACGCACACGATGGCATCCCGGTCACAGGCACCAAACACAAAAACGCCGCTACCACCTTCCTTCTCCATGAGTCGTTGCCCTTTGTATGAGAGCAGAAGGAAGTGAATACAGCGAGCTCAATCAGTGCCACATGAGCAACTAATACGGACAGGCACAGAGAGAGCACGGAACACCGATGTTAGCCGCGGTCCGGGAATCGAACTCAATTTTCCGGGTACGTAGTAGCCGTATAGACTGGTTGGGGCAAGTGATGTGAGTGAACACGTTATGAAGGCCGCCTTTGTCTCCCCACAGTGTTTACGCACGAATGGAAAGGTGCGGGGGGGGGGTTGGAAGAGTTAACAGGAGGATACACGAAACTAGCACATTCAAAAACTAAAAAATGTAACAGCGAAAACAATTTGAAAATGAAAATCCACCACAACAGCAGCAGCACCGTTAAACCTTCGCGGTTACGCCGAGGCTTATGAATGCACCGCACGGGTGCTGTAAAGGTTGGCAGATATTGACTTTTAAAAAAAGTCCCCACCAATGTACTCATTAATAATTGACAGTGGAGAGGCCCAGCAGAGAGATCAGCCTTAATTGGCGATTTGTGGAATCAGTTGGAGAGGGCTCCGTGCTGACATTTTAGACAAAAGCTGCACGGGAAAGGCAAACGGCCACACTTCACCACAAACAGACAACACACTTCACACGCGAGGCCCAGGTCATCAACAACGCTCGCGTTTGAGCGCGTGTGCTCGTGTGAGCGTGTGCTCGTGTGAGCACACACGCGCCTGCGCAGCCTCTAAAGCCAATGCGTCTGCCGGTTCAAACGAGCAATGGGGACAAGGTTCATTACTGCTAATGGCCCTGAGCAGGTGGTAAACATTCCATATTCCCATGACGGGGACCAGTCCTCTCTGTGGGATGGCCATCGTCGATGATATATCGGGCAATCATCCCATTGGCTGAGCTGACCAGGATTTAATGTATACTGTATGTGCAGGTGTCAGGGTCCGAAACAAACCCACAACATCCTGCATATCAGGCGAGGTAGTTAACATCTCGCCACCACGGCGACCCAGGTAACCAAGACCCACCAAAGCTGACTTCCAGTGCCTTCTGTGTGTTTCCATAGTTCGAGAATTATTTGCAGAGAAAACGTTTTTCTAGTGGCAATGAAGCAATATAAATACTCCCAACAGGAGGTTTGAGGAGCCACGCAAATAATTGTTCAGAGTTGGTTACCTGGTGCATAGATGACGATGATGATGAAGCTACGTAGTGGGCAGCCAAAGGCAATGCAGTTAATCCCATGGTTGTACTCTACTTATATGCTCCCACATATATGTTCCACACCTTCATCAACCCGTATTCACCAGCATAGCGAAGCACGGTCAAAAACCGCCCATGACCTGCGTGGCTTGGCGAGGCCCTCATCCAGCAGTGGATGGACAAAGAACGGCCTGCGAATGCAACCCGAGATGATGGAGCGAGTGCATTTTGCTTCTCGAGGGAACGTTGCTGTCGGAGGGACCATGCCCTTTATCATCAGGGCTACTCTTCCAACTTCTTCGTCAGGCCAGAGACTTTTCAATCACCCCTTAAATCTCCCTACAGATACAACTGCTAACACTTGCCACTGCTTCCAACATTCCGCCTGGCTTCACTCGAGGGAGCACATTTCACCGCGGGCAAAATGCAGTGCAGTGCCGCATCTACGTACGTACGTAGGGATCAGTTTAACACGTAGGCTTTCGCGACCAATATTATTCACAATCAACGTTTTTGGGTTTAGATCGCGTTATTTATAAATGTGCCGTAACCCTCCACCACCCGACACGGCCAATCTGTAAAAAAAAGTGTCACGTTGACAAAAGACAAATAGTTCACTGCTTTAGCCCACCGGTGTGTTGAAGCGTGAAACCACAACATTTACAACATTTACAAAAACGTTGATTATGAGTACGTAGGGATGTTGAACTTCTATCGCACTGCACGTAGCCAACCGTGCCGCACCCACGTTGGCCTGTTTGCGTGTTGCCGAGCAATTCCACTCTGTGGCTCGACTCACAGCCAGAGGCACGCGTGGCTCTACTCGGTGATGTCGTTCGATGGTTTCATTTTTCTCCTCTCCCTTCTGTACAAACGTTGTTGGGCGCTGAACAAATGTCCTGTTCTGGTCACTGAAGCTTCCCACGATAGTCCCACGTGCTATGCTGGTCGCTTACACCCGGAGCTGGCGTAATCATAACTTGAGTGGTTCCTAGGTCTTCGTCTGACCAATTACCGGTGAATTATGGAAAATTAAAATCTCTCCAGTGTGCGCCTGCAGTCACCCTGAACAGACGATGCAACGTATAATGACGCAATGCTCGATCCACAAATCCGAAGGAGACATCACAGCGATACACTCCGCTGCTTCTGACACGGTTATCTGCCTTAACCACCTGAATGTGAAATTACATCTACATCAGTTGTACGAAAGAAAAAGTCGTGAATTATGTGGTAACTATTTGAAATTAGTGGGTTAATCAAGTAGTTCACTCTTATGTATGTATGTATGTTGAACTTCATTCGCACCATACGAATCGGAGGTGCGGGGGCAAGGACAACAAACTAAACACAATAAGCAGTTCTAAAGAAATGAGTTTTAAAATCTGATGATTTAAAAGTGCATAGCTCCAGTGGCTTCCTAACATCGGAAGGAAGAGCATTCCAGACGGCTGCAGAAGCGCGTCTGAAAGCGCCGTGCGATGCGGCGCCCGCCGTCTTTGTTTGACGGCGAGCAGCCAAAAGCCACTGCTGCGATGATGCCCGGAGTTTGCGTGATGGTTATAAACCATCACGCGATGGCCGCACGAATACATCGGTAACACGACCTAAGCTGGTACCAATTTCTCCTCTGGCTTAGGGAGGAAATGACAAAAGCCGCTTTCTGCCTATCCCTGGAAGATTACACTCCCTACAGTTATATTCCACGCCAGCCTGTAAACACTGTAGAGTAAAACTCCCCGTATCCGCGGTGATAATGTGCGAGGGACGAACATGTTACCCGCAAGCTCACTCCACCTATCCATACACACACACACAAATATCGAGGGTGATCACGGATACCGTTTCCTATAATAAACACTTTACCCTCAGCGTTTGAAAGCAAAAAGTTGGAGGTACGTCCTATGATCCGGTAGGTGTGTGAGTGTGTGGGTAGGGGAGGGTACGGGTGGGGGAGGGGGACACCCAGCACAAGTTTGAGGTGCCTTTCTCTTGCTGGAGAATCTTTTAATTCCGGAGAACGCAGCAGCGGGGTGAATTTGTCGCGTGACTTCACCTATTCGCGAAAAATGTGCGAATTTTAGGAATAAAAGGGCGGGAGATTAATGAGGTTTTATTTTTTGTGGAGACCTTCGGCTCCCGTGGGTAATAGGATTTTTTTGTGGGCGATCGGGTCGCAAGACAAGAGGAGCTCGAATCTGATCATGCGACCTATTTCACCGAACCGCCGTGACTTGTGTTTATCTCGCCAGCTTTGGCGCCGCAAATCCCTCTTAAGCCGTAAGAGAACGCCGTCGTCATCGGTCGGTTGTTGTTGTTGTGAACAGTGCTTTCTTTGTCACTTGAGGATTTTTTTGTTCATTATCCCAAATTCATTCCCACCACCCCACACCGTCCGCCCTCACCGAACACCGTTTCGGTTTTTAAACTCACCGTCCGCTGTTTGCGAAGGAACCCCCGATCCCAAAAATTGCTCCGCCGTTTGCTCGGTTAACTCATGCCGCTAGACAGCATCGGTCTGGAAAGACAAGAGATGTGAAGGCACGGAATGGCCGGAGTTCTCTGCTCATGTTTTTCTCAAAGCGCTCGCCCGGCCCTCCCAACGCCATCCTCCAGAGGCACGGCCGTTACTCGTTGAATAAACACGGATCCATGGCTGGACGCAGTGTACGCAACGGGCATAAATTTTACCACAGACCGCAATTTATGTATTTTTATCCACGTCGTTTTTCTAACGTCTCCCACTCCCCCACCCCACCCCACCGGGTGACGCTATTTGGGGGCTCGGAGCGAACGACCGCACGACGATTCGCACAGAGAGACAGAGAGAGAGAGGGGGGAGGAGGAGGAGGAGCGTGGCGTTGCGGCACTGCGACCACGAGCCGCCGCTGCCGTCGCGCTCGCCGCCTGCGATGCCACCCGCGGCCACCGCCACGCGGCCGTCGTGCTCGTCACGTGGAGCTCACCCCCGGCGCCGCGTGACCAGTTTGGCGGAGGGATTATAATTGTTTGAACGGCGCCGTTGTTTTATTTTTGGTTGTTTATTTATTTTGTTCAAGTCGAGTGCTGCGTCAACAGGGGGGGGGGCAGAGTGTGACTTTTCTTTTTTTTTGGGGGGGGGGGGGTGGTGGTGGTGGGGGGTGGAGATGTTAAAGCGCCCCCACAAAGTGAAAAAAAAAATTCCGGGACGCTGGATTTTTCTCGCGCGTCGGCGCCAGATGTCTCCGTGGCCGCATTTGGCATCGAAACTGAATGTGGATGACGGAGGGCGGTGCCGCCGTCGCCGCCACCGCTTCGTTGAAGCCTCCCAGCCCCGCGCAGCGCTACTCGAGCGCTACCCGCAGCGCAAGCCACGCGATTGCCATCATTTTGTTTCGCTCCGCACAAGGGGGCAGTGCTGTGGTCAGAGGCGCTGGGCTGACGATCGAAAAACGGTGGTGGGAAGGCTCAGGTCCTGGCTGCGAGCCAACTCGGCTGAATTAAAAATAAAAACAAAAACTTCGTGGACATTTTTTAAGTAGCCATCCTACGGACGGAACGCTACTTGCCATGGAAATGTGGAATTTCCACGATTGGTTCAGTGCTGCTGTTGATGGAGATGAGTGTCACCCTGCTACTTGCTCATTGGTCCATGGATGGAGACTGTGGTTTCTTTCTTTTTTCCCTGGCTTAAAAGGTGACAATAAATGTCACCAGTGGGATTGTAAAACAACGTCAAGACTTGGGATTGGCTATCAAACAGAGGGTTGCCGCCTGCCCTGGCTTTTTCGAAGACATCTTATTCATTGAGGTAGTTGGTCCTGGCAAATCTGAAAGTGTTCACCATGACTTTAAGAGTTTCCGTGTTTTTTTGCGAGTTGCGGAATCGTACACCACTCACGACATTGCGATCGCATGCAGTTCTCCCCTCTCGTGGTGTTGTGGGATGTTCTTCTGTCCACGATGTGTCCTTGTTTTTTTATGTGGAGCCTCAGAGGCCAAAGAAGTAGCCCCGTTTTAAAACCGCGGAAAAGTCCAGCCCTTAGTTCGCAGCCGTGACTCAGTGTTACACGGGGGGGGGGGGGGGCGTTCAACGTGTCACAGCTCATTGTGGAAGTGGTGAGAGCTTACATAGTCAACATTTCACTGGCTTGTTTGAGAACAGAGAGAAGTGGGTGTCCAAGGGGTCAAAGTTAAGGTCTCTGGATGCGTGACCTCACTTCCCGACTCTCTTTATTATGACATTCGTGAGAACGGAGTTCAACGAGCCAGGAATGAGGTCTAAAGTAAACAGGTTCAGTTCAAACAAGCATTGAAGAGGAGGTCTGGGTACATTCTCCTTCGCAGGTGGATGGCCATGTTATACAAGCAGTATTCATAACAATACGATTTTGGGGGTGTTAGTCATGGTGCAACGGTTAGCGCACTTCGCTGTGAACCTGACCGACCGCGTTCGATTCCCAGCCAGGGCTAACATCGGCGGCGGGGGTTAAAATTACGGAGCCGCTTTGGGGCCCCCGCCTTTTGACCAAGCCACACTGATCAGCGTGGGGGAGGGGGGGAAGTATGGTCAAAGAACCCCCGTGACTCTGATGGCATTGGCGAGGCCTTCATACAGAAGTGGTTCAACAAAGGGTTGGTAAAACAAACACAAAAACAATTGACATTGCGTGGGTTTCCTCCTCGACGAGTCTACCGTCAATGGGTAATGTGACCACAGTGGTGTGGTTAGGGGTTAAAGCGCAGCAACATCCGACCACATGAACCCCCGCCATTGCTTGTCCAATGGCCACAAACGTTTTGGGAAAGCCCATTAAAACGCCAAACCGAAAGCCTTCAAGGTCAAGTTGGGGAAGAAATGCATTGTGGGTGTAATGTTACATCATTTCATTAAGACGCGTATTCTTAAACCCAAGATACATACATCGAATCACGTTGAAGAAATTCGTTTATATATCTTATATATAACGGGGGTTCAAATCACCCCTGCTAATCCACACGAAGCCCATGACCAAAGTGACCCTAAATGCAGTCGATCATCAGACTTCAGAAGCTCAGCGGGGTTGCGTCTGGATTGTACTTGGATGGTTGACAAGGTTTAACAAGGCTTGCCAGGTGTTGTAGGAGCTGGGTTGCAAGATGTGGCCAGGAAATGGTTGTGCCGAGTATTACTGCTGTGTGTCCGTCCTGGGTTCTCTCTCCGGGTACTCCATTGGTCCTCCACCCACGACGCCAAATCCTCAAGTCGTGAAAATCGCCAAAACATCCCAATGAAGGACCCTTCTGAAAAAAGTACTGCGGTTCAGTGAGGCTTCTCCGAGTAAATAATTGGCGTTTTTTTCTCTTCTTATCGTTATTAGTATTTACAAAACAAAGCCCCTTTGGCTTACGCTACATTGCCACGATTGTGTTCAGCAGAGAGCAATATATCACCCCTGCAAACGCACAATGGCACGCTCTGTTATCAACCGCTGACAATTTCCAACGCTCGGTAAGCCTCGCTGGGAACATTCCATCTAACGTGTTTTCTGCGGGGGGGGTGGGGGGGCGCTGGTTGAGGCTGCGACGAGAGATCAACGTTTAGAAAAAAACGCACAAGCGGAATGGCGCCTTAACGTGTTTCTCATCATCGCCGCTGCTGCCCCCGCCGCCTTCCGGCCTGATGCGGAGGCTGTGAATTATCAGAAGCTGGGAATGCATTCGGAGGGCGCGCGGCGGGAGGAAGCCGGCCGCGGGGTTGGAGATCGCGCGACCAAAAAAACCGCACGGAGCTTGAGCGGATCCAAGGCGCAGGCGCCGTGCACCGAGCGCCCGCGTAGGGCAGCGTCACCGGTCAATGTCAGTGCTCCCCCCCCCACCCACACCCCCCCGGGGGCCGGCTGTTGAATAAGCGCGCGCACGCGCGTGCACGCGCATCCTTCACATCAATCATCGCCCGCCGCTAGATGAGACCAATGGGCGTCAAAGCAGCACCGCTGCTGCGGTGGCGGAACGACGCGCGCAACCGTGCACGCGCACACACGCACGATCCGCGTGCACGTGTGCACAGACATCCGCGTGCACGTGTGCGTGCACACACACACGCATGCACGATCCACGTGCACGTGTGCACAGACATCCGCGTGTTCACGCAGCTGCACAAGCACCAGCGATGCATTAGACAAAGACTCCCCGTGCTTTAGCCTCCGAGGCTGCATGGAGGCAGGCGGGCTCGTATTAAGCACGGCACTGTTGAGGGCCAAATTCTGCGGTGTGATTTTTGGGTTTACACGGCGCATTGTTCCGTACGATGTCCGACGTTTCGTGGTGAAGTATGGCCAAACCACCCTTGTGACCAACACGGGGGTCTTCATCCTGCAGTGATTAACAACACTAACCTTCGCATTCAGCATATTAGTAGATGAGTAATACATATATGAGTGAGTCCTTCTTATCATCCTTAAAAAATATATTTCATGCATCACATCACACCACACCACATTAAATAGGGCCTAGGGCTTTGTTGCAGTCCCGAAAGTTGGATAACTTCACGCATCCCCATGCAAACGCTTTTAATCCCTGAAGGCAGGAGCAACCGAACAATATCTTTCATCCTCCCAACGCCGCCGCGCGAGCTCTCGGGTCGTGCCTTTGGGCACGATGGCCGACGTTGTCGCTGCACGTGTCGGGGGAGGCTTCTTCGTTGGGGAACTGCGGAAGCTTCGGGAGCTAAAGAATCTCCCGGCAGGTGGAGCGTAAATAGCGCGACGTGTCGGAGCCTGTCATCCAAAAAGGTCATTCCGGTTCAACTCGACCACGTTCGCAAAAACAAATTCGCTCGCTTCGCAGAGACGGAGAGAGCGGTGGAGGGGGGGGGGAAGCTGGCACACGCGGGCAGCCGCACGTTTTACAAACTTACGACGTATAAAACATTGATACTTATTTTATTTCTTTTGTTTTGAAACGAACATAAAAACATTGACACGCGGACACGCCGACTTGGAGAGAGCGCGGTAACTCAACTTTGACTCGCCGGGGGGGGGGGGAGAGGGGGGGGGCGGGCTTTTAGATTTATATCTGTAAAGCCTCATTTTTAATTCATGCCTGCCACTCCCCACCCCTCCCGATAAAAGCGGACGCATCAGCACAAACGGCGATTGAAACGCTGAGAACCTTTACGACGACGACGACGACGACCCAAGCGGCACAAATAACGTCCAGCAGATGAGAGCCAAGGGCTGGAAGTTGGGTGGGCCCCCCCCCCCCCACCGTTCCCCATCACGATAGCAGCCAGGGACCACTCAAAGGAATCATGAAAAAGCGAGAGGTGCAGCAACAAAAACCGGGGGGGCACGAGGTGAGCCCGCTGTGTTTCCTTGTGTAAAACGACAACAATGTTTAGTTATCTGGAGCAGGTAAGGCCCCACTGAGCTTACTGTGCAGCTCTTTTTGGGAAGCGACCTGGCCACCACTCGCGATCGCTCGCTCGACCAAGCCGCTTATCATCGCGCGTGAACATTTTTACAGCGGCCGAATACTCTAAACGCAGGTTTCTAAATGTGGGGGGGGGGGGGAAAGCGGAGTGCCCGGAGGATAAAATCCACGCGACCACGGGGAGACAGGCAAACTCCAGATATACAGCAGGCGTCAGGGTCGGGATTGAACCCACGGCCTCCTGTATACCAGGTGAGGTAGTTAACATCTCCTCGCAACCGTGGTGCCCTGCCTACTAGATATCTGTGATCAAGTGCTTAATAGCTCATCGGATTCCTCCAGCATAAAGATTCTGATTCTGGTAAATAGGGGACAGCAGTGTTGATCGGCAGGCCGCGTGTGGTGGGGTAAAGTGTGGGTGCTCCCGGCCCATCCAAGATGTTCTGGCCAGCGTGGAAGAGTAGGCCAAAACGCCCTTTCGAGGGGCTGTGTAGATCTGCCTCGAGTGGAGGGCCCTTTCTGCCAGCAGTGCCACGAGAAACCAGTTGCAGGGCTGCATCTTTGCCTTATACCTTTTTATCATCTCGGAAGCTGGCGGCCACGCGCATGTGGGGAGGAGCGGTGGCGCAGCGGTTAGCGCCGCGCTGCGCTACAAACCCGGGTGGCTTTCCGCTCACGGCCACCAACACCGGTGACGATTATCTGAACCAATTACGGGTCTCCCCTAGGTCGACTCTGCCTCAAACGAGTACATGGTGCTGTGTGTTAACATCGCCACTGGAGAGACAAAGACGGCTGGACCTGGTGCTGGACACCTACCCCGTCGTGTGCCGTGCCAGCCTTCGTAGCTTTTGCTTGCTAACGGCACTTGCCCCAACAGTCTGTTGAGGCTACACGGGGGACCCTATGTGTTTGTGCGCGCGTGTGCGGCGCGCGGTAACGGCTCCTCGCGTCCGCGGTCGTGTCGTCGATGGTCAGGACCCTGCAGCCGGAGCCCGTGCCACAACGGCGGCAAGTGCGAGGTGCAGGCGATGGGGCGCGGGGACTCCCTGGAAGAGCCGTTCCGCTGCTCGTGCGCGCCCGGGTTCAAGGGAGATCTCTGCCAGGAAGGTACGACGGTGGCGGCGACGATGACGCGACATGACGTCACTGCCGTGATGACGAAGGCGACGATGACGACGACAACTCGACATTACGACGATGCCACGACGATGACGACAATGACGGCGATGACGACGACAATGACGATGATGACGACAATGACGACGATGACGACGACAACTCGACATGACGACGGTGCCACGTTGACAATGACGTCACGACAACCGTGCCATGATTATGACGACGACGATGCCACAACGATGACAACGGCGACGTGCCAACGCCACCGAGCCAATCCTCACTTTTCATTTTGTTGGTTTTGTAATTTTTCCTGAAATTCTATCATGCCACTGATGAAGTGTTCCGTTAAGATTGTTGCGTGCGAAATGCGTTGGGGCTTTCTCTTGGCTTGCATTTGCACTGAGCAGCATCTTTTTTTTTACCGCGGTGTACATTCGAGGACACAATGCTGCCCATGAACGTGAATTTAGTTGTGAGTATATTAACGCCCCCCGCCCCCACGAGTAATGATGGAGTGGCAGCCGAGGGACGGATCACATCTCAGTGCACGTGCAATTAGGAGATGGAACGATGAAATTAGTTCACGTGCAGGGTTAGGGTTGCTATGTTGCATCGCAGAGCCGTGGGAGGTGGCGACGGTTTGGGGCGGCCTTCATCCAGCTGTGGATTCATCGCAGCCGATGCTGACGATGGATCGCGCAACGGATCGCCATCCCTCGCATCAGCTGCATGAGCATCCCCATCCACGCGGGGCTTCCCCTCGCCGTGGGATTTTGGCTCCACCAATGCACAAAGGACCGTCCCCTGCCCCGCGTGAACAATGGAAGGCACCGCGCAGATGAAGCCCCTTCATCAACTGCAGTGGCCGGGAGGGGCGATGTGAGTGGGGTGGGGGCGGTCGACCGCTCACGACAACGGCGGCGAGACAAAGGAGCTGACAGACTTGTACTCGGGCGCTTTGTTTGTCAACGGAGCGACTTGCCAATGTGGGTGCATCGCACGCCACACGGAGTGAGCGAAGGCGGACGCACACGCCGGCGCTGACAGACGGGCGTCCGCTGGAGCCGGGGGGGGGTCGGCATCCTGCGGCCCCCGGAGCGGCATGCGGCTGTTCATGGGCTGCTTCGTGACGTCGTTTATTGAGGACCACCGGCACCTCGGATTCATCACGTGCATTGCGGCTCTTGAAATGTTGAGGTTTTTTTTTTACAGAATACGAAAGCAAGGGCTCTTCTTGTTATTTTGGTGGCCGACCCCTGCACTAGAGGGAGCTCGAGAGAGCCTCTGTGGGAGGGTGCATTGGCCTTCTCTTCCACGCCGATCAGTCAGCTTTGACGCTGGACTCTCTGGTGTTCCCCTTTTCTGCTGCTGGCTTGACGGCGGTGGAGGGGAATTCTTAAAAAGACTTGCCCCAATGTTTCCCCTGCTGCTGCTGCTGCCGCTGCCACCTGCGGAGTGGCATTGAACCGACACCCTTCGGATTGCAAGTCCGGCTTTACCGTGCGTGCCATGTGGGCATTAAAATATTATCGCTTCCAATGAAGTTAGTGCAACTCTTTTTATTTGCGTGTTCAAGCGCCCGATTCGCCCAAACCTTTCAAGCAGTTGGCCGTGCAACGCCCGCGGGTGATACTTAATCAAAGCTTAGCGACTCTTTCACGCGCTCGCTCCATCGCAGCGACGTCGCTCTTCCGGACGAAAGCTGCCACCGGTCGTACGCCCCGACAAGCCCCGCGCTAACGATGCCCGGGCTCTCACCGCGCATCCCTCGCATGTCCACACACGCAACGCTACCTTTGAACTGCAATGCAGGGAAAATCACCCGCGGGTCTCTTTTGAGTGTTGCTGGGATTGCTGGGCAACTCCCAACTCCTGCCGCCACCTACCCTTGCCGCCCCCCGTGCCCGAGGCACTGGCACCAGTTTGTCAGGAAGTGTTTCAGTTCACTCCGTCCACCAACAGCTGCTCCTCCAGTACAGGAGCCGATGTGACACTCAGCGTTGTCGGTCCAGGGTGGGGAACAGCTGCCATCAATGTGAACGAAACTAAACCTGGAAGAAACGTTAAGCGCCACACGGAATTACTAACGGCGCGATGCGTTAGCGGTATTGTATGTATGTTGAACTTCTTTCACGCTGTACATAGCCAACCGCGCTAATCGTAGATGCGGGGGAAGGACTAAAAACTAAACACAAAAAGCAGCTGAGAAGAAATACGTTTTCAACCGAGATTTAAAAGTGCATAGCTCCAGTGGCTTCCTAATATCGGAAAAAAGGAGAGCATTCCAGACAGCGACAGATGCGCATCTGTAAAGTGCTATGGACCTACTGCTGCTGCTGCTGCTCCGTGTGAAATCCACTCAGCTTAGGAGGGCAGAGTGGGGTTTTCCATCTGCAGCCCCGGTGACCTGGAACGGTCTCTGCCAACTGAAGTCCGCTCAGCTGTGACAATCGGTCGTTTTAATACCGGACTCAAAACATTTCCTTTCACTTGTGTTTCATTTAATTTAGTTTCAAATGTATCTGTGCCATCCGCGTTTTTTGTCTCGGCCCTTTTAATGGTTGAATATGGCAGGTTACAACCTAAAACTAAACTGTTTTTTTTTTTTACCAGGCAATCTATCGTTTGGCCACATCACTTGGCCACGGATGACAGCTCAACAGAGTGGCTTATCACGTGGATATTTCTAGCAGCCAAATACTCTAAAACGCACGTTGATTCTAAATATGAAGAAAAAAAATCAGAGGACCCTGAGAAATACCAATGCGAACCCATGGGGAGAGAAACACGAAAAATCCAAATATATACAGGGATCAGGGTCGGGTTCGAACACGTGACCTCCTGCATACCAGGCGAGGTCAAATCTTGGATCGAGCTCGCAGTCAGACGTCTCCGAGCTCCGAGTGTGAGCTCCTTGTCCACAGTTGACTCCGTGTGCTACATCCTGATGGTGGGGAGGGACCACGGTGAGTCCCGCTTTGTTGGAACACATTGGCCATGCTCTGGATAGACCCCCCCCCCCCCCCCCCGTGGCATGAGAATGCGGAATTTCCACCACTAGCTCAGCGCAGCCGACAGGCGTCCGTTGCACGTTATTGTTGCCGGTTCGTGCAAAAAGGCACTTAGGCGTTTCGTTTGACGTTCGGTTCACGAGTTTATATCATCCTGAGAGGGGAGGTGAAAACATTACCGCTTGTAAAAACGGAATGACGGCCAGTGTGAGAACACATTGTTCACGCTTCCATGGGCATTATTCACAATTCTGAAACTTGACTCTGGCACCAAGCCAAAGTGTATGTTCCTTATATGGGTTCCCATAGCAACAACGCTGTGTGAACCGGAATTATATAAATCGGATCTGTTGGAGTAATTGATCTTTAGTTTTATAATAACTCTTCAAGATGTTTCCTACCAGGTTTACGTTTTTTTTTTTGTATCAGGGTTGCTGAGCACAGACCCAAAACGCCAAGCGGCCTACACCAAGCGACAAGATAAAAGTTGCACTCCAAAGTATTTCACGTTTCTTGATCATGCTAAGCTTTGCTTCGTTCTCGTTTGCTAGGCCTGCTGGATAGTTCGGAGATTAGGCTGGCTAGCTATGAGATGATTATACATTCGTCTTTTCAATGTTCACGTTTTAAGCTTGCGAGTTGTCACTTACATTATTGAATTCGAGGGGGGGTTTTAATCACCGGATTGTGGAAGGATTGTATCGGCCTGTGAGAATGCACTGGCCCACGGATGTGGAGTGGCTCCAGGTCAGTTGGACAGCGAGCTCCATATCGGGTTGTCGTAACTACAGGTGACATGTGTGCACGTGTAAAGCCACTGGATGTTGGGTCCTCTCCCCTTGGCAGGCAGTGTGAGGGATGCTTGACCGTAACGTCATCACGCGCGTCAGTGCAGTTTGGTGAAGGCGGGCGACAAGGACGTGAGCATTCAAAGCGCGGCACAGCAATGACTTTTGCTCCAATGCCCTCTGCTGCCTGCCTCCTAGCCACACAGCAGCCTCTTCAACAACCCAGGCTGTGTGGCGGCTATCCAGGCTCAACTCTGCTCACCATTCCGGGTGATTTGTGATGAAACGACGGGGGGGGGGTGGGGAGCGACAATGCGGAAAGCGGAAGACAGAGTTGAATGCACCTGTGGGAGGACGTGCTGGCAAGGAAACCTGGGGTGGGACCCTACTGGCTACACGGGTCTGGAGCATGACGATGCTGCATCGGTCAGTGTAGAGTTGACTACGCGGACTGTGCAGCAGAGTCATCAAGGAGCAGGGTAAACCATCACGCGAACAACTCCGGTCACCATCCTGTCAGCAGCGGTGGTGGCTTTTGGCTGGCCGTCGAACAAAGACGGTCACCGCTATCGCGCGCTTTCAGATGCGCTTCTGCGGCCGTCTGGAACGCTCTTCCTTCCGATATGTATTAGGAAGCCGCTGGAGCTGTGCACTTTTAAATTATCTAGATTGAAACTCAATTTATTGAGAACTTCTTGTTGTGTCTAGTTTGTTGTCCTTCCCCCCCGCCGGCACCTCCGATTGGCACAGTTGGCTATGTCCGGCGCGAATGAAGTTCAAGATACACACATTACACACTCGCTTCTGTCACTCAACCCGTGGGGGGGGGGAAACCGGTTCTTCTGGGATTTCTGCTTCTGTTGCCCAGAGCATGGTGAAACTCATTGTTACTGCAAATTCCGCCAGCAACCCATTCATTTCGAAGCGAGCAACAGTTTAGAGGAGACACGATGGAAGAATCCACCGAGAGAGGAAGACTTCGTCACAATTCTGATGAAGCTGGCCGTTGTCATCGCGAGCTGAACGTCACGCTCAAATCGTGAGTGTGGTGGGTTTAACTCTCGGACACACAACCGGTGTGCTCAACTCGTCACGAATCGTCACGTTTTGTTTCCGTGGCAAACCTTGCCGAGTGGCCGCGTCGGGTGGTGGCGAGTTTAACGACGCGTTAATATTCACGTGATCTAACCCCCCCCCACCCCCCCCAAAAAAACCCCCTCTTTGTTATGGCCAATGGAAGCGTGTCCTTCGGCACGGGCATCTCTGGGTGCTGCTCACGTTCCATTGGCAGCTGTAGGCCAGCGGTGGAAATTCCACATTCCAAAGACAGACCAATATCACCACATGCCCAAGCGATATTTATTGACTTGCAAAAAGTGTGTATTACACTGTGCGCATGATTTACCGCCTTAACCTCACGGAAGACATTTATGAATACAAAATAAATAGCCATGGTCTCGGGTTTAATGCTCTATTTATAAAGCTTACACAGTGGGGGGAAATAACCTGCTTCCTTGAATCCTCCGATAGCTTAGAGGGCTAAGTGATGAGAATAAGGATTACAGCCGACTGGATTAAACGGAGGGAAACTGTACACGGAGCATCCCGTGTGTGCGCAACGTGGGCACTGCGCGTTCCTTACGCGTAGCGATGACGTCCACGCCGCCCGCTTCCCAGCAAACGTGAAACGTCGGGTCAATGTCGGACGAACGGTTACAACTGGGTTCTTTGCTCTGCGCTGCCCGATTTTGGAATTTCCCGCTTGCTGTGCGCCTGTTAACGTCACTCGTCGAATCATGTTGAGGACTCACATCGCGATCCCGCGCTACGAACCCCAGCCGCCAGAGTTCGATTCCCGCCTACACCAGGTGACGATCATCTGAACCGGTCCTTGCGCCTCCCCTAGGTCCACTCGGCCTCAAATGAGTACCTGGTACAGTGTGTAAATATCGCCAACTGGGGAGACAAAGGCGGCCAGGCGTGGTGCTGACCACCCATACCCTCGTGTGCCGTGCCAGTCTTCGTAGGTGCTACTCGCTAACAGCACTTGCCCCAGCCGTCTGTTTAGGCTACACGGGGGATTTTTGTCTGTGTGTGTGACACGTGTGCGACACGTGTTTAGGAAGCATTAGCGTAGTGAATTCAGGGCACCGTGCTGTTCGATTCCAAGCCACAGCCAAGTATAAGTGGCGAGTGATATCACAACCATTTCTGAGTACTCTCTTAGGTCGATCCAACCTTTAATTATATACCTAATGCAGTCTGTAAATATCCGTATTGGAGACACAAAGACGGCCAAGCTTGGCACTGACCACACCAGGTTCCTTGCTAACAGCACTTGCCCCAACAGTTTGTTGAGGCTCATAATCAACGTTTTTGGGTTTAGATCACGTTATTTATAAATGTGTCGTAACCCTCCACCATCCGACACGTGCCACGTGACACTTTTTTACTGATTGGCCGTGTCGGGTGGTGGAGGGTTACGACACATTTATAAATAACGCGATCTAAACGCAAAAACGTTGATTATGAATAATATTGGTCGCGAAAGCCTCACACGTGTTAAACTGAGTCTGTTGAGGCTCTACGGGGAGATCTTTGGTCTTTCGTGGGGATCTCATCACCGACCGCTCTCCTCACTCGCAGGGCCCTGCAGCTCGAAGCCGTGCCACAACGGCGGGCAGTGCGAGGCGTCGCTCGGGGTGCGCGGAGACTCCATCGACGAGGAGTTCCACTGCACGTGTCCGAGGGGCTTCAAGGGCCGACTCTGCACAGACAGTGGGTGGTGGCGCTGCACTCGCCGCGACGGCCGAACTCACGGCTCACGGGCCCGCGTGTCACATGGCCCACTACTTTCACTTCGTACCGACCACTTCCAAACGCCCCACACAAACGATCATTTGATGTCACCGCCAGAGCATCTTGGCCGCACTAATCGGGTTCTAGGGGGGGTTATTTTTGAAGACCTGGCAACAACGCGGTGTTTCTAATTGTAGTGCACTCAAGTCGCTTATGTCACCGCAAGGGCCCCCTCGTATTCGGTCGAGACGCACGCTATTTCCTACATTATTAATGGGTGACGAGCGGAGCGCCGGGTGGCTAAAGCACAGCAAGTTGGCACAGTAGGGGGCACAGGTGGTGCATCAGCCAGTCATCTCGGTCATCTTTGTCAGTCGACCCGTGGCAACTGGGTCTGCCCCGTGACCTCCTGCCAGCGGGCGTTCGACACTTCACGTGGCCTCAAGGTGCACATGGCCTGGCACAAGCGTCGTGGTGACGTCACCGCTACTTAGTGGCGAATGGCGGTTGTTGTTGAGTTGAGTTAAATGCACGGCCCGCCTAAGGTATTTGAAAGTCCTGTTTGGCCCTTGGTAGGACAATGTATGGTACCCCAGCGCTAAGCCAACACCAGCGCTGCGCTGAGGTACAAGAGGTCAGTAGGTTTCTAGGTGTTTCTGGGAATTTGGGGGGTTTTTTGGGATGGGTTTGATCAGTCGGTGAGGCTACACACTTGGGGTGTGAGACTGCATCCGTTCATAGGTTGTAATACATTATTTCACAAACAATAAATCCATCAAAACGACGTGTCAGGATCTACGATTTAACGCAAAATGATATGCTCGCGTTGTATTTTGGGCTGCACAATTGTTCAAAACGACAGACAAAGCACAATTAATACCGATCAGATGGTAAAAAGTGAAAAACATAATCTACTTCAGATTGGAACCATGACTAAAAAACATGTCAGTACGTGGGATCACTGAGGCTGATTTGTTCCAACCATTAGCGATGTGATCCACATAGCCCGATACACATTCCTGTGTTTCCATTCCCCCGCCTGAGGCACATCGAAGCAAAGTGGCCCTTTTGCTGCTGGAGCTTGCAAGACATGATAACGCCTCCTTTTACATATTTGTAATGAGTAAATGTATATTTCTACACAACCCATCGGCTGCACAGCCATTCTCTGAGAGTGCATTTTATGAGCAGTGCTGGTTCAAAAAAAGCCAACTCTGTGGACCGTTTTAAACATTGAGGCTCTCACCGGCAGAGTCGGGCTCGCTTGAACAAATGCTGGTGGCAATTCTGCCCCATTTTTATCGGCATGGGTCCTCTTTGGAAGAGATTGGCGAGGCATGGATCTCAGGAAATCTCTGCATCAATGACAAGAAGTCTGTGCTCCTCATCATTGTGTGCTTGTTTTAGTGGAATAATTGGCGAGCCCATATTGCTGAGAAAAAGTTACACGCTCAGGATTTTATATTATTTTCCACCTCACGTCCAAGTAAATTATGCCACGTCACATCAGCTTAAACTCAGTCTTTAATCCCAGTTAAGTTTTTTGTTTAAAAAAAATCGGGCTCACTGGGTTGACAGAGCTGTTTAAGTACATCAAGAAACGCATTATGTTCATCATTAAAACTTCAGCAAACATGCCAAAGCAGTGGGCTAATGTTTCAGACAATAGCCCTTCAATATACCCACGCAGCACTAATGAGAACGCTGACGATTGTTTTATGATTTGCACGTTTAATTAAGCTGCTGCTAACAGTGACTGGCACAAAACAGACAACACGAACACCCAAAAACGTACTTCACGCTCCAGAAACGCGAGCAATTGTTTGACTTACCATTGGCTCAACCGGACAATTGGCAGCTCCTATTAGGACGGTTGGCTACGTACGGTGTGAAAGAAGTTCAACATACATACATACATACGACCAGTTTGCACAGCCTCCACACATGTGCAGGCAGCGCAAATGTCCACTCAGGCACATGGGGCCAGGCTACAAAGAGGGGGCTGGCGGTGGCATCGGACAAGTGGGCCCCATTTAATTCCTCGCACAATGGCCCATGCCAACTACGATGGTTCATGCCAACCACGATGGACAAACCATAATGGTCCATGCCAACCACAATAGTCCAATCACGATGGTACCATGCCAACCACAATAGTCCAATCACGATGGTACCATGCCAACCACAATAGTCTAATCACGATGGTACCATGCCAACCACAATAGTGTAATCACGATAGTACCATGCCAACCACGCGACGCCACTGCCAGGAGCAGCATTAGAGCAGTACGCGTGGCCAGTGCCGGGGGAGGGAGAGCTGTGTTCAAACTAACGCGCGTTTCTCTCGGTGTCCCGTCAAGACATCGACGAGTGTCTCGACAGGCCGTGTCAGAATGGTGGCATCTGCCGAGACCTCAAAGGGGACTACACCTGCGACTGCCCGGCCGACTACACCGGCAAGAACTGCCAGCTGCGTCAGTATCCCACGTTCACGCACACCAGCACCGAGTTTAATCGGAATCAGAATTGTTTTATTTAGACTGGAGGAATCCGATGAGCTGTGAAGCTTATGTTTTTTCACGGATGTCCAGTATGGGCGGGTCAGCGAGTTACAACAGCAAACAATGCAAAATAGAGGTAATGGAGAGCAAGTCACTAAATATAAGTAAATAATAAACACTTTCATTATAGAAGCCCGATTGATCAAAATTTGGCAAAGCAGCAAAACAACAACAAAACAGTCCCAGACCACACCAAGACAACACCACACAGCAATAGTGGTCCCTCAGTACAATGGCACATTAACATTGAACTATCAATAAACAGGTAACGAAAAAGTAACAAATCCCATTTGCAAATGTGACCATTATCCAGCGCTAATCTTCCGCTTCAGGATATATTTTTTTTAAAGGAAGATTTACACGATGGCCGAGGAAGGAAAATTAAGGTAATTCCAAAACGTCGGTGCTGCAAATGGCAACGCAATCCCAGCGGAGAAGCAACTGAGGAGAGGCGCGTGGGCCCAGCGTGGGCCCAGCGTGGGCCTCACGCGGCAAAGCGACGGACACCGTTTCCGCACAACGAGCCTGGTGCCGCGTCGACGTTTCCCAATTTCTGAACTCTCTCGCCCCTCGCAGGCTGCGGGGCACCGCTGGGGATGGAAGGGGGTGGTATCAAGAGCTACCAGATCTCCGCCTCCTCCATGTACAGCGGCATGTTTGGTCTGCAGAAGTGGTTCCCCTTCTACGCGCGCCTCAACCGCAATGGTCTGGTGAACGCATGGACTCCCGACGATCAGGACAGGTCGGCCTGGATCCAGGTAACTTCACCCCGGGCGAGATGTTAACTACCTCTCTCGGTATGCAGGAGGTTGTGGGTTTGATCCCGTCCCCTGACGCCCGCTGTATATTTGAGAGTTTGCGTGTTCTCTCTCCATTGTTGCGTGGATTCTTCTCCGGTTTTTCCCTCAATGTTTAGAATCAACGTGCGTTTAGAGTATTTGGCTGCGACAAACTTCCACGTAAACGACCACTTCTTCGAGCTATCGTCTGTGGCCAGGTCGCTTCCGATTGAAACGCGCGACCGTTGCTCGTCCTCGTCGCAGGTGGACCTGGGCCGCACGATGCGCGTGAGCGGCGTGGCGACGCAGGGCGCGCGTCGCATGGGCAGCGCCGAGTACATCAAGAAGTTCATGCTCGCGTTCAGTGACGACGGCAAGACGTGGAGCGGATACCGCGAGGCGCGCTCCACCAAGGACAGGGTCAGTGAGTCGGTGTACCGCCCCCCCCTGTCTGCACAACCGCCCCTCCCCCAGCCCAGTGGGTGAGCGGTGTGAGGGAGCGGAGTGCATATGTAGTGAGTTCGACTGAGTTGCAGACGTTGACTTGGAGGCAACACGTTTATTTAACTCCCAACACACGGGGTAACTGCCCCTTAACAGAATAACAACCTATGGTGGTGACCACCAGACTAACTACACTAATTAGAACGTCACTAGCTACTACGGACCAGGACCAACTGCTCGGGTCCAGGTCCACGTGTTGGAGACTCATTGAACGGAGAACGTAGACGAAGGTTTCTTCCAGGATGAACAACAACAACAACAACCCTGGTCCCTCTGGGAACCCGGCTTATATTCTCTGCGGCGTGGCTGGCTCCGCCCTTGGCCACGACCACCTTCCAGAATCCTCGGGAAGAATCTGGCTCCTGACCACGTGACCACCCCTAGCCCCCACTTGGTCGCGTGTCCTCTTGCGTCAACCAGAGTGCCATGGCCGTTAGTAACCTCATTCCTACGGCCGGCACTCCCACACCCTGTCCTGTATGGGCCGGCACTGCACGCCAAGCGTGGTGCCATCCAGCGCTATCAATCAGCGCTCACTAGGCCCCTCTAGGGCCGGTACTGCATAGTGACATCCCGCGATGTCACTGCACATAAATTAATTTTACAATTCGGTTTCTCCCCCCTCTCCACCCCACCAAGTTCTTACAACCTTTCTCAATATTACATACTAATTTTCTGACAGAATGCCCATTATGAGCATTATTGATCGTAAAGTTGCAATGATCAGGACGCTTTACGGGAGGATTGTGTAGAGGCAAGTCCAGTTTTAAGGACTTTTTAAGTGATAATAGTACTATAAAAATGTGACATTCAATTACAAAGTTACGGGACACCGACATCACGAACATCGTAACGCCGTGAAGTTTAACGCCTTTAAAAATGACATCGCGGCAGCACCCCCCCCCCCCCCACCCGCGTAGCTCGAATCACGAGAACCGCGCTCGTCGTGGTCGCGTCCCTCGCAGATTTTTCCCGGAAACTGGGACAACTCGACGCCGCGTGTGACGGCCCTCAGCCCGTCCATCACGAGCCGCTACGTGCGCCTGCTGCCCACGATCTGCCACAACCGCTGCACCCTGCGCATGGAGCTGCTGGGGTGTGAGCTCACCGGTGAGTGCCTACGGCCATCGAAGAATGCGTGGCACACAGAGCGAGCGTGGGGTTCCTTCACTTTCCTGCTGCACGTGAAGCAAAAACAACGGCTGAACTTGTCAAAAGTAGCAGAATCCTCGCGCGAGATTAGTCTCGGAGACTCAGGGAGACTTTACCTGGAGCGTTGACATCCCCCGACCGTGGTGAAGCTATCGAGTGTGCAGGCGGTGTAACTGCACCGGGGTCCGTAGGCTGTAGGGGACTGGGCGCCAGGCTTACGACGAAGGGGGTGGGGGGGGTAGGGGAAGCGGAGATGAACAGTGGCAGGTCGGCTGGGGGGGCCCGGACCTGACGCCTTTAGACCTAGGGGATGTGGGCGGGCGGGTGAGCCAGTGGCTGTGATTGGTGGGCAGGCGTTTGTGTGACGTGACCGGCTCAAGTGCCGCCAAGACGCCTCGGCCTACATCGTTGGAGACGTGCATGTGTTTACGATCGACACGCATTGCTTCGCCGACGTCACGTTTAGGCAAACGAAGCTAACGAATCGAAGAAATGCCGTACAAAGGAGACGGGGAAAAAAAGAGCTAGAAAACAATTGGGACACTGAAAACGGGACGAACTAATAATGTGTTATTGAATTGGGTTGCACCATCGAATCGTAACAATTCATGGCATCACTGGGAAGGTTGAAATGTTACAATCCTCGTCTCCAGCTTCACAGGTTTTACAACCATGCCCTCTATTATGCCTTTCCAGCATCGCAATTATACATCGATAGTCAGACCAGGAATTCCCATTCATTAACTATTCCTTTTCTGATGGAAATCACCTTTTCCATGCATAGGGTAAACTTTGTGGCCGCATGTCAATTATCACGTGAACCAATTTCGGAACAAATGGAAAAAAAACACCGGCTTTTCCGACCGTCTTTGTTCCCTATCACCCTCAGTGCAGACAGGACCCATGAAATGGGAGCGAGGGGGGAAAAGAGAGTGAGGGAGGGATGGAGGAGAGGGAGGGATGTATGCAAGGGAGGGAGGGCGTGCGTGCGTGCGTAACGGGACAGGCGCGATTAGAGAAAGCAGGATGAGTCGCTGGAGCGTAGAGCGAGCGAGCGAAAGCAGCGAGGTTTTTACAGTGGCACTCGCGGGAGATGTGGGGCACCGGTGTAGAGGTGGCTGGAGGGGCGGACAGGGGGAGGGGAGGGGGCGCGGGGGAGGGGGGGGATTGCCAATGTCGGTTCATCTCGCCGATCCGGCGAGCGTCTTATCGGCGCGTACAGCTGCCGCCAGCCGCCTCGCAGGGAGGATTGACGGCGTTGCAATCTACACCACCCTCCTGTGTCTTCACGGACCGGTGTAACAGTCAATCGCTTTGCTTACAACTTTGCTTGCATAGTTGAAGCTCCGAAGCAGGTCGAAGTAGAATGAGCAAAACAAAGGGGTGTCATTTCCCTTTCATGGCCAGATCCGCACAAAAGGGCGCATCATTTTAAACTTCCGAGGCGCGGAAGACAGATTATCTCTTATCGCGGTGATTAAATGGCCAAAAGGCAGCTTTGGCTGCTTGATCCGGCGATGCAGCGCATTGCAAACTTTTGACTCTTGAAGATCCTTGGTTTTTCCTGTGTCATTGCTCAGATGCAATCGCCCGTCCCGTCCGTAAGAGCGGCACCCCCTCTCCCGTGGCTTCACATTCCCTTTTTTGGACCGCGCGCTGTATGACATGTAAAGCGCAGGCCCAATGTTCGGCCGTTTCACAAATTAGATTGTAGACTTGTGGGGGGGGGGGGGGTACAATCCAAGTTTAGAATCAGTTAGGGCCGAAAAGGGCACAGAAAAGCGTGTGGAAATTATCGTCAGCCATGGTTGTCCCTGGCTGGATGAAGGCCTCTCCAAGCTGACACCTATCCCCCAGAGTTCATGCATACGAGTTCCTTTTCCCAGTTGGACGTACTCTCTGACTTATGACTGCCGATCCGTATTTAGTTTCTAATTACATGTCTTGCTTTGGTCCACTTACTTTTGTTAATAATCAACACGATATCTAAATAATGTAATCCTAATTTGTAAATCTCTACTTGGTGCCTGCCTGTCCGTCCGTCGACCACCCAAACCTACCGATCGACCCAACCAAACACCCACCCATCGATACACCCACCCATGAACCCACCCACCCAACTACCCATCCAACCACCAACCAATCCATACACCCACCCAATCACCCTTCCAACCACCCACCCATCCAACCACCCACCAACCCCAGGCTGCTCAGAGCCACTGGGTGTGAAAGACGGGAGGATCAAGGACAAGCAGATGACGGCGTCTGGAGTGTTCCACACCCTGGGCCTCGACTTCTGGGGCTGGGAGCCGCACTTTGCCCGGCTCGACGCCACAGGCAGAGTCAACGCCTGGACCCCCGCCAGCTGCAACGAGCAGCAGTGGTTGCAGGTACCGTCTCTCTCCCCGTGTCCGCGTGGGGTTTTCTCCAGGCCCTCCGGTCGTACCAATGTGCAAGGCTTTCACAGTCGGGCTGCGTAGTCAGTTACAGCGTAGCTCAGGAAGACCCGGCGTCTTTGTCCACTGCTGAGGAACAGGAGCTGACTACCAATGCCGCATGCATTGAGCAAGTTTGTAATTGACACGGCGAAGCCGCATGTTCGTAACCAATGTCTTTATTAGGCCCCTGGCCTTGCTTGGCCTTGAACCTGGTGGCGAGATGTTAACTACCTCGCCTGGTATACAGGAGGTTGTGGGTTTGATCCCGACCCTGATGCCTGCTGTATATTTGGAGTCTCCGTGTTCTCCCCGTGGTCGCGTGGATTTTTCTCCGGTTTTTCCCTCCACATTTAGAATCAATGTGCGTTTAGAGTATTTGGCTGATAGAAATATCCGTGTGATAAGCCATTTCGTTGGGATGTCATTTGTGGCCAGGTAGCTTCTGAAAAAAAGAGGTATATATAGCTCAGCGGGCTTTACCCGGTAAAATAGAAATAGAAAATGTAACCCTATTCAGAAGTCCCACGATGCGGTTTGGTTCCGGCACGGCATGGTGAATAACCGGTGGGAAAACCCCTGCTCCCCCGCCGCGCACCGACTCGCCTGTGTGCGGACCACGGGGCCTCAACGACACGGCCTCTAACCGGCGCTATCCGCTCACCCCGCCACGCCAGGTGGACCTGCTGCGGCCGCGGCGAGTGTCGGGCGTGGTGACGCAGGGAGCGCGAGACCTCGGCACCGTGCAGTTCGTGCGCGCCTACAAGGTGGCGCACAGCGACGACGGCAAGAGCTGGACCCTCTACAAGGACAGGGCGAGCGGGCGCCCCAAGGTGGGTGGAAGTGGCGATGTGGGATGCGTGGCGTGGCGGAATGCGAGGCGCTCGCTTTGACTCGGAGCAGCACCGCGTCGAGGAGCATAAACCATCGTCACGCGAGCTCCGGTCGTCCTCGCAGCAGTAGCAGCAGCGGCGGCGGCTTTTGGCCGGCCATCGAACAAAGATGGTCACCGCGTCGCGTGCTTGCAGATGCGCTTCCGTGGCCATCTGGAACGCTCTTCCTTCCCCTCCCATTAGCGCGGGTGGCTACGTAGGGTGCGAAGGAAGATTAACGTGCATACACGCAGAGGTGTTGCAGCTCATCGCAAACCATTCCAGTGCCCTGCGGCAATCTAGCCAAGGGGACCATAGCAGCAGCTGTCTTGGTCCGGCGGTAAGTGGACGCAGTGCCGGCCTGCAAATGGGCATCAGTCCTGCAGCAGTACGGGGCGATGTCGCCATGCGATTTGTTCACAACGTGTGCGAGATATTTCCAACGAGGCAGATTTGGATGATAACAACAGCACACGCTGCAGAGCAGACGCCGTGTAGTATTTACGGTTAATTCAGAATTTACCAGAGTGGCCGCTGGGCTGAAACTGCAAACTTCTGCAGCGCCCCATTGCGATCCGTGAGTGGAACGCTTTGCCTCCACCTACTCTTGACAAATCCTAATTTCCGTGGATAATGAGATATTGTGGCTATCAAGTTATTCCGCTTAACCCAGCACGCCTGTTTCACGTCGCAGATCTTTGCCGGCAACTACGACAACAACACGCACAAGAAGAACATGTTCGAGTCGCCGTTCTGGGCGCGGTACGTGCGCATCCTGCCCACGGCGTGGTTCAACCGCATCACACTGCGCGTCGAAATCCTGGGCTGCGACGAGTGAGCTGGGACATGCGAGCTCCGCCAATCTGCAAGGCACCACCTCCTCTTCTTCCTCCTCATCTTCCCAAGCAGCCTCCTCGTCCCCTCTACCCCAGCCCAAGTGAATTTAACTGATACCGGGGGGAAAAAATGTATCGGCAGGGCGGGAGATATGCGGGGGTCCACATTTTTACATGGTGCGGTGGGGGGAGTGGGTGCCGCGTGCGTTTGTAAATCTTAACTCGTTATCGCAGTCAATGATTTATGCAGAAAATACTCTCGGTGAGTCTCAGAATTTGTTGATGAGGCTCCTCTCCTTTCCCGAGATGTTGGGCCCCGATTCCTGACTGGGTGTCTTGACTGTGGGAGGAAGCAGAAGTACCCAGATCAACATCCTACTTGCTGCACTACCACGAAGTGGCCACCTCGTGTCCCCCTGACACCGAGCATGCCACAGAGGCAAGCCAAGGGAGTGAACCAATTTCAGGTCGAGGTGCCTCGCCCTTATTTATTTTAGAGTGCAGCAGTTGAATTGGCCACAGCAACTTCCCTTGCAGCCGGAGAGACCGACGCAGTCTCCGGGTTCAAGGCAACTTCCCCAAATTCTTCACGCGCCAACCGTTCGCCCAGTGAAAGAGCGCGTGCGTGCGCGCGTGTGTGCATGTGTGCGTGCGCGCGTGAGTGTCGCATAAATCCCGAGCTGAAGCTGCCGTTGGGTTGCGCCTCGAAAACCCGTGACCACCGCCACCATCACCGACCCCCCTTGTTTCCTCGAGAGGGCACTTGAGCGTGCGCGTGGAGGACAGCGGAGCGCAGGGGGATGCAGGAAGGAGCAAGTTGCTGCTTCAATTAAAATAAACATTCATGGGCTTCGGCAACGACCAGACCACGCCAACTTAAAAAAAGCATTACCATGCCCTTGCAGCCTTGCAACCGTTTGCCTGCCGAGCAATCGTAAAAGTTCGTGTAGCCTCTTTGAGTTTTCGACACCTTCGCTCTCACAGAACTGGCGGCATTGGCATCCCTGCGGCTTCGGTCAATGCCAGCCCGTCAATAGCAAAACATCCACGCACCGATAATGAAGTGCCACGCGAGTTCACAATTTGATTTGCTGCTGGTGGGGCTTCAGAAAGTCCATTTGCTCGGTGGGAACACAGGCAATGTTGCGTTTGTTGCTCTGTTGAAATTACTCTAAATAAAACACGTTGTTGCTTCGAACATCAGCAGCACGAATGTGGAACCGTTACAATTCAAAACCCAAACGCAGACTCTGTTCTGCGCATGTGTGGACAACAGAATTATATTACACATTTTTGTCTTCTCACCATACAACAGAGCCACAACGGGGGCCGGGTTTTGTGTTTTTCCACCCCAGAGGTCGCGCTCCGTGCCGCCGACGTCACACGCAGCGGACGGCTCGAGCCGCATGCGCACGCACCAAATCACAGGCGGACGTCAGGGCATGTTTACACAAACGAAACACGTGATGAACGTCTACCACCACGGCATGACTCTTACTCACGATTAGCACGCTCGCTTCGGCTACGTACGACGCGAAAGAAGTTCAACGTACTTACATACGTATCTCCCCACCCCCCCACCCCGCCCCCCGATTTCAAGCGTGAAAGTGGCACCATTTCAGAGACGAAGAAATTCCATTCGGATCTCGTGCAGCCAGTGGTGCACCCCGCTGTGGCAGAGATACTCTCTCCGCAGAACTACTTCTGGAGTCAACAAAAACGTGTTTTTTCTGCGCAAATTTAGGCGCGATGATTTTTCCCCGCCGCTATTGGTGGCCAGGCTGAGACCATCGACTCACGGCACTCGAGAGCGCGGTTTAATCGCAGGCGGTTGCTCGGATTTGAACCCAGCATCTCAGGTCAAGCTGCATCAATGTATATTGGTTCCCCGAAAAATTGTTTCCCCGATGGTAATATTTGTGTCGCCCCGACTTATTTCCGCCCCCCCCCCCCCCCCCCGAGGGAATGACAGGAGTTACGGTTGCCACGGCTTGCCACGGCTTGTCGTGGTATGGCGCTAAAGGTGTCGTTATTATCATTATTATTACATTGACGAGGACACGATTAAATACAAGAATACACCGTAAGAAGACTGAGCAACTATTGTTTTTGTTGCGTATGGCAATATGTTCAGGGTCTAAAGGCCAATGTCGAGGTCGGCGAGCCACGAGAGGGCTTCTTCAGGAGACAAGCGTTTGTGTCGTTTTGATATTCCTCTGTTCAACGAGCAGAGGCTACAGTGCTTTACCACATGGGCCACAGTTGTGGTTGCACGGCCACAAATCGCACTAGTGTGGCCCGTCTTTCATTTCCCATTCGTGAAGGAGATGCACACATCGGCCTGTTGGTGCTCAGATGCGATAGATGGTTCCACCAGCGTCTCTTCGAGGAATGTAAAAAAATATCCAGGAGGGTTGAGCATCTGTTTCAGGAATTTCGTCTGCAAAGCGGCGTTTGTACCGTGGCGTTTCCGTTCAGAATTTGCATGGGTATAGTCTTTCAATGTGAAAATAAAGGGGGTACAATTATTTGGAAGGTGAGCCAGTGATCCTGGATACTGGTCCAATTGGCAGAACAAATATTCATTTCTAAGGGGGTTCTGGTTGGGTACGCGTTTCCTAGCACTGGCTTAGCTCTGATGTGGGTGCCATTAGCCCCTCTCAGCTGCCTTTGCCACCTTAAATGTACTTCTGCTTCCTGAAATGATAATTATTATATCCACACACACAGACACGCCGTGGCGTTTTTATCTTTGTAGGCCAGATTTTTTTTATAATGCAGACCGAGTGATGCATAAATCACTCGATGGATGAATGAAGGAATTAATGCACAAGTGAACTTTAGCATGATATATTAAATGGGCAAATTAATTTGATAAGTTATTGGATCACCGTAATTGAATAATGAACATTAAATTAATAAACGACCAAGTTAATGGATGATGATGATAATGATGAACAATATACTTTGTTGTAAGAGATGTAATGACTTGGGAGCAAATATTATCACCTCATTGTATCAGGCTTTGTATTTTGATAACTACAATATAACGTATAAGCACAAATAATGAATTACAATTAAAGTGTTTGTACAACTGATAATATATAGGACGGCCACTGTGGAATTGTCGCGCAACTGTACTCATGTCGCTGGCGAGTTGAGTGCTCTGTCAGTACTGTCTGGATGATTGAGAGTAAATTTAAATGAAAACCAAAACTTTCAACATTTGTGTCACCAAGTATGGAATAAGTGCGTCCTAACAATGTTAACAATCACTGCTGTAGACGATGAGTGCTTCAATCAAAAATATGATTTTCACTTTGCATTCCATTTCAATCCGCGAGCATTTATAGGCTGTCCAGTATTTAGCCAGACGTTAGTGGTGACGAGCGTGCATTTTGTCTGTCACATTAACCGAACTAGCGTAAGAACTGTAAACACTGCAGCGAACTTCAAGCTACGAATGCGTACCATCACCTGTACATCATTAAACATAATAAAACAAATATTTTTTTTGGTTTCAAATACAAAAGAAACTAAAATGATGTTGCTCAATTATTTGTCCTCCGTGAAGTTACCGACTTGTGTGTACGTGATGGCATGAATTTGAGGCTGTCACCTGTCCCGTTTATTTTTCTCACCCTCCTCAACCAGGACCCTTCTCTCTTTGAGACTACAGCCGTCCCCAATACATCTGTCCAGTCTCCCTGGGGACGTTAAAGAGTCCCAGTTGTATACGTCAGTTGTAAAGCACGGCCGCAATTGTACCAATGCTACACTCACTCGAGACGGCGCATTCACCAGGTCTACCAGTCTTTGGAGATGTGCTTTTTGTCACGATGTGCACCCAGGTGTTTTTTGTATCTCAAAGCATTGTGGCAACCCCCGAATAAATGCATCAATGAAAATACTGTATACATCCAGAAAGTGAGCAGCGCATATACAATGGCTCCTCGTTTCATCCCGTAAAGAGTATGCTTTCACGATTATTATGCTCACGATGCATGCATCGGAGTCGTACGTTCACTAATCTGATACGTTCAATTTGTCCGAATAATAATACGCACGTGATGTGTACATCTTACAAATTCGGCTAATGCGAGATGGGAACAAGTAAACCCGTAAAAACAAAGTTTTTCACTATAAATCCTTTATATGCGTGGCGGCTAGAGTCTTCTCGTCCTCTGGCTTGAGATGGCTGCCACCTATGGGTCAGATGATTGTCTGCCAGTATTAAGCAATTGGTAATTAAATATTTAAATTGTTTTCCTTAAACAGTGTACAATTTTGGGGAAAAAATTTTTCACGAACATTAATTGTCTCGCACAACGAGTCTGTGTGGAAAATGTCAGCTCGATTGGATCACGGGAAGTGGGTTAAAAAACGACCGAAAGATTTGCATGGTCGCAAGCAAGCACGCAAGCACGCAAGCAAGCAAGCAAGCGAACTTAATATAAAGGAATTAAAAATATATTCGCCTGTGGAGGACGCGGGGATCGATCCCGCGACCTTTGGCATGGGAAGCGAGGGCGCTACCAACTGCGCTACTCCGCTACGGCCTGTGGAGGGGTTACGCTCTGTGCTCTTACACTCTGACGTTCAGCCAAAGCCATGAATGCGTTCTATTTGAATATATGTAAAATAAAAAAATTTTGCCTAAAAAGTGTAAAATTTTGGGAATTTTTTTTCACGAACAATAATTGTCTGGCACAACGAGTCTGTGTGGAAAATGTCAGCTCGATTGGATCACGGGAAGTGGGTTAAAAAACGACCGAAAGATGTGCACGGTCCTAAGCAAGCAAGCAAGCACGCAAGCAAGCAAGCAAGCACGCGAACTTAATATAAAGGATTTAAAAACAAGGAATGAGTGCCATTGCAAATCGGATGGTAAACCTGCGATAATATATATTTTTTTATCATTAAATGTAAGTGACAATTTATAAAATGGCTGGAGGTGGACGGCTCATCATTACACGCCTGCAAACACACAGGCTCGTTCCCCCGGTGCTTACGAGGAACGATGGCGACGGGAGATATGTACACGTCGGTCGAAATCGTTTTTTTCTGCCGATTATTGCTTGCGGTGCAGGAAGCCAGCAAGCAGGTGGAACGTGACTGCTGCACACGTGATCCTCACGGCGGTAGCCCGGGGTACCAAATAATACAAAATGGGCCGAGGAAATTTAATATTTTATTTCTTGGACACGATTTTTTTCCAGGGGTGTTAATTAACTCCGCGACTGGGGTATCAATCAATCCGCAATCAGTGCCACTCCGCGATATCGAAACGTCAAACATTAGCATAAAAAAAATCCGTTATGAAAAAATGCAACTTTAAACATCTGTTGATTTGCAAATTCCAGCATCTTTTGATATGCAAATTCCTTTGTCAAGGCGCCCTCCTCCTCTAACCCAGCTTAAATATACGCTGCCAGGCTTGGTGGTGTTCATTCAGACGCTGTCTTTCCGACAGCCCTGTTCTTCACCTGAGGACGGCTGCTTGCGTTGTGGCCGAAACGTCATGAGAATTGTATTTTATTATGTTTTCTTTTTATTATTTTATTATTTCCCTTCTACGTGACTTTACCGAAAGAACCAAGAAGAGGTGCCGGGAGTGGGAGCAACTTCCGTGCATCCTTTGTGTGTCTGTGGTTCATGGAAGCGAGGTTATATTGTGCCACCCTGGGCCTTACTAGGTACTCACCAGAGGTGTGGACTCGAGTCATGCGACTTGGACTCGAGTCAGACTCGAGTCATGATTTTGATGACTTCAGACTCGACTTGGACTTGCCTCATCTTTGACTCGACTTGACTCGGGACTCGAGAGCAAAGACTTGAGACTTACTTGTGACTTGCATAACAATGACTTTGTCCCACCTCTGGCTACTCACTAATAGCACTCAGCCCCAAGAGTCTATAAGGCTAGTGGGAGGAGTCTGTGTGCGTGTACGTTTACATGTGTATGTGGGGATTGGTAGCGTAACGGTTAGCGCGTTGTGCTACTGAACCTGGCTACCCGAGTTCGATTCACGCTCACGGTCAACACGAGTGACGATTATTTGAACCGGTCCTGGGCCTCGCCTAGGTCAACTCAGCCTCAAATGAGTAGTTGGTGCGGTGTGTAAACATCGCCACTTGGGAGTCAAAGGGAGCCACGCGTGGTATTGGCCACCCACCCCCTCGTCTGCTGTTCCGGCCTTCACAGGTGCTCGCTCACAGCACTTGCTCCGACAGCCTCTTAGGGCTTTTTGGTAAAGTCACGTAGAAAGAAAATAAATTAAATAATAGAATACGACGTTTCGATTGCAACACGAGCAATCGTCATCAGGTATAAAACAAACTGAGTGAACTTAGAAATACAATGCAATACAACACAAAGAGTCGGCTAACAACAGTCAGCACCTTACCTGGATGATTACGTTATTCCAAAGATTGCTAAATTGGAGAGAGAGAGAGAGACAAAACACAGACACGGAGACACACAGACAGACACACAAGCAGAGAGGGACAACACAGAGATACACAGAGAGAGAGACACACAACATTATACGTCTTCTAACATTTTTTATTCGAGAAGCAAAGGGTTGCGAAGCATTAATGCAAACAACATCTATTTTAACAAAATAACATGTTCTGGTGACATTCATTACAGCATTCCAATGGACAGGAACTGCCGAGAGATGATAAAACCAAATATTTGGCAGAACTTGCGTTGGCAGCGGCGCACGAGCACAGATAACAAAACAAACTCAATACATTCATAAATAGCACTGCGTTGAAAAATAAAAAAAATCTATAATCGGTGACTTTCATGGCCAGATTCTTATTCTTCAGCTTCAAATCTAGAATTTCATGGCCAGAGCGTTAGAGTGGATAAGAGCATCCATTCTTAACTCTCTGATTCAAGAGCCGAATGGCTCACGGGGCTATACCATATTAAATGAACTTGACCTTGGTCTCTGTGCATTGCAGAAGGGCCGTTGACCGAAATGTAAACTATTATATATATAAACGAGCCTTTTGTCCGTCCAAGGACGGGTGTATTGCAGTAAATCTGAAACTTGCAAGCGAAAAGCAGACCGCGACGTGATATTCATTGCATCAATTCGTGTGCAATTTGTAAGGGCGCGGTGACACAGACCTATTTCATTTTAATGTTAAAATCCCTTGTTCATCGTGACGGCCTTTTTACTTTGATGTCTCAACAGCGTTACGGAGATCACGTGACGTGAGGGTTCTGCCTTTGTAGTGAGGGTTGTGAGTTGTCGCCGAGGAGGGGGGAGGAGGCGCCTCGCCCCCCTCCTCCCCCTCATGTGGAATGACGTCACCCGATAATTATTATTAATGGCAGGGGGATGTCCATTTGGATGACGTCACCTGTTCATGATTATTAATGAAGGGGGCTGTTCGATGTGGAGTGACGTCACCTGCTCATGATTATTAATGAGGGGGACGGTCCATGTGGAGGACGTAACCTGTTCATGATTATTAATGAGGGGGGCTGGTCGACGTGGAGTGACGTCACGCGCGGGACACACTGACATGCTTGGCTCATTATAGTAGTAAATACACACACTTTCCTTTTAAGGCAGTGTTCGTGACTAAATCATTTTTTCGTTACAGGAAATGATAGAATAACGTATTTTACGAGTACCTGCAATTCGCAGAGTCTAAGGGGCAAAGTTCACGCTCCAGTTGATCTTTTGTTAAACAGGAACTCTTCAGAGCCCATGATAAGTGTCATTCGCAAGGGTGACCTGGTTCGCTACAATGATGACAACAGCAACAACAACTACAGCAGCAGCGAAGCAAAATAGAAAATCCGAGCTGATACAACCTCGTTACAGGAGAAACCCAAACACGACACAAACACAAGTTACGAGTAAAGAAAACAATCAAAAAACAGATCTGGAATAGACTTTGTGCAAGCAAAAAACTCTCCAAAACCTCGTCCCTGGGTGGGCTTGAACCACCAACCTTTCGGTTAACAGCCGAACGCGCTAACCAATTGCGCCACAGAGACAGCTGCAACTGACCACTTGCTATTCCATGTTGAAGGAAATAATGACATTCACTATCTTAAAAACGAATCTAGTATTGACTTATAAAAATAAACTTTCAAACAGCATCTCTGAGTGGGTTTGAACCACCAACCTTTACACTTCATTGCAGAACAGGCTGGCCAAATGCACCAGAGACAGCTGCAAGAGAACACTTGCTGTTCGGTGTTGAAGGAATTAATGACATTCGCTGTCGTAAAATCGAATCGTATCTAGCCAGCAAAAAACTCTCCAAAAGCTCGTCCCTGTGTGGGCTTGAACCACCAACCTTCCAGTTAACAGCCGAACGCGCTAACCAATTGCGCCACAGAGACAGCTGCAAGGATTAACTTGCTATATTCTTAGGTTTTTTCGGTAAAGTCACGTAGGTAAAACAATTAATAAAATAAAATAAATGAAAACAACTTATTTTATTTTATTAATTGATTTACCTACGTGACTTTACTGAAAAAAACAAAGAGTATGAATCCTTGCAGTCACAAAAGCTTCAAATCTAAAACAATAAATGCCTTGTGAAGATGGCGACGCATACTTTACGTATTTATCTTCAAGATTAGAGATGTTTGTGTGTTGGGCCGCATCTTTAAGAACCCGATATCCCTCTACCGACAGTGTAGTGAAATCTTCACTGCAGTGTGTAATGTTCAGGGCAAGGCAGGAGAGATGTCTACAAGGATTATTCAATAGCACCCTCCACTGGCAGAGACAGCCAATTCACGTATCTGCCATATATACACTAAACTGTATTTCCACTCCAGAAATTCACGCACCATATATATACTCTTCGTCTATGAATACAAGATATTTTGAATTAAAATGTAAAAACAGAATGATAATGTTTATGGTCACAGTGCATCATCCCTGTTCAATCAAGCAATAGGGCAACTCTCGTGTCTGCTGGAGATCCCATGATTATGGTGAGAAACCTACATTCACGTGGCAGGGAAAAGTCCGACAACAGGGTGATTTCCATGGGACACTTTCGCGAGTATCAAGTTATTGAATTCTGAAATGTCTTCATGCCCTTCCTGGTGTAAATGCAAGTGGTAAGATGTTCAAACGCCAAGTAGACACCAATCAAAATGTATCAATGTCTGCGCAACCATATACCAGCGGTAAAATCGCAAAGAAATATGATTTCTAGATTTGAAGCTTTCGTGACTGCAAGGATTCATATTCTTAGTTCTTTCGGTAAAGTCACGTAGGTAAAAAATGAAATCAAAATTTCCTACGTGACTTTACCGAAATAACTAAAAATAGATATATGATTTGATGATACACTGTCCTGGATACTGATCGGCCTGCACCAGAGACCAGTGCTAGACAAAAGGCCGCAAAAAAGCGAGCAGTACAAGGGCAACGCAAACACCAACGCATCCATAGCTTGGGCTGAGCAGTTAAAGCTACAGGACCCTTTCACCAGTATCAAGATATTGAACGATTAAATAAAGGTTTAACCATTTCTGCTGTATATTATATCGTAATTTGGTGTCTGCTTGGTGTTTGAATATCTCAACACCTATATTTATTCCAGAAAGGGTAAAGCCTTTTTTTGTATCTTTCAATGAGACGATTACTATTGAGCCACTAATTTAATGACGTAAGGACAAAAATGTAGGTCATCAAATGTATCCCCGCAACGCGATTTTGCTGCGGCTATCATTTAATGAGACGAATAATCCATTTTAACTCTCAGAGAGTGGTGCGTGTACCAATCCCTGTGTTGGAGAACAGTCATAAAATGTGGATATCAGAGAACTACTTCTGAGATTCAGAAGTAATTCTCTGTGACATCGAATCCACACTCGGCAGCGTAGCTTTCCCGCTTGCCCTATAACACAATCACGTGTCGCACGACGGTCAAATCAACAGAGCTGGAATAAAAAATAATTTACATTTTTTGTTCATGCAGTCATCGACCTTTACAAATGTAAATACATCATAATGACAATTCTCAGAATCCGCGTTCCTCCAAATCGCATTGCCTCTTGTGCTCAGCCCATCACACCTCGGGTCGCTAAAACAATTCACGATTTGTGAGCCGCTTCAAGCGGCATGTGCCCTCCCGCGGAATGGAAACGTCGAATTTCCACCACAGGCTCAGGGTCACCAGCGGGGGGAGGGAGGCGGGGGGAGGGGTGGACCAAGCGGTGCTTCACTGCTCACTTGAGCAAGGAGGGGGTGGGGTGGGTGTGGGGGAGGAGGTGGGGCTAGGGGTGTGGCTGGGGGTGGGGGCAGGGGTGGGGGCGAGGGGTGGGTGGGGGCGAGGGGTGGGTGGGGGCGAGGGGGTGGGGGCGTGGGGGTAGGGGCGAGGGGGTGGGGGCGAGGGGTGGGAGGGCCATTCTGGCTCTGTAATGAAATCGGCTGCTTTCCAGATTGCCTCGAGACACCGACCATTCCGCATTAACACCCAGACACGGCGACCCATTGCGACACACGCAGGCGCGGGTAACGATAACCCCCCCCCCGCCCCCCATTTATGACAAATTGCGTTTCTTAGCAACACAGCATGCTCAGGGTCCCTGCTTTCGCCCAATTAAAAACATGCCCCGCACATGTTCTCCGTGTTGGGTGTTGCTCAGTAGCCGCTCTTCGGCGTGGTTCCCACCCCTTACCCCTCTCCCCCCCAAGGTATGTGGGGTGCCCCGAGCTCACTCAGCGTGGCACCACGATGCATCATCACACCGTTCGTAACCTCCCGCGGAAATTTATTTACATTTAAAATCAAATGCTGCAACCTCCTTCGCCGAATGAATGGAAAAATCAAATTACGCATATTGCCGCACGTGGCGTGATCCGATTGCATTTTATTTTCTTTCTTTCTGCATTCACTCCCGTGCAGGAATGGTGAAATGGCATGCAAGTGGTCCCTGGTTTTAACCAGGTTGGCGAGCCATTGAGATTGAGAGTCTCTTTCGCGAGGGATGTATCTCATCAATATAACCATGGGACCCTTTTTTTGCCATTGTTCGTTCTCTGCTATAACACTGGTGAGACAAGGCCATGTAAAAAATTTACCCGTAAAAACAAAGTTTTCACTATAAACCCTTTATATGCGTGTTCAATGGGCCACAACCCAGCCCACATTGGTCTTTGAAACGGGCGGCTAGAGTTCTCTCGTCCTCTGGCTTGAGATGGCTGCCACCTATGGGTCAGATGATTGTCTGCCAGCATTAAGCAATTGGTAATTAAATATTTTAAAAAAAATTCCCTAAACAGTGTAAAATTTTGGAAAACATTTTTCACGAAAATAAATTGTCACGCACAACGAGTCTGTGTGCAAAATGTCAGCTCGATTGGATCACGGGAAGTGGGTTAAAAAACGACCGAAAGATTTGCACGGTCGTAAGCGCGCAAGCAAGCAAGCGAACTTAATATAAAGGATTTAAAAAAAGGCTGCATCTGTTGCAGGACAATCAGTTTCAAAGACAATACGTTTATTCAGTTGAAGACGTAGGCTTTCGCGAGCAGTATCATCCATAAGAAGTTTTTTTTTGGGTTCGACCGCCTGATGAAGCTAGTTGTGAAACGTCGTACTCAGATTGTAAATGTTGTGGCTGGGCTCTCCAACACACCGGTGTGCTGTACTAGTGACGAATTGGCCACGTTCTGTTTACGTGACAACCCTTACTAGTTGGCTGTGTCGGGTGGTGGCGGGTTTAACGACACATTTATATATTTACGCGCTCTAACCCTAAACACCTCTATTATGAATGCGTATATAATTATCAGAGCATGCTTGTTTGCATGTTTTGCCACACGTACGTGTGGTTAATGCAGACTTGATGCTTGGCAAATGGTATCTATTTGAACATCTTAACGCCTGCTTTATTATCAGAAAGGGTATAAACCTCCGATTCGCACGATTGTCTACGTTCGGCGCACAAGTCCAACGTACACAATGTAGCACTGGCCGTAGGCAATCGAGCAAATTCGACGAAATCTCTGTTGTTTCTGGCGAGAGGAACTTTGAGATGCTCGGCTCTTCTCCTGTGGTGGAGAACGATCCGACTGGGGGACAGCCACCGTTGACTTGCCACGTCGTCAATCTCGATTTGAAGTTTCCGTGACTGCAGGGATCCATACCCTTTGGTTCTTTCGGTAAAGTCACGTAGGTATAAAATAAAATAAATTAAATCACGTCGTTTCGGGCGCAACACAAGCGTCCGTCAACAGGTAGGACAACCACAGCAAGAAACAATTGCTGACGTGGGCAAAAGGGCTGCTGTGACAAGAGGCTATATAGGTAAGAGAGGGGGGAGGAGCCAGGGAGGAGAGACAGGGAGGGTGGGGGTGTGGGGTAGGGGGAGTAGGGGCTACAAGTCAGCAACAAGCACGGCAAAAAAGGCCGGGGTGAGGATTGATACTCGTTTTCACGACCACCGAGGGTTGATTGAGCCGAGTTTCAACCCCGGATCGGGGGTTGAACTCGCATCCTACCAAACGCGAGTCAAATGTTTCCTAACGGTGCAATTTTCTCGGATGCAGTTCAAGAGGAACCTTCCGTGATTCATTTAGAAAGTCACGTTCAGGTCAACGTCGAGTGTCTTTCGAGAGCCTTCGCCAATTCTCTCCTCCATGCACTGCTGTGCCAAGACGTGTAATGTTGAGATGCATAGCAACCGAGAGAGTGTTTACTGTAAAATGTGCCTGTGTATTAAAAGCACAGCCAAAAATACCGACGATGACACGTAATACTGTACAACAGTTGCCACTTTTTTTCTCTCCCGAGTTCATAAATATGAAGTCTCACACCACAAATCAACTCACTTCCCACACAGTAACACTCTACTTACCGACTGGTGTTGTTTCCATATATTACATATTGTGTTTGCTCTATTTGTAGAAGTTTCAACAACACCTTGATTAAAATATATATATATATACGGGCGTTCAAATTAAGCCTAATATGTGGAACACACCTGGGAATACGGTCGATGTGGAGACGGAGCGAGATATCTGCCTCTGCACAGCAGCGAGACGGATTGCGGGAAGGTCTTCCTCCAGGAGCAGAGTGATAAGGCCTCATGATTTGATCATGATCGATAAACTGATAATTTGGTGAATTTACACTTCTCAAAACTTTTCATCTTGTGTTCAGTACATTTTTATTTTCAAAATTGAAATTTCATTTAGAAATTGCTGTTGTTACACAAAGGACTTGGTATTCGAAATGTTTAAAGTTAGGCAAGGATTAATCCACAAGCATCAACAGCCACCTGTGCTGATGCTTTGGACAGAGCTGGGGAGGGTGAATGGAACTCCCAGAATGCAATGCAATGTGCCACTTCCAGTTTGGCAAGTGGTTCCGACTTCCTGTGTGTGGCTTTAAACAAAAGATGACACAGAGGCAAACTCCCATGTAAGATGTATATATATTTCCCCTTTTTGGAATTTACAAGCTGTTTACAATGTTAACAATGTTCATTGATATTTAAAAATGGAGTCACTGTTAACAGAATTCAAGCACAATCAATTTATGTTTACAAAAAATGTAACAACATCTACAGCCTTCTTGAGAGAACTTAAACCATTTTTTATTAAAATCTGAGCACATTCAGTATTTTAAAATAATTAATAATAAATATTGATTATGATGGTTACAGTTTGGTTGATAATGATCCTGTGTTGACAGAAGAGATCCTGCATTAAACAAAATAGCTCAATCATTCCACACAAATGTACAGGAAAATTGGCCTCTTTGAACCGACAATCTGTAGAAAAAGAGTACATTTTATCAAAACTTCCACACTTAGAACTCTTCGCACACCCGTTACCACGAACATATCTCCCCGATACGCAGCCACAGGGAAAACGTACACATCCATCAGTTTGAAATGGAATCTGTGCAGTCGGAGATAATTGTTGAGTTTCAGTTCTTGGCCAGGTTATGGCCGTTAATTCCTGAACAGTTGACGGTCACGCAGAAAGCTGCCAGTAAAGTGCCGAGCGGACATTCACGGTCGTCTGTCCGGGAGGCATTCAATTCTAAACGCCTCAACGCCATCAGGTGAATTATTGTTCAGTATAATTTCACCATTTTTAGTGATTTGTAAAAAAAAAAAAATCTTGGTGATCTTTAACTCTTGCGCCTTTATCCTGTACGTTGTATTTATGTTGGAGTCGTCCAGTCGGCATTGCATTTCATGGTAATATTTACTCACACGAATACTAAAAGCGTTGTTTTCTTTTTCATATTTTCGCTTATTTCCGTTTGCATAGATTTATTTTGATTGTTGTCACCATATTTGTTTTTTCAGTGTCAATTTCGCTTTCTTGTATTACTACGTATATGCCAAATTTTCCTTTAAACATTTGGTATTTGGTCTCAGAGGGTTCTCACCCACTTCAAAAATGAAATCCGTCCCATACCTATCAACCCATACGGTTTACCTGTATTCTTGTACAGTGTTTAGGTCCATACAGCGTACAGCCGTATCAATACAGGCAAAAAATGATATATTTGTTTGTGTTTCTCCCTTGTGATGGGACTTTGTAGGATGAACGTTGAGATTTATAACAGGCACGGGGTGACCAATAAGGTCTGAACTGGTCTGTAATAAGGTAGGGCACTGATAAGGGGTTGACAAGGTATGCCATCCACTTGATCGATCGGATTGATAGCTTCAACCTGTTCCCGTCCGCTCGTCTACGGCGGCGACTACAAACTACATCCCCGACGCCGGCAGTCCCGGGGCAGCGCTCACGAGGGGCGACCGCGTCCGGAGAGCGACAAAAAAAAAATCGTGAGCCGGGCAAAAGCAGTTACGCTCAGAGCGGCACGCCCCGCACGCAGCTCCGGAGTAATAACGCGTCTGGGGCGGTCGCGACTTCACCAGCGACCTTCACGAAATCCCGCGGCCACGGCAGGGAGCGGGGTGAGGGAGGGGGGGCGCCGCCGGGGAGTGAGCGCCCGCTGCTTTCGCTCATCTCAAATTCCCGTCGGGTTTTTTTTGGGGGGGGGGTTGTTGTTTCCACCCACGTAACGTATATGCCACGCAACACCCTCCACCGCACCCTCCACCGCAGCCCCTCGCACCCCCCGCTTTTCTTAATTTACATTTAGCCCTCGTTGAAATTCAGTGGGAGAACGAGCGCGTGCGGCGGAGAGAGCGAGAGAGAGAGGAAGGGAGGCGCGCGATGTCTCGCCGTGTTGGGGGGGGGGGGTGGGCTACGCGCGGCTGTGCGAGCCGGCGCACGTCAGCTCCCGCTCGGTCTTCTTATCGTCCTCGTCGTCCGCCAGCCAGCGGTTGCAGGGAAAGGCGAACGTCTGCCCGGCCACCTCGTCCCTCACCTCGATCTCCGCCAGGTGCCAGCCGGCGCCCAGGCCTGTCGGCGAGACGCGCCGCGACTGTGAGAATGGGCGCTGCATGGGGGTGTTTCATTAACACAGGCAGACAGACGGACGGACGCGCACCAAACGCGAGCCCGGACACGCGCGGCGAGAGACGCACGCTGCCCCGGGTGGAGCGCTGTCTGTTGGCGAGCGCCCGATGGACGCCGGGGCGGCACGCGAGGGAGCGGTGTGGCAGGTGAAGAACAACAACAACAAAAAAACCTCCTGCGGCTGCGTTTGTTCGCTTAGTCGCGATGTCTGCCCTGCCGTGCCACGCTGGATTGACGTGGGCAGAAGCCCAGACCGACTTCAGATGCCACATTGCTGGATTGATGGCATCGCGGCGCAGCGATTGCATCTCTTAGGACACTCAGGAGAAAGATCCCCCGTATAGCCTTAACAGACTTTTGGGGCAAGTGCTGTACGTGAGCACCTATGAACGATGGTCGGCACGGCACACGAGGGGGTGGGTGACCAACGTCGCACTTGGCCGCCTTTGTCTCCCCAGTGGGCGAAGTTTTCACACCGCACCAAGTACTCATTTGAGGCTGAGTCAACCTAGGGGAGGCCCAGGGACTGATTCAGGTAATCGTCACTGGTGTTGGCCGTGAGCGAGAATTGAACGCTAGTCGCCGGGTTCGTAGCAGACACACACACAGACACACTCACACACAAACCCCGTGTAAGCCTCTAGACTACGGGAGCAAGTACTTTAGCGAGTAGCCATGAGTACTGGAACAGCGACTTGATCCCTTGCCGAGGCGCTGCACGAACCACTTCACCTGCTCGACTGCGGAACTCATTACCCTCGTCGTCTTTCCACCTGATTACAACTCGCGGTACTTTACGTAGAAACCCTCAATGAAATTACCACATTCAGATCTGCTTTGCCGGTGGTAATTAGATTCGCCATCGCTCTAGACCTTTCGTGAGCTACTTTCAATTAAAGCGAGCACCGCGGAGACTCAGGGGTAGGCGACACTGCGCTGGAACCGCTGACACCCTCGGTTAAATTCCGGGTTTCAGCCGCCCACGATCAATGCGGGTTTGTAAGCGGAGTGAGTCGATTGTCACACAAACTATCGTATTAAATGCGTGGTTTTTTTCTTTAGACAAAGTTTCAACATTTGGGAAAAAAATTATCAGATTGACTGCCAAGCATATGTCTGCGGCAGGGCATGTGGCAAGTGTGTCCCCGAGTGTGTGATTTAAAAAGGTCACTTGAAGGAATCTCAGCTGTAGTTCTGTGATATCTCCATTCAGCGGACCATTCTCCAGCATTCATAAAGGGCACGTGACCTGGTCGTCGCGAGGTGACGTGTGTATGTGTGTGTTTGTTGAACTTCTTTCGCACCGTACGTAGCCAACCGTGCTAATCGGGAGGTGCAGGTTGCACAGCTGGAAGAAAATCGGGGGGAAAGTACAAAAACAATAAAAACAGTAGCAAGAAAACAAGATGATGACAAAAGAAGAATAGGCTTTAACCTTTATGGCAATAAAACAGGTGTTAGAAATAGTAAAGGCTATAAAGCCTAGTGCTGATGTTTACACACCGCACCAGGTACTCATTTGAGGCTGAGTCGACCTAGGGAAGGCTCAGGACCGATTCAAGTAATCGTCACTGGTGTTGGCCGCGAGCGAGAATCAAACTCGGGTCACCCGCTGGGTTCGCATCGCAGAACACCAACCACTGTGCTACGGCTCCTGCACACACACACAGACACACAAAAAAAACAAAGATCCCCCGTATAGCCTTAACAGACTGTAGGGGCAAGTGCTGTTAGCGAGCACCTATGAAGGCCGGAACGGTACACGAGGGGGTGGGTGGCCAGCACCACGCCCGACCGCCTTTGTCTCCCCAGTGGCGATGTTTACACACCGCACCAGGTACTCATTTCAGGCCGAGTCGACCTAGGGGAAGCCCAGGACCGGTTCAGATAATCGTCACTGGTGTTGGCCGTGAGCGGGAATCGAACGCGGGTCGCCAGGTTCGTAGCGCAAGCGCGCTAGCCGCTACACCACCGCTCCCCACACACAGACACACACACACACAGACACACACACGGCAGCAGCAGCGCCGCGCCAGGCCTCACCCTTGTTGTCGTGCCACACGCGCAACCTGGACAGGCGGCCGAGGCTCTTGTGGTCGGCGAAGCGGAACTCGTCCGTGCGGCCGCTCTCGAACTTGTTCCCCCCGCTGAGCGACGAGCTCAGGGCGAGGGGCCCCGAGTCGCCCGCGTCCCCGTGCAGCGCCACGAACACGTTGGCGTCCGTGCCCGCGCCTGTGCGGCGACGCACAAAGCGCTTGTCACAAATACGAACCGCGACCGCGTCGCTGACCTCGTCGACGAGCGTGAATCCGTCGCGCGGAACTCCTGTCATCGTCTTCACGGCGGCGGCGGCGACGGCTTTTGGCTGTCCGTCGGACAAAGACGGTGGTCGCGCGGCGCTTTCAGATGCGGCTTCCGCGGCCGTCTGGAACCAACGCTCTTCCTTGCGATATTCGGAAGCCACTGGGAGCTATGCACTTTTAAAATCTAGACTGAAAACTCATTTCTTTAGAATTAATTCCTGTGTTTAGTTTGATGTCCTTCACCCGCACCCACGATTAGCACGGTTGGCTACGTACGGTGCGAAAGAAGTTCAACGTGCGTACGGCAGCAGCACGGCAATGGCAGCAGCAGCGGCGTGCTGCTGGGAAAGCTGCGAATAATGAAAAAACTGTTCAAAGGACGAGCAGTGTTTATATCGCTGAGAAGTCTGGTTCAGATGTTCCGTGCTGGATTCGAGGTGGAGAGAAATTTCGTCGAAAGAAAGGCACAAAGTAGAGACGCTCGTAAAGCCAACGTGGGTTGGTAAACGGGGGGCATCCAGGGCTGGTTCAGATACCACTTGACACTGATGTTAGCCGTGGCCAGCAATCGAACTCAGGTCACAGGACAGTGGGTTATGAACTACTGCGTCACCGCTCATGTTATTAGACTGAAATCTAAAATGTAATCATGTGTTATCAGTTCGTACGTTTAATTATGATTAGCCGCGATTTATCCACTTCTGGATGAAGTCGTCCGTGAACCATCGCCACCGCTCACCGTCTGGAAATGCAACAATCCACCTAACGCCTGCGCACGGGTTGATTTAATCACTCCATCTCCGCGGTGGGGACGTGCTCTCAGACGCGTTCCCTTCTTTCGGCCGCCACTCCGCCGTTAGCCTCGACCGCGATCCGTCGTTTCGAGCCACGATGCCCCCGGGCCGAGCGAGCCGATTTTTCCCCAACAATAAACACGCTGCTTTGTAACAAACAACCGAACCCTACAATCCCTCGGTGCGTTTTTGTCATTCAATCTTAACGTGTGTGTGCACGCGTTGTTGACCTCCCCCCCCCCGACTGTTTACGTGAGATGCGTCCCGCGATTTTGGCCCGAGCGAGTCAAGCACCAAGCCACGGTCGGGCTATTCACCGCTACGCGAGCTCCGTGTGAGCTAGAGGTCAACCCGCTCTTCGGTGGCAGCACCTGGTAATGCAATTTGTAACAAACGGAACACACGGCAGAGGGTCACCTGCACAATTGACCCCTGAAAAATGAACATTTTGCCCAGACGTAAGGCGACATCTATGTCCGGGCAAAAGGGCATTACTATTATTGTTGTTGTTGTTGTTGCATCCTCCGGTCGTGTCACTCGTACAAATCAATACACACGCACGCACTGGTCTCGTGCGGCATCACCCCAGCTGGCTTAAATGGGTCTCCTTTTTTGTCAAATTACAACCATTCTCAACCCACCAATGAATGAAGACTCCCCATGCCATCATTGGTCATGGGGGGCTTTGTGACCATACTTCAGCAAGCCGGTTGGTGTGGGCTTCTGTCAAGGTGGGGTTTGGGGGGGATGGTAGCGGTTTTGATATAATCCGCCACTTAAGGGGTTACGCTCACTCGGCAACGAATTGCCTAGGTTTGGCAAAAAAAAATAGCACGACGGCAGTCTACAAGGAGGCGATGGAAAGCCCCGTGGCCTGACGTAGGAAGCAATGAGTGAGCGACCTTGGTAATACGCACCGCCGATTCGCACGGTTGGCTACGTACAGTACGAAAGAAGTTAAACGTGCAATACGTGCGTACTGCTTCTCTGCACGGTCCGCGAAGTGTAACACGTGTGGATCATCAAGGTCACGAGGCTTCAATCCCCGCATGGAGAAACATTTTATCGTGGCATTTCATTTGATTGCCACTGGAAAGGTTCTTTCCCAGCATCGTGATCTCTGTCACAGGGAGCCAGGTCTGATAATTATGGGCCTGGATTTATCCTCTGGATTATAATTTTTTTTATCCTGATTTGTATGAATTTTTCAAGATGATTTCAATCAACTGCTAAAATTACAGTCCGTGTAAACCTAAAACATTTTAAAAGCCATCTTGAACTTAATATCCTTCGAACTGAACATTGCACCACGAATCATGTGTCAGGCCCCAGACTTTTCTGTCACCCCCTCCATGGAATTCGCATGCAAGCCGATGGGGCCTACATCCGTTGCTATGGAGCCACTGCAGCATCAACGGCTGAATTAACAATACAAAAACTATCCCCCCAAGATAACAGCAGGGCGGGAGAGGGAGAATCACAAGTCGCAGCCCACTCATTATTTGCGGGGGGCCGAATCGCTGAGGTCGAGCCCCCCACCACCCCCCCCAACTAATTGTCCCGCTCTGTCGTACCCCTGACTTTGCTCGTCTTCACAGCGATGGTGTACGTGGTCTTAGACGGCGGGTCGTTGCCCGCCCCGGCCACGGCTGGCAGCTCCCACACCAGCTTCTTGTCCCCCTTAGACTTTGAGATCCAACCGCTCAGCTTGAACGCCGTCACCTCGAACGTTTTCACGTTCCTCAGCAGAATCTGAAAATAACAACAATGGCGACGACGCATATATATATATAACACAAATCCGGCGACGTGAACGCAGACTGTAAAAACAATTAGCGGCCGAAATAAAACGTGACTGGCTGGGAAAGCCGGTAGCTTTTGAAATGCCTCTGTGGCGTAACGTGTAAAAAGGTATAGCAGCCAAAGACACGAAACCGAAGTTGATTCTAAATGTGGGGGGACAAACCGAAGGACCCAGAGAAAAATCCACGCGACCACGGGAAGAACACGTGGAATATGATTGTCCGTGTGTGTCCTTGCCGTCGATAGTTATAAAAACTTTCCTAAACCCGGCTTACTCATGTGCCTGTTTGGCCTATAATTATTCCATTATTCTGTTCCCAATGATTTTCGTAACAAAAATATATATATGTACACACGAGTGGTAAAGAAGCAGCTATGCGCAGAAAAGCTATGCAGCAGTGGATAGCTCATGGCTGACGCTGATGATGACCTTTTCCAGGAACCAGTCTGGGCGGCTGCCCTTCCCGTCGCTGCGAACACGCATCTTCTCCAGCCGCCCCACGTCATCCATCTCCATCGCAAACACGTCCTTGTGTCCCCTCTCGAACCTGCGTGGGGTTTACGCACCACGCCGTCAATGTGCGGTGGTGGTGGTGGTGGTGGTGACGATGGTGGCGGTGGCTGTGGTGGTGGTGGTGACGATGGTGGCGGTGGCGGTGGTGGTGGTGGCGGTGGCGGTGGTGGTGATGATGGTGGCGGTGGTGGTGGTGGTGGCGGTGGCGGTGGTGATGGTGACACTGGCTGTGGTGACGACGGTGGTGGTGGTGGCGGTGGCAGTGGTGGTGGTGACGATGGTGGCAGTGGTGGTGGTGGTGACGATGGTGGTGGTGACGATGGTGGTGGTGGTGACGGTGGCTGTGGTGGTGGTGACAACGGTGGTGGTGGTGGTGGTGGTGACGATGGTGGCGGCGATTATCACGGTCGGCTACGTACGGTGCAAAAAGAAGTTCAACATACAGCACATCGCACAGAGAGATGTCCTCGTTGTGCACGAGACGTCGAACTCCGGCTCAGGCCTAGCGCAGGTGACGATGTAACTCCGTTGCCGCGTCGCCGTCACTCACCGGTCCTCCCCCTTGGCGAGGGTCACCTCTGGCGTCGCCCCGTTGGCTCCGAACAGCGTGACGTGCAGCCCCGTGTCCGTGCCGGCCCCTGGAGAGTCCCCGGTCACCACCGTCACCTCGTAGCTCACCTGCGGGCAAACGGCGAGCGCACGGCACGCAACCCCTTCGAGCGACTCGCTAACCGACCGACGAACCCTCACGCCCCGACCGTTGTGGCCGACCCTCATCGCGACCGGCGCAACGTGGACCGGCGCTCAAACGAACCCACCATTCCATCTGAGCTAGGCAACTGAGGCCTTAACAACAAAGTGAAACCACGGGGCCATCGACTCATCACACCTGAGAAGCCGATTGAATCGCAAGCGGTCGTAACCCCCCAGATTCGAACCCCGGCAGTGTCTCTAACATAGCCGTCGCCAACACACCTCGTGCCTCTGGCCACCTCGTCTCAACCTCTCTTGTTCTTCACGCCAACACGACCCCGGGAGCCGCCGGCTGTAAGGCCCGGAACAAGAGTGGAACTCGCGCGACAAGCATTCGGCGCGGACTGCGCTTCTTGAGCGGCAGTCGTTTGATTAAGGGGCGAGGAAGAGTCGTGCCTGTGCAGTGCTTGAGCCCCGCTTAATTCCCTGCCTTGCATCTGTGAGTTCCTGCAGCCGGGCTGCCTGATAACCTGCCACAATCAATCAGGCCACTTCAGCAGGCAACGGGAAGGTGTGGGCCAATGACCGCGTAGAAGGTGGGAGAGGGAGGGTGGGGTGGGGGGTGTTGGGAGAGCTCAGATGAGCTGGAAGTAGAGACTGAGAGAGTCTCCGGCCTCAGCAAGATTTATTGCCGCGACGCACGGCCATTCGTCAAACGCGCTGGAAGCCGGGAGCGGCGGCGCAACAACGGACGAGACCGGTGTGATAATACGCTGTTTCGTCTGTAACGGTGGTCGTGCTCAATGAAAAAATATACGCTCTCCGCAGAAGGAAAAATTTCAATATTTAATTAGGAACCCTGCTGTGAGACGGTTTAATTAAGGCCACGGTGATGTCCGGTTAAAACCGCGCAAAGCCCGCGACGCTGCAGAAGATCCAGGTCGTTTGTGAGGCCTCGCTTGCGCTGTGCGAGCTGCCGGTGCCTAATGGTCACAGTGGATCGCGCATTGACTGTCGCCGATTGCATTCTACGCGGGCGTCCATGTGTCCGCATTGACAGTGCGGCGTTATTGCAATGTGATCAGAGTTACAAATTGTGCCGCGTCAGTTTCTGCGATCGGAGTGCTTGACACAAGACCAGAACGATGCCTGCCCACACCCCCACGGAGGTTCCACCGAGCCCATCATCCCTCTGAGGTCCGTAAAACTGGTTCCACTTTGCGAGATATCAACAATGGTCAGACCGCCACGCTCCTCCGTGGCATTGTGGGATTTCTCCCACCGGTTCAGCACCAACTCCCACCATGCGGCGATGTAACGCTCAATCCAGCACCTGCACACATTCTGGTTTCATTGCTCCATCTCCGCAGCAGACGTCCGACCTGGGGTTGCAGAGGGTTAACACGGAACGGCCGTTTCCACACTACGCGAGTGTCATTAGTGACCGACGCTTCATCATCAACGTGACGTGCGCGTCACTTATTCGCGGCGCGAGCGCGCGCGCACCTTGGGTTTGGAGTTGGCGAGCTCGGCGTCGCGCACGTTGAACACTCGCGCCGTCTGCCCGTCCGCCCGCGTGCGCGACAGCCAGCAGCGGCACGGGAAGCGGAAGGCCACCCCGCGCGTCGGCAGGGACAGCGTGAACTCGTCGACGAACCAGCTCGACTCGGACGACGACGTGCCGTCGTGGCCCAGCTGGCGGCAACGGAGGGAGACGAGACACACAAGAGACGCCGCGTTTCCGCCGCCGCTACCGCCGCCCGGCAAGTGTGCCGAAACCAGGCCTGGACCCACAGGAAGAGGGGTCGCGTTGGCCAATGGTCGCCCCCTGCTTGCGAGGAACACCACGGGGACCCCTGTCCAATTATAACGAAACAATGTTTTACTTTACCAAGTAAGGCCACTGAGCTACGTAGCTCTTTTTCAGAAACGACCTCGCCACATATGGCAGCTCAACGAAGTGGCTTTCCACGTGGAAACTTATAGCAGCCGAATACTCTGAATGCACGTTTCTAAATGTGGAGGAAAAACCCAGAGGACCCAGAGAAAAATCCGAGCGACCACAGGGAGACACGCAAACTCGAAATCTACAGCAGCAGGTGTCAGGGTCGGGATCAAACCCGCGACCTCTTGTATACCAGGCGAGGTCGTTAACATCTCCTAGCCACCATGATGATGAGAGAGAGAGAGACGCAAACTGCAAAGATACAGCAGGCGTCAGGGTCGGGATCGAACCCACGACCTCCTGTATAACAGGCGAGGTAGTTAACATCTTGTGGCCAGGCACCCGGGCCCCTATGGCCAACGAGCCTTTCCGGTGGGGTCGCCCCGCCCCGCCCCGCCCCGCCCACCTCCACGCTGGTGACGTCGCCCACGTCCAGGGACTCGAGGCGGAAGGAGCGCGTGGAGCCCGGGGAGAAGGCGACGGGGCCGTCGGCATTGTCGAGCCACAGGCGGGGAGTGCGCCGCTCGGCGCGGCCCCACACCACCACGAAAGCGCGGCCCGGCGCGCCCTGAGCCTTCTCGCGGCCCGTCGTCACCGCCACGTGGTACGGCAGCGCTGCGGGCGAGGAGGCGGCGTCGTTAGTGAGTTCACGTCGACGAGCTGGGTGAGAATGCAAGATGCCAGGACAGGTCTCATTTTCCAGCGTGGTCCGGGGCGGGAGGGGCAACAATCGCTATGTACGCACGCATGTTGACGAACTTCTTTCGCACACCGCGCGCAGCCAACCGTGCTAATCGGAGGTGCGCGGTGCTATGCACGTTCCCGGTCGGGTAATGTGTGGCCAAAGGTGGCGGTGACCGTGGGAGCACCGGTGGCGATGACGATGTTGATATTGGTCCCTGATTAGCGGGTGGCATCGGCAACACACCCACTTGGCACCGTGGACTGCCGGGGCTACATTTCGGGGTTTTGCGTGAGCTAACCCCACCGCTCCACGAGCCATCAGCAAGCCGCAGCGAAGAGTCACGCGAGGAGTCCATGACTCACTTGGGCCCTCGTATATCGTATCCTCGACGATGCTCCGGCGCCGGCTCGATGCAGACTGGGCCGTCTGGTTGGCCGCGCCGCGCAGGCTGCCGCCGGCCGAACCGCGCAGGCTCCGCACCGAACTCCCCACGCTCGACTTCTCACCGTCGTAGCCCTGCGAGGGAGAGGAACGGCGAAACACCAGCGACGGTGAAACGATAACGGTCACTCACTCCGCTTGTTCCTGAAATGTTCCCAGTCCCATCACAGTGAACTCAGAAGCAGAACGACGGGGGGGTGGAGGGGGTGAGCCGGAACAGCCGCTGGGATGGACGGCGACCACGAACGGGAACTATTAAAACTACGATTTTTGTTTAATTTTACCAGGTAAGACCCACTGAGCTATATAGCTCTTTTCAGAAGCGACCTGGCCACAAATGACAGCCCAACATTTTGGAACAACGTGCGTTTAAAGTATTTGGCTGCTATAAATTTGACACAACGATAAGCCACTCCGTTGAGCCATCGTGGTGTGGCCAAGTCGCTTCTGAAAAAAGAGCTATGCAGCTCAGTGGGCCTCACCTGGTCGAATAAAAGGAAAAATTGTTTAGTTTACGGTTTAGTTTTGGGATGTGAAATCGCGACCCTCCGACTGCAGGCACGGCACACTGACCATGGCGCCACGCGTCCACGTTGCAAGTCAATAACAACTGCCACAAAAAAAAGTATCAAGTCGCAAGAATTGCCGATTGAGCTGTTTTTTTTCTCGGTTTATTAATTCTACGGCTCAACCAATGATCCCAAGGCACGCATGCCCCCCGCCCCCCACCTCTCAAGAACAGCTTGATAATGGAATCACGTTCTCGGCGATACATTTATTAAGAGCTGTGAAAAATTCGTAAAATTTGCTTTGCCGTGCCCTTTTTTTTCTTTTTACAAAAGTCCGTCTCGTCGGGTAAGTCTTGTTCGCGAGAGATCTGCTGACACCAATCTCAGGAGTAGGACATCGTTTAGCCGAGAATAAACGCAAGTGTAAAACTATAAAGACTTTCCGCAGTCTCTAATGAGACGGCACAGGTGGAGATGTATGCAGCACTAGGCCTTGCCTGTGAAATGTAGTCAAGTTTTTGCTTAACCCACCACCATCGATTCAGCATTGGAAACATATGGGAAGTCCGCAGTGGTCATCCTACGGATGTACTGTCGACCCTGCCATAGGAATATGGAATTTTCACCACTGGCTCAGTGCTCACTTTAGCAAACACTTTTGACTACTGATGCTTTTTTCACACGAACATAACGTGTTAAATACGTAGGAGAGAAGCGACGCGGCGCTTAGCGCCCACACTGTGCTGTGAACCTGGTGATCCGAGTGCGATTCTCAGCCACGACTAACATCGGTGGCGAGTGATACCTAAACCGGTTAGATCCCATCCCTCCCCTTCACCGACCTCCACTGACCCAGTGTGGTGAAGCTTGGCGAAAGCAGCCGCACTACGGACGTGACAAGGGGAGGTTTAGCATCCATCAGGGGACTGACAATTTTCATCATCATTATGTAGAGATGTTATCACCTACGGTCGACAACATCTACAACTCAGCGTTGACCGCTGCAAAATAAAATTTAAAAAAACACTCGCAGATCCAGACTGTGCCGAATAGCAAACCTCCACTACTGGGTGTCACCTGTCCTGGTTGTTTCTTGATCATCCTCTTCTTTCAGCAAGCTGTGCTGGGAAATCTACAAGTTGGACTTTAAAAGTCCGTTTTTTTTTTGTCAGCTGAACAACAACAATAGAATTCACCACCGTAGACATTGCGTTCACGTGCGGTTCTGCCCCTCTCCCCGGCACTGTGAGATAGTCTTCTTCTTCCCGCGACGCGTCCCTTCATTTTGCACCTCGGAGGCGGCAACCGCAGAAGTTACGTCACCGCGCAAACAAAAACTGTCACGGGGCTAGCGGTGGGTGGGGTGGGGGGTGAGCATCTCGCTTGCTGACCTTCACGTAGAAGGTCCTCTCGAGCTTCTTGTCCTCCTTGTCCTTGGAGAGCCAGCGCTCGCAGGTGAAGAGGAACACCTCGTCCGTGTCCAGGTCCTCCACCTCGACCTTGGACAGGAACCAGTCGGGGCTCGGCATGGAGTTGTCATGCCGCACCTTGATCTTGTGGATGCGGCCCAGGTCGACGGCCTCCAGCGTGAAGATGTCCTCCTGAGCCGGCCGACGTCCGAGAGAGAGGGGGTAGGAGGGAGGCAAGCCCATCGATGCTCAGGGTGTGCGCAGGGCGAGGATCAAGGAGTGAGATTTGGTGTCGCGGTGGCGAAATGTTATCGACCTCGCCTGGTATACAGGAGGTCGTGACGCCTGCTGTGTATTTGGAGTTTGCGCATTCTCTCTCCCCCCGTGGTCGCGTGGATTTTTCTCCGGGTCCCCTTGGTTTTTCCCTCCACATTTAGAATCAACGTGCATTTCGAGTATTTGTCTGCTATAAATTTGCACGTCATAAGCCACTTCGTTGAGCGATCACTTGTGGCCAGGTCTCTTCTGATAAAATAACCAAAAATTGTTTAGGTTATAGTTCAGGTCCCACTAATTGACACGCACACGCACGTACGCACTACACGGCCCGCAATACCTGGCCCTTCTCAAACTTGTTGGAGTGCGTCTCGGACTTGCTCAGCTTGCGCTCGCCGGAGTCTCCCTGGTCGCCGTAGAGGGTGACGAAGACGTTGGCGTCCGTGCCGGCGCCTCGCACGCTTCCCGTGTGCACGCGCACCTTGTACTTGTGAGCTGCGCGCGGCGGGGGGGCGGGGGGAGCAACGCGTGAGAGCTCCGAGATCATCGCAGGGAGACAACGGCGGTCCTCCCCACCCACCCACACCCCCCCCCCCCCGGGTTGCCATTGGAAACCGTTGTGGGGTGTGGTGGGGGGGAGGCGGCGAGCGGTGTTGTTAACGAGTGCCCGAGGGCGGATGCGGCCAGCACCACGTGCAGCTTCGAAGAAGAAGAAGCTGCCATTTGACTTTGGATGAACAACTAAGGTCAGTAACAAAGATAAACAATTGTTAGGTTTTAGTTGTATATTGCTTTTTACAGGATTTGTTTACCTCTCCTAAACTATGCACTCCGATCGTTTTTTGTATTGTTTGCTGTTGTAACGTTCTGACCCGCCCCTACTGGATTCCTCCAGCATACATAAACATTCCGATTCTGCGATCATCTGTTTGCGTTTTCATCGGCGAGCATCGAGAAGCCGGCTTAACCGCTGAAACCCGGATTCAAAAGCCGGGCCCCCCCGACGCGTTGCTGGCTCAGTGCCCCTGACCCCTGGGCAGAGGTCGCAACCGGGTACCCGATACCCGTACCCTACCCGATACCCGGATACCCGTACCCGGCCGGGTACGGGTAGTCGTTTGCGACCCTGGTGCGGCCGGGTACGGGTACGGGTACGGGTAGGCCGTGAGTCACTGGTGAGTAACCGTTTGTCACTCATTTCGGGTAGGGTACGGGTATGGGTAGGGAACGGGTACCCGTACCCGGCCGGGTACGGGTACCCATTTGTGACCCTGGTGTGGCCGGGTACGGGTACGGGTAAGGAATCAAAACCCGTTTGCGACCTCTCCCCCTGGGGTGGCAGGGCCCCCCCTCCCGCCGCTCACTCTGGAGGACGTCGTCCAAGACGCTCTCGGCGCGCTTGAGGCTCCCGTCGCGCAGCACGCGCTCCTGCACGACGGCGCGCGGCACCAGCTCCCGCACCACCTCGCCGTCGTCCTCCGAGCGCGCCAGCCAGCGCCCGCACGGGAAGCTCAACGTCTCCGAACCCTGCCCGGCCAGCCGCAACAGCCAGCGTCAGCGCGGTGGTGGTGATGACGGTGGTGGTGGTGGTGGTGGTGGTGATATTGGTGGCGATGGTGGTGGTACTGGTGGAGGTGCTCGTGGTGAGGATGATGATAGTGGTACCGGTTGTGTTGGTGGTGATGATAGTGCTGGTGATGGTGATATTGGTGGAGATGATGGTGGTACTGTTGGAGGTGCTCGTAGTGATGATGATGATGATGGCAGTGGTACTGGTAGTGCTAGTGGTGGTGGTGATGGTGCTGGTGGCGGTGCTAGTTCTGCCGGTGTTGATGGTGGGAATGCCAGTGGTAGTGGTAGTTGGCACAGTTGAGTGCACAGCTGCTGCATCTGCCAGTCATCTCAGTCAGTCAACCCATGCAACCTTGGTCTGTCCCATGACCTTCTGCCAGCGAGCCTTGGACACTTCACGTGACCTCAAAGTACACCTGGCCTGGTACAGGCGCCGTGGTGATATCACTGCGAATGGCGGGTGTTGTTGTTGGTAGTGGTAGCAGTCATGGTGGTGGTGTCACCAAAACACACAGGGCCTCATTCAAATCTAGACGACCTGGTCACATCACGTCATCTTGGCAATGTTAAATTTTGACAAACAATGATGACGAAGTGGTGCTAATGATGATAACGATGATAATGGCATTGATGTGATGATGATAGAGGGGGTCAGCCACGATTATGACGACGATGATGATAACGATTAGGATAATGACAACAGCATCCTTCCTTACCTTCCCTCCTCCGAGCAGCCTGCGCACGTCCAGGCGATCGAGGTGCCAGCCGGCGCTCAGGCCGGCGTTGTCGTGCCCCACGCGCACCTTCTCGATGGCGTCGCCCACGTCCTCCAGCTGAGCGTGTGGGCGGGACACCCACGCACACACACGGCCGCCTTCAACTCTGACCCGCTCAACCCAAGCTGAACGCCGATGAGATGTTAACTGCCTCGCCTGGTATACAGGAAGTCGTGGGTTCGAACCAGACCCTGACGCCTGTTGTAAATTTGGTAGTTTGTGTATCTCTCTCTCTCGACCCGTGGTCGCATTTAGAATGAACGTACGTTTAGAGTTTTTGGCTGCTCTACATTCCGATGTGCTGAGTCCCTTTGTTGAGCTATCATTGGTGGCCAGGTCGCTTCTGAAAAAGAGCAATATAGTTCAGTGGGCCTTACCTGGTGAAATAAAAATAGCTTAGTTTTTGTTTATTCGCCAGCAAGGGATCTAAAGATCAAGATCTCTGATGTGTTTAAAGGTTGTGCCACGTGCTGTTCGGCAAACAAGTGCTGGCGTTTTGCTTACGTGCTGGGAGATTCAATCGTATTCAATTCAGAATTTCCCATGCCGTCGATTACTCCAGAGAACAGTTTAAAAAGGCCGTTTATTTGAAACCTTAATTTCCCGCGCATATTTCATCAGGAAGCAAAATATTTCAAGAACAAACAATTAAGCGGGCAGCGACGTTCGTTGAAATTCTTCCGCACCGTAACATAGCCAACCGTGCTCATCGCAGGTGCAGTAACGATCACATCGAGGTGACCCCACTTAGCCAATGGACGGTTCGCCACGTGACGCATCGTAGTAGTGGTGGTGGTACCACTGCCGTGCCACGACAAACCCAATCGGCGTGGGCCACGCACCTCCAGGACGAAGGTGTCGACGGAACCGCGGTTGAAGTGCTCCTTGCGCTGCTTCTTGCTGGGGCAGAGGCTGGCCTGGCGCGTGCAGCTGCCGTCGCGGCCGTACAGCACCACGAACACGTCGGCGTCCGTGCCGGCGCTCGGCACGTCGCTCGTGCGCGCCGTGATCTCGTACGGGACGTCTGCCGGTGGGGTGCGGGGGCAGCAGAGGAAGGGTGTGAGACGCGTTTGGGACGACGAGTCGGACGAAATCGCGGCCGTTGTGCTCGCGCGGGGTGGGAGTTGGGGGGGACGGGGGGTCGCCGGTGCTGGCTAACTCGATGCAGCAAATCTGGCTGTGACGGTCCCACCTGATGACGGAGACTTGTGTTGCCTCCGAAACGTCGTGATTTTATTATTTTATTTTTATTTATTTTAATTTCATTTTTTACCTACGTGACTTTACCGAAAGAACTAAGAGTATGCGACAGCGTCTATCACCTGCTGCAATCAGCGACCAAGCATCGCCGCGACTCGGACAAGCGCTCCGCAATTTGCCTGTCGCTGCTTGGTGGAAATTCTGCTTCCTATGGCAGGAGCCAGTCCGACCGTGGGACCCGTGTGGGATTGTTTTCTTCGGATTGGTTAAGTTCACGTCGGTTTGCTGTCGCCAGGTTTGTTGAGCAATGGGGGTTTTTTACCGCGCCAAATTAAGGCCATCCACTTGTGAGATCCAGCTAAGTGGGACTCAATTCGAGGGTTGATTCTCCGTCAGGACGTTGAACTCGCGACCTTCCAATTATGTGTCGTGCGCTCCAGCCAGAGAGACCGCCAGTCAGATAAACATTCCACACAGAGACGTACACAATTACCGTTTGCTACCATGATCCCTGAATATCAACGCTCTTATTGTTGTAAATGGGTGAAGGTGGAGGTATTAAAGTACTTTTTTGGTGGGTGATACCTGGTTGAAAATCCTGTTCCCACAACACAGTTGGCCTTGAGATTCTTATCCTGCGTAGATGCTGCACATGAAGTACCCCGTTCTCCTGATTATAAGACGCAATATTTTCCGCTGATGTTTCATGTAAATGTTGGCGATGCATCAAATCATCTGGTCAGTGTGTGTGTGTAGGTGTATGACCAGATTGTATAACTTTACTGACATAGGGCACAGAATCTGGTATCATAACTGGCTACCACTCATGTTAAGTGAGGGTCTAACTCTCTAATTGAATTAAAATTAGCACGGTGGAGCCTTCTGATACTCGCAAATCACTCGCAGGCTTGCTCAACGTTCTACACACCGAATATGAGAGACATGTCTAGAGGGAGTGTTACCAAATATCTTACGCACGGAAAAACCAAAAACTACGTTCAAGAGAAGTGAGGTTTAACCACCGAGAAGATGAAAATGATGAATGTGCAAATAGGACGTCCGATAGAGAGTCTGGAGTTTACCTTGTGCCCAGAGATCACGCTGTTCCACCACCACCACCATCACCACCACCAACAGCAGCAGCGGAGAGACGGGAGGGAGAGTGTAGTGGCTTGGAGAAACCCAGGAGGCGAGCGGGGAAAGCACCCAGAGTTCACCATCGCACACGCACCGTCACCAGGCGGCAAACCTCACGACTGCAGCTCAGTGGTCACAAACGAGGCCCGAACGCTAAGGCCAATGAAATTCTGCGTCAGGCGAAGGGGGGACTCGTCGATGGAGTCGCGAGGAGGCCGCCATTCTATTAAAATTCCTCGATTTCAAATCTGCGTATCTCCATTGGCAGTCTAGAGCCAATGTTGTTGGCTGGTTTATCCAAAGGGTAGCCACTGTTGATCTTCCAAAGATGTTGTTTTCATTTTATTGACACCGGAGATGATGAGGATTTGAGTCAATTCCTGACTGGGATTTGAACGCGAATTTTTCCAGGCGGTGCTGGAAGGTCATGTGTTCAAATTCCTTTCGGAGGTTGACTTGGTCTATCATTCTACTGGGGAAAGTAATATTGGTACCACCTTGTGGGAAAACAACAATGGTCATTCCATCAAGAAACTGGCCTCGATATATAAATGTGGAATTTCCACTGCTGGTTTTAGGGTCGCCAATGCTTTGCCTTCATCTATATTGCTTAAAGTGATGAGTAGAATGCTCCGTGAATTATTAAATGACAGCAACGTCCTTTGTTTGTCCAGGGAAGTCTGAGTGAATCACAAGACTTGTTTTCCTGCATTGAGATATTATGCCAATTCATTTTTAATACAATGCATTATTAAAATTATTATTTTCAATAATTCAAACTATGAATTTGGCCAAGTTTAAAATGTGCTCAGTTATTATCGGCTCGACTGTTAAATGATTTAGGGACATTAATCTTTTAACTACGAATCATGTCTGTAGAACGCAAGCTCAAAGAAGATCGCAGAATTTAATTCACCCAAAAAGAAAGAACCACGACAGCCCATCAACGCACGCCGCTCCGACTCACACCGCACCGTGCCGGGGCTTTGCCTTTTCGGCAAACACACTAAAGCCAAAGCACCACGGTTAGACCCCACACCAACATTCACCAATACCTCGAGCAGCAGCAACAGCAGCAACAGCAGCAACAGCAGCAACACGGACTCTGACGCTGACGCGATCCCAACACAATCCCAGTAAACGTGAAACGTTGAGACCGACGTTCGGTTCGACGTTTCCAACCACGTGCCAACGTCAGGCGCAACGTCGCGTGTTTACTGGGGACTCGGCCGATACGAGGCCCTCGGACACAAAGAGGGCTTTCCCCAGTGGACCTGCATATCAAGCGGAGAAGCCAAACGTCGTTCTACCGTTACGCGCTCGTAAACGACACCATGGCTTGTCGTTTAAAATTCCACAAAAGGGAAGGTTCATCGTCGCTCTGGGAGGCCAACTCCCAAGTCACACTGTCGTCATTCTGCTTCACGACCGCGTGGCAAAATAATTTTGTCCAGATCCGCGGCGCACCAGAGGGTGTTTATTTTTTTTACTTCATTTCATCGGATCTCATTTCTCTACGTATCATTTTTTTTCGCAACGCAAATATGGAGCCAGCATGTGGGCTGCATGATGCATTCGCAGCAGACGAAGGCAATTGACGACAGGCCCAGAAATAGCCCTCACTTTGCGCGTAATTTAGAGTCAAATATGGGCAAACCACAGAGGCAAAGCAGGGTGGTCTTCACAATCAATGTAATAGCGAGCAGGCATATCCATTAAACGTACATTAATATTGTCCTCGCCAGGTGAGGCCAATACGTGTAATTGAATGCTCCCCTTTAAACCCATTTGGCTTCTCTCCACGTGCCGCGGAGCGGTTTGGACACCCGGGACGGCATCGAGCTGTTCGCTAGAAATGGACCGGCAGTATCAGTAATGATAGCCCTCCCTGAGGCCGCCTCGGGAAGGTGCTGCATTTGGGGATGTTTGGCCAATTCCTTGCCGAGTCATTTGTTTTTTGTTGCGTGGGAGGTAACCCAGAGGCGCCCAAAGAAAAGCCACTGACGCAAAGGATTAACGCTCGAATTCGAGAGGTTTGGCAACCTACTTGCTGTGCTGCATTCTCGACGGTCAACCTGGTCACCGCGCAGGTGGATATCTCACGGATAAAACAATCTTTCCACGACCCTACAACCCTGATGGCCCAAAGTGCTGGATTGCAAGCTTGCGCATCACGCCTGGCATGTACAGATATGGCATTTAAAACTGGTCGTTGTCATCTTACATGGGCAGCCCTTTCATGAGAAGGCCCATGTTTAAAATAAGGAAAAACACGTATGGCAAATGCACCTCAAAGCCACCTCGACCACTGCAGCTCTTTGTAATCAACACGTGATGTACCCAGACTCCAACGTGGTACAGACGGTGATCCGTGCGGGTTTTCAAATTATCTGTGTCGGACGCAGCTGATGGAAAACATTTCACGTGGGGGCTTTGACGCAATCAAAATGTCTCACGAGTCAAACGAGCCCAGGGTTTCGAACCAGCGCTGGAAATTCCACATTGTCATGGCAGGAGCCAGTCTAGCCAAAGTACATCTACTGTTGACGTCCCACAAAGTGGTATGCCGATTGTAAACTCCGCTAGAGAGAGTTGAGAACTGCCAACAGCACCACCCGGCCCAATTAATAAACAAATAGATGTCGGCAGTGAAAGCTAGCGTGGTCAACTTATAAACGCGGCACTGGATCACAGTTTGGACGGATTGGCATCTAGTTGCACACGTGGCAGACAACACCGTGACACTACAGATAAACAGCATTCATAGGAAGCGACCAACATGAACTGGATTTTATTGTTCGCTTGTCACCCTCCACTTCTGCAGCACTGCATGAGGACGGCTGCTTCGGCAAGGGTGGGCGGCGTTAGTAAGCGGTGACAAAGAGCAAGCTGGCATTTTGCGAAAAAGCTACATTGGCAATCCCTTAACGGAACCCCATCAGACAGTCGCCTTTTCGTTCGTACGAAACCGAGAGTCAGACTTGCTCGCATTGATCCCTCACAAGGTCATAGAGTCTCCCTGCTCACACAGGCAACGGGGCAATGCTCTTGAACCGGCGGTGGAAATTCCACGTTCCTATAGGACAACAACCGCCGTTTGCTTAACTGCAAAGGGAGGGAATGTTTATACATTAAACCCGGAGGGACAATGTGCTCAATCGTCTCCGTAAAAGGGGATTTAAACTCGCAGCGTTGCGATTGAAAGTCGCGTGTTTTAACCGCAGAGACACAAGGACACATTATGGTTCACAACATCACAGTTAAGAGTGCCTCCTGTTAAGCCTTGTCTCTACACTGGTGTGCGTATGAGGGGCACTTTTGGTTGAGCATTTGATAGCAAAGCGGCAAGATTGGTGTCACCGCAGCGATCAGCATGCGCCACGCATTCCTTGATGACCTGCTGTGCGTCATTGTCATCTAAAATAATGCCCGCAATATTCCATACGTGTCTCCTACTTGCAAAACGTTGACTGCACCTTGAAAGGCTCTCACCTGCGCCTGACTAATTGAACTGCTAATAGACTTGTTGACAAATGGGCAAAGCGATATAAAGTGGAGTCACGCCGTTCCTTAGCTGGACAATTTGCATATTGAATTCGTGGGGAAAAAATGAAAAGGTGGCCAGGTGGCTTTAGAGGTCAAAGCACTGAGTCAGCACTGCTAAGAGCCTGGGTTTGAATGCAGATTTTAGCCACCTGTGGTTAAACCTGTGGTTCTCAATTTTAGCGAGTTCATGGTCTCTGGCCGGTCACGAACGACTGCACAGTACGGCGCCAGCTATCGCAGATTGCGGTTGTGTCGCTTCGGTTCTCTGCTGGGAGTACGACGTCTTTTAAAAACAACTGGCGCTATGCCTCTCTCTGAATGAAATGAAAGATGACCATTTGTGCGTTCCAAGATTCAGACGCTGCTCGATGAAGACCTGCCCATGCGTGTGAATCATGGAGGTTACTTTTACCATGCTTCGCGACACTGGTCAATGTGGGATGGTGAATGGGAGGTGGGAAGGAGTGGCCCAGGACTGGTTGAGATATCACTCAGATATCACCCGCCACTGATGCCATAGTGCAGTGTGCTTACCATTGTGCCACCACTCCCCTCATGTTTATTAATAGTACAGTAGAACCTCGGAGATCGAACGCACCAGAACTCGAACAAATCGGTGTTCGAACGATATTTCCGAACATTTTTTGCCCCGGAAACCGAACGAAATTTGGAGGTCGAATGGGCAATCACGACTTGAAAGAACCTGTACGGCTGAGACGCGTATGGCCAGCATGCATGACGCGTGCCCAGACAAAGGTTTTACACCCTCCTCCTCCTCACCACCTTCCACTCAAGCCATCAATTCTCCTTACTACAGGTAAAGTGAAGTTCAATGTTTATTTATTTCATTTATTCCATATATTTATTCATTTATTCCATTTATTTATTGTGTTTCTGGTTTTTTTGAATGATTTTATGCATGTAATTACTGTAAACTTCGTGTAAAAATGCTTTATAATGAGAGATGTCTTGTGTCTGGAACCAATTAATGTCTTTTACATTAATTCGTATGGGGACAATTAATTCGGTGTTCGAATGGCCTTCTGAAACTAATTTATTGAAAATACAATGAAGTCTGTAATAATTATAATATTAAAAATATATCATCTTAGTTACATTAATAGAACACCATTATTGCCCTAAAGCTTCTAATGGCAATACAGAGTGATAAATAATCAAACTGTCAATGCTTGAACACTGCCTGTAATTAAACACAAATCACAAGAATTGTATATACTCCGCAAGAGAAGCATGCGTGGCATTGGAATTGAGATGACCCTTCATCATCGTCGTCAGTAATGATGAATTCCCTGCTGGATGAATGCCTGCCCAACGTCACCATTAGTTTACCCGTAGATCTCCTCCCCAGTGTCCGCTAGAAAAAAAACAACCGTCATGGTTATGCAGTAAAAGTCAAAGTGTTTCTGTGACCAAACTAGCAATAGGACCGCACTTATGTATGCTGGTGGTCTCTGAGTAAGTGGTGTAAGTTCCTCATTCCTATGGTGAGGACCAGTCACTCCATAGGTTGTACACTGTATTCTTGGTTCTTTCGGTAAAGTCACGTAGAAGGGATGATGATTGCTTGTGTTGCAATCGAAACGTCGTCAGAATTGTATTGTTTTATATTTTTATTATTTTATTTTTCCATTCTACGTGACTTTAACGAAAGAACCAAGAATATGAATCCCTGCAGTCACGAAAGCTTGAAATCAGTTTGTAAACTGTTAACGTCCCACAATTTGGCGCTACTGATTTTATCCACCCCCGGGCGGATGATGGGAAGAATCCACTACCCAACCGGGAGTTGAAACTCGCAAATCTCCCGACTGGTGAGCCATCACTCTTGAGTGCATCACCAGCATGGCCCCACGACAAAAAAAACACGCCCTGACCACACTGGGCGGTGGCAAAACCGATTCCCTGGGTCCGCCACATTTGAGGTACAAACCAAAAATCAGGACAAACGTGGGAAGATTATTCACGGCATCAGAAGAGGGGAGAAGTGCACCGCGAGCGGTGTGTTCTGACGCATTCGACAAAAACCCGAGGACGTTTTGGACCGTGACCTCACATGGACGACAATTTTGGGAGAACCCAGAATAGGTGGCAACCGCAGCGACTACTCAGAAGGATTGATTGACTGTTTTCTGCGAGTGGGGAGCCCACCCTGGGCTTGAGTTGACCTAGCGAGAAAACGGATGGTGGCACCACTCAAACCGTCTGCTGCTCTGGTCTCTTTCTTTCAGTACTGGGCAGGGAGTGCGAAAGGGGACTGGCGAACGGACGCCGCTCGTCCGGCATCAACGACATCCTCACAAACGCCGACATCGTCGTCGCCGCCATCGTGACGATCGTTTTTAGCATCGTCGCTACCGTGAACGCTGGCGCAATCGCCGGCACCGCTGCTGTTGCGGCGCAAAGCATCCGAGCTGCCGGAGCACCTACGTGGGGCATAGTGCTCGGAGCTCGGCTCGGCTGGGAAGAGCTCGCGCTCCGTGCTGCCGTCGTCCTCGTCCGCATCGAGCCACCGCGCGCAGGCAAAGCGCAGGCGCTGGCCCAGCGACGGCGCATCCACCTCCACCCAGTCGAGGAACCAGCCGGCAGAAAGGCCTGCGGGGTGAACAGAAAAAAAAAAGTGGGCGTCCAGCGCAAGGTTAAAGGACGAAGATGAGGTCCTCACGTTTCGGACAAGTTTCGGTGAGTGAGATTCAGCGGATGTTTCAACACCGACTTCAACTGAGCAAAACATTTGGCAGATAAATCGCATGAACCAACAACGTATTCACCAAGATGGGTTGTACCATCATTGAAGGCATGAATGACAATCACTGTAAAAAAAACAACCTAAAATTGACTTCTTGATAGCAAAACACACTCTTTCAAACATCATCCCTGGGTGGTCTTGAACCACTAACTTTGTTGGTCAACAGATGAACGCGTTAACCAATTGCGCCACAGAGACAGCTGCGAGGAGTAACTTGCTGTTCCATTTTTAAGGAATGAATGACATTTGCTGTCGTAAAATCGAATCGAATCTAGCCAGCAAAAAGCTCTCCAAAAGTTCGTCCCTGGGTGGGCTTGAACCACCAAACTTTCAGTTAACAGCCGAACGCGCTAACCAATTGCGCCACAGAGACAGCTGCAAGGGTTAACTTGCTGTTCCATTTTTAAGGAATGAATGACATTCGCTGTCGTAAAATAGAATAGAATCTTGCAAGTAAAAAACTCTCCGCTAGGTCGTCCCTGGGTGGGCTTGAACCACCAACCTTTCAGTTAACAGCCGAACGTGCTAACCAATTGCGCCACAGAGACAGCTGCAATGAGCAACATGCTGTTCCATGTTGAAGGAATTAATGACATTCGCTGTCGTAAAATAGAATAGAATCTTGCAAGTAAAAAACTCTCCGCTAGGTCGTCCCTGGGTGGGCTTGAACCACCAACCTTTCGGTTAACAGACGAACGCGCTAACCAATTGCGCCACAGAGACAGCTGCAATGCGCAACTTGCTGTTCCATGTTGAAGGAATTAATGACATTCGCTGTCGTAAAATAGAATCGAATCTAGCCAGCAAAAAACTCTCCAAAAGTTCGTCCCTGGGTGGGCTTGAACCACCAACCTTTCAGTTAAAAGCCGAACGCACTAACCAATTGCGCCACAGAGACAGCAGCAAGGATTAACTTTCTGTTCCATTTTTAAGGAACTAATGACATTCGCTGTCGAATAATCGAATCTAATCTAGCCAGCAAAGAACTCTCCGATAGTGCGTCCCTGAGTAGGCTTGAACCACCAACCTTTCGGTTAACAGCCGAACGCGCTAACTAATTGTGCCACAGAGACAGCTGCAATGAGTAACTTGCTGTTCCATGTTGAAGGAATTAATGACATTCGCTGTCATAAAATAGAATCGAATCTAGCAAGCAAAAAACTCTCGGAAAGTTCGTCCCTGAGTGGGCGTGAACCACCAACCTTTCGGTTAACTGCCGAACGCGCTAACCAATTGCGCCACAGTGACAGCTGCAAGGACTAACTTGCTGTTCCATTTTTAAGGAATGAATGACATTGGCTGTCGTAAAATCGAATCGAGTATTGACTTTGAGGAATAAATATACACTTTCAAACAGCATCGCTGGGTGGTTAAAAGCTGAACGTGCTAACCAATTGCACCAGAGAGACAACTCAACGACGCCACTTGCTGTTCCATGTTTAAGGAATTAATACAGGTAGGAACAACAGTTACAAACTGCCCACCAGGGATTATTTGTCGGTCCGTCCGTCGTGATTAGCCACGCCCTCGATTTGTATTTCATAGACCACTTCGGGCGGGCTCAGCACCAGGTGACACGCCGCCCCACGCAGCGTCACACGGATCGCACGAATGCACTGTCTAACCAAGTACCTACCTGCCCCCTCCTAAAGAACGTGTTGACATTCGCTGTCTTAAAAAACAGATCTGGAATAGACTTTGTGCAAGCAAAAAACTCTCCAAAACCTCGTCCTTGGATGGGCTTGAACCACCAACCTTTCGGTTAACAGCCGAACGCGCTAGCCAATTGCGCCACAGAGACAGCTGCGAGGAGTAACTTGCTGTTCGATTTTTAAGGAATGAATGACATTTGCTGTCGTAAAATCGAATCGAATCTAGCCAGCAAAAAGCTCTCCAAAAGTTCGTCCCTGGGTGGGCTTGAACCACCAAACTTTCAGTTAACAGCCGAACGCGCTAACCAATTGCGCCACAGAGACAGCTGCAAGGGTTAACTTGCTGTTCCATTTTTAAGGAATGAATGACATTCGCTGTCATAAAATCGAAACAAATATAGCCAGCAAAAAACTCACCAAAAGCTCGTCCCGGGGTGGGCTTGAACCACCAACCTTTCAGTTAACAGCCGAACGCGCTAACCAATTGCGCCACAGAGACAGCTGCAATGAGCAACATACTGTTCCATGTTGAAGGAATTAATGACATTCGCTGTCGTAAAATAGAATAGAATCTAGCAAGTAAAAAACTCTCCGCTAGGTCGTCCCTGGGTGGGCTTGAACCACCAACCTTTCGGTTAACAGACGAACGCGCTAACCAATTGCGCCACAGAGACAGCTGCAATGCACAACTTGCTGTTCCATGTTGAAGGAATTTATGACATTCGCTGTCGTAAAATAGAATCGAATCTAGCCAGCAAAAAACTCTCCAAAAGTTCGTCCCTGGGTGGGCTTGAACCACCAACCTTTCAGTTAAAAGCCGAACGCACTAACCAATTGCGCCACAGAGACAGCAGCAAGGATTAACTTTCTGTTCCATTTTTAAGGAACTAATGACATTCGCTGTCGAATAATCGAATCTAATCTAGCCAGCAAAGACCTCTCCGATAGTGCGTCCCTGAGTAGGCTTGAACCACCAACCTTTCGGTTAACAGCCGAACGCGCTAACTAATTGTGCCACAGAGACAGCTGCAATGAGTAACTTGCTGTTCCATGTTGAAGGAATTAATGACATTCGCTGTCATAAAATAGAATCGAATCTAGCAAGCAAAAAACTCTCGGAAAGTTCGTCCCTGAGTGGGCGTGAACCACCAACCTTTCGGTTAACTGCCGAACGCGCTAACCAATTGCGCCACAGTGACAGCTGCAAGGACTAACTTGCTGTTCCATTTTTAAGGAATGAATGACATTGGCTGTCGTAAAATCGAATCGAGTATTGACTTTGAGGAATAAATATACACTTTCAAACAGCATCGCTGGGTGGTTAAAAGCTGAACGTGCTAACCAATTGCACCAGAGAGACAACTCAACGACGCCACTTGCTGTTCCATGTTTAAGGAATTAATACAGGTAGGAACAACAGTTACAAACTGCCCACCAGGGATTATTTGTCGGTCCGTCCGTCGTGATTAGCCACGCCCTCGATTTGTATTTCATAGACCACTTCGGGCGGGCTCAGCACCAGGTGACACGCCGCCCCACGCAGCGTCACACGGATCGCACGAATGCACTGTCTAACCAAGTACCTACCTGCCCCCTCCTAAAGAACGTGTTGACATTCGCTGTCTTAAAAAACAGATCTGGAATAGACTTTGTGCAAGCAAAAAACTCTCCAAAACCTCGTCCCTGGGTGGGCTTGAACCACCAACCTTTCAGTTAACAGCCGAACGCGCTAACCAATTGCGCCACAGAGACAGCTGCAAGGAGTAATTTGCTGTTCCATTTTTAAGGAATGAATGACATTCGCTGTCGTAAAATCGAATCGAGTATTGACTTTGAGGAATAAATATACACTTTCAAACAGCATCGCTGGGTGGTTAAAAGCTGAACGTGCTAACCAATTGCACCAGAGAGACAACTCAACGACGCCACTTGCTGTTCCATGTTTAAGGAATTAATACAGGTAGGAACAACAGTTACAAACTGCCCACCAGGGATTATTTGTCGGTCCGTCCGTCGTGATTAGCCACGCCCTCGATTTGTATTTCATAGACCACTTCGGGCGGGCTCAGCACCAGGTGACACGCCGCCCCACGCAGCGTCACACGGATCGCACGAATGCACTGTCTAACCAAGTACCTACCTGCCCCCTCCTAAAGAACGTGTTGACATTCGCTGTCTTAAAAAACAGATCTGGAATAGACTTTGTGCAAGCAAAAAACTCTCCAAAACCTCGTCCCTGGGTGGGCTTGAACCACCAACCTTTCAGTTAACAGCCGAACGCGCTAACCAATTGCGCCACAGAGACAGCTGCAAGGAGTAACTTGCTGTTCCATTTTTAAGGAATGAATGACATTTGCTGTCGTAAAATCGAATGTAATCTAGCCAGCAAAAAGCTCTCCAAAAGTTCGTCCCTGGGTGGGCTTGAACCACCAACCTTTCGGTTAACAGCCGAACGCGCTAACCAATTGCGCCACAGAGACAGCTGCAATAAGCAACTTGCTGTTCCATGTTGAAGGAATTAATGACATTCGCTGTCGTAGAATAGAATCGAATCTAGCAAGCAAAAAATTATCTGAAAGTTCGTTCCTGGGTGGGCTTGAACCACCAACCTTTTGGTTAACAGCCGAACGCGCTAACCAATTGCGCCACAGAGACAGCTGCAACGAGTAACTTGCTGTTCCATTTTTAAGGAATGAATGACATTAGCTGTCGTAAAATCGAATCTAATCTAGCCAGCAAAAAGCTCTCCGAAAGTTCGTGGGCTTGAACCACCAACCTTACCACTTCATAGCAGAACACGCTGGCCAAATGCGCCAGAGACAGCTGCAAGAAGCCACTTGCTGTTCGATGTTGAAGGAATGAATGACATTCGCTGTCGAAAAATAGAATCGAATCTAGCAAGCAAAAAACTCTCCAAAAGTTCGTCCCTGGGTGGGCTTCAACCACCAACCTTTCTGTTAACAGCTGAACGCGCTAACCAATTGCACCACAGAGACAGCTGCAATGAGACACTTGCTGTTCCATGTTGAAGGAATTAATAACATTCGCTGTCGTAGAATAGAATCGAATCTAGCAAAAGCAAAAAACTCTCCGAAAGTTCGTCCCTGGGTGGGCTTGAACCACCAACCTTTCAGTTAACAGCCAAACGCGCTAACCAATTGCACCACAGAGACAGCTGCATGGATTAACTTGCTGTTCCATTTTTAAGGAACTAATGACATTCGCTGTGGAAAAATCGAATCGAATCTAGCTAGCAAAAAACTCTCCAATAGTGCGTCCCGGGGTGGGCTTGAACCACCAACCTTTCAGTTAACAGCCAAACGCGCTAACCAATTGCGCCACAGAGACAGCTGCAAGGAGTAACTTGCTGTTCCATTTTTAAGGAATGAATGACATTTTCTGTCGTAAAATCGAATCGAGTATTGACTTTGAGGAATAAAAATGCACTTTCAAACAGCATCGCTGGGTGGTTAAAAGCTGAACTTGCTAACAAATTGCACCAGAGAAACAACTCAACGACGCCACTTGCTGTTCCATGTTTAAGGAATTAATACAGGTAGGAACAACATTTCCAAACTGCCCACCAGGGATTATTTGTCGGTCTGTCCGTCGTGATTAGCCACGCCCTCGATTTGTATTTCATAGACCACTTCGGGCGGGCTCAGCACCACGTGACACGCCGCCCCACGCAGCGTCACACGGATCGCACGAATGCACTGTCAAACCAAGTACCTACCTGCCCCCTCCGAAGGAACGTGTTGACATTCGCTGTCTTAAAAAACAGATCTGGAATAGACTTTGTGCAAGCAAAAAACTCTCCAAAACCTCGTCCCTGGGTGGGCTTGAACCACCAACCTTTCGGTTAACAGCCGAACGCGCTAGCCAATTGCGCCACAGAGACAGATGCAATGAGCAACTTGCTGTTCCATGTTGAAGGAATTAATGACATTCGCTGTCGTAGAATAGAATCGAATCTAGCAAGCAAAAAACTCTCCGAAAGTTCGTCCCTGGGTGGGCTTGAACCACCAACCTTTCGGTTAACAGCCGAACGCGCTAATCAATTGCGCCACAGAGACAGCTGCAATGAGCAACATGCTGTTCCATGTTGAAGGAATTAATGACATTCGCTGTCGTAAAATAGAATAGAATCTAGCAAGTAAAAAACTCTCCGCTAGGTCGTCCCTGGGTGGGCTTGAACCACCAACCTTTCGGTTAACAGCCGAACGCGCTAACCAATTGCGCCACAGAGACAGCTGCAATGCGCAACTTGCTGTTCCATGTTGAAGGAATTAATGACATTCGCTGTCGTAAAATAGAATCGAATCTAGCCAGCAAAAAACTCTCCAAAAGTTCGTCCCTGGGTGGGCTTGAACCACCAACCTTTCAGTTAAAAGCCGAACGCACTAACCAATTGCGCCACAGAGACAGCTGCAAGGATTAACTTTCTGTTCCATTTTTAAGGAACTAATGACATTCGCTGTCGAATAATCGAATCGAATCTAGCCAGCAAAGAACTCTCCAATAGTGCGTCCCTGAGTAGGCTTGAACCACCAACCTTTCGGTTAACAGCCGAATGCGCTAACTAATTGCGCCACAGAGACAGCTGCAATGAGTAACTTGCTGTTCCATGTTGAAGGAATTAATGACATTCGCTGTCATAAAATAGAATCGAATCTTGCAAGCAAAAAACTCTCGGAAAGTTCGTCCCTGGGTGGGCGTGAACCACCAACCTTTCGGTTAACTGCCGAACGCGCTAACCAATTGCGCCACAGTGACAGCTGCAAGGACTAACTTGCTGTTCCATTTTTAAGGAATGAATGACATTCATTGTCGTAAAATCGAATCGAGTATTGACTTTGAGGAATAAATATACACTTTCAAACAGCATCGCTGGGTGGTTAAAAGCTGAACGTGCTAACCAATTGCACCAGAGAGACAACTCAACGACGCCACTTGCTGTTCCATGTTTAAGGAATTAATACAGGTAGGAACAACAGTTACAAACTGCCCACCAAGGATTATTTGTCGGTCCGTCCGTCGTGATTAGCCACGCCCTCGATTTGTATTTCATAGACCACTTCGGGCGGGCTCAGCACCAGGTGACACGCCGCCCCACGCAGCGTCACACGGATCGCACGAATGCACTGTCTAACCAAGTACCTACCTGCCCCCTCCTAAAGAACGTGTTGACATTCGCTGTCTTAAAAAACAGATCTGGAATAGACTTTGTGCAAGCAAAAAACTCTCCAAAACCTCGTCCCTGGGTGTGCTTGAACCACCAACCTTTCAGTTACCAGCCGAACGCGCTAACCAATTGCGCCACAGAGACAGCTGCAATGAGTAACTTGCTGTTCCATTTTTAAGGAATGAATGACATTTGCTGTCGTAAAATCGAATCTAATCTTGCCAGCAAAAAGCTCTCCAAAAGTTCGTCCCTGGGTGGGCTTGAACCACCAACCTTTCGGTTAACAGCCGAACGCGCTAACCAATTGCGCCACAGAGACAGCTGAAATAAGCAACTTGCTGTTCCATGTTGAAGGAATTAATGGCATTCGCTGTCGTAGAATAGAATCGAATCTAGCAAGCAAAAAATTATCTGAAAGTTCGTTCCTGGGTGGGCTTGAACCACCAACCTTTTGGTTAACAGCCGAACGCGCTAACCAATTGCGCCACAGAGACAGCTGCAATGAGTAACTTGCTGTTCCATTTTTAAGGAATGAATGACATTAGCTGTCGTAAAATCGAATCTAATCTAGCCAGCAAAAAGCTCTCCGAAAGTTCGTGGGCTTGAACCACCAACCTTACCACTTCATAGCAGAACACGCTGGCCAAATGCGCCAGAGACAGCTGCAAGAAGCCACTTGCTGTTCGATGTTGAAGGAATGAATGACATTCGCTGTCGAAAAATAGAATCGAATCTAGCAAGCAAAAAACTCTCCAAAAGTTCGTCCCTGGGTGGGCTTCAACCACCAACCTTTCTGTTAACAGCCGAACGCGCTAACCAATTGCACCACAGAGACAGCTGCAATGAGACACTTGCTGTTCCATGTTGAAGGAATTAATGACATTCGCTGTCGTAGAATAGAATCGAATCTAGCAAAAGCAAAAAACTCTCCGAAAGTTCATCCCTGGGTGGTCTTGAACCACCAACCTTTCAGTTAACAGCCAAACGCGCTAAGCAATTGCACCACAGCGACAGCTGCAAGGATTAACTTGCTGTTCCATTTTTAAGGAACTAATGACATTCGCTGTGGAAAAATCGAATCGAATCTAGCTAGCAAAAAACTCTCCAATAGTGCGTCCCTGGGTGGGCTTGAACCACCAACCTTTCAGTTAACAGCCAAACACGCTAACCAATTGCGCCACAGAGACAGCTGCAAGGAGTAACTTGCTGTTCCATTTTTAAGGAATGAATGACATTTTCTGTCGTAAAATCGAATCGAGTATTGACTTTGAGGAATAAAAATGCACTTTCAAACAGCATCGCTGGGTGGTTAAAAGCTGAACTTGCTAACCAATTGCACCAGAGAGACAACTCAACGACACCACTTGCTGTTCCATGTTTAAGGAATTAATACAGGTAGGAACAACATTTCCAAACTGCCCACCAGGGATTATTTGTCGGTCTGTCCGTCGTGATTAGCCACGCCCTCGATTTGTATTTCATAGACCACTTCGGGCGGGCTCAGCACCACGTGACACGCCGCCCCACGCAGCGTCACACGGATCGCACGAATGCACTGTCAAACCAAGTACCTACCTGCCCCCTCCGAAGGAACGTGTTGACATTCGCTGTCTTAAAAAACAGATCTGGAATAGACTTTGTGCAAGCAAAAAACTCTCCAAAACCTCGTCCCTGGGTGGGCTTGAACCACCAACCTTTCGGTTAACAGCCGAACGCGCTAGCCAATTGCGCCACAGAGACAGCTGCAACTGACCACTTGCTGTTCCATGTTGAAGGAAATAATGACATTCACTATCTTAAAAACGAATCTAGTATTGACTTATAAAAATAAACTTTCAAACAGCATCTCTGAGTGGGTTTGAACCACCAACCTTTACACTTCATTGCAGAACACGCTGGCCAAATGCACCAGAGACAGCTGCAAGAGAACACTTGCAGTTCAATGTTGAAGGAATAAATGACATTCGCTGTCGTAAAATCGAATCGAATCTAGCCAGCAAAAAACTCTCCGAAAGTTCGTCCCTGGATGGGCTTGAACCACCAACCTTTCGGTTAACAGCCGGACGCGCTAACCAATTGCGCCACAGCGACAGCTGCAATGAGCAACTTGCTGTTCCATGTTGAAGGAATTAATGACATTCGCTGTCGTAGAATAGAATCGAATCTAGCAAGCAAAAAACTCTCCTAAAGTTCGTCCCTGGGTGGGCTTGAACCACAAACCTTTCGGTTAACAGCCAAACGCGCTAGCCAATTGCGCCACAGAGACAGCTGCAACTGACCACTTGCTGTTCCATGTTGAAGGAAATAATGACATTCACTATCTTAAAAACGAATCTAGTATTGACTTATAAAAATAAACTTTCAAACAGCATCTCTGAGTGGGTTTGAACCACCAACCTTTACACTTCATTGCAGAACACGCTGGCCAAATGCACCAGAGACAGCTGCAAGAGAACACTTGCTGTTCAATGTTGAAGGAATTAATGACATTCGCTGTCGTAAAATCGAATCGAATCTAGCCAGCAAAAAACTCTCCGAAAGTTCGTCCCTGGGTGGGCTTGAACCACCAACCTTTCGGTTAACAGCCGAACGCGCTAACCAATTGCGCCAGAGAGACAGCTGCAATGAGCAACTTGCTGTTCCGTGTTGAAGGAATTAATGACATTCGCTGTCGTAGAATAGAATCGAATCTAGCAAGCAAAAAACTCTCCGAAAGTTCGTCCCTGGGTGGGCTTGCACCACCAACCTTTCGGTTAACAGCCGAACGCGCTAACCAATTGCGCCACAGAGACAGCTGCAATGAGTAACTTGCTGTTCCATTTTTAAGGAATGAATTTCATTAGCTGTCGTAAAATCGAATCTAATCTAGCCAGCAAAAAGCTCTCCGAAAGTTCGTGGGCTTGAACCACCAACCTTACCACTTCATAGCAGAACACGCTGGCCAAATGCGCCAGAGACAGCTGCAAGAAGCCACTTGCTGTTCGATGTTGAAGGAATGAATGACATTCGCTGTCGAAAAATAGAATCGAATCTAGCAAGCAAAAAACTCTCCAAAAGTTCGTCCCTGGAAGGGCTTCAACCACCAACCTTTCGGTTAACAGCCGAACGCGCTAACCAATTGCACCACAGAGACAGCTGCAATGAGACACTTGCTGTTCCGTGTTGAAGGAATTAATGACATTCGCTGTCGTAGAATAGAATAGAATCTAGCAAGCAAAAAACTCTCCGATAGGTCGTCCCTGGGTGGGCTTGAACCACCAACCTTTCGGTTAACAGCCAAACGCGTTAACCAATTGCGCCACAGCGACCGCTGCAAGGAGCAACTTGCTGTTCCATGTTGAAGGAATTAATGACATTAGCCGTCGTAAAATCGAATCGAGTATTGACTTTGAGGAATAAAAATGCACTTTCAAACAGCATCGCTGGGTGGTTAAAAGCTGAACTTGCTAACCAATTGCACCAGAGAGACAACTCAACGACGCCACTTGCTGTTCCATGTTTAAGGAATTAATACAGGTAGGAACAACAGTTCCAAACTGCCCACCAGGGATTATTTGTCGGTCTGTCCGTCGTGATTAGCCACGCCCTCGATTTGTATTTCATAGACCACTTCGGGCGGGCTCAGCACCACGTGACACGCCGCCCCACGCAGCGTCACACGGATCGCACGAATGCACTGTCAAACCAAGTACCTACCTGCCCCCTCCGAAGGAACGTGTTGACATTCGCTGTCTTAAAAAACAGATAAGGAATAGACTTTGTCCAAGCAAAAAACTCTCCAAAACGTCGTCCCTGGGTGGGCTTGAACCACCAACCTTTCAGTTAACAGCCGAACGCGCTAGCCAATTGCGCCACAGAGACAGCTGCAACTGACCACTTGCTGTTCCATGTTGAAGGAAATAATGACATTCACTATCTTAAAAACGAATCTAGTATTGACTTATAAAAATAAACTTTCAAACAGCATCTCTGAGTGGGTTTGAACCACCAAACTTTACACTTCATTGCAGAACACGCTGGCCAAATGCACCAGAGACAGCTGCAAGAGAACACTTGCTGTTCAATGTTGAAGGAATTAATGACATTCGCTGTCGTAAAATCGAATCGAATCTAGCCAGCAAAAAACTCTCCGAAAGTTCGTCCCTGGGTGGGCTTGAACCACCAACCTTTCGGTTAACAGCCGAACGCGCTAACCAATTGCGCCACAGAGACAGCTGCAATGAGCAACTTGCTGTTCCGTGTTGAAGGAATTAATGACATTCGCTGTCGTAGAATAGAATCGAATCTAGCAAGCAAAAAACTCTCCGAAAGTTCGTCCCTGGGTGGGCTTGAACCACCAACCTTTCGGTTAACAGCCGAACGCGCTAACCAATTGCGCCACAGAGACAGCTGCAATGCGTAACTTGCTGTTCCATTTTTAAGGAATGAATTTCATTAGCTGTCGTAAAATCGAATCTAATCTAGCCAGCAAAAAGCTCTCCGAAAGTTCGTGGGCTTGAACCACCAACCTTACCACTTCATAGCAGAACACGCTGGCCAAATGCGCCAGAGACAGCTGCAAGAAGCCACTTGCTGTTCGATGTTGAAGGAATGAATGACATTCGCTGTCGAAAAATAGAATCGAATCTAGCAAGCAAAAAACTCTCCAAAAGTTCGTCCCTGGGTGGGCTTCAACCACCAACCTTTCGGTTAACAGCCGAACGCGCTAACCAATTGCACCACAGAGACAGCTGCAATGAGACACTTGCTGTTCCGTGTTGAAGGAATTAATGACATTCGCTGTCGTAGAATAGAATAGAATCTAGCAAGCAAAAAACTCTCCGATAGGTCTTCCCTGGGTGGGCTTGAACCACCAACCTTTCGGTTAACAGCCAAACGCGTTAACCAATTGCGCCACAGCGACCGCTGCAAGGAGCAACTTGCTGTTCCATGTTGAAGGAATTAATGACATTAGCCGTCGTAAAATCGAATCGAGTATTGACTTTGAGGAATAAAAATGCACTTTCAAACAGCATCGCTGGGTGGTTAAAAGCTGAACTTGCTAACCAATTGCACCAGAGAGACAACTCAACGACGCCACTTGCTGTTCCATGTTTAAGGAATTAATACAGGTAGGAACAACAGTTCCAAACTGCCCACCAGGGATTATTTGTCGGTCTGTCCGTCGTGATTAGCCACGCCCTCGATTTGTATTTCATAGACCACTTCGGGCGGGCTCAGCACCACGTGACACGCCGCCCCACGCAGCGTCACACGGATCGCACGAATGCACTGTCAAACCAAGTACCTACCTGCCCCCTCCGAAGGAACGTGTTGACATTCGCTGTCTTAAAAAACAGATAAGGAATAGACTTTGTCCAAGCAAAAAACTCTCCAAAACGTCGTCCCTGGGTGGGCTTGAACCACCAACCTTTCAGTTAACAGCCGAACGCGCTAGCCAATTGCGCCACAAAGACAGCTGCAACTGACCACTTGCTGTTCCATGTTGAAGGAAATAATGACATTCACTATCTTAAAAACGAATCTAGTATTGACTTATAAAAATAAACTTTCAAACAGCATCTCTGAGTGGGTTTGAACCACCAACCTTTACACTTCATTGCAGAACACGCTGGCCAAATGCACCAGAGACAGCTGCAAGAGAACACTTGCAGTTCAATGTTGAAGGAATAAATGACATTCGCTGTCGTAAAATCGAATCGAATCTAGCCAGCAAAAAACTCTCCGAAAGTTCGTCCCTGGGTGGGCTTGAACCACCAACCTTTCGGTTAACAGCCGGACGCGCTAACCAATTGCGCCACAGCGACAGCTGCAATGAGCAACTTGCTGTTCCATGTTGAAGGAATTAATGACATTCGTGTCGTAGAATAGAATCGAATCTAGCAAGCAAAAAACTCTACAAAAGTTCGTCCCTGGGTGGGCTTGAACCACAAACCTTTCGGTTAACAGCCGAACGCGCTAGCCAATTGCGCCACAGAGACAGCTGCAACTGACCACTTGCTGTTCCATGTTGAAGGAAATAATGACATTCACTATCTTAAAAACGAATCTAGTATTGACTTATAAAAATAAACTTTCAAACAGCATCTCTGAGTGGGTTTGAACCACCAACCTTTACACTTCATTGCAGAACACGCTGGCCAAATGCACCAGAGACAGCTGCAAGAGAACACTTGCTGTTCAATGTTGAAGGAATTAATGACATTCGCTGTCGTAAAATCGAATCGAATCTAGCCAGCAAAAAACTCTCCGAAAGTTCGTCCCTGGGTGGGCTTGAACCACCAACCTTTCGGTTAACAGCCGAACGCGCTAACCAATTGCGCCACAGAGACAGCTGCAATGAGCAACTTGCTGTTCCGTGTTGAAGGAATTAATGACATTCGCTGTCGTAGAATAGAATAGAATCTAGCAAGCAAAAAACTCTCCGATAGGTCTTCCCTGGGTGGGCTTGAACCACCAACCTTTCGGTTAACAGCCAAACGCGTTAACCAATTGCGCCACAGCGACCGCTGCAAGGAGCAACTTGCTGTTCCATGTTGAAGGAATTAATGACATTAGCCGTCGTAAAATCGAATCGAGTATTGACTTTGAGGAATAAAAATGCACTTTCAAACAGCATCGCTGGGTGGTTAAAAGCTGAACTTGCTAACCAATTGCACCAGAGAGACAACTCAACGACGCCACTTGCTGTTCCATGTTTAAGGAATTAATACAGGTAGGAACAACAGTTCCAAACTGCCCACCAGGGATTATTTGTCGGTCTGTCCGTCGTGATTAGCCACGCCCTCGATTTGTATTTCATAGACCACTTCGGGCGGGCTCAGCACCACGTGACACGCCGCCCCACGCAGCGTCACACGGATCGCACGAATGCACTGTCAAACCAAGTACCTACCTGCCCCCTCCGAAGGAACGTGTTGACATTCGCTGTCTTAAAAAACAGATAAGGAATAGACTTTGTCCAAGCAAAAAACTCTCCAAAACGTCGTCCCTGGGTGGGCTTGAACCACCAACCTTTCAGTTAACAGCCGAACGCGCTAGCCAATTGCGCCACAAAGACAGCTGCAACTGACCACTTGCTGTTCCATGTTGAAGGAAATAATGACATTCACTATCTTAAAAACGAATCTAGTATTGACTTATAAAAATAAACTTTCAAACAGCATCTCTGAGTGGGTTTGAACCACCAACCTTTACACTTCATTGCAGAACACGCTGGCCAAATGCACCAGAGACAGCTGCAAGAGAACACTTGCAGTTCAATGTTGAAGGAATAAATGACATTCGCTGTCGTAAAATCGAATCGAATCTAGCCAGCAAAAAACTCTCCGAAAGTTCGTCCCTGGGTGGGCTTGAACCACCAACCTTTCGGTTAACAGCCGGACGCGCTAACCAATTGCGCCACAGCGACAGCTGCAATGAGCAACTTGCTGTTCCATGTTGAAGGAATTAATGACATTCGTGTCGTAGAATAGAATCGAATCTAGCAAGCAAAAAACTCTACAAAAGTTCGTCCCTGGGTGGGCTTGAACCACAAACCTTTCGGTTAACAGCCGAACGCGCTAGCCAATTGCGCCACAGAGACAGCTGCAACTGACCACTTGCTGTTCCATGTTGAAGGAAATAATGACATTCACTATCTTAAAAACGAATCTAGTATTGACTTATAAAAATAAACTTTCAAACAGCATCTCTGAGTGGGTTTGAACCACCAACCTTTACACTTCATTGCAGAACACGCTGGCCAAATGCACCAGAGACAGCTGCAAGAGAACACTTGCTGTTCAATGTTGAAGGAATTAATGACATTCGCTGTCGTAAAATCGAATCGAATCTAGCCAGCAAAAAACTCTCCGAAAGTTCGTCCCTGGGTGGGCTTGAACCACCAACCTTTCGGTTAACAGCCGAACGCGCTAACCAATTGCGCCACAGAGACAGCTGCAATGAGCAACTTGCTGTTCCGTGTTGAAGGAATTAATGACATTCGCTGTCGTAGAATAGAATCGAATCTAGCAAGCAAAAAACTCTCCGAAAGTTCGTCCCTGGGTGGGCTTGAACCACCAACCTTTCGGTTAACAGCCGAACGCGCTAACCAATTGCGCCACAGAGACAGCTGCAATGAGTAACTTGCTGTTCCATTTTTAAGGAATGAATTTCATTAGCTGTCGTAAAATCGAATCTAATCTAGCCAGCAAAAAGCTCTCCGAAAGTTCGTGGGCTTGAACCACCAACCTTACCACTTCATAGCAGAACACGCTGGCCAAATGCGCCAGAGACAGCTGCAAGAAGCCACTTGCTGTTCGATGTTGAAGGAATGAATGACATTCGCTGTCGAAAAATAGAATCGAATCTAGCAAGCAAAAAACTCTCCAAAAGTTCGTCCCTGGGTGGGCTTCAACCACCAACCTTTCGGTTAACAGCCGAACGCGCTAACCAATTGCACCACAGAGACAGCTGCAATGAGACACTTGCTGTTCCGTGTTGAAGGAATTAATGACATTCGCTGTCGTAGAATAGAATAGAATCTAGCAAGCAAAAAACTCTCCGATAGGTCTTCCCTGGGTGGGCTTGAACCACCAACCTTTCGGTTAACAGCCAAACGCGTTAACCAATTGCGCCACAGCGACCGCTGCAAGGAGCAACTTGCTGTTCCATGTTGAAGGAATTAATGACATTAGCCGTCGTAAAATCGAATCGAGTATTGACTTTGAGGAATAAAAATGCACTTTCAAACAGCATCGCTGGGTGGTTAAAAGCTGAACTTGCTAACCAATTGCACCAGAGAGACAACTCAACGACGCCACTTGCTGTTCCATGTTTAAGGAATTAATACAGGTAGGAACAACAGTTCCAAACTGCCCACCAGGGATTATTTGTCGGTCTGTCCGTCGTGATTAGCCACGCCCTCGATTTGTATTTCATAGACCACTTCGGGCGGGCTCAGCACCACGTGACACGCCGCCCCACGCAGCGTCACACGGATCGCACGAATGCACTGTCAAACCAAGTACCTACCTGCCCCCTCCGAAGGAACGTGTTGACATTCGCTGTCTTAAAAAACAGATAAGGAATAGACTTTGTCCAAGCAAAAAACTCTCCAAAACGTCGTCCCTGGGTGGGCTTGAACCACCAACCTTTCAGTTAACAGCCGAACGCGCTAGCCAATTGCGCCACAGAGACAGCTGCAACTGACCACTTGCTGTTCCATGTTGAAGGAAATAATGACATTCACTATCTTAAAAACGAATCTAGTATTGACTTATAAAAATAAACTTTCAAACAGCATCTCTGAGTGGGTTTGAACCACCAACCTTTACACTTCATTGCAGAACACGCTGGCCAAATGCACCAGAGACAGCTGCAAGAGAACACTTGCTGTTCAATGTTGAAGGAATTAATGACATTCGCTTTCGTAAAATCGAATCGAATCTAGCGAGCAAAAAACTCTCCGAAAGTTCGTGGGCTTGAACCACCAACCTTACCACTTCATAGCAGAACACGCTGGCCAAATGCGCCAGAGACAGCTGCAAAAAGCCACTTGCTGTTCGATGTTGAAGGAATGAATGCCATTCGCTGTCGAAAAATAGAATCGAATCTAGCAAGCAAAAAACTCTCCAAAAGTTCGTCTCTGGGTGGGCTTCAACCACCAACCTTTCGGTTAACAGCCAAACGCGCTAGCCAATTGCGCCACAGAGACAGCTGCAACTGACCACTTGCTGTTCCATGTTGAAGGAAATAATGACATTCACTATCTTAAAAACGAATCTAGTATTGACTTATAAAAATAAACTTTCAAACAGCATCTCTGAGTGGGTTTGAACCACCAACCTTTACACTTCATTGCAGAACACGCTGGCCAAATGCACCAGAGACAGCTGCAAGAGAACACTTGCTGTTCGATGTTGAAGGAATTAATGACATTCGCTGTCGTACAATCGAATCGAATCTAGCCAGCAAAAAACTCTCCGAAAGTTCGTCCCTGGGTGGGCTTGAACTACCAACCTTTCGGTTAACAGCCAAACGCGCTAACCAAATGCGCCACAGAGACAGCTGCAATTAGCAACTTGCTGTTCCATGTTGAAGGAATTAATGACATTCGCTGTCGTAGAATAGAATCGAATCTAGCAAGCAAAAAACTCTCCGAAAGTTCGTCCCTGGGTGGGCTTGAACCACCAACCTTTCGGTTAACAGCCGAATGCGCTAACCAATTGCGCCACAGAGACAGCTGCAATGAGCAACATGCTGTTCCATGTTGAAGGAATTAATGACATTCGCTGTCGTAAAATAGAATAGAATCTAGCAAGTAAATAACTCTCCGCTAGGTCGTCCCTGGGTGGGCTTGAACCACCAACCTTTCGGTTATCAGCCGAACGCGCTAACCAATTGCGCCACAGAGACAGCTGCAATGCGCAACTTGCTGTTCCATGTTGAAGGAATTAATGACATTCGCTGTCGTAAAATAGAATCGAATCTAGCCAGCAAAAAACTCTCCAAAAGCTCGTCCCTGTGTGGGCTTGAACCACCAACCTTTCAGTTAACAGCCGAACCCGCTAACCAATTGCGCCACAGAGACAGCTGCAAGAATTAACTTGCTATATTCTTAGGTTTTTTCGGTAAAGTCACGTAGGTAAAACATCAAAATTAATGAAAATAAAATAAAACAAAAATCACGACGTTTCGGAGGCAACACAAGTCTCCGTCATCAGGTGGGACCGTCACAGCCGAATTAGCTGCATCAAGTGAGGCAATGATTCAAGATGTAATCCCTTATAAGCAAGTTGAAGGGGGGAGGAGAGGGGGGAGCTCATCAGAATGTGGTAGCCAATGAATGGAACGTATCGGGAGGGAGGGGTGCGGGGCTCAAAGACAGCACGGAGTGCTAAGTACAACGCATCGGGAGGGGGGGGGGGCGGGGCCAAAAAAATGGACGACGGCTTGGACGCGGTTGCTGCTGCACACGCCCTCTCTGTCCATTGTGTTGGCGTGTGCAGCAGCAACCGCGTCCAAGCCGTCGTCCATTTTCTCTGTCCATTGTGTTGGCGTGTGCAGCAGCAACCGCGTCCAAGCCGTCGTCCATTTTTTTGGCCCCGCCTCCCCCCTCCCGATGCGTTGTACTTAGCATTCCGCGCTGTCTTTGAGCCCCGCCCCCCTCCCTCCCGATACGTTCCATTCATTGGCTGCCACATTCTGATGAGCTCCCCCCTCTCCTCCCCCCTTCAACTTGCTTATAAGGGATTACATCTTGAATCATTGCCTCACTTGATGCAGCTAATTCGGCTGTGACGGTCCCACCTGATGACGGAGACTTGTGTTGCCTCCGAAACGTCGTGATTTTTGTTTTATTTTATTTTATTTTCATTAATTTTGATGTTTTACCTACGTGACTTTACCGAAAAAACCTAAGAATATGATTCCTTGCAGTCACGAAAGCTTCAAATCTAGGATTAACTTGCCGTTCCATTTTTAAGGAATTAATGACATTCGCTGTCGAAAAATAGAATCGAATCTAGCAAGAAAATAACTCTCCGATAGTTCGTCCCTGGGTGGGCTTGAACCACCAACCTTTCGGTTAACAGCCGAACGCGCTAACCAATTGCGCCACAGAGACAGCTGCAAGGAGTAACTTGCTGTTCCATTTTGAAGGAATGAATGACATTCGCCGTCTTAAGAACGAATCTAGTATTGACTTTGTGAAATAAAAATAAACTTTCAAACAGCGTCTCTGGGTGGGCTTCAACCACCAACCTTTACACTTCACAGCAGAACACGCTGGCCAAATGCGCCAGAGACAGCTGCAAGAAGCCACTTGCTGTGCCATGTTGAAGGTATTAATGATATTGGCTGTCGTTCCAACAAATCTAAAATATACTTTCTACAAGCAAAAAAAACCTCGTCCCTGGGTGGGCATGATCCACCAACCTTTCGGTTAACAGCTGAACACACTAACCAATTGCACCACAGAAACAGCTCAAAAAAGCCACTTGCTGTTCCATGTTTAAAGAATTAATGACATTGTGCAATAAAAAATTCTCACAAACATCGGCCCTGGGTGGGCTTGAACCACCAACCTTTCGGTTAACAGCCGAATGCACTAACTAATTGCGCCACAGAGACAGCTACAAATGACCACTTGCTATTCCATGTTGAAGGAAATAATGACATTCACTATCTTAAAAACGAATCTAGTATTGACTTATAAAATGAAACTTTCAAACAGCATCTCTGGGTGGGTTTGAACCACCAATCTTTACACTTCACAGCAGAACACGCTGGCCAAATGCGCCAGAGACAGCTGCAAGAAGCCACTTGCTGTTCGATGTTGAAGGAATTAATGACATTCGCTGTCGTAAAATCGAATCTAATCTAGCCAGCAAAAAATTCTCCGACAGGTCGTCCCTGGGTGGGCTTGAACCACCAACCTTTCGGTTAACAGCCGAACGCGCTAACCAATTGCGCCACAGAGACAGCTGCAACGACCTGCTTGCTGTTCCATGTTCAAGGAATTAATGACATTCGCTGTCTTAAGAACGAATCTAGTATTGACTTTGTGAAATAAAAATACACTTTTAAACAGCGTCTCTGGGTGGGCTTCAACCACCAACCTTTACACTTCACAGCAGAACACGCTGGCCAAATGCGCCAGAGACAGCTGCAAGAAGCCACTTGCTGTGCCATGTTGAAGGTATTAATGATATTGGCTGTCGTTTAAACAAATCTAAAATATACTTTCTACAAGCAAAAAAAACCTCGTCCCTGGGTGGGCTTGATTCACCAACCTTTCGGTTAACAGCTGAACACGCTAACCAATTGCACCACAGAAACAGCTCGAAAAAGCCACTTGCTGTTCCCTGTTTAAAGAATAAATGACATTGTGGAATAAAAAATTCTCACAAACATCGGCACTTGGGTGGGTTTGAACCACCAAACTTTCAGTTAATAGCCAAATGCGCAAACCACTTGCAGCACAGAGACATCTGCACGAAGCCCTCTGCTGTTCCATGTTTGAGGAATTAATGACATTGGCTGTTGTAAAAACTAATCCAATATTAATATGTGCAATCAAAATATACTCACACACCCTTGTCCATGGGCGTGATTTAACTACCAACCTCTCAATTAACAGCTGAACGCACTACCCAATTATGCCATAGAGTTGACAACTTCTGGCTGATCTATTTTTTGGGCTCTTTAATGACATTTACTGCCATAAAAACGAATCTAAAATTGACTTGTTCAAGCAAAATCTCATCACAAAAATCGTCCATTGGTGGGCTAGAACCACCAAACTTTCAGTTAATATCCAAACACACTCACCAATTGCACCACAACACCGGCTGCAAGCAGCCACTTGCTGTTCCATGTTTGAGGAATTCATGACATTCGCTGTCTTAAAAACAAATCTAGTATAGACTTTCTGCAAGCAAAATACACTCACAACCATCGTTCCTGGGTGGGCTTTAACCACCAACCTTTTAATTAACAGGCGAACGCACTAACCAATTGCTCCACAGAGACAGCTGCATCTGTGGCGCATCTTCAAGACTTGGCAATGCCATTCACTGTAATAAGATGTAATTTAGTATTGACTTCTTGCCAGCAAAAAAAACACTCGCACAAATTTATTACAGTATTCATTTCATTCATTCATTTCTCCTAGAAGGGGGATTACCTGCATTGTCGTGTCCAATCTTAATCTTCTTCAGGGCTCCGATGTCGACAGCTTCCAGGGTAAACTCATCAATCTGGCCCTTCTCAAACTTATTTTTGTTGGTTTTGGATGACTTCAGGTTTACCTTGCCTGTGGCAACAAACACAGACCATCAAACCGTGGCAACGACAATGATGGTGATGAAGCTGATCATGCTGCTGTTGCTTATGATGCTACTCTTCCTGATACTGATCTTTTTCTTGCACGTGATGATGTTTGCGAATAATGCTGCTGCTGCTGATTATGATTACGAGGATGCTTCTCTCGCCGATACTGATAATTGCTGATGCAGACGCTGGTGATGATAACAATGACAGTGATACGGCAATGCCGATTTAAAATCCAATGATGATGCAGATGATCCCACGATGATGTCTATAATTATCATAATGCGACGATGCTGAATAGGTTGACAACCAGAACAAAAAACATGATGATGTGGAAGGAACCGACAATCAAGCGGCAAGTTGCCTATCTACCGGTGTCGTCCTTCTCTCCGTACAGCACCATGAAGACATTGGCGTCCGTGCCCGATCCACGCTTGTCTCCTGTCTTCACCTTGATGTTGTACGTCGTGAGCTGAGCTGCACGGGCGACGTACACATTAACACCACACGTGTCTCACCATCACCACATTAATATCACACACGTCTCACCATCACCACACAAACACCACACACACATCCCCATCGCCACACTAGCACCGTTCACAACTTCCCATCAAGACACGAACACCACCCACGACTCCCAGCGTGGCGAGTGTGAGTTTCCTAGTTCGTAGTGCCTAGTGCCAGGTGGATAGAGCCCTAAGGGCCTGGTGAATGTTGCCCACGTGCCCCCCCGCCCCCCACCCCGCCCCCCCCGCCCATGCCCCCCCGCCCCCCACCCCGCCCCCCCCCCGCCCATGCCCCCCCGCCCCTGCCTTTCTGCTCCAAGCTGAGGCTGGCGCTGGACTTGGGCCGCTTTGCCGAGCCGAGTGCCGGGGCCTTCGCCCGGGCGGGGTCCTGCGCCACGAGCTCGCGCGCCACCTGCCCGTCGTCCTCGTCCACGGCCAGCCAGCGCCCGCACGGGAACACGTACCTGACGTGGTGGGCACAGGTGAAGACAATGGGAACACGTACCTGGCGTGGTGAGCACAGGTGAAGACAATGGGAACACGTACCTGGCGCGGTGGGCACAGGTGATGACAATGGGAACACGTAGCTGGCGAGGTGAGCACAGGTGAAGACAATGGGAACACGTACCTGGCGTGGTGAGCACAGGTGAAGACAATGGGAACACGTACCTGGCGTGGTGAGCACAGGTGAAGACAATGGGAACACGTACCTGGCGCGGTGGGCACAGGTGATGACAATGGGAACACGTAGCTGGCGAGGTGAGCACAGGTGAAGACAATGGGAACACGTACCTGGCGTGGTGAGCACAGGTGAAGACAATGGGAACACGTACCTGGCGCGGTGGGCACAGGTGATGACAATGGGAACACGTACATGGCGCGGTGGGCACAGGTGATGACAATGGGAACACGTAGCTGGCGAGGTGAGAACAGGTGAAGACAATGGGAACACGTACCTGGTGCGGTGGGCACAGGTGAAGACAATGGGAACACGTACCTCGTGAAGTGAGCACAGGTGATGACAATGGGAACACGTTCCTGGCGTAGTGGGCACAGGTGAAGACAATGGGAACACGTACCTGGTGCGGTGGGCACAGGTGAAGACAATGGGAACACGTACCTAGTGAAGTGAGCACAGGTGATGACAATGGGAACACGTACCTGGTGCGGTGGGCACAGGTGAAGACAATGGGAACACGTACCTAGTGAAGTGAGCACAGGTGATGACAATGGGAACACGTACCTGGCGAGGTGAGCACAGGTGAAGACAATGGGAACACGTACCTGGCGCGGTGGGCACAGGTGAAGACAATGGGAACACGTACCTAGTGAAGTGAGCACAGGTGATGACAATGGGAACACGTACCTAGCGCGGTGTCCGCAGGCGACAATAACATGGTGGGGCCGTGCACGACACAAAATAAACTAAAACAATTTTGTTATTTTACCAGTTAAGGCCCACTGAGCTACGTCGTTCTTTTTCACAAGTGAGCTGGCCCACAAACGATAGCTCGACGTAGTGGCTTATATTTCGATGTAAAGCTTTCGTGACTGCAGGAATTCATCTTCTTGGTTCTTTCGGTAAAGTCACGTAGAAGGGAAATAATAAAATAATAAAAATAGAACATTATAAAATTAAATAATATTATATTAAACTATATAATTTTATAATATAATTATACAATATATTATGTTTTATCAATATAAAATAAACATAATAAAATAATATAAAATAATATAATAAAATACTATAATAATATAATATATTATGTTTTATTTTTATTATTTTATTATTTCCCTTCTACGTGACTTTACCGAAAGAACCAAGAAGAAGTAGTGGCTTATCACGTGTACAACCCTTCCGACAGACACCCTTGCGCGTCCACCCGCCTGCACGCTCCAACCCTTGCGCCGGCGCGGGTGCCCTCACTTGCGCTGGGACGTCTGCTCCGTGACCTCCACGCGGTCGAGGAACCAGCCGGCGCTAACGCCGCTGTTGTCATGTCGCAGCCGCACCTTCTTCAGCTCGCCCAGGTCCACGGCCGCGACTGTGAAGACGTCCTCCTGCAGCGGCCGCAGAACGATGACACAGTGGCAGCCGGGAGGCCATTGGCGACGTGGATATCCGCCACACACGATTTAAGAGCTGACTCCTTTTTTTTCTTTTGTCAGTCTCCTACATCACATTTGTTCTGTAATGTCGTATGTATGTTAAGTTTCTTTTGCACCGTACGTAATTAACTGTGCTAATCGGAGGTGCGGAGGGGGGGGGGAAAGGTCAACAAACACCCAACATTTCGATTTAAAGCTTTCGTGACTGCAGGGATTCATCTTCTTGGTTCTTTCGGTAAAGTCACGTAGAAGGGACGTAATTTACCGAAAGAACCAAGCAAGCAGCCGTCCTGAGGACGGCTGCTTGGCCGAAACCTCGTGAGAATTTGTATTATTTTATTACTTCCCTTCTACGTGACTTTACCGAAAGAACCAAGAAGATAAACACCCAACATTTACACGCCTCGGATTAGCACGGTTGGCTATGTACGGTGCGAAAGAAGTTCAACGTCAATACATGTTCATATCATAGCGTTTGTGCTGTATAGCTCTCCGATGTGTTTTCAGGATGTTCGTGTTTCACTCCATGGGCTGGGAGCGAGTTCCTGAAGAAACTCAACCAGAGCACATGGTCCTCAAAGCCACGCTCACTCAACCACGAGCCTCACCCACACAGTGAGTTGCCTCTTCGGTCTGCGCTGTTGGTCGCAACGACTTCTACTCCTCTGTACTCTTTGGTTCTTTCGGTAAAGTCACGTAGATATATTTTATACCTACGTGACTTTTTTTAGAACCAAAGAGTATGGATTCCTGCAGTCACGAAAGCTTCAAATCAAGATTCTACTCCTCTGTCAACCACACCCACGACTCAGGTTGCTCCACTTACTTCTCAGGTAGCTCCACCCACTACCCAGTTAACTCCACCCACTACTCAGATAGCCCCACCCACTACCCAGTTAGCTCCACCCACTACTTAGCGAGTCCCACCCACGACTCAGGTAGCTCCACCCACTACTCAGGTAGCCCCACCCACTACCCAGTTAGCTCCACCCACTACTCAGGTAGCTCCACCCACTACTCAGGTAGCTCCACCCACTACCCAGTTAGCTCCACCCACCACTCAGGTAGCCCCACCCACTACCCAGTTAGCTCCACCCACTACTCAGGTAGCCCCACCCACTCACTACCACCAACTACCATTAGCACCACAATCACCACCGCCACCAAACGCCACCTCCACCACGGGCAAATCCACCGTGCGTGCATTTTTGGCGGGGGGTCTCACGTTTGCGCGCTCGAACTTGTTGCGGTGCTTCTCGGAATCGCGCAATTGCCGCTCGCCGGAGTCACCCGCGGTGCCGTAGACGGTGATGAAGACGTTGGCGTTGCTGCCGGCGCCACGCACATCGCCCGTGAACACGTGCACGCTGTACGTGCATTCTGGGGGGCGAGCCGGAGAAACGACGGCAGGAGTGGGGGTGCCGAAGCGAGAGTGGGGAGGGGCGGCACGTCATCGTCGACGATCCTCTGGAATCTGGGGTTCCTCAGCCGTGTTTCCAGGCAGCCCACCAATGTGACTGGCATGTGCTTCATGGTCATGTGACACCATACGTTATGACATCGCGTTGAGATGCCCTGTGACTATTATAATGCAGCTTGTCAACGGCTCTCTCCTCGTCGATCCTGTTCGTCTCCCTTTCACGTCACCAATCTGTGTTTATTTAATACTCGGCGCCAGATATGTCTTGGCGGTTCCACAGCTCAATGGGCCACTCCCTTGGGCCTTCCTGGGCCACATGTGGCCCACTGGCCGCCAGTTGAAGAATCCTGCTAAAGACAATGCGATCGTACTAAACAATATTGTCTTTGAGTTGTGCGCCTTTTGGCGTCATCTGGTCCAACCCATGTGAGACTAGGCTCTAAGGAAAGCTGCCTCGGGTGTGGACCAATCAACTTCAAGGACAGTGCATACATTATCAGAGTTATGTTTTTTGTTTGCATTATGGCTGCAGGTATTGTGGTCTATGCAAACATGACCCCTTGTAAAAAAAAGGTGTCAGTTTTGTTGCCAGATAGAAGGGTAAAAAAACAATTATAATATCAACCACTTTAATTGTATTTAATGGAAAAAAACACTCACATCCCTGGGTGGGTGTGAACCACCAACCTTTCTGTTAACAACCAAACACACTAAACCATCTTCACCGCAGTACAGCTGCAAGCATTCTGTTGCGGTCTTGTGTTTAATGCCCCGTTAATAAGATGCAATCTAGCATCGACTTCTGGTGGGCAACCGATTGCGTCGCAAAGACAGCTCTCTGATGGCCTGGGCAGGCCAGGACACATCGACCAAATGCGTCAGGGGTTCCTGTGGCTGGGGAAGCCTTCATCCGGTGGTGGACTGGCAAAGCATTGCACATCGCGACACAACTGTTGACCTGCCATTGTATTTCATCGGAAGAACATTCGAATATGTTATGCAATTTTTGGATTAACAACCTACTTGCTCTATTGTTTCATTTGGTTCTTTTCCAGGAAAGTTGATATCTCTACCATCTAAAAAGGTTCCACCGACTCATTCACACGTCTTGATTATAGTCGCCTGTTACGTTCACTGACCAATTCAATATTGACTTCTTGTTTGCAACAGAAAAAAAACCGCGCACGTACTACTCCCCCGGGTGGGCATGAAGCAGCAACACTTTCGGTTAACGCCCAGACACCCTAACCCAGGGGTCGGCAACCTACGGCGCCGGAGCCGCATGCGGCTCTTTACGGGCTGCTTCTTGACGATATGTACGTACATAGATGCATTGCGGCTCTTGAAATACTGAATTTTGTACCGAATTGGAAAGAAATGGCTCTTCTTGTTATTTTGGTTGCCGACCCCTGCCCTAACCCATAGCGCCACGAGAGACAGACGATTTGCCTTTGCCAGCTGCTTTGCTTAAAGCAACAGCTCCCCGAGATTGCTAAGTGGCAGCGCTGTACCCAACAACGAGCATCGCTTCCCCCGTCATCACCCCCGGTCAGCGCAGACGGAAACATTGCACGTGACAGATGGCACTCCCCGACCAATCCGCCTGGGAGCAACGGCCGCCTCAATTATTAAAATGAAACGGCACGATCGCATCAATAATTTAGGGAAAAGGGGTTCTAAAAAAATGTTTAATAAATGCCATTAAGACATGAAGCAAATGCGAAGATGGAAAATGTTCAATTAAGCAAGCGGTTGCCATGGTGTTTAAACGGTTTCGACTTTAACTGCTGCCCTAATCTGGCCTGCTGCCCACTGTGTACTTCAGCACCAAAGCCATTTTATTGGGCCCTTTATGTAAAAACACATGTTTAACATTGTATGACGTTAAAAAAAACATAACAGTGCAGTAAATAATCCTCTGGCATTGAATGTTTGAATAATTTCGACGATACCTGCATTTGGAAATGTTCATAATTTGGATCCAGTGACACCGATTTACAGTATTTATAGTATTTAGCAAGAATAGTGACAGAATGGTAGCCAAGGAATGGAATGCGTCCGACAGAAAATCCACCGTGGAAATGAAGCGATGAAATAGTGGATTTTTGCACCGTAGCACCACTGGCAATGATTTGGAAAGGCCTTCATCTAGCGACAGATTCATCACGGCTGCTGCATGATTAATTGTAACCATCTATCTCGCTGATCGGCGCTGTAATTAGAAAGCATCCCTCAAGAATGAATTCTTAGTTGGAGTGCAATTCCTCCTTCACCCTACGCCAGGGCTGTATTTAATAGCGGGGGAGGGAAGCAAAAGGCACATTTGTCCAATGCCCACGTGTCGCCCGATCCTACCTTTAAAAATATATTTTTTTAAATAATGACGTCACATATTGGGTATGTGTAGTGGTTAGCGCGCTGCGCTACAAACCCGGCAACCCGAATTCGATTCCCGCTCACGGCCAACACCAGTGACAATTATCTGAACCGGTCCTGGGCCTTCCCTAGGTCGACTCAGCCTCAAATGAGTACCTTGCGGTGTTTAATCCACCCCACTGGGGATACAAAGGCGGCCGGGCGTGGTGCTGGCTACCCACCTCCTCGCGTGCCGTGCCGGCCTTCATAGGTGCAACTCGCGAACATAACTTGTCCCAACAGCTTCTTAAAGGCTATACGGGAAATCTTTGTCTTTATACAGATAAAATACAGGGACTCCTCTACTTACGAACGAGTTAGGTTCCAGAGGCCTGTTCGTAAGTGAACTTTACTCATGTCGATTCCAAACATGTTGTACGGCATGTACACTAAACACAGGGAATGGCTTTAAAAGTTTTAAAATCTCCTGTGCAGATGCCACTGGTTCTTCACGTTCTATAGATGTAGATGCCACCACCGCCATCTATTGCGCGGTGCTCGAACTTACGAGTCTCGGTCCGAACAGGCAACTGGACACACGGACGGGTTTCTAGATTTGAATACGGACGGGTTTGTTCGAATCTCTGAAAGTTCGTAATTTTGATTGTACATCAAGAGTGGGGAGAGAGGCGTGGGCGGGCGGATAGGGGAGTGGTATTTTCTGTTCTCCCCTAGGTGGGTCCCCCTGGATGGGTCCCTCCGGGTGGTGCCAAATGACCATAAATGTGACCCTGCCCTCCACGCCCGCGTAAGGCCAGAACCGAGCAGCTCTCCCCTCCCACCTTTCAGGTTGCTGCCCTCCTGGGGGAGCAGCTCGCGCACCACCTGCCCGTCGTCCTCGTTGCGAGCGAGCCAGCGGCGGCACGCGAACGTGTACGTCTCCACGTCCCCGTCCGCCTCTCCGCCCGGCCCCTTGCCCGCCAGCGACGCCATCGGTGCGGCCACCCCGGCGAGGCTCCCGCGACGGCTCCCGTCCCGTCGGCCGGCGCCGGCCTCCCCGTTCGTCCGGGCGCCGCCCGCGGCGGCGGCGGCGGCGTTGGCGAGGTCGCGCTTGCCGCGGAAGCGTCGCACGGTGACGGAGTCGAGGAACCACGCGGAGGAGAGGCCCTTGTCGTCGTGACCCACGCGCAGCTTCGCCAGCCGTCCCACGTCCTCCGCCTCCAGCTGTGCGGCACCGGGGACCGAAGGAAGGGGGGGGGGGAGACGCTGACCTTGGGTGCAAGCCGTGGCGATGGCATGAACATTGGGTGGGGGGGATGGTTGGCACCGTGCGAACGCTGTGTCGCGCGCGCAGGAGATGTGGTGGTGGTGCAAAATAGCGGTTTTGGTTATAACGGGTGACAGTGAAACGTGGAGAACGACGCAGCGAGACAGACGAGGAGAGACAGACGTAGAGAAAAGAGAGAGCGGATGACGCCTGGTTGCTTAAAGAGAATGTCATGGAAGAGCCTTAAAGATGGAATAGCCTGAGTGTTTTCGCAACTGTTTCTGTTAACCGAAAAGTTGGTGGTTCAAGCCCACCCAGGGATGCGAGTGTGAAATTATCTTGCACGCGAGAAGTCAACATTTAATTGCTGTTGGTACGCAGTTAAGTTGTTTGTCTTACGTGCTGGAGAAATACGATTTGCACAGGTATCCGTAATGTTCCTGAGCTCTTCGTATTTTGCACACACGACAGTTCCATCTATTGATGCTCCAGCAGGACTTTGAAGTTGCAATTTTTTTAGTCGTTCACGACCAGACCCCGTGTTGAACATTTCACTTCCTACCATATCCGCAATATCCACGTTCACTGGCTTCCACTGGATGGTCCCCATTACTGGCAGCGGTGAGCGTGGTTCTTTAATTTTTTATAAAATTAATTACACGAAGATTTGTCAACATGCACGCACATTCAAATCGAGAAATTAAAAGTTCACTTCTTGTGAGCGAAAAAAAATTTCACGTCCCTGGGTGGGCTTGAACCACCAACCTTTCGGTTAACAGCCGAACGCGCTAACCAATTGCGCCACAGAGACAGCTGACGATGTTGCTTGACTGTGCTCTCAAGAACGCGAGACTGCTGATGCTTCAACCATGCTAATTAATTAGGGGAACACAAGATAATAATACTCTTTGGTTCTTTCGGTAAAGTCACGTAGGGTATAAAATAAAATAAATCACGACGTTTCGGGCGCAACACAAGCGTCCGTCATCAGGTGGGAAAGCATGGTCTGCTGCTGAGGCAGACTGTTTTAAAAGGTTTGAAATGGGTGCAGCCAAAGGGTCATCAAGAAGTGGCCGGGGCTAGTGATGTTAATGTAAGAAATTAGCATGTAACTGTAAGATAGGAGGAGAGCGGCCTCCTCGACGAGGGAGTGCAACCCAACGGGTGCAATCAAAAGGGAATGTGAGCATGAGAGTGCCATCCAAAGGATATGTGAGCATGGAAAAGTCCAAAACCTATTTGCTGTATTGTTTTATTTAAGCAAGCCAGTCATATGCAGGTGGGATGTACCATTATCCAGGTCACCAAATCATATTCATACGTGACGACACCCGAAAAGAGACAATACCGCTGTTCATCATTAAATGCAACAACAACAAAAATGACGAATTCAGAAACAAATGTAACCGTTAAAATCGTATTTCTGCAACACGGAAATACTTAATTGCGAACAAACAGCAATACAACGTTCACTTCTTGTGTGCAAAATCACAACTCACACGCGTCCCTGGGTGGGTTTGAACACGCCCAAACCTTTCGAGTAAAAGCTACGCACGCTAATCGATTGCTCCACAGCGACAGCTGAATGGCTGAGTTGGCCGTCCTGTCTTTAAGGCTCACTCGTGGCATTTGCGTTCAGGTTTTAAGCGACCAGACATCATCAGCCACGGGCATCAGAGGCCGCCGCGTCTGTACGCAACATGTTCTGACTGATATTGTAGTTGATTGGTGAAGGACAACTCAAACCCTCTGAAAATGTCGTTTTTCAACACATTTGCTCTACTCTGCTTACCGCCTGGCAAATTGTCCACCCGCAATGTTGGAATCTCAAACACACGACGATTCCATCCATCTAATGCTCCCACACCTGCCCTTTTAAAGTTGCCCCCCCCCCCCTTCTTTAGTCGTTCATCGACACGTACCCTCCGAGCCGCCTTCCAGCTGCGCGGCAGCGTACACGTGGACGGGAGCGATGTGGGGTGGGTGGCGTGGGGGACGACGCCGACTCTGGGCGCATGAACATCGCGGTGGGGTGTAAGGCGGTGCCGGATTATCCTCGTAGCACAAGTAGCTACACGTGCTACGGGCCCCGCACCTTCAAGGGCCCCGCGCTAAATGCGTTCAAGCGATCAATTCCGGTTCAGTGATTGTGCACTTGCTCTATTACTGATTTAAAGCTTTCGTGACTGCAGGGATTCATACTCTTGGTTCTTTCGGTAAAGTCACGTAGAAGAGAAATAATAAAATAAAATAAATATAAAACAACAACTAATTTATTATTTTATTATTGTTATTATTAGAAGGGAAATAATAAAATAATATCAGTATGGAGAAAAAAATATATTATTATTTTATTATTTCCCTTCTACGTGACTTTACCGAAAGAACCAAGAATATGCTCTATTACTGTGGTACTATACCGCCTTCGACTTTTTTGAACGACTGGGTGTTAAGGTTAGCGATTTGTCGTATTATCTGGCTGTGTGGCAAATGAAAAAATACAATTACTTTACTATGCAAGTAAAAAAATTGTGTTTTAATATTTACGTGTTTTTATTTTAGACCCCTTCATAACATATGCTACCAGCCACGCACTAGCTTCATCCGGCACTAGGAGTGCGAGGATAGTCAAAGAGATGCAGAGAGAGAGAGGGTTAGGAGGAGATGGGCTTGATAGAGAGACGCAGAGAGATGGGCACGGAGACACAGGGAGACAGACTGAGAGAGACACGGTGATGTGAAGACACAGCGAGACAGACAGAGAGAGACACGGTGATGTGGAGACACAGGGAGACATACTGAGAGAGACACGGAGACACGGGGAGACATACAGAGAGAGACACGGTGATGTGGAGACACAGGGAGACAGACAGAGAGAGAGACACGGAGACACAGGGAGACAGACAGAGAGGGGCACGGTGATGTGGAGACACAGGGAGACAGACAGAGAGAGACACGGAGACACAGGGAGACAGACAGAGAGGGGCACGGTGATGTGGAGACACAGGGAGACAGACAGAGAGAGTGGCGGTGATATGAAGACACAGGGAGACAGACAGAGAGAGAAACACGGAGACACAGGGAGACAGACAGAGAGGGGCACGGTGATGTGGAGACACAGTGAGACAGACAGAGAGAGACACGGTGATATGGAGACACAGGGAGACAGACAGAGAGACACGGTGATGTGAAGACACAGGGAGACAGACAGAGAGACACGGTGATGTGAAGACACAGGGAGACAGACAGAGAGAGACACGGTGATGTGGAGACACAGGAAGACAGACAGAGAGAGACACGGTGATGTGGAGACACAGGGAGACAGACAGAGAGACACGGTGATGTGAAGACACATGAAGACAGACAGAGAGAGACACGGTGATGTGGAGACACAGGAAGACAGACAGAGAGAGACACGGTGATGTGGAGACACAGGGAGACAGAGAGAGAGACACGGTGATGTGGAGACACAGGGAGACAGACAGAGAGAGAGACACGGAGACACAGGGAGACAGACAGAGAGGGACACGGTGATGTGGAGACACAGGGAGACAGACAGAGAGAGACACGGTGATGTGGAGACACAGGGAGACAGACAGAGAGACACGGTGATGTGGAGGCAGCCTAAGAGGGACAAAGGCAGGAGCAGACAGCCCGACGTGATGATAAAGAGAGAGAAAGGGGGATATACATCGAAACAACATAATTTATCGTCATCAATGTATGCCTCTTTCTACAACAAAAAATAACATGATTCATGACAAATATTATAATTCATAATCAAATAAATTAACATGACTTATTATTGCTTTAGACTTACTTATCCAGTAAGTACTCAAGCAGCACGTTTAAATAGAGAAAACGTCTTAAAGAAAGTAGACTTTTCGACGAAAGTCATAACTCCACACTGTGACATATTTAAATAACATCAGAATCCTAACCGAGTTTTGCATTTCCCAGTGCTTTTCTCCGATGAAGTCGACAGAGGGAAAAAAACCTAAGAATATGAATCATTGCAGTCACGAAAGCTTCAAATCTAGAATTAATGCCCTCTACGGGGAGGAATTCCACCTATCTGTTAGAGTTTTTAACAGACAACGAGACAAGAAGTCACAGCTTCTCGAGACGCTGGCCTTCCTCAAGAGATGCCGAGATAACAAGGTAATACCCATCGCTTTCACACTCACATCCGCTGCTGTGTCCTCACCGAACTCTAAACAGATCTTATTTAAAGCTAGCCTATCACTAATCTCGGAGAGAATAAGGTTACTCCGATCTGAACTCGATAATTTAGACAAGACTCTCTTACAAACACATTTAATGTTAATACAAAAAATGTCACCTTCCGATTGGAACCACGTTGATTACATGACTTCTGCTTCTGCTGACTCAATGTCAGCCAAATGCAAAGCTAACCTGATTTCTAAATTCAACCTCCTATCTAAGAAGAAACCAGAGCCACACATCGCAAAGCTGGATGTTAACAAGACCGTGATTAATCAGAGTAACATCCCAATTTCTGACAATCTAAAAACGGTACTGGCCAAAGGACTAAATTTCGCCGTCACTCCTAAATATATACCAGTAGAGGATATGATTTCTCAGATTGATGTAGCCCTCAGAGGCATAGGACACATCCATGCAGATGTAGCAAGAGCTGAAATAGCTACTATTCTTAAGAATGCTAAGAAACCCACTAGTAACATCAGCAAAAACGAACGCTCTGAACTCGCGGACCTAAAAAAGAGAGATGATATAGTCATCCTCTCGGCAGACAAGGGCAATGCCACGGTCATCATGGATAAAGATTCATACAACAACAAAATCCTGGACCTTCTTAATGATGGGAGTTACTCCAAAATTAAAAACGATCCCACTAAAAACCTAACGACAAAAACCAACAGTATCATCACGAGTTCGACTTCCCTAATCGAACCAAGCAAACTTCCCTCTCTAAAACCATCGGCGGCTAGACCACCCAGACTCTATGGTCTTCCCAAAATCCATAAAGAAGGCACCCCGCTACGACCCATCGTGTCGACGATAAACTCTCCTACGTACAAACTAGCCCGTTTTCTATCAGATACTCTGCTCCCCTTCACAGGCAAGACCTCTTCGGCAGTACTCAACTCAACCCAATTAGTCTCTATGGTTAAGGACATGGTACTATCTCCTGATGACATCCTCGTCAGCTTTGATGTAGTATCTTTGTTCACCAAAGTCCCAGTACCGGACACCCTAACAATAATTGAGGACTTAGTCCAACATGGATTGAATTCTGATTCTCTCATCAAAACGCTATACCACAGAGCCCATGGCATTGCTGACCAACACCACCTGGCCGGTGAATTAAGACATGTACATCGGGCCCTCAGGATGAACGGATACTCTGACCGCACTATCCGCCAAGCTGTCTCTCCCACCATACAGAAACAGCCACATGAAACTCCGACAAAAACTATCACGTTGCCATACATAGCAGGCGTGACCAAAAAGATCTCCAAAATTCTAAACAAACATAAGATCCAAGTCCGATTCAGTACAGTGCATAAAATACGTGATTTGATTCCATCTGTGAAGGATGTCGTTCCTGACTTACAGTATCCTGGAGTCTACAAATTGAGTTGCATTTGTGGTGATTGCTACATTGGAGAAACGAAACGTCATGTCTCTGATCGTGTCCGCGAGCACAAGTCAGATCTGAAACACGGCAGAACTGATTTTTCGGCCGTTGCCGATCATTGCTACAACTCGGTGGGCTCTCATGAAATTGTATTTTCCGAGACCAAGGTTCTCTGCAAACCTCCTGGCTACCATCAAAGGTTTGTACACGAAGCCATACAAATATACAAACACAGACATAATTTCAACCGTGATGACGGTTACAAACTGAGTAATCATTGGAAAGATGTGATTAACCATGAAAAAAAAAAAGATTTAACTACACTTATTTACCAATCTTATTTGACAGACAACCATTACTGTTTAACCATGTTTAGTGGTGGTCTTCTTGTTACAGGTTGAGTCACAAACCGCACCTCTCCATAACAAAGGCTCAGCCTTTGTTATGCAGTCTATTCTTAGTCTCAAGCCTCACCTTACCATATTAATAATAAGTATGCGGCCCTTGCCCCACCACCTTCTCCAACCATCATATAAACGCAGTGGTAACTCCTGCAATCTCTCATTTACTTGATACAGCTGTCGTGGCTGTGACGGTACCACCTGAAGACGGAAGCTTGTGTTGCCTCCGAAACGTCGTGATTTTTATTTTATTTTACTTTTTAATGTTTTTACCTACGTGACTTTACCGAAAAAACCTAAGAATATGAATCATTGCAGTCACGAAAGCTTCAAATCTAGAATCGATAACCACCCCCACCGACTTGTTTTGCGTTGCCTCTGTGCAGCTGATGTCCAGTCGATTCGAGCAATGTCATCTGCGAGTCTTATAGACGGCACAGCCTGGGAGCCCTTGCAGATGTCTCTGTGGCGCAATTGGTTAGCGCGTTCGGCTGTTAACCGAAAGGTTGGTGGTTCAAGCCCACCCAGGGACGTGTTTTGCTTGAACAAAGTCGATAATAACAATACTCGATGTCATCAAATGACAGTGAATGTCATTAAAGAGCCTTGGTGGTTTAAGCCATTAATTAAATTAAACTGAATGTCATCAATGAGCCAGAAAGAGTTCATAGCCAGTTCGCTGGTCAAGCTGTCTCTCTGGTGCAATCGGTGAGGGTTTTGGGCTGTTAAGGGACCATCCATAAATGACGTCACGCACCTAGGGGGCGGGTCAGACATTTGTGACGATGTGTGACGAGGAAGGGGGGGTTTGAGAAATGTGACGTCAGATCAAAATGCGCAACTTTAAATAAATTATAATCCCTTATTATAATGTACACGAAGCCATACAAATATACAAACACAGACATAATTTCAACCGTGATGATGGGTACAAACTTAGTAATCATTGGATAGATGTTATCAACCACGCAAAAAAGACTTAATTACCCATTTTTGGACCATCTTATCTGACAGGCACTATTTTACTTTACTTTACCGAGTTATTTTTTGGCAGTGCTCTCTTCATTGTTCAGCCAGCATTGGTATAAATATGGGCATTTTCATTCTTTTGTCTATCATGTGTATCAGACCTCCCCTCCCCCCTCTCTGTCCATTGTGTTGGCGTGTGCAGCGGCAGCCGCGTCCAAGCCGTCGTCCATTGTTTTGGCCCAGCTCCCCCCCCCTCCCGATGCGTTGTACTTAGCACTCCGTGCTGTCTTTGAGCCCCGCCCCCCTCCCTCCCGATACGTTCCATTCATTGGCTACCACATTCTGATGAGCTCCCCCCTCTCCTCCCCCCTTCAAATTGCTTATAAGGGATTACATCTTGAATCATTGCCTCACTTGATGCAGCTAATTCGGCTGTGACGGTCCCACCTGATGACGGAGACTTGTGTTGCCTCCGAAACGTCGTGATTTTTGTTTTATTTTATTTTATTTTCATTAATTTTGATGTTTTACCTACGTGACTTTACCGAAAAAAACCTAAGAATATGATTCCTTGCAGTCACGAAAGCTTCAAATCTAGAATATAATCCCTTATGCCAGAAAAGTGTGTTGACCAGTGTAATCAATTCCATTTTACGACAGCGAATGTCATTGATTCCTCAAACATGGAACTGCAGGTGGCTGCTTGCAGCGGTCTTTGTGGCGCAATTGGTTAGCGCGTTCGGCTGTTAACCAGAAGGTTGGTGGTTCAAGCCCACCCAGGGACGTGTGCTTTTTTTTTCACAATACGTTACTGCTTGCGTTGTGGCCGAAAAGTCGTGAGAATTATTTTACTATTTTACTATTTTTTTTCCATTCTACGTGACTTTACCGAAAGAACCAAGAAGATGAATCCCTGCAGTCACGAAAGCTTTAAATAAAAAAATACGTTACATGCTGACAAATGCTCGTGCAATTAGAAAAAAAACCCATACTTTTAAGAACCACGCTCACCGCTGCCAGTGCAGGCCAGTGAACGTGAATATTGCGGACATGGAAGGAACGTGGAATGTTTCACACGGAGTGTGGTGATGAACGACTCACGAAGAGCAACTTCAAAGTACTGCTGGAGACATCAACAGATGGAACCGTCGCGTGTTTGAGACACCAACTTTGAGATGGAAAACTTGCCAGGCGGAAGCAGTCAAACCAAGTTACGTTGCCAACCAAAGTTTTTGAGCGTTTCAATGTTCTCCCAATGCGCTACAATGGCTCGCAATCAGTCGTAATGTGTTACGTACAGGTACAGCACAGGACACGCCAACCTCTGATGCCCGTGGCTGATATCTGGTAGCTTAAAGCCTCAGAGCAAATTTTTTTTCGGTGTTCGCGAGTGTGTTAAGTATTTGTGATTTTGTTTTGTTTGCGCGTGGTCAATGCTGGATGAATGCTTATTCACAGGTGAATATCATTGAGAAGACGCCTTAAGGATGCAACGGTCGCGTGGTCTCTTGCAATTGTCTCTGTGGCGCAATTGGTTAGCGCGTTTGGCTGTTAACCGGAAGGTTGGTGGTTCAAGCCCACCCAGGGACGAGTTTATTCTTTTTTTGCAAAGGTTAGGATTTAAGTTGTTAGGTAATCTAATAAACACCATGTCATTCTTAATTTTTAGAACTTTCGTGACTGCAGGAATTATTATTTGGTTCTTTCGGTTAAGTCACGTCTAAAGATAAAATTATGAATTAAATTAAATAATAGAATACGACGTTTCGATTGCAACACAAGCAATCATCATCAGGTATAATGAAATAGCGACATAAAATCTAACCAGAAAACTATAGACAGACATATTAGCAGACAGATATCACAAAGATACATAGCTAGAGCAACACAGGTAACAGAGAGGGGTGATCGTCTCTGTGGGGTGGCCTTAAATAGACAGAGGGGGGGGCAGAGGCAGAGAGAGGGAGGGGGGTTAGAGAAAAAATTAGCATATCAATGAGTGGTCAACAGACGTGGTGCTGCAAGTGCGATGACACGGCAAGCAAAGAGAAGCTTTAAGCTTATCTTTTTTCTCTCTCTCTGGCGACTTGTTGAAAAAAGATAAGCTTAAAACTTCTCTTTGCTTGCCGTGTCATCGCACTTGCAGCACCACGTCTGTTGACCACTCATTGATATGCTAATTATTTCTCTAACCCCCCTCCCTCTCTCTGCCTCTGCCCCCCCCCCTCTCTGTCTATTTAAGGCCACCCCACAGAGACGATCACCCCTCTCTGTTACCTGTGTTGCTCTCGCTATGTATCTTGGTGATATCTGTCTGCTAATATGTCTGTCTATAGTTTTCTGGTTAGATTTTATGTCGCTATTTCATTATACCTGATGATGATTGCTTGTGTTGCAATCGAAACGTCGTATGCTATTATTTAATTTAATTTATTATTTAATCTTTAGACGTGACTTAACCGAAAGAACCAAATAATAACACCATGTCATGTTGACAAATGTTTGCAAATGTCGTCAGTGGACACATCTAAAATCAGCGCAGTGCGTTTCTTTTCAGTTACTTGCATTTTAATTAATTGGAACTTTTGCACAAAACATGTGGGTCATGAGCTATCCTTCAAATACAACAGACTGTGGGCCATTGCATTATGTACACGGTGCATGGGTAAACAAAGTATAACGCTACAAAGTACTGTATAGTTCAATGAAAGTTACAATTGCCTAAAAGGGAGTGAATGACCTGCTGACTGACGTGTCTCCCTTTGTCCTACAATAAGTCTGCACGGAGTTTTCATTGATGAGTCCCCAAATGTGCGTCGCATATTTGTGCCTCGTGTTGCAGTTGCGTCGAGCGAATATCATCGGTGGGCTTCGGAGACCACGCGGTCAGCTGAGTTTGTTACGAGCGTTATCTATGGCGCAATTGGTTAGCGCGTTCGGCTGTCAACCGAAATGGGACTGTGTTTATGAGTATATTTGATTACGCAAAGTCAACACTCGATTCTATTTTACGACAGCAAATGTCAGTGATTCCTCAAACATGGAACTGCAGGTGGTTTCTTGCAGCTGTCTCTGTGGCGCAATTGGTTAGCGCGTTCGGCTGTTAACCGGAAGGTTGGTGGTTCAAGCCCACCCAGGGACGTGTGATTGTGTATTTTTTTCACATTAAGTTACATTTTAATTGCTCGATTTAAATCTATGTGCATGCTGACAAATGCTCGTACAATTAGAAATAAGTAGTATTCAAAAAAACTTTTTTTTAAACACGCTTTTATGAAATGTACAAGTAATAGCAGAACTCCACGACTCCAAAAAATGGCCCGAAGCTTGCCATAACGTAAGGGACCGTGGACAATTAGACTCAACGACGACAACAGACAGAGTGAGTTAAATGAAAGCGTGTCAAAAAAACATACTTTTAAGAACGTTTTGGGCTGTTAAGGGGCAGTCCATAAATGACGTCACGCACCTAGGGGGCGGGTCAGACATTTGTGACGATGTGTGACGAGGGAGGGGGGGTTTGAGAAATGTGACGTCACATCAAAATGAGCAACTTTAAATAAATTATAGACAACACGTTCTACTTAATTAAATATACTTTTTAATAAATGTTTCTCCTACAACATCAAATTGCAGCGCCACATTAAATACGCACTATAATGACAATAATTTAAAGCGATTTGAAGCATGTTTTATTTGGGGGGGGGGGGGGCTGAGCTTTGTGACGTCATAATTGAGGGAGGGTCTGACTTTTTGTGACGAGGGGGGGGGGTCAAAATCGTCCAAAATCGCGTGACGTCATTTGTGGATGGCCCCTAACTGAAAAGGTTGGTGGTTCGAGCCCACCCAGGGACGATGATTGTGAGTGTGTTTTGCTTGCACAAAGTCAATAATGGCAGTTTTGTTTCACTTCAAGGAATGTCATCAATAAGCCTTAAAGATGGAACAGCCTGAGCCATTTCGCAGTTGTCTCTGTGGCGCAATTGGTTAGCGCGTTCGGCTGTTAACCGAAAGGTTGGTGGTTCAAGCCCACCCAGGGACGAGGCAATTTTTGTTGTGAAGGTCAGGATTAAGTTGCTGGGTAAACTAATAAAACACCATGTCATGTTGGCAAGTGTTTGCAAATGTATTTAGTGGACACGGTTTTTTTCAGTTAAATTCATTCGAATGAATTAGAATTTTTCACAAAACATGTGGGTCATGAGCTATCCTTCAAAAACAACAGACTGTGGGCCATTGCATTATGTACACGGTGCATGGTTAAACAAAGTATAACCCTACAAAGTATAGTTCAATGAAAGTTACAATTAGAGAGACACTGACGTGTCTCTCTTTGTCCAACAATAAGTCTGCACGGAGTTTTCGTTGACGAGTCCCCAAATGTGCGTTGCATTGTTGTGCCTCGTGTTGCAGTTGCGTCGAGCGAATATCATCGGTGGGCTTTGGAGACCACGCGGTCAGCTGAGTTTGTTACTAGAGGTCTCTGTGGGGCAATTGGTTAGCGCGTTCGGCTGTCAACCAAAATGGGACTGTGTTTGTGAGTATATTTTCATTACGCAAAGTCAACACTCGATTCTATTTTACGACAGCGAATGTCATTGATCCATCAAACATGGAACTGCAGGTGGTTTCTTGCAGCTGTCTCTGTGGCGCAATTGGTTAGCGCGTTCGGCTGTTAACCGGAAGGTTGGTGGTTCAAGCCCACCCAGGGACGTGTGATTGTGTATTTTTTTCACAATAAGTTACATTTTAATTGCTCGATTTAAATCTATGTGCATGCTGACAAATGCTCGTACAATTAGAAATAAGTAGTATTCAAAAAAACTTTTTTTTAAACACGCTTTTATGAAATGTTCAAGTAATAGCAGAACTCCACGACTCCAAAAAATGGCCCGAAGCTTGCCATAACGTAAGGGACCGTGGACAATTAGACTCAACGACGAAAACAGACAGAGTGAGTTAAATGAAAGCGTGTCAAAAAAACATACTTTTAAGAACGTTTTGGGCTGTTAAGGGGCAGTCCATAAATGACGTCACGCACCTAGGGGGCGGGTCAGACATTTGTGACGATGTGTGACGAGGGAGGGGGGGTTTGAGAAATGTGACGTCACATCAAAATGAGCAACTTTAAATAAATTATAGACAACACGTTCTACTTAATTAAATATACTTTTTAATAAATGTGTTCTCCTACAACATCAAATTGCAGCGCCACATTAAATACGCACTATAATGACAATAATTTAAAGCGATTTGAAGCATGTTTTATTTGGGGGGGGGGGCAGAGCTTTGTGACGTCATAATTGAGGGAGGGTCTGACTTTTTGTGACGAGAGGGGGGGTCAAAATCGTCCAAAATCGCGTGACGCCATTTGTGGATGGCCCCTAACTGAAAAGGTTGGTGGTTCGAGCCCACCCAGGGACGATGATTGTGAGTGTGTTTTGCTTGAACAAAGTCAATAATGGCAGTTTTGTTTCACTTCAAGGAATGTCATCAACAAGCCTTAAAGATGGAACAGCCTGAGCCATTTCGCAGTTGTCTCTGTGGCGCAATTGGTTAGCGCGTTCGGCTGTTAACCGAAAGGTTGGTGGTTCAAGCCCACCCAGGGACGAGGCAATTTTTTGTTGTGAAGGTCAGGATTAAGTTGCTGGGTAAACTAATAAAACACCATGTCATGTTGGCAAGTGTTTGCAAATGTATTTAGTGGACACGGTTTTTTTTCAGTTAAATTCATTCGAATGAATTAGAATTTTTCACAAAACATGTGGGTCATGAGCTATCCTTCAAAAACAACAGACTGTGGGCCATTGCATTATGTACACGGTGCATGGTTAAACAAAGTATAACGCTACAAAGTATAGTTCAATGAAAGTTACAATTACCTCAAAGGGAGTGAATCACCTGCTGACTGACGTGTCTCTCTTTGTCCAACAATAAGTCTGCACGGAGTTTTCGTTGACGAGTCCCCAAATGTGCGTTGCATTGTTGTGCCTCGTGTTGCAGTTGCGTCGAGCGAATATCATCGGTGGGCTTTGGAGACCACGCGGTCAGCTGAGTTTGTTACTAGAGGTCTCTGTGGGGCAATTGGTTAGCGCGTTCGGCTGTCAACCAAAATGGGACTGTGTTTGTGAGTATATTTTGATTACGCAAAGTCAACACTCGATTCTATTTTACGACAGCGAATGTCATTGATCCATCAAACATGGAACTGCAAGTGGCTTATTGCAGCTGTCTCTGTGGCGCAATTGGTTAGCGCGTTCGGCTGTTAACCGGAAGGTTGGTGGTTCAAGCCCACCCAGGGACGTGTGATTGTTTATTTTGTTCACAACAAGTTACATTTTAATTGCTCGATTTAAATGTACGTGCATGCTGACAAATGCTCATGCAATTAGAAATAAGTAATAATTTGTTTTTTTAAACACGCTTTTATGAAATGTACTAGTAATGGCAGAACTACACGACTCCAGGTAGTGGCCCCGAAGCTTGCCATAACGTAAGGGACCGTGGCCAATTACAGCCAACGTCAGTTGACCGTGGACAATTAGACCCAAGCCGAAACATAACATGTTAAAAATAATGTTTCAAAATATATTTTTTTATGATTGAAGAAAGCATTGTCATTAGTATGACATAAGTATACCAAGTTTGCAGTCGATATCACATTGGGAAGTGGGTTAAAATTGAGTTACAAGATTTGAGTATACAAAAACGACAACAACGGCAATAACAGACAGAGTGAAATGAAAGCGTGTAAAAAACCCCATACTTTTAAGAACCACGCTCACCACTGCCAGCGCCGGCCAGTGAACGTGAATATTGCGGACATGGAAGGAAAGTGAAAAGTTTCACACGAGGTGTGGTGATGAACGACTCACGAAGAGCAACTTCAAAGAACTGCTGGAGACATCAACAGATGGAACCGTCGCGTGTTTGAGACACCAATCTTGAGATGGAAAACTTGCCAGTCGGAAGCAGTCAAACCAAGTTACGTTGCCAACCAAAGTTTTTGAGCGTTTCAATGTTCTCCCAATGCGCTACAATGGCTCGCAATCAGTGGTAATGTTTAACACGTAGGCTTTCGCGACCAATATTATTCATAATCAACGTTTTTGGGTTAGATCGCGTTTATAAATAACGCGATCTAACACAAAAACGTTAATTATGAGTCGTAATGTGTTACGTACAGCACAGGACACGCCAACCTCTGATGCCCGTGGCAGATGTCTGGTAGCTTAAAGCCTCAAAGCAACCGCTTTTGAATATCATTGAGAAGACGCCTTAAGGATGGAACGGTCGAAAGTGCTCCTACAGCTGTCTCTGTGGCGCAATTGGTTAGCGCGTTCGGCTGTTAACCGGAAGGTTGGTGGTTCAAGCCCACCCAGGGACGTGTGATTGTTTTTTTTCACAATTAGTTACATTTTTCGTCTTGGTTGTTTCGGTAAAGTCACGTAGAAGGAGAATAATAAAATAATAAAAATAAAACATAATAAAATTATTCTCACGACGTTTCGGCCACAACGCAAGCAGCCGTCTTCAGGTGGTCGAGTAGACAGAGACTCTGTCTACTTGACCACCTATTTTATTAATCTCCTTCTACGTGACTTTACCGAAAGAACCAAGACGATGAATCCCTGCAGTCACGAAAGCTTTAAATCGAAATAGTTACATTTAATTGCTCTATTTAAATGTACGTGCATGCTGACAAATTCTCGTGCAATTAGAAAAAAAAACATACTTTTAAGAACCAGGCTCACCAGGCCAGTGAACGTGAATATTGCGGACATGGAAGGAAAGTGAAATGTTTCACACGGGGTGTTGGTGATGAACGATTCACGAAGAGCAACTTCAAAGTACTGCTGGAGGCATCAACAGATGGAACCGTCGCGTGTTTGAGACACCAACTTTGAGATGGAAAACTTGCCAGTCGGAAGCAGTCAAACCAAGTTACGTTGCCAACCAAAGATTTTGAGCGTTTCAATGTTCTTCCAATGCGCTACAATGGCTCGCAATCAGTCGTAATGTGTTACGTACAGCGCAGGACACGCCAATATTTGATGCCCTTGGCTGATGTCTGGTAGCTTAAAGCCTCAGAGCAAATTATTTTCGGTGTTCGCGAGTGTGTTAAGTGTTTGTGAGTTTATTTTGTTTGCGCGTGGTCAATGCTGGATGAATGTTTATTAACAGGTGAATATCATTGAGAAGACGCCTTAAGGATGGAACGGTCGGAAGTGCTCCTACAGCTGTCTCTGTGGCGCAATTGGTTAGCGCGTTCGGCTGTTAACCGAAAGGTTGGTGGTTCAAGCCCACCCAGGGACGAGGCTTTTTTTGCTGTTGCAAAGGTCAGGATGAAGTTGTTGGGTAATCTAATAAACACCATGTCATGTTGACAAATGTTTACAAAGTCCCCAAATGTGCGTAGCATTTTTGTGCCTCGTGTTGCAGTTGCGTCGAGCGAATATCATCGGTGGGCTTTGGAGACCACGCGGTCAGCTGAGTGTGTTACGAGCGGTCTCTATGGCGCAATTGGTTAGCGCCTTCGCCTGTCAACCGAAATGGGACTCTGTGAGTATATTTTGATCACACAAAGTCAATAACACTGGTCAACAAAAAAAAAATTCTTCCCTGGACTTTTGCTGCCGTTTTAGACTGATCTCAGATTTGTTATAACACATCTCATTTTTATGCTATCGGCATACCACAGTTTCCTTGATTTTACCCGAAATTAACTCTGTCACTTATGATTGCAAGTTGTTGCGAGTCAGTGACTGCTTTAGTGTTAAAATATGGTGCTGTATATTTTGGATATTGTGTTTATAATATCATTTTATGTAGACATCCACATTTATTTAATATTTTTCTTATGCAGTTTTTATTGAAAATGCAATATTTGATATCTCAAAAACCTGATGTGATAAACAAAAACTGATGCCAGATTTGGAATCAGCACCCCAAAATTACCTTAAAACCGTTGGAATACCTTATGCCAGAAAAGTGTGTTGACCAGTGTAATCGATTATATTTTACGACAGCGAATGTCAGTGATTCCTCAAACATGGAACTGCAGGTGGTTTCTTGCAGCTGTCTCTGTGGCGCAATTGGTTAGCGCGTTCGGCTGTTAACCGGAAGGTTGGTGGTTCAAGCCCACCCAGGGACGCGTGATTGTTTTTTTTCACAATAAGTTACATTTTAATTGCTCTATTTAAATGTACGTGCATGCTGACAAATGCTCGTGCAATTAGAAAAAAAACATACTTTTCAGAACCTCGCTCACCACTGCCAGTGCAGGCCAGTGCAGGCCAGTGAACGTGAACATTGCGGACATGGAAGGAAAGTGGAATGTTTCACACGGGTGTGGTGATGAACGACTCACGGAGAGCAACTTCAAAGTACTGCTGGAGACATCAAAAGATGGAACCCATCGAGGGACGCAACTGAGGATATTTTGCACCCCAGAAGTATCTAAATTCAATTGCTGTTGGTTCGCAGTTTGAGCGTTAATCTTAACATGCTGGAGAAATACGATTTACACAGGGTTCCTGAACTCATCAGATTTAGCATTTAATGATGAACTAGCTTGTTTGCCCGTACAAGGACGGGTGTATATTGCAGTGAATCTGAAATATTCAGTACAAAAATTGTTCAGCTCAACATTATTAATGAGGGGGAGGGGGCCCATGTGGAGTGACGTCACCCCCTCATGGTTATTAGGGAGGAGTGCGGCATGTGGAGTGACGTCACCCCCTCATGGCTATTAGGGAGGAGTGCGGCATGTGGAGTGACGTCACCCGCTCATGGATATTAGGGAGGAGTGCGGCATGTGGAGTGACGTCACCCCCTCATGGTTATTGGGTAGAAGTGCGGCATGTGGAGTGACTACACCCCCTCATGGTTATTAGGGAGGAGTGCGGCATGTGGAGTGACGTCACCCCCTCATGGTTATTAGGGAGGAGTGCGGCATGTGGAGTGACGTCACTCCCTCATGGTTATTAGGGAGGAGTGCGGCATGTTGAGTGACGTCACCCCCTCATGGTTATTGGGTAGGAGTGCGGCATGTGAAGTGACGTCACCTGCTCATGATTATTAATTAGGGGGGGGGGGCTCACGTGGAGTGACGTCACATTATTGGCTTATTATATTAGTAAACAGCGGTAATTTTTCTTATTTGGTGTAGTTGCATATGAATATCATTTGATGACATGGAAAATGGTTGGTGGAACATGAAGAGATGGGGATTATAATACATCCCCACCTGCAGATCAATGCCTTGTTTAAATAAGGGAATGTAGCAAGCTGGATATTAACTTTTCCACGCATTATTCATCTTCTGTTACCCCAATCAATGAACACGGCTTAGTGTCAGCAGGGACACAGACAGAAAGCCACTGCAGCTGTCTCTGTGGCGCAATTGGTTAGCGCGTTCGGCTGTTAACCGGAAGGTTGGTGGTTCAAGCCCACCCAGGGACGAGTGATTTTTTTTTTCCACAATAAGGTACATTTTAATTGCTCGATTTAAATGTATGTGCATGCTGAGAAATTCTCGTGCAATTAGAAAAAAAACATACTTTTAAGAACTACGCTCACCGCTGCCAGTAGGCCTCGGCAAGGTAAGGTAATTTACCATTTTTACCGGGTAAAATGGTAAAGGTATAGGGGGAAGGTAGCGCAAAGTATTACCCGGTGTTTACCGCTCGCTAAAAGCTCCGTGGCGCAGTCCGTGGCCTCCATTTAAAATTGGAATCATCGAGAGTATTCTATATGAATAAAGCGACCTACCTAACATTTACCTGTTATAAACCTTGTTCATGTGTAGTACCCCAGTAATTACCCTGTAATCGGGTAATATGTATGGGGTAAGGGTAAAAGGTAGGGTAAAGGTAAGCTCGTTGCTTTTGACCTTTTACCTTACCTTGCCGAGACCTAGCTGCCAGTGCAGGCCAGTGAACGTGAATATTGCGGACATGGAAGGAAAGTGGAATGTTTCACACGGAGTGTGGTGATGAACGACTCACGAAGAGCAACTTCAAAGAACTGCTGGAGGCATCAACAGATGGAACCGTCGCGTGTTTGAGACACCAACTTTGAGATGGAAAACTTGCTAGTCGGAAGCAGTCAATCCAAGTTACGTTGCCAACAAAATGTTTTTGAGCGTTTCAATGTTCTCCCAATGCGCTACAATGGCTCGCAATCAGTCGTAATGTGTTACGTACAGGTACAGCACAGGACACGCCAACCTCTGATGCCCGTGGCTGATATCTGGGAGCTTAAAGCCTCAGAGCAAATGCTTTTCGGTGTTCGCGAGCGTGTTAAGTGTTTGTGAGTTTGTTTTGTTTGTGCGCGGTCAATGCTGGATGAATGTTTATTCACAGTTGAATATCATTGAGAAGACGCCTTAAGGTTGGAACGGTCGACAGTTCTCACGCAGCTGTCTCTGTGGCGCAATTGGTTAGCGCGTTCGGCTGTTAACCGGAAGGTTGGTGGTTCAAGCCCACCCAGGGACGATCTTTGTTATTTTTGTACACGAAGTTAACGTTAACTTTGACCTGCCCCCCTCGTCACACGGCGTCACAAAAAGTGAGACCCCCCTTAAATATGACGTCACAAAGCTCTACCCCCCCCCTCTCCCAAAATAAAACATTTATTACAAAGTCTATTTAATTAAGTAGAACGTGTTGTCTATATTTATTTAAAGTTGCGCATTTTTCCGTGACGTCACATTTCTCAACCCCCCCCCATCGTCACACATCGTCACAAATGTCTGACCCCCCCCCCCCCCAGGTGCATGACATCATTTATGGACGGCCCCAAAGTCAATACGAGTGTCATTACCGTAATTCACTAAACAAGGAACAGCAAGTGGTTCCTTGCAGCTGTCTCTGTGGCGCAATTGGTTAGCGCGTTCGGCTGTTAACCGGAAGGTTGGTGGTTCAAGCCCACCCAGGGACGTCGCAAATCTTTTTTTCTACTTATTTTATTTTAGACGTTTCGGGGCGGCGGGAAGACAAACAACAACGACAATAAAAACGCATTTCAAGACGTGCGGAGACGACTAAACCTAATCGTGCTGTAACAGCTATTGTTTCACCTTTCAAAGGCGAAACAATCAGGTGCCGCGTACGGCTCATAGTCGTGGCCTTGTAAGAGTTCGTTTGATTTCGATTTAAAGCCTTCGTGACTGCAGGGATTCATCTTCTTGGTTCTTTCGGTAAAGTCATGTAGAAGGGAAGTAATAAAATAATAAAAAAATAAACATAATAAAATAATTCTCACGACGTTTCGGCCACAACGCAAGCAGCCGTCCTCAGGTGAAGAAGAACAGTCACGTAGAAGGGAAGTAATAAAATAATAAAAAATAAAGCATAATTAAATTATTTTATTATTTCCATTCGACGTGACTTCACCGAAAGAACCAAGAAGATGAGTTCGTTTGATGTAAAGTGAATGTAAAACACCTTCAGCTGACAAAGTGACGATGCGAGCGAGCGAGCGTGAGGGGGAAATCCTTAGCAAAGCATTCGGCGCGATTAACGCCGTAGATAGGTTCACAACAGACCAGGCCAACACTGTAAATAGCTTTAGAATTGGTGGTTGTTTACACGTGCGCCATCGACTGCATTGACCGTACAGTACAACACTAACCATGCGTGGCGTCTTGCACTTTATATTATTTTTAAAAAGCGCCCCACGCGATTTGCACGTAAACTCGACGCCCTGTGCGCAGTTTAATTAGCGCCTAAGTCATCTTGGGTCGGGGCTTATTTCTTTACTTCAGCAGACTTTCCGACTTCTTACACAGTCTGGCTTCATAAGGTTCACACCGTACTGCACAATTCGGCTGGCTATCTTGATTTCAACTCATAGACTGAGTTCGACGGGTAAATTATAAAAAAAAACAATTTGTCTTTACAGGGTCAACATAGTGGGCATGGCGACCGTTGATCGCTTCCAAAGTGGTTCCTGTTTTAGCAACCACATCTGACTCATGGACTCAATTGACCGAGGACAGAGACGTCAACTCGTAGCCTTCCAAACGCGCGTTCGTGTGCGCTCCATAAACCTCCCTGTTTAAACATCAACAACATCTCCTACCGCTCACAGATCAAACCAAACCTGCGACCTCTGGATTGCAGATCCAGTGTGCAAAGCAGTACGCCATGGAAGCATCCATTGATTCTTGTGTCTAATAATCATCATCTTGAGTCGTTAACTCATCAACGGAAAGCTCGTTGATTTTTCAAGACCCCTTTTCAGGAGGGTCCCGTTTGGCACGTTCATCCAATTTTCTCGCTCTTATTTAGCAAGCCGGAGGAAAGTGGAGTTGCAAGAGAAAAAATCGACGCAATTCCGAGCCGACGACACTCATTTCGCACCTCCGATTAGCACGGTTGGCTACGTACGGCGCGAAAGAAGTTCAGCACACATGCAGCAGGGTTAAACCCATCCAGGTGGGTTAGCGAAGCCATTTGCTGAAACCAGTATCTCCTGTCGAGTCAAAGCACCTCATATCTCGTGTCAACATTCCAATTTTTTTGCTGCAGTCCAGCCAAGCACCTGTCCCAGCGTGATACGAGGTCTGCTAAGTGAACGGTGCTCTGCAGAAGGCCCAACGGGGACCCTTTTTGAGGCCCTTATTCAGCATTTTGCCCCGGGGCCTCCTAAAACCATATCGGTGGACCGTGAACAAAGATACCTGCGCGATCACCGCAAGTAAACAGGGAACAGGTGCGACGGGTGTCACCACTTCGCTTTGCACCACACAGCTCGCTGCTGCTACTGCGAGTGGTGGTGATTGGACTTGCCGAAGACAGGTACCGGCGGTGTCAAGATCGGCCTCTAAGGAGGAGGCTCGTCAAGGAAGTCACTGGGCAGTTGGGGGCAGTCGACCTCCAGCAACATCGGAGGGCAGAGGAGCACAATAACGAGCGGAGAGCCGTGCGACTAAAATGCAGTATGTTGGCGCAAGAGGTGACAAAGCTGGTGCATCTGCTCGTCATCTCAGTCACGTGGGTGTGTCACATGACCTGTCAGCGAGCTTTCGACACTGCACGTGGCCTCAAAGTGCACCTGGCGTGGCACAGGCACCGTGGTGACGTCGTCGTTACCGCCGCTTAAGTGGCTAATGGTTTCTGTCGTTTTTATGATGATGGTGGTGGTGGACACACGGACGCACCTTGAAGACGTCGGTGGCGCCCTTCTCGAAGCTGTCGGAGCGGCTTGCCAGCGTCTTCTGCTCCGTCTTGCCGCGCTCGCCGTACAGCTGCACGAAGACGGCGGCGTCCGTGCCGGCGCCGCGCACGTCCCCCGTGCGAACCGTCACCTCGTAGTTGATCACTGCGTGGCAGCGTGGGATTTACTGGCATCACGGGCGGCACAGAGCAAGATCCATTGGGCTGTACGAGGCTGCCCCCCACGTACGTGCTCTCCCCGGGCGTTTTACCAACACGGCACCGATCAGTGCGGGGAAAAATACGATCACATAACGCCCGCTGCCCCGCGCGGCATGGCGAGGCACCCTCATCCAGCAGTGGATTAATGAAAAGGCTAAATACATAGGTGTACAAAACAGCCAGGAGGTGTGAGCTTGTCCACATTGCCATCAAGGCATCTCCCACCCGAGTAGTAATGTGGCTCTGGTGATGGCGGTAACGGAGGAGGAGGAGGCACGTACGCTTGTTGCGCTCTTGGACCTGCCCCGGCTGCAGCTCCACCTCCGTACGGCGGTCGCCCTCGTCCGAGGCGAGCCAGCGCCCGCAGGGGAACGTGTACACGAGCCCCTGCGCGGGCACCTCCACCTCCACACCCTCCAGGAACCAGCCGGCGCCGGGCCCCGAGTCGTCGTGTCCGATCACCAGGCGGCGCACCTGTGCGCGACCGTCGGGCACCGACCGCGACATCCGCCGCGCCCGCAGCCCGGTCAACGGCGACTCGCCTAGCGGGTGGCCATACGCACGGCTAATAATCAAATTTGTTTCGTGTCGCAAAAGGGTGCCACGTTCAATTGGGTTTCATCGCTCGATACATCTCGCGTGGCGCCGAAGAGGTAGGGAAGGGCGCAGCGGGCCTTTCTGTGCGGGTGCTGGAAAACGGCAGCGAACGCTGATCAGTTGGAAACTGAACGGCTTGGAAGGGCGTAGCGTCTCGCGGGAAGAGATCAGACTGATGGCACGAGACCGCGACAAGAGGTCGCGCCAGATTCAAAATAAAAAATGTAAAAAACAAAATTGTTATTTTACCAGGTAAGGTCCACCGAGCTTTAGAGTTCTTTTTCAGAAGCCACCTGGCCACAAACGATTGCTCACCGGAGTGGCTTATCACGTAGAAATGTTTAGCAGCCAAATACTCTCAACGCACGTCGATTCCAAATGTGTGGTTGAATAACCGTAGGACCCGGTTATTGCGGAGGGTTGCCTGGCGTGTCGGCGACGCAGGAAGGACTACAAGGCAACTCCCTCAAAATGGCCGCCGCGGTCGCACCTTCCCGATGTCGCCGCCCTCGATGGTGAACACGTCGACGCGTCCACGCTCGAACTTGTTCCCGGTCTTGTTGGCGGAGGTGCGGAGCGGGATCTTGGCGGTCTCGCCCGCCTCGCCGACGAGACGCACGTACACGTTGGCGTCCGTACCGCCGTTGCGTACGTCCCCCGTGCGCACCTTCACGTGGTAGCTGATGTCTGCCGGCAGCGATCGCACAGGGCCCCGGGGACGGGGAGACAGGACGCTGGGTTGTCATCGTCAGTCATCGCCAGTCAAATTAAGCCACAACACACAACTTTTACGAGGTGTATTCTTAGGTTTTTTCGGTAAAGTCACGTTGGTAAAAAATTTAAATTAATAAAAGTAAAATTAAAATTAAAATAAAATAAAAATCACGACGTTTCATCTCTATCAGAGTTACACAGCTTAATTTTAACTTTTTTACCTACGTGACTTTACCGAAAAAACTTAAGCTAAGAATATGAATCCTTGCAGTCACGAAAGCTTCAAATCTAGAATTTTACGAGTTGCTTTTGTGATGCCGCCGCCACGAAGCCGTTCGGCAGGCGCCCCATCCCCGACCTCGCCACCACCAAGCAACGGAGCCAACCCCTCGTCCCCCTCACCTCACCTCACATGAACACACCCGCACGCATTTCCCCCCCCATAGAGCTGGAAGGGAAGGTCACCTGATCGACCGGTTTTTATCCGAGAAACCCTTATCGGGATTAACTCTCACGGTTTCCGGCGATCAGGGAATTGGACGGCCTCCCCCGACGCTACGTTGCACCGCGGCGCTGCGACCTGCCTTAAGATGGTATGGCCGCGGCGAGGGGCATTCGGCCACCGCGGTTGAAGCGCATCCCCCACACACACCACCCACGTGTCGACGGGGCAAGCAGGGGAGGGACGGGACAGCATGAGTAGCGGGACCGCAGGGGCTCTTGCGCATAGTCACGGATGGTTGGGATAATTACGCTTGAGCGCGCAGGCACCATTGTTAGGGAGGGGATTAATTAGAATTTACGCCGCGCAACGCCGCACACTGATTAGCATATCACAGGCTCCCGGAACCGCGGTGCGCGTGCCAGAGGGGCGCGAGCCCATTGTTCAGAGCCGACACCCTTTGAGGTAGGGAGGATAAATAGTGGGTGCAAAGGGGAAATCGGGCTCTCTTCTCTCCAGCGCCAGGCGACAGGACGCTCTCCAGTCCAGCGACCCGAACGTCCGTGAGACGCATCGAGGCACGCTGCGAGTACGGGATCAACGAACCGCCGTGGGCATCTAACAGGGAGTAAGAAGGTGAAGTAGGATAATAGCCGATAGATAAGGAATAGGTACAGGTTTAGTGGAATAGGCCAGCCTCGTCGACTCACTGATTCAACATTAGTTGCCAGGTAGCGAATAATAAATCATAAATAGCGAAGCGTGGCCTCGCGTGATCTTGTCGAGCAGTGTGAGCGTGTGGGTGTGCATGTGTACACAGTGGTTCGCCACGTGAGTGAGCGCTGCGGAGAGCGGCGAACGAGTGGGTGTCGCGTGTGTGCAGGTGTGTGCGCTCGTAGTGTGGGGGAAGGGGTCGGTGCGTTCGCAGGTCCCCGCTCCGTCTGTCGCCGCCGGGACTCGCGCAGTGTGAGGGCAGCGTCGTTCGCCCTCTGACCCCTGACCCCCGTTTAATAGCGCGTGATCCGTGGAGAGACAACGCAGCGTCTGCAGGTGAACGAGGGCGTGCGGCGAGCTATGCCTCTCACACGAGCTCGCGGAGGGACGGACCAGGGAGGGGAGCCGTCGGGCGATGAGCCCAGCGACGGCAGCAGCTGCTCGCAGAGCAGCGAGGGGTCGGCGCACGGCAGAGCCCCTGCCATAGGCACGGAGCAGGGAGGGACTTCGGGGACCAGCGGCCCCAACACTTTTAATGCGTGCGGTCGTTCATTACTGGGGCTGGGCCCACCAACGCGCTGCACTTGGAGACCCGGATTAACTGCAAACCGCGAGGTAGTTAACATCTCCTGGCCACCGTGGCGAGATCGTGGGTTCGATTCTGACCCTGACGCCTGCTGTATACTTGGAGTTTGCGTGTCTCTCTCCCCGTTGTCGCGTGGATTCTTCTCCGGGTCCTCCGTTCTTTCCTTCCACATTTATAATCATCAACTTGCGTTCAAAGCATTTGGCTGCTATAAATTTCCACGCGATAAGCCACTTCGTCGCGCTGTCATTTCCGATAGCCAGGTTGCTTCTGAAAAAAAGAGCTATTTAGCTCAGTGGGCCTCACCAGGTCAAATAAAAATCGTTTAGTTTTGGTCTTGGCCCTGTGAACCTCCCAACCACCTGCACGTGCGAGCCTCTTACTCTTGAGAATCTGCGAGTGTCCTGAGGGCAGCAGCTCCCTTACGATCTGTCCGTCGTCCTCGCCCTCGGATAGCCACCTGCAGCGAACACACGCACACACACGCAGTCGAAGGTTGTCCTCTACCATGGGAAGGTGGAATTTCCACCGGTTGAGTTCGGGTCACCAACAGGGGTGAACTCCAGCCCCATTTGCTTGTCTGGAGCTTTGTGTAAGTGCTTCTTTGACTGTGATTCCTGTTTATCGCCAGCGAAGCTCACGATTGTGTTTACATACTTTATATTGTTTATCAAAGTTGCATTGAATTAAACCTCTCTTTCCTGCGATGATGGCAGATTTCAGTCTGACCATGTCAGTGCTCCAAAGCTAAGCGGGTTTCCACCTGGCTTGTATTAATGAGAAGTAAACTATAAAGTATAGCTGTGTAACTCTGATAGAGATGTACGTATCAGAGTTCTGACTTGTGTACTCGTTAAATGTCAATTACTACTTAAAATGAAAGTGATGTTCTCAAATTCATAACATTTTGCCACATCGCAAAATAAGCCGTTCCTAACAACAACAAAAGTCACTCTTCGCCACTAATGCCGGTGACATCACCACAACATTTGAGGATGGAGGTCACGAAACTGAGACGGTGTTATGGGTTCACAGACTCGAGCGAGCGTGTGCTCCTCGCTGTGCCAATTGGTAACCTAGCCATACGAATGCACCCAGCTCATCCTTGTGAACGGAAATTTTAACCATCAAAGGCAGTCGTCACTGCATCGCGCACTCTCAGATGCGCTTCTGCGGCCATCTGGAACGCTCTTCCGATATTAGGAAGCCACTGGAGCAATTTTTTTTTACTAATTTATTTAGAACTGATTTTTTGTGTTTAGTTTGTGGTCCTTTCCCCACACCTACGATTACCACAGTTGACTACGTCCAGTTTTAATTCGATAGCTATCCATAAACCGCTGCTGCTGCTGTTGCTACACGGATGACCGGAGTTCGCGCGATGCTTTATTTCTCCTTGACGCGATCAGGTAGCGCAGTGCGTAAATGGAAATAAAAATGAAAGAATGAATAAATTATGGAGGGAGTCTCACCTGCTGCATGGGAACACCTGGGCTGGGCCCTCTGGCCGACTCTTGTCTCGCACCTCGACTCGCTCCAGGAACCACCCGGCGCTGGACCCCTTGCCGTCATGGCCGATTCTCACTCGGTCGAGCCGGCCCAGGCTCACGGCCTCCAGCACGAACTCGTCGGTCTGCACCGAACACGTGCGCACACGCCCGCATGCACACACAGGACCCCCCCACCCGTGTGATTCCACTGCTGGATGGGTGTTTCTCTGCGCCGTGTGAACAGCCATTTTGGCCCGTGCGGGTTTGGTGGAGGCGTGGAGCACAGATGTGGGAGCGTAGGAGTACGGTACAACAACGCATTTTTGCCATGATCGTGTTGGAAGCTGAGGTTAACGTGAGGACGGTAGCAATCCAACGCGTATAGAATGCAGTGCGGAGCGTGTGCAATCGCAGAGCACCGTAACGGCATTGTCACTCGTGAGGTCGTATGAACCGAAACTGGAAACAACAAAAGTAATAACACAATAATGCCGCCCAGAGTGATAAACTGCGAGCTTGACGGTCCGCACGGGGGGCGTGCGCGGTGCCGGCACGGACAACCTCCGCCTCCGTGCGGCCGCACGTGACTCTATGTCTAAAACCTCCGCTTAATCGGTCGTGGAAGACCAAGTCTCCCTCCCGACGCCGAGTCTCCACGGCACGGCGGTGGCTCCGGGGGGGGACTCACGTTCCCGCGCTCGAACTTGTTGCGGTGCGACGAGCTCCGCTGCAGCACGCGGTTGCCCGTGTCCCCGCGCTCGCCGTAGAGGCACAACGAGACGGCGGCGTCCGTGCCGGCACCCGCGCACTTCCCCGTCTCCACCAGCACCGCGTACTGCACGACTGCGCGCGGCCGGACACGGCGGGTGGGGAAGAGGGGGGCCAGAGAGGGGTTTAGCGCCATGAATCAACCGAGGCAGGTCAGCAGGAAAGCGGGTACAGGCGGGCAAGCAGGCCAACTTCTGCTTTGGTACGGCGCATGTAGATGCAGAGCAACAAGTAGAATTTCTCATTCAGGTGGTCAAGCGGCATAACTGCGTCAGAAGCAGCGGAGTGTATCGCTGTGATGTCTCCTCGTTTGTGGATCGGGCATTACGTCGTTACACATTGTATGGTCTGTTCTGGATGACCAAAGTCACAGACTGGAGAGTTTTTAATTGTCCATTTATGCATCAGGTATCCAAATCTTTTTTTCTAGATTTGAAGCTTTCGTGACTGCACGGATTCATACTCTTAGGTTTTTTCGGTAAAGTCACGTAGGTAAAAAATAATAAATAATAATAAATGAAATTAAAATCAATTAAATCACGACATTTCGGAAGCAGCACAAGTCTTCGTCTTCAGGTGGGACCGTCACAGCTAAATTTACTGTATCAAGTGATTTAGCTGTCACGGTCCCACCTGAAGACGGAGACTTGTGTTGCCTCCGAAACGTCGTGATTTAATTGATTTATTTTCATTTATTATTATTTTATTCTCTTGAACTCCATTCAGCTCCCAAGGCTTCACCGGGGTTGAATTCGCATTTGCAGGCCCACTCATCTCCCGTGACGCCGTTCAGGGATGCTGCTGGATCCAACATCTCGTTCAGCCTATCCACGCATTATGGGCACTCCTCCTGGTGCCTTGCGAGGCATCGTGGGTCTTCCGACCACATTTACGCCAGTGCTGTGCAAAGCATTGTGGGTATTTTATACGAGCCGGCCGTGTGCTTGCACACACCTGGCAGCGGCTGGCGGACGGAGGGGCCCTCAGCCGGCAGCTCCCGCACGATCTCCCCGTCTCCCTCGTTCACGTCCAGCCAGCGCCCGCACTTGAACGTGTAGCGCTCACGTCCGCCCGCAATCCACACGCTCACCTGCAGTCGCGGGTGATGCGCAGTCACGCACACGGAGATCCCCCCCCCCCCCCCCCCCCCCGTGTAGCCTTAACAGACTTTCGGGGCAAGTGCTGTTAGCAAGTGGCACTTGCTACTCGATAACACGGCACACGAAGGGGTCGGTGGTCATCATCATGCCCGGCCGCCTTTGTGCGCCATGCTGTGTGTGTTCACACACAGCACGGTGCACGGGGGGTTATGCGGCCATCGCCACGTCCTGCCGTCTTGGATTCCCCCAGATATTTGTTACACCACACCAGGTACTCATTTAAGGTTGAATTGACCTAGGGGAGGTCCAGAATAAATTAATATACCGCTCGCCACTGGATGTTGGTCGTGGCTAGGAATCGAACTCGGGTCACCAAATTGCCACCATTCCCCACCATAAATATACGACAAAAAATGCAAAGATTCCCCATGTAGCCTGAACAGACTGCTGGGTCAAGTGCTATTAGCCAGCTCCTATGAAGGCCGGGACAGGCCTCGAGGAGGAGGTGAGTGGCCACTACGACGCCCAGCCGCCTTTGTCTCCCCAAATGTTTGCACACCGCACCAGGTACAACGACACACACGCGGGCGAGTTGCGACCAGTGGCTGCCGCACCTTGTCCAGGTGCCAGCCAGCGAAGGGGTGCGTGCAGTCGTGCCACACGCGCATCTTGTACAGCGGCCCCAGGTCCGGCAGCTCCACCTGCATCCCCGGCAACAGCACGCGACACGCGACAGGAGGGACGCGAACCTCGTGGGCTCAGCTTTACAGGTCACCTGCAGTTTCCCAAACCTTGGTACATAACGATGGACAGCTCCCAGTCTTTTGTCAATCGGCTGCTGGGGGGGGTGGGGGGGGGGCTGTTCCCCACCTACGCCGACCCGCAAACTGACCATCATGGTGAAGTATGGTCAAATAATCCTCACGACCGGCAAAGGCGTGGGGAGATTGGCCCATCGAAGGTGATATCACAGGATGACTGCTTCGCGCAGCCTCCTGTCCATAATAGCGGTGCCGCACTTTCCCACATCTGCCGCTTTAGATATCTTCATTGCATGGCAGTCAAACGGAAATTTACGTTTTAAATACTCAAATCTGGACCTTTTTCCCCCAGATTAAGCAAAAAAAAGTTTTTTTTAACTGTCATCAGTGAACAAGCTGACACCATGAACTTTAGAAAACATGCGTTTAAGAGTATTTGGCTGATATACATTTCCACATCTGTGGCGAGGTCGCTTCTGAAAAATAGCTTAGTGGGCCTTCCCTGGTAAAATAAAAATTATAGTTTAAATAGTTAAAAGTTTAACTTCCTAGACTCCAACTTTATCACAGGCGGCCGCCCCGATCAGCACCCAGGATCTGGGCGCGCTCCAGACGACACCTACGGTGAACTTGTCCGTCTGTCCGCGCTCGAAGTTGTCCGATTTGTTGTCGAGGAGGATCTCCTCGGAGTGCCCGCGCTCCCCGTACAGCTGGAATCTGACGTTGGCGTCCGTGCCGGCGTTTCGCACGTCGCTCGTGTGGACCCACACGGAGCAGGGCTGCCCTGCGAGCGTGGCGACGGAAGCACAGATTTAAATTTTGATTTAAAGCTTTCGTGACTGCAGGGATTCATATTCTTGTTTCTTTCGGTAAAGTCACGTAGAAGACAAAGAATAAAATAATAAAAATATAAAACATGACGTTCACTTCATTGGAACCTCATTTGGCAACAAAACTGACACCTTTATTTACAAGGAGTCATGTTTGCATAGACCACAATACCTGCAGCCATAATGCATTATGGCTGCAGGTATTGTGGTCTATGCAAAAAAGGTGTCAGTTTTGTTGCCAGATAGAAGGGTTAAAAACCAATTATCATGACGTTGACTTCTCCAAGACAGAGGTTCTCTGCGAGCCATTTGGCTACTATAAGAGATACGTTTATGAGGCTATCCACATATACAACCACAGAGACAATTTCAACCGAGAAGATGGTTTCTGGCTTAGCAATCATTGGAAGGATTTGATAAACCATTTCGGGTCTTAATTGATTGTGTTCACGCTTACGGTGACTTTCAGACCGCATTCCATTCTCTTCTTCTCCCCCCTCCTCTTTTCCAAACATAGATGGACTCGTCCATCTGACCAACTGCCAAATCGCTGTCCGTGGTGCTGACGTTAAAAATAAAAAACAGCCACTTTTTTCAAATTTTCTTGCTGTGGATTTCACACCTGATGACGATTGCTTGTGTTGCAGTCGAAACGTCGTGAGAATTTAATTGTTTTATATTTTTATTATTTTATTATTTCCCTTCTACGCGACTTTTCCGAAAGAACCAAGAATAAGAAGCATAGATGTGGCGGTGACGCGGGCTGGGCACCGGCGCACGAACGATGACGAGCGGTATTCGTTGACCGAACCGCAAGGGCGTCATGGTGGCGAAATGTCAACTCTCTCACCCAACTATGATATGTATAAAAAAACCTATTTGGATAAGTATCTCAAAATATTCATAATAAAGGTTTTTGGAGTTAGATCACGTAAGTTTAAATGTGTCGTTAACGCACCACCACCCGACACAGCCAATTAGTAAGGTTTGTCACGTGAACAAAACGTGCCAATTTGTTACTACTTCAGCCCACCGGTGTGTTAGAGAGTAAATCCACGACATTTACAATTCCAGTACTTTGACGTTTCGCTGGTAATTACATCTAGCATCATCGACCTACCAGTGAAAGCCTGCGTGTCACGTGATCCCAAAACAATAACTTGCTGCAACAAGAGGCTCAAGTCTCATCGAGGCTTTCCTCGATCGATTACAAAGTCTCGCAACCTTCGCGCCAAGTCATCCGACCGGTCGGGTACATCGCCCGTACGTTTGGCCACTGTCTTGCGCAGCGACAAGTCCTCCAGGAGCTCGCACTCGATGAGGCCGTCCCCTTCGCGGCGGTCCAGCCAGCGGCCGCACGGGAACGTCTGCTCCACGCCCGTGCCGGGGCACAGCACCACCACCTGAGCCCCGCGGACGAGATCAACGATCGCGATGACCTCCGTTGAACTGAACTCCTTTTAGCCAACCGCGCTAATCGGACGTGTCCGCGGCCACGAAGCGACGACGGCAACAACAACGACAAGCCGCTGGAACTATGCACTTTTAAATATAGATTGACAACTCATCGCTTTAGAACTGCTTTTTGTGTTTCGTTTGTTGTCCTTCCCCCACACCACCGATTTGCACGGTTGGTTACGTACGGTGCGAAAGCAGTTCAACGTACATCCATGCAACAAAAAAATTACGGGCTGCTTTACCGCGTCCGGTTTTACGCACACCGCGTACCTTCTCGCAGAACCAGCCCGGAGCGGCGCCCGAGTTGTCGTGCCCGACGGTGAGCCGCGCCAGCGGGCTGGCCACGTCGCGCCCAGCCTCCAGCTGGAACACGTCCGTGCCGCCCCTCTCGAAGGAGCCGCCCCGCAGCTCGAGGCGCCCGCTGCTGCCGGGCCGCGCGCCACCGACGCCGGCGCCGTGCAGCACCGCGTAGACGCGCGCGTCCGTGCCGGCGCCGCGCTTGTCCCCCGTCAGCACCCGCAGCGTGTACAGGGTGCCTGCTGGCGGGTGGAGCGCGGGCGGGGGGGAGGGATTAGTCGAGATAGTTAGACTTGTCTGCCTGTGGCATTTGCTGATCGCTCACAATGCCACAGTGGGACTTACCTGTATAAAATAAAATAAGTTTCGTTTGACACGTGGAGGTTAAGGTTTAGGGTTTGACACGTGGAAGTTCAGGTTTAGGGTTTGACACGTGAAGGTTCAGGTTCAGGGTTTGAGACGTGAAGGTTCAGGTTCAGGGGTTGACACGTGAAGGTTCAGGGTTTGACACGTGAAGGTTCAGGTTCAGGGTTTGTAACGTGAAGGTTCAGGTTTAGGGTTTGACACGTGAAGGTTCAGGTTTGGGGTTTGACACGTTAAGGTTCAAGTTTAAGGTTTGACACGTGAAGGTTCAGGTTTGGGGTTTGACACGTGAAGGTTCAGGTTCAGGGTTTGTCACGTGAAGGTTCAGGGTTTGTCACGTGAAGGTTCAAGTCTCGGGTTTGTCACGTGAAGGTTCAGGTTCAGGGTTTGTCACGTGAAGGTTCAGGTTCAGGGTTTGTCACGTGGAGGTTCAGGTTTAGGGTTTGACACGTGGAGTTTTAGGTTTAGGGTTTGTCACGTGGAGGTTCAGGTTTAGGGTTTGACACGTGGAGTTTTAGGTTTAGGGTTTGTCACGTTGAGGTTCAGGTTTAGGGTTTGACACGTGGAGTTTTAGGTTTAGGGTTTGTCACGTGGAGGTTCAGGTTTAGGGTTTGTCACGTTGAGGTTCAGGTTTAGGGTTTGACACGTGGAGTTTTAGGTTTAGGGTTTGTCACGTGGAGGTTCAGGTTTCGGGTTTGTCACGTGGAGGGCGCCGCGTGGGATTTACCGGCGCCTCCGTCGGTGACGCTACCGCCGGCCACGGGGATCTCGCGCCGAATCCGCCCATCGTCCTCGTCCTCCGACAGCCAGCGCCGCACCGGGAATTGGTAAACGACGCCGGCGTCACGGTCGTCCACCACCACCTGCAGCGCTCGGCGCACAACACAACCCCGCGCGCACCACTCCGTCAACATGACGCAACTTTGCGTCGCGATCGCATTCATCGCCGCGACTGCTTACGCGAAGAGGATCATAAAAATCACCGACGGCCGTTGACATTTTTTTCCGCGCGCACCGCTTTTACGCGCACCTCTCTGTTCAACCTAGAGCCAGAGAGTGGCACGCGGTAAGGGCAGCTGCCAACGTCGCAACAGCTCGGGCGGGGGGGGGGAGGGACCTAGTCTTCAACGGCCTCTGGATACATTTGCCGAGTCTTCTCTTTCTCGACGAGGCACTGCGGGGCGGCGGATGCTCGCAGCGAGGTGCAGAGCGGCGTCCGGGTCGCTCCGCGGTGGGGCGACGAGGTAGGACCCACCTTGTCGAGGAACCATCCGGGAGAAGGCCCGCGGTTGTTGTGGCCGATGGAGATCTTGGTGAGACGGCCCAGATTGGGGGAGTCCAGCGTGAACTTGTCCTGCTTGCCGCGCTCAAAGTTGTTCCGTCTGCTGTCCAGCCGCCTCTCCCCTGCGCGTAGCACGCACGCACATTCAACGAGCGTGCCACGGTAGCTAGGAGATGTCAACTACCTCGCCTGGTATACAGGAGGTTGTGGGTTCTATCCCCACCCTGACACCTGTTGTATATTTGGAGTTTGAGTGTCTTTTTCCCTGTGGCCACGTAGATTTTTCTCCGGATCCTCCCGGTTTTTCCCTCCACATTTAAAATCAACATCACGCGTTCAGAGTAATTGGCTGCGATAAATTTCCATGTGAAAAGCCACTTGGTTGAGCCATCATTTGTGGTCAGGTCGCTTCTGAAAAATAGCGATGTAGCTCAGTGGGCCTTACCTGGTAATATAACAAGAAAATGCTCAGTTTAGCATTTAGTTTTAAAATAAAAAAAATAGTTCATTGTTTAACTTTGGTTAAGAAAACAAAGACTAAGATCCCCCATGTAGCTTTAACAGACTCTAGCAGCAAGTGCTGTTCGCGAGCACCTATTGAGTCCGGCATGGCACACGAGGGGGTGGACAGCCAGAACCACCTTTGTCTCCCTCGTGGCGATGTTTACACACCGCACCAGGTACTCATTTGACGCTGAGTCGACCTAGGGGAGGCCCAGGACCGGTTCAGATAATCGTCACTGGCGGTGTCCATGAGCATGAATCGAACTCGGGTCCCCGGGTTCATAGCGCAGCGTAGCGCTAACCACCAGACTCCCACTCACTCACGCACTCGCATAACATTCACCGCTCACCCACTGGACGTGCACCGACCTGTGTCTCCCAGCTCCCCAAAGATGCTGATGGAGACGTCGGCGTCGGTGCCGGCGCCGCGCTCGTCCCCCGTGAACACCGTCACCTCGTACTTCTTGGCTGCGTGGGGAGAGAAGGACCCAGAATCAGCAGCAGCAGGAACCGGGGTGAGCAACGACCGGGGTGAGTTACCGTGAGCGACGCGCTTTCTCCAGCAGGCGCACGGCGCCTCCGCACGCAACCAGCGAGCGGCACCCCCAGGTCTGCGTGCGGCAAATGCGCGGCGAGCGATTCGCCATCGGTCGCGGCGCGAGAAAAGCCGTTCGGCTCGCTCTAGCCGTGGGTGACGGTCAACCAGTGCGGCGATGATCTGGGCCAGGGGAGCGCAATCGTCAGTATGACGGTAATAGTTAACCGTGTCATTCTACAATAGAGGCCAAACAAATACTGTACTCGGAAATGTATAACCTGAATAAAGAAAATAACGTTTCAGAAATATTGCGATCTAAATTTGTATACACATAAATATATATGAAACTAACTCGACTGCATTAGATCGTATCGATACGGCAACGAAAACAAGCGCGTGATTTCGGAATCTCGTACGGTGACACCTCGCACCGTTCCTTCGCGAGCAAAGCTTCGTGGTATTCTTTTGAAGGCAAGCCCCGACACGCTGGGGCCACAATGGGGCTTTTTCCGATTAGCACCTCGCTCTCCACGCCTGCCTTTATTTACCATCTTTTAAGCCCGTGCACACAGTTGCCGTTGGCAAGTTGTGGCCGCGTTGTTGTGCACCAACCCGGGCAGGCGATGTCACAAGAGCGCGTCTCTCTCCGCGGCGTGTCTCTGTGCGGCGACCTTTAGCCCTGACCTCTGGAGTTGTTGCGCAAAGATTTTGCGGAGTTTCTCCGCGCGCGTTTCCCTGAGCAACCACCAGCGGCGCAAACCCACAAGCTAGGGAGCCGATGGCGTGCACGCACGTTGAAGTTCTTTCGCACCGTACGTAGCCAACCGTGCTAATCGGATAATCGGAGATGCAGGGGAAAGACAAAAAGCTCAACGAAAAAAAGCAACCTACAGTTGCGCGCGCTGTCAAATCGAACAAACCGGAGCGGTCGAATCTATGCATCTCCCGGCTAGAACGAGAACAGAGATTTTTCGATTTAAAGCTTTCGTGACTGCAGGGATTCATCTTCTTGGTTCTTTCGGTAAAGTCACGTAGAAGGGAAGTAATAAAATAATAAAAATAAAACATAATAAAACAATTCTCACGACGTTTCGGCCACAACGCAAGCAGCCGTCCTCAGGCGAAGAAGTACAGAGATGTCTATTGCCGGTGGCCGCGGAGGGCAGCGGTGAAAGAAATCAACATTGCCCATGACGGGGTCTCGGTCAATTTCGGTGGTAACTTCCCGAAAAGTGGCGACAGTTTTATTGGCCGCATAGCGACCGGCGTAGTAATAATGGTGGAACCTCAGTTTGATTGCTGTTGACCGTGGCCAGTGATAATGGAACAGGTTCTGGGTTCCTGCCTGTGGGTTATTAAGTTTCGCCAGGACCCCACTGAACTGTTGCTGTGTCTGACCTGCCCCTTGCAGACGTGAACCAAGAGGTTCATGGAGGCTCTGCACACTTAGCAGCGCTTCTGATTTTTTCTGTTGCTGCACGCCGGGGGAAGGGAGGTTAAATCTTTCTTGTACGGCATTTCAAAAGCAACTGCCGAGTTTACGCCTGCACGCTAGGTTGGGAAAGGCCATTCGATGGCACCTGGGCACGGCGGGTGAATTCGGCTTGCGCCTCTTGCGTCAGCGCGCAATAGGGGGCCACGATCGCTGATGTGAGTGAGTGAATGGAGATTCATAGAGCTGCGATAAGTGAATGGAGATTCATAGAGCTGCACATAATTGAATACACATTCATAGAGCTGCGATAAGTAAATGGAGATTCATAGAGCTGCACGTAAATGAATGGAGATTCATAGAGCTGTGAATAAGTGAATGGAGATTCATAGAGCTGCACCCAAGTGAATGGGGATTCATAGAACTACGAATAAGTGAATTAGAGATTCACGGGGCCTGCTGTCCGCCCTCACGTTTGCGCGGCGCGTGCATGGGGTCGGGGCTGCCCAGCAGGTCGCGCGCCGTGCGCCCGTCGCCCTCGTCGCGGCTCAGCCACTGCCCGCACGGGAAGAAGCAGCGGGCACCGGGGCGGCTGACGTCCGTCACCACGACGCGCTCCAGGAACCAGCCCGGGGCGCTACCGCGGTTGTCGTGCTCCACCCTGCGTGAGCGTGCGTGCGTGTGTGTATGTGTGCGCGTGTGTGCGTGCGTGTGTGTGTATGTGTGTGTGCGTGTGTGCGCGTGTGTGCGGGCGTGTGTGTGTGCGCGTGTTGCGTGTGTGTGTGTGTGTGAGCGTGTGTGCGTGTGTGAGCGTGTGTGTGCGCGTGCGTGTGCGCGTGCGTGTGTGTGTGTGCGCGTGTGTGTGTGTGCGTGCGTGTGTGTGCGCGTGAGCGCGTGCGTGTGTGTGTGCGCGTGTTGCGTGTGTGTGTGTGAGCGTGTGTGCGTGTGTGAGCGTGTGTGTGCGCATACGTGTGCGCGTGCGTGTGTGTGTGTGTGTGCGTGAGCGTGCGTGTGTGTGCGCGTGAGCGCGTGTGTGTGTGTGCGTGAGCGTGTGTGTGCGTGCGCGTAAGCGTGTGTGTGCGCGTGAGCGCGTGTGTGTGTGTGAGCGTGTGTGTGTGTGCGTGTGTGTGTGCGTGAGCGTGTGTGTGCGTGCGCGTAAGCGTGTGTGTGCGCGTGAGCGCGTGTGTGTGTGTGCGTGAGCGTGTGTGTGTGTGCGTGTGTGTGTGTGTGCTTGAGCGTGTGTGTGCGTGCGCGTGAGCGTGTGTGTGCGTGTGTAAGGAGCAGTGGCACAGCGGTCAGTGCACCGCGCCACGAAACCGGCGGCCCCGAGTTCGATTGGCGCTCACGGTGGCCACGAACACCAGAGACGATTATCGCAACCGGGTCCGGGGCCTCCCCTAGGTAGACTCAGCCTCAAATGAGTACCTGGTGCGGTGTGGAAACGTCGCCACTCGGGATACAAAGGCGGCCCGGGCGTGGTGTTGGCCACCTGCCTCTAAGGGGGATGTTTATCTTTCGTGGCACAACAGATCTGTTCGATTGCGTTTATACACAGCAGCAATCATCGCCCCCCTATCGGCAGACTCATGCCCGGGTTGCTCTTGCAAATGAGACAAATTTTGGTCTGTTAGAGTTCTTAGCCGGTTAAACAAAACTATTTTTTACATGTTATCAGGTAAAGCCCACTGAGCTACATCGCTCTCTATCAGAAGCAACCTGGCCACAAATGAAAGCTCAACGAAGTGGCTTATCACGTGGACATTTAACGCAGCCGAATACTCTAAATGCACGTCGATTCTCATTGATGAGGAGAAAACCGGAGAAAAATCCACGCGACCACGAGGAAAGAGCAACGCAAACTCCAAATATACAGCGGGCGTCGGGGTCGTGATCGAACCCACGACTTCCTGTACACCAGGCGAGGTGGTTAACATCTCGCCACCGTGGCGAGATGTCAATCAAAACAAAAGTCAATCAGTGTTGCCCCTCGCCTTATCTTCCGCAGTGGTCCCACGCAGTTCGCCTTGACCTTGAACGTGTCCGTCTTCCCTCTCTCGAAGCAGTCCTTGCCGCTGCAGCAGCAGAGGGCACACACGTCACGCAAACGATCGCACCTCACGCGACGATCCAGCCTGGCTACTGACTTATACACACACCTACTAATTACACACCTACCCCACGACCTACTTACCCAATCACTGACCAACCTACCAGCATGTCTATCCACTATTCTGACAAATCGCCCGATGATGTTGGATGTAATTACCAGTGAAACGTCGTAATCAAATTGTACATGTTGTGCGTTTAGTCTCCAATACACCGGTGGGCTGAAGTAGTAACTAATTGGCGCGTTGTGTTTACTTGACAAATCCCTTACTGATTGGCTGTGTCGGGTGGTTTCAGTTTCAATTTCATTTTTTGGTATCGCCCTGTGAGCCATTCGGCTCTTGAATCAGGTGCAACCGCAAAAAACCAAAAACATTAACATCTTAAAGTGACTATGCGCAAAAAGAAAAATCCAGGAAAAAACAACAACACGGTGGAGGGTTACGACACATCTATGCTTATGCGGTCTAACCCAAAAACATTTATTGTGAATAGTATTGGTCGCGAAAGCCTGCTACGTGTTGAACTACCTCTCTCCTGTTTAACACGTCGTCTTTGGTGACCAATATTATCCACAATGGAGGTTTTTGGGTTAGATCACCTAAATATAAATGCGTCGTTAAACCCGCCACCACCCGACACAGCCGATTAGTAAGGTTTGTCACGTAAACAGAACGTGTCAATTCGTTACTAGTTCAGCACGATGGTGTGTTGGAGAGTAAACCCACAACATTTACAATCTGAGTACGACATATCGCCAGTAATTACAACCAGCATCATCAAGCCACAGCCAGAGTTGTAGAGAAATCCTGCTGTTTCGGTATTAGCTACATTAACCCTCCATCCCGATTGGCTCACAAGTGAGGACATCACATTTATCCCTCTATTTAAGACCTACCCTGACCCATCCTCCCACCCTGACCCTGCCTCCTACCCTAACCCTGCCTCCTACCTCAAATAAAAAGGCATGGACAAACGAACGAAGCCGCTAGCGTGGGAGGCGCGTCTTGGTGCGTGCGGGCGCGCGGTCAAAGGAGGCGGCCTCACGCGCTGGCCAGCTGCAGCTTGGCCGTGCTGCCGCGCTCGCCGAACAGGGTCACGGAGACGTTGGCGTCGGTGCTGGCGCCGCGGACGTCGCCCGTCACCGTCACCACCTCGTACACTACGGGGGGGTGGGGGGGTGGGGGGGGGTAACCGTCGTAACCTCATTGGCAGCAAAGTCACGTAGGTAAAACAATTAAATTAAAATTAATAAAATTAAAATAAAATAAAAAATCACGACGTTTCGGAGGCCACACAAGCTTCCGTCTTCAGGTGGAACCGTCACAGCACGATAGCTGTATCAAGTACAGAAAACGTAAGAATATGAATCCTTGCAGTCACGAAAGCTTCAAATCTAGAACTCATGGTCAGCGTCGTGACATCGTCTCAGACGACGTGTACACACGGCTGTCGTTGTGAAGGTAGCCAATTGTGGTGAAGTGTCATTGTGAAGGTAAAATATTGGTGAAGTGTCATTGTGAAGGTAACCTATCGATTCATTGTCATTGTGAAGGGAACCCATTGGTGAAGTGTCATTGTGAAGGTAGAATATCGGTGAAGTGTCATTAAGGTAACCTATTGGTGAAGTGTCATCCAGCTCAAAAGGTCGCAAGTGTGAACATCTATAGATGTATATTTGATGTTCACACATCTGTAGATGTTCACACATGCGCTAAATAGGTTACTGGACAAAAAACTAAGCGCAAATTTGCTTTAAACGTGGGGAAACGCGTTTCTGAGCTTTACAGGTAAGCAAACGTACGCACGAAAGGGCACATTTCGCTGGGTGTCGGCGGTTAATCGATCGGGGCAGATATGTGACGTGTCGCCGCCGATGTCTGTAGAACGTGGCGAGCGATCGCGAGGGGCATCCCCACCGGTGTGCGACTCGCAGGCGAGCGGCGTGAACGTGCGGCTGATCTGGCAGTCGGAGCGGTGCAGCGACAGCCAGCAGTGGCACGGCAGGGTCCAGGTGCGCGCCCGCGACGCGCTCGTCACGCTCACCTCCTCCACGAACCACGCGTCACGCTCCTCCAGCCCATCGTGCTGCCCCAAAGAGAAAGATTCACCCCGTGTAGCCTTAACGGACCAGCTGGGGCAAGCGTGGTCAGTGAGCACCTACGAAGGCCGGCACGGCGCGCGAGGGGGTGGGTGGGCCAGCACCGCGCCCGGCCGCCTTTGTCTGCCGAGTGGCGATGTTTACTACACACCGCACCAGGGACTCATCTGAGGCTGAGTTGACAACCACAACAAAGACAAAGAACCTCCGTGTAGCCTCAACAGACTGTTGGGGAAAGTGCCGTTAGCGAGCACCGATGGAGGCCGGCACGGCGCACGAGGAGGTGGGTGGCCAACACCACGTCCAGCCGCCTTTGTCTCCCCAGTGGTGATGTTTTACATCCCGCACCAGGTATTCATTTTAAGGATTGAGACATTTACGAAAAGCCCAGATCCGGTTCAAATGTTCGTCGCCACTTTTATTGGCCATGAGCGGGAATCGAACTCGGCTTGCCGGGGTTCGCAGCGCGCTAACCCTACCGCTCCCAACAATCGCCAACAGCGGGGGCCGTCCTACGGTGAGACTGAGCCCCGCCATCGGAACAGGGAATGTCCACCGCTAGGCTCGGGGTCACCAATGGATGCGAGCGTTAAACGCAACACACTCATTCGAGCACACGGAGGCACGACGGACGTAATGCCATGGTTCTTTACGCGCTACGCACGACGGTGGTAGCGGTGGCTGCCACAAATGATGATGGGGGCAACGGGACGCAGTGGCGGTGGTGGTGGCGGGGGGAGGCGGGGTGCCCCCCCCCCCAGCCCTCTTTCTCCGTACCTCGAGCGTGATGGCCTTGAGCTCGCCGAGCTCGGGGCCGTGCAGTCGGAACGTGTGGCTGGAGCCGCGGCCGAACCGGAAGTCGCCGATGCCGGAGCCGGACTTCTTGTAGAGGAGCTTCTTGTTGACCCTGCCCTTGGAGCCCTTCATCTGCAGGTACACCTGGCGCAAAGGCAAGGAAGGAGAAGATCCACCCACCGTGCAGACTTTAACAGACCGCTGGAGCGAGTGTCTGTGGGCGAACACCTTCGAAGGCCGGCACGGCACGCGGTGGGGTCGGTAGCCAGCACCACGCCTGGCCGCTGACGTTTACACACCGCACCATGTACACATTTGAGGCTGAGTCGACCTAGGAGAGGCCCAGGACCGGTTCAGATAATCGTCACTGGTGGTGACAGCTACATGACCGCTCCCCACGGATACGTAGACACGCACACACACGGCACACATGACATCCACCGCGCCGCTGGTCATACCCTGGCCTGGGTGCCGGCGTTCTTACAGTCTCCCGTCTTCACCGTCACCGTGTAGAGGACGCCACCCCTGGTGCTGCGGGCGCTGCCCGATCTCCCCGCCTGCGCACGGCAGTAGGAGTAACGCGGGTAACTCAGGAATGACGGATGTGTTCAACGTAGAGTTGGTTTATTTTTGTATTCCAAGCCGTGCGCGACACCTTAAGCTGTTGGTTAAAGTGGCACTCGTGCATCGCCATCATCACAACTGTCATAGTCTGTGTCACCACTATCTTAAAATATCTCCATTGTAAATCACATTATCGTCAGTACCATCAGTTTCATTTTGTCCATTGTAACGACAACAATACTCATCATCATCCTTGGTATTATAAGTATCGCCATCACCATCATTGTTATCATTCTCGGTATTATCATCATCCGTATCACCACAATAAACATCATCACGACGATCGGCACTTGTCATACACCTCATGGTCTTCACCGTCATCAACATCAACGTGGCTTCTCGAATTCCCACCACCGCCGCTGTTACCGCGCGCCTCCGGCACCACGCAAGGCACCACCCACCGTGGACGGCGGCCGGGGTTCCATCGCGAACTTGCGCGTGTAGTAGTCGAGCAGGTGCGGGTCATTGAAGGGGGCGTACGGTGGCAGGCTGCCCATCCTGCCGTTGACGTGTCGCCCCCGGCTGTACAGCCCCAAGTCCATCGTCCGAGCTGCGCCACGCACCAACAACCGTGCCATTCACGACGAGGACGACCCCGCAAACCGCCGACGCCTTAGCTAGAAGGACTGTTCTCCGACGATCGGTGTGAATAGCAATCGTGGCGATTTAAAACACGGGATTTTCCCTGCGGCGTACTGTTGAGCCTTTCTCTCCTCCAGCTTTGTCCACGCACTACTGCGGGGTATCTTCAGGACTTGGAGAAGCTAGAGGCTGGAGAAGGCCGACGATGGCTGTCTGGCGAGTGGTCGGGGTTGTACCTGCATTAACGGTGATTTTTTCTGCAATATTTTGCTGTCTTTTCTTGGATTTTCTGTTTGCACATAGTCACTTTAAGATGTTTTCTTGTTCATGTTTTTTTGTTTGTTGCGGTTGCACCCGATTCAAGAGCCGAATGGCTCACATGGCTATACCTAATAAATGAACTTTGAAATGAATAAATAATGTGCTACCCGAAAGACACCGTCAGAGAGCTGTCGTCTTCAACTCCTGAAGATGCCCGCGGTAGTGTGTGGTGAGAGCTTGAGAGAAGTAATGTTCGCACCGTACACAGCCAACCCGCGCTGACCGGAGGTGCGGGTGGAATGGACGACAAACCGAAACACCACGCAAAAAAGCGTTTCTAGACCGAACTTGAACGCGGCGGCGACGAAAAACCACGTAAGACGCGCAAGGCTCTGCTGGGGGGCACCTGCGAAGGGAGCTCGACGGCCAAGGGACGACTGGAAGGGCTGGCGTCGCGGACCGACGCGCGGCCAGGCCGGCGGAGAGGCGGCGCGCCCGTGCCGTGGGTCGTTCCACGTTGGGCGGTCCAGCGGGGCCGACAGCGATCGGTGGTGAAAGCCTGCGCGGCCAGTCGCGTTCGCGCACACACACACGGTCCGGTACGCGCGCAAGCGCTCGCGTGCGAAAGGTGTCGGCGCTTTTGAGCCGGAGTCCGAGCGAAACTGAGAATCCGTCCGGAAAAAATAAATGCGTTGAAGTGTTGAAAACCTATGTACGTTGGTGCAAAACACCGATACGCATGGGAGTTTGCCAGCCAACCAAGATGAAAACCTTAGTTTGGGGTGCGATGCAAGAAGCATGCCCGTGCCTGTAGGCGCGTTGCATCAGGCTCTGGTTACAGCAGGACCGTGGCAAACTGCATGAGGCACAATGAGCTCGGCTTGTGTGTTGATGGAAACTGATTTGTATGCCAACTGTTGGTGAGAAAATGGCTACAAATTTGGAAATGTTTCAATAAAATATTGACAAGTTTTAGCATTTTTGCAAATACGTGAAATGGGTGGCGATAAAAAATTGTGTTCTGTCTGGTTGAGATCATAAGCTAACAGACGGTGTCAACTGAATCACTTAATGCCACCAACTTTAGATACTTTAATAGCTGTGTTTGGTTGGCATTGAAGCAAAATGCTTGGACTAAGAATCCGACGGTTGTGAGTACAAATCTGGGTGCAAATCTGTACTTCTACGCTCCTGCGTCTCATCTCCCCGCCTTCACTAAGCCGCACTGACCAGCATGGCGAAGTATGATCGAATAACCCCCCAGAACTTGCACGCTGTGGAGAGGGCCCTCCGTTGAACTCTGAGCGCACGGTGAGGTGGGTGGAATGGGATGGGAGCGGATGAGGCCAGCGGCTTAATGGGAACACAACTTGGCCTGGTTTTGGCCCAGCTTGGTTCTGCCCTCGTGCGCGCGCTGCTATTGACCATATGCAACCCATGGAAACGTGCGTTAATGATTGACTGCTTAAGTCTGTGTTTGCATTACGCGGACCCCTTTACAAATGTCAGCTGCCCCCACATGCTGTCTCTCAAAGGCGGAAAACCCCCCTGCAAGTCAGGCCCGGCGTGACACCACGATTTCAAGTTATCCGATTGTAGGTACGGGCGTTGACCTTTTTCCGTACCATACGTAGCCAGCCGGGCTCATCCGAAGTGGGGGAAAGTTGAGCAATCGAACCGATAAAAATTGGTAAGAGTAACCGATCACGTGAAATAATCAAGACAGCCCTTGCTCTGGTTAAGCGTCGCCAATACTCCGTGCGTTATCGGCACAGTCGGGTTTTTTACAATCGGGTTTAATTGTCTTTTTATACTAAACCCGATCATCTGAGATTGGGAGAAATCCGGTTTAATTGGTTCTAATTGCAGAAGCGCACTTCGCCAACTTCTCAACGATGGGCTTCATCCATTCCAAGCTAAGGAACTCACTGGCGCCCACGATTGTGGAGAAGCTCGTGTTCATCAAGACCAACCTGCCCGCCGCATTCTACGACTACCCCGTGCCCGACGGCCCCCCGAGTACGATAGCAGCACCGACGAGGAAGCAGCCTAAGCCTTGGATCAGAGTTTCGTATTCATTACACCAGGTTTTAATTCACCGAAATCGGGTTTAATTGTATTAAAGACAAACCCCGATGCCTGCCGCTGGAAAAATCGGGGGTTTTTTTCCACCCATGGTGGGCTCTGCTGCTCCTGCTGGTGTGCACTTACCCGTGGCAGGGATGATGCGTGCAGGTGGGTGGGGTGGGTAGGGGTCCCAGGGCCGGACGGGCTGACGCGAACACTGCGCCGTTTGGGGGTGCAACACCCCCGTCATTGCCGGTGACGAGTTGTAGTACTGGATCTGCGTCGGCATTTCGTTCTGCAGGCTGCGCGCAAACGCCCGACGTTTTGCATTTCACTCACGTCCAACAGCGCACGACGCGAGGACTATGGGACGCCGCCACTACCCACGTCACCCTCCCCGATTTAGTCCACCCAGCAGTACACATGGGGACATCACAGTTCGTCGATCGGCAGATCGGAGGACCCGGATAAAAATCCACGCGACCACAGGGAGAGACGTGCAAACTCCAACTATACAGGCGGCAAGGTTGGGATCGAACCCACGACCTCCTGCATACCAGGCGAGGTAGTTAACATCTCACTGTTTATACAGGGTGCTTCAAAAAAATGTTCACACTTCAGAGAATTTGCAACAATACCACAAGAGACCACCTGGAGAAGATTCCAGGCACGTGTTGACAAAGACTTTTTAAAGCTATTAACATTACATTTGTTATCATGTTACAGTCTATTATCCGTTCTTTTTTCATTAAAAACGATAGTCCCATATAAGTGTTAACATGTTTTTGAAGCACCATGTACAGTACATGCATGTGAGGTGCTTATTACAAGTATCTCTTTAATTTTCATACATTATTTAAAAAACCACAGAGACAACGGTCCATCATTCACCAGCAGGGTAAATGTTTCAGAGGGCGCCTATTAAGGTCAACAAATGCAAAGATCCCCCTTATAGCCGTCACAGACTTTTGGGACAAGTTTCCATTAACGAGCACCTAAAAAGACCGGCACGGTTCACAAAGGGGGTGGGTGGTCAACACCACGCCCGACCGCCTTTATCTCCCTAGTGGCAATGTTTAATACACACCGCACAAGGTATTCACATAAGGCTGAGTCAATCTAGGAGGAGGCCCAGGAGGACCGGTTCAGATAATCGCGACTTTCATTGGTCGTGAACGGGACTCAAACTCGGGTCGCCGGGCGAGTAGCGCAGTGCGCTAATCACTGGCGCCACCTATCCCCATTAAGCCCGACACACACACAGCTCTTATCAACTCTGCCCTGCGTGCACAGCACAATGTGAAATGTTTCGTGAAACACCTCACTATCCGTTGCTAATACAGCAGCATCGCCAGCCTTTGTATCCTTTAGGAACTGTAATATTATCGCTAGCCTTTGTACCCTTTGGCGAACTGTAATAATAGAGTCATCGTTATACGTCACTGCTCTATTCTCGAATCACCTGGGGCCAGGTGAGTGTGTCCACCCAGGTGTGTGTCCACCCATGTGAGTAACCGTGTCACCCCCCAGCTGTCACCCCAGGTAGAGTGTCCGTCTCCCCAGCTTCATGGCCACTCAGGTGTCCATTCCCTATACACCCTCCGGCCAGGTGAGTGCGCATCACGCAGGTGTCTCTCTCTGCCGCAGGTGTCTGCACCGTCTCCCCAGGTGACGTCCTCACCAATGTCTTACAACCAACGGCTGTGTCCAACGCAGGGGGGGGGGCTGGTGAGATTCTTACCTTGGTTGTGCCGCTCAGGTGAGAGTGAGTGTGTGAGTGTGTGTGTCACTCAGGTGAGTGTGTGTGCCACTCAGGTGAAAGTGTGTTGCTCAGGTGAGAGTGTGTGTGTGAGTGAGTGTGTGCCACTCAGGTGAGAGAGTGTGTGAGTGTGTGTGCCACTCAGGTGAGTGTGTGTGTGCCACTCAGGTGAGTGTGTGTGTGCTGCTCAGGTGAGTGAGAGTGTGTGTGCCACTCAGGTGAGAGTGAGTGTGTGTGTGTGTGCCACTCAGGTGAGTGTGTGTGTGCTGCTCAGGTGAGAGTGTGTGAGTGTGTGTGCCACTCAGGTGAGTGTGTGTGTGTGCTGCTCAGGTGAGAGTGTGTGTGCCACTCAGGTGAGAGTGAGTGTGTGTGTGCCACTCAGGTGAGTGTGTGAGTGTGCCACTCAGGTGAGTGTGAGTGTGTGTACCACTCAGGTGAGTGTGTGTGTGCTGCTCAGGTGAGTGAGTGTGCCGCCCGTCGCAGGTCTTCCTGCACCTGTGTTTGGCGTCGCTCGCGTCCAGGAGACGGGAGGCCACTCCCCCGCGTGGCGCTGCCGCTGCTGCGACTCGGGGAGCCACACGCGGCCACGGCCACGGGAGGGCAGCCGTGCGCACTCTCGTTACGACACGGACGATGGACGTAAAGTCACATGAAAAATGAAATAAAAAGTAATAGAATTATATGAAAGAAAAAAGAAAAAAAGAAATAATGAAAGCAAAAAACCCACGACGTTTCGATCGCAACACAAGCGGTCTTTATTTTTTATTTTCTATCTACGTGACTTTACCGAAAGAACCAAGAATATGAATTCCGGCAGTCGCGAAAGTTTTAAGTCTAAATTTAACAAAAACAAAATTTCTCGTCGATATTTAAAGAGCCGCTGCGTTAGGGTGCGCAAAGGGTTCGAAGCGAGGCGGTTTCCACCACGAGAGTTGAATCTTGATCTGAATCTTGATTTGAATCTTGATTTGAATCTTGATTTGAATCTTTATCTGAATCTTGATTTGAATCTTGATTTGAATCTTGATCTGAATCTTGATTTGAAACTAGATTTTAATCTTGATCTGAATCTTGATCTGAATCTTGATCTGAATGTTGATTTGAAACTAGATTTTAATCTTGATTTGAATCTTGATCTGAATCTTGATTTAATTTTGATTTGAAGCTTTCGTGACTGCAGGACGTTTCGATCGCAACACGAGCCACTCGAGTTGGTCGACAACTCTAGCGGGGGAAACTCCACGTTTCCTTTTTCTTTTTTTTGTGGCAGGAGACTTGTACATCCGTGCAAGCAAACCTTTTGGCAACGTGCAAGTGGTGCGTACCCAGATTTTTGTCACGTTCTGACCCCTTGCCCCGACTGGACATCTTTATAGCTCATCGGATTCCTCCGGTATATATAAATATGTTGATTCCCTTTCAGGTTCCATCGAATTTTCCCAACAACAATAACAACACCACTTGCACAGTGGCAGTTCCCTTCTCATCACCGCCTGCATCATCATCATCAGTCTTGATCTGAAGCTTTCGTGAATGCAGGAATCCATATTTCTAGGAATCCATACTCTTTGGTTCTTTGGGGCCGTCCATAAATGACGTCACGCACCTAGACATGTGTGACGAGGGGGGGGGGTTGAGAAATGTGAAGTTACGTAAAAATGCGCAACTTTAAATAAATATAAACACCTTCTACTTAATTAAATATACTTTTTAATAAATGTTTTCTCCTACAACATCAGAGTGCAGCGCCACATTAAATACGCACTACAATGACAATAGTTTAAAGCGATTTGAAGCATGTTTTATTTTTTTTGGGGGGGGGGGGCAGAGCTTTGTGACGTCATATTTGAGGGGGGGGGGTTGACTTTTTGTCACGCCGTGTGACGAGCGGGGGGGGGGGGTCAAAAATCATCCAAAGTCGCGTGACGTCATTTATGGACGGTCCCTTTCGGTAAAGTCATCATTGTTATCATCATCATTTTCATCATGTTCATCTTTATTATCACCATTATCACCAATGTCATCACCATTACCACCATCATCATCAGCTCTTCTTCGTCCAACACGTGCGACCATTGTCTCACTCCACGTTGTGGTCATCGCCCTGCGGAATCTGGGGGGTGGGGGGGCGGGGCGTCCCAACCACCTGGACCCCCACCCCACAGACGCCACAATCGGCACTGCGTAAAAAATTATTTTACAAACGCCTTTCCCCACCACCGTCAGCGCGGAGCGCACGGGCACCCGTAGCACGCGTGCGCATGCTCCCTGAGTGGCTCAAGCAGGCGGAAGTAAACAAATGGCGGAGGCGGCATGCGGCTCGGGGTTACGGGCTCCTCATCCGCCTCCTGCGGCTCCTCTCTCTGCGGCGGCTCCTCTCTCTGCGTCGTCCCCCGATGCCGTGGAAGCACGGGGCCATGGCCGGGGCCAGGGCGGGCAGGCGTGCGGGGATGAACTCCGGCTGGAGGTCGCCGGCTCGCACTCGTCGGCCGTGTGGGTGCGCGGTCTGGCGGAGCGGTGGCGGTGTCGTCTCGCTGCCGCCGAGGCGAGGAGACGCGGTGGGCCCGAGGCGCTGGAGCAGGAGCTGAGCCTCGTGTGCGGGTGCGGAGACGCGGCAGCTTGCAGCAGCAGCTTGCAGCAGCAACAGCAGCTTGCAGCAGCAGCTTGCAGCGGCAGCAGCTTGCAGCAGCAGCGGCAGCTTGCAGCAGCAGCGGCAGCTTGCAGCAGCAGCTTGCAACAGCAGCAGCAGCTTGCAGCAGCAGCTTGCAACAGCAGCAGCAGCGGCAGCTTTCCACGTGCAAACATAACGTCGTGCGCGCGCGTGTTGCGCTTGTCTTTGAGATAGCCACGCGTGTGATGTCACCCTGACATTGACAACAACAAACGGGGGGCCCCGTCGTCGTCTGTCGCGGTGTCTGTGTTCTGCTGCGCGCGCGTAGAGTGGAGACGCTGCGGTGTCCCGCTGAGGCACTGAACTGTGATCCAAGCAGCATCCCGCCGCACGTGGACCTCCTCACGCTCAGGCGAGTCGGCTCCCCCCCCCAACATCCCCCCCCCTCACCATCCTCCCCCCTCACCATCCTCCCCCCCCACCATCCCCCCACCATCCCCGGACAATCCCCCCCCACCACCCCCCCACCTTCCCCCCCCCCCACCTTGGGATGGCCGACCGCCGTCCATGACAGATGTTGAAGGCAGGGGCGATGTTGGTGGGTAGCAAAAAGACGGTGCAGAAAAAAAATTCGATGTTGTACTGTACTGTCATATGCTCCCAAGGCTTACGCTCCCGATCTTCACCAATCAACACTGACCGGCATCGTGAAGTTTTGGTCAAATATCCTACGGCTGATGTGCCATGGGAGGGATACCTTCATCCAGTAGTGGATTGACAGGTCTCGTGTCGGTGTACATCGTGTGTAGTGTGCTATGTGTGCTGTACACGTGTTGGAGTGCGTGCTGTCTGCGTTGTGCTTGTTTGCGGTGACTGCTGTGTGGAGCGGTCATGTAGTGGTTAGCGGACTTCACTACGAACCCGGTGAACTCGAGTCTTAACAGTGCCTGGTGCTGTGTGTGGTGTTAGCCACCATCCCCCCCTCCCTGTCCTGTGCCGTGGCAACCTTTCATGGGTCCTCGCGAACAGCGATTTGACTCAACAGTATGATGAGGCTACGCGTGCTATGTGTGCTGTGCGTGCAGGCTGAGGCAGCAGTACCTGGAAAAGAAACAACGCCTGCCCTCTACGGGAGCGGCAACGAACAAGCGCATACAGACCATGCTGCGCGAGATGGTACGACCAGCCGCCAGAGGCAAGGCCACGGGCTCCCGAGCGAGATGGCGCACACAGCCACCAGGGCCAAACCCAGGGCGGTCAGCGCTACGCTGCGCTTCGAGCCTGGCCAGCCGAGTTCGATTCCCGTTCACGGCCACCGCCGGTGAAGATTATCTGAACCGGTTCTGGACCTCCCCTAGGTCGACTCGGCGTCCAATGAGTACCTGGTGCAGTGTGTAAACATCGCTACTGGGGAGACAAAGGTGTTTGTGCGTGGTGCTGGCCACCCACCCCCTCGTATACCGTGCCTGCTTTCACAGGCGCTCGCTAATAGCAATTGTCCCAAACGTCTCTTAAGGCTACAAGGGGGATCTTTGTTTTTGTTGCCGCTGCTGCCACTGCTGCCACTGCTGCCTTGTTCGTGCTGCGTGCAGGAGCTGCAGTACCACGCCAAGCAGTCTGAGGAGCTGGAGGACGTCATCCCGCCCGGAGAGGTCCTGCTCGTCGTCAACGTCTACTACCCCATCATCCTTCAGCGGGTGCGCACACTCACGCTCTCTCCGGCGCGCTCTCTCCGGCGAGCCCTCTCCGGCGCGCACTCGCCGGCACGCTCACACTGGCACAATCTCGCCAGCACGCGCTTGCCGGCACGTATTCTCCACCACGCTAACACCGGCACACTCGCGCTGGTATACTCCTCGGCACACTCCCGCCGGCACACACTCCCCAGCCAGCTCTCACCAGCACACTCGCACATGCCTTAATTTCAGCAGTTCCTGTCTGGGTCGGTGACCCGTGAAATATTTCCACGCCCGGCACACCACATCTAATAGACCTCGTGCCGTGGATTGTTTTTTTTCCCACTGCTGTCGATGTCAAAAGTTTAACGTGCCGATTGACGCAACGAACAGCTCGCACGATCAACCCCGACTCTGGCCTTGCTTGGTCCCAAGCCTTCTCCAGATGTCTGTGTGAGGCCAGACCTTCTCGGTTTGGTCTTGGCTCGGCAAATTGCCAGGGGGATAAGCACATGGGCCGTGCGGAGCCCCCCGCGCCGACGTGGCTCGATGGGGTTGTTTGTACCGGTGAATTTCACGTCATTTGTTTTGCTTTACCTCTGCAGCACAAGTGCAGCAAACCGCACCAGGTGCTCCATGTGCTGGGCAGCCAGAAGCTGACGGAGCTCCGGGACGCGCTGCCGTGCGTGAGCGACCTGCAGATGCTGGGCGAGTACAGCAACACCCCCGACCTGGCGCCCGAGCACACGAGCAAGGACCTCTACAAGTCGGCCTTCTTCTACTTTGAGGGAATCTTCTACAATGACATGCGCTTCCCCGAGTGCCAGGACCTGAGCAGGTGGTGACACGTTCTGGGATTTCTGTGGCATTGTGTTGGTTTTATTGTTGCCGCTGCCTGTTTTTTTTTTCTTCTTCTTAAAAAAATTCCTGAACCGTGTGAAGTGAGCAGGTGGCGTTGAAGCAGCACCACACACATACTATGTTTGAAGCAAGGTTACAGCCACCTGTAGTTAAACTGGGATTTCAGGGAGAGCGATTTCATGGTCTGAGCCTGGTCACCAATGACTGCATAAGCTGCATAATAATTTCGGTTAATCTATTTTTGCGTGGGAGGCACGGTATGAAAATCACGTATGTATGTTGACCTTTTGCACCGTACGTAGCCAACCGTGCTAATCGGAGGTGGGGGGGAAGGACAACAAACTAAACACAAAAAAACTTGTAAAGAAATGAGCTTTCAATTTAGATTTAAAAGTGCATAGCTCCAGTGGCTCATATCAGGAAGGGAGACCGTTCCAGACGGCCGCAGAAGCGCATCTGAAAGCGCGAGATGCATTGACCGTCTTTGTTCGATGGCCAGCCAAAAGCCATTGCGAGGGTGATGGTTTATGCTCATATTAAGCATGTATGCTGACCTTTCGCACCGTACGTAGCTAACCGTGCTAATTGGAGGTGCGGTGGAAGGACAATAAACGTAACACCAAAAGAAAAAGTAATGATGATGGTGTTGAGCTACGCGTACTCCCCGGGTGTCGTCTCGCAGGACGATCGTAGAGTGGGCGAGTTGCCTGGACCGGGGTCTCGGGCCATTCGAGGCACGCTCCATGGAAGACCACACCTTTAATGACCTAGTTCTCAAGGTGGGATTCCCCTACCTGTACTGCCACCAGGGAGACTGCGAGCACATCGTCATCGTCAAGGACATAAGGTAAAGACGCGCGACATTGGGCTTCTAGCTTTTGGATGTAACCAAGGAGCCATATTGAAAAATAGTAATTCGGAGCCAGTCTCCTTGCTCAATCAAGCACTCGGTGGCACCTATCTCTATAGGCAGCCCTGAACAAGTGGTTGAAAATCCATATTACCTTGGCAGGGCGTCAATCTTCATAGGAAGATAAACATTTACTAACTTAAAAACTACGTATTTTATTTGGGTCATATTCGTCACCACAATACAATCTCGCATTATATCCCACCTTCACGTATCCGCTCTGACCAATTCACCGCCAACACCCAGCGTAGTATTTGTGCATGGCTTACCGGTCACCTTTTATAGTTGTTCATATATCCGTCTCCAGCGAGTCGGATGTGACATTGTACTGGAGATGAAGAGGCAACTTTGTTTTAAATTGTCCACCAGTGTACGTGCCTGGATCGCGATTATTTGTAAACATTGCGTGGACCAAAGCAAAGAGAAGCCCCTTTTTGTATTGGTGGGGCAACGCACAGCGGCTTACTCTGGTGGTCTGATTTTATGAACACCGACCAGGATGGTGAACCCGGATGACTGCCAAGACCGGTCCCTGTATCCCCTGCTCGTCAGCAAGCACTGCTTCATGTCGAGGAAGTGCCTCGTCTGCAAAATCTACACGGCCAAGTGAGAGGCGCATCCCGGCAACATTCGTCGTTGGCCTCTCCCATCAAGCGTTTCTGCACCTTGAAATGTATCGCCTACATATCTATTCAGAAGTTGTTCGGAGGGTAATTCATTACGAAAGTTAATTCAATGCTACTCTTGCTTAACGTTCTTAACGTTTTCCATTCAACGGCTGCACTCCCTCCGCCCCCCAGGTGGGTGACCAACAATGACGAGCTGGCCCCCGAGGACCCCTGCTTCTTCTGCGACGTCTGCTTCCGCATGCTGCACTACGACGAGAGCGGGGGCAAGGCGTGCGACTTCGAGGCGTTCCCTTACGTAGACCCCGGCATATTCAACTGAAGGCGCCTGTGCCTCACCTGCTGCGAGCCCGGCAACCTGCGTTTTGCGACTCCTCGCCGCGCACACCGCTGACGAGTGATCATTGGCGATTTTCTATTTTCCTCTGGCAGCTTATATAGCGAGTGTGTGAATAATTGCGATGGAGAGACGGATGACAGATTGGGGTTTCCGTTGGCCACACCACCCATAGCCCCCGTGCCGGCCTGTTGTTAGGACGTCCATCAACAGCACTTGCCTCTTCACTCCGTTCTAGAGTGTTACTGTGTGAAAAATGGCAGCGGTAAAAATGTCTCCCGATGTACATACTGTATTCGTGAAATCTACGTTGACAGCATTCCATACCAGCTTCTCGGTGACCATGCTGGAACCCCTCCTCGGTTGGCGTCTTGCAGAAGGAAACTTGTCTGTTTTGCTCTTTAACATTAAATATTTTGTTGTAAAATGGAATCACAACTTGCCTTTTCTGATGACATGCATGACGTGTCGTAATGCACTTGACCCGTCATAATATTGAATCTCAGTAGGTTACTGTTTACAAGCACCTTGATGAAATAGCCACTTTGTGATGTGGGGGGGGGGGAGGTCGAAAGTTAATGACCTTTTGCAGAGGTTGACCTTTCTCAACTTCAGTGAACTGGCAGCAAATCAGGACTGAGGTGGCACAAAAGGGGTACAGGACTCAAAAGTAAAGTTTCACTGGTGGCAAACACCATTCCATACTAAATAAAAAGTGGAAAATACCTGCCCATAGTTTCAAACCAAATCCCCTGCAATAATATATTACAGCTTGCGCATTTTTTGCGGAAGAGCAACTGATCAGGTGAGGTTGAGCCTTCATAATGCCCGAATAGCTTGGATGAGCAACTATTATGCATACGAGGCTGCAGGGCAACGTGGTGGAAAGCAGAGGGCAATGCAATAACTCCATTGTGTGTACTGCACTTCTAATGGCCCACAACTATGCACCCCACCATCAACCGGCACTAACATGGTAAAGTGTGGTCAAATAACTCCCATTAGCCGCATGGCATCGGGAGACCGTCATCCAAGAGTGGATTGACAACAGGGCTGTAACATGTTGTGGTAGTCAACCTTTTACCTCGGCCCGGATCAACTATCACACCGCTTCTGTTTGAAGTTTTCAATAATGGTACGCCTCCATCATTGTTTAATTATTTTGATTTTCAACATGTGGGTAGAAAAAAAAGTCCAACAATGTTTTAATGAATTGTATAGTCAAAACACAGGCACACAAACACAACTTGTGAAGAGTAGGAAATGTTTAAGTCTGGCACATATTTACATAGCGTCACTTACACTTAAACCTATTTTGAAGTATCTTCATACACCTCGGTTTCTGCTGGAAGATGTTCACATGGCCAGAGAAATGCAGTTGACAAATTGCCTGCCACCACTGCTGCTTTACTCATGGGGTTGCGCGTTGCCAACTGGGTACGGTGGAGCAAAATACATTGTTGTCCTGTGCAATGCTCCCAACGTCTATGCGCCCTGCCTTCACTTACCCGCACTGAACGGTGTGGTGAAGATGAAATAACCCGTACACAACCCGCAGGGCTTGGGGAGGGACACTCATTTTCGTGGGGGGTGTGGCACTTTCACCGATTAGACATCAGTGCGACGATCGCCGCACATTGGAAACCATTGAGTTTTGACAGCACGATGGGGTGTATTCGGGGCCTTGCAATGAAAAAGACACTGGTCTCAGGGAAAACCTGTTGATGGCAGGTGTTATTTGAACAAACGGGGCTTCCTAAAAAACTGCTGTTTTAGGAAAGGATGCCTTCTCCAAATGCATTAAACACTCTAAGACAACGTGAACGGGCACACTTTTGGGAGGGTCAGTCGGCACCCTTGGAGAAACGGGATGTTCAGTGAGCCACCAGTAATATAAAACATGGTAGAACATTGTCAAAGATCAACACGATTGGCAGACATTGTTATTATATTGAGGACCGATGGTGCTGCTTATAACCAGGGAAGTAACGGCGTGATGATATTGAACAGGTCATAATATAAAAGTGGAAACGTGCCCTGTCAACACCGCTTGTGCTGTGCGCTTGACTGCACACACCAGCAGCGGCAAGAAAATATGCACACGTTTGGATTTTAACAGATTGTGGCGAGAAATGTCCGTTTTATTGCTTTTGATCTTTGATAATTTGGTCCATGTGTTATGTGGCAAACTCATTTACACCAATTTATATGGAAAATATAAAAAAAACTCAATGGGTTAACGACTAAAACTTCCTAAAGAGATACAGATTCCAGCCAACCAACCTGGTTCTATCATACCCTTCTCTTTGGTTAGCTTGTTATATTGAAGGGAGGCATCTCTTAGCTGTCAGCACGTTTAACTGCAGGCAGTAACGCTTAATGAACAGCGCATCATCAATAACGTTCTTAAATCTGAATTCCCTGGCCTCACTATAACACCGTACCACAGGTCATTTTAAGGTATTTAAAGGTTCCTACTTATTTTCGCTGCAGAACTAAGACTGCTCAACATATAAAATAATTATTAAAAATAACAAACCAACACATCTAAACAGCCAAGAGTTACATTATCAATGGCCAATCCAATTCGACCATAAAATTAACCCATTTGGAAGTATAATCCACGCATGGCATAACACAGTCTGCACAGCACAGATATATTTTTTTCCAATTAATTTCAAATGTCTTTAAAAAAAAAACCCTGCTAATCGTGTGCGTGTTGTGTGAAACGGAGAGCGTCTGCAGCCCATAACCATATCGAGGCTACTCTCTTATCAGTAACAATAACGTGTGCACACGGCGTTGCAAAGCGGAGAGGAACACGTTGGGAGATCGGAAATACGCTACACACTGGTACATTCATACAAAACTTAACATAAGGGAGACCTGAAATGCCAGTCAGTCCGAGGTGCCTACAATAACTGCAATTCTAAACTAGAGAAGCTGGTGGCCTTGGCAAGGATACACACGGCAGCGAGCGGGAAATCCTGGACTCACTGGCTAAGCTGCTGCAACAATTCACTTCCACAAGCCTGGGATTCCGATGAATTCCAGGAGATATCACACAGGTCGCCCTGTCAGTCTGTCTCTACCAGACCAACTGGCTTTAATTCCAGCACTGGCGGATGCTTTACGAAGATTTTTTTCTGCATTAGCCACTTCCATAGAAGCCCGTACCGATGTTAAACGGCACAACTCAATGGCCAGCCGCCACAGCCTCACTTTGCCCCCGGCATTGCGACACACCCCACTCACAATTTTAAATGTGTACGCTTTTAAAACCGTTAAAGACTAAATTTTACTTGTCCAAAGAGTTATCAAATACATAAGGTATTAAAAAAGGGTCATAAATGGCACCTGTTGGTTCGCAGAGGTGTGAACAATCCACAGTTTACAGCCCAACTTTTAGCGCTATTTGATCACACACTTGTGCTTTGATGGAACTTTTTCACGAGTTGGGAAGCCACTAAAGATGTAGGGAAGCTCTCCCAATGCAAGGAGAGGTGGAGACTGCACAGTAATTAGCTCAGCGACATTCCACTTTAACACAGGTTGCGAAAAACCCACCACACGTCACAGCTGGGCTAATGAAGCACATTGAAGAAGCCTCTTCCTATATTCTGGGCCCGCTCTGTGTCTCTATTGTCTAGTCACAGCAGTGGCTTCTAAATACCCACGTCCACACTTCTTAAGGCGCACTTCATATAAGTACCGACGAAATAACGGTAATGGGTAGAATTAAAGACGGACTACAAACTACATTAGCAACTTGACTCTTGACTGCCAACCAATGTGCTAAACCTGCCCTCCTGTGCATGTGGGACCACAGTTGCCATTAGTGGAGAGCAGCTCCTTGGGAATTAGTAACCACTGCTGCACACGTGGGAGAAGCTGGCTTTTTGACAACGCCTGCAGAAGGACAATGGACAACAAGTTCCCCACAATGATAAGAGGCGAGTACAATAAACCCACAATCTGCATAATTGTGTTCTCAATGGAAAATCCACACTTTTTTTTTCCAAAGACCGTGTGGCTGTACAATGGTGCCCACCCACCCCCCACCCTGCACAGGACCATGGTAGCAACATTGCCTGCCACAGTGCTTGTCATTATCGCGCAGCGCACACCTAGCATTAAGGTTGAGGCTGGAGAGCAGCGAGCAGGTGTGTGCGTCACGTGCGTGTATACCCCGCGAGTGTTGTGCGCATGACTGCGTGCGATTTGCGTGATGTCAAGGGAACTGCGACGAAGCCAAATGTTGCAATGCAGACGACACGGTTTTCTCAGCTCCCGTTCGCAGGTTCCGTCGATGTGGCGACATCTGGGCCATCGGGAGGTGGCTTCTCGACAGGGCCTGCTGCTGGTGTTAGATGGGCGCTGACATATGAAAGACACAAACACGCACATCATTATTATTATGCGTGTTTAGCCAGGAAGGCCTCACCGAATCTCAATACTTTTTCACGAGGGTCCTGCGAAGAATTTGCAGTGGGGGGGGGGATGTTGTGTGGTGTCATCCCAAATGAGTAGTATGCAGGAAATATTTCAGTTATTGGATGTTTGGCCAGTAGTAGTTGCATTGTAATTGATTTACTTTTGTTATGCGAGAACACAGAGTATCCAGAGAAAACCCATGCAAGAAGAGGGGAGAATATCAACAAAAACAACTCCACATAAGGTTCCCAGGTTAGAAGTCGAACCCAGGCCCTTCTTACTGTGAGGCACAAGTAAGCCACCCCTGCCACCCAGGCACACAGAGATATGAAAGTTCTGTTTGAAAGCACATAGTAAAGCCAGCATGGCAACAAGGAGGTGGTAAATCCTACGGCACGCTTGACCACCTTTTTCTTCAGTGCTCACGCCCATGACCGAATCATTTTAAACGGTTGTTTTAGACAGAGTTGACCTTAAAGGTGCCCAGGCTAAGTTTAGTCCAACTGTAACAAATGAACACGTCCAGAGTTGCTGGGATTGCAGTGCAGTGTGGCTGGAACTATACCACAGATTCTGTAAGATATGCCGATAACGTAGTGGAATATGGAATACTTAACGGGTACACATTCAGTAGACCTAAAATATAGCACTTGTGTCTGGCAATTTATTACAATTTATATTTAAAGAAAATGTATAAATATAAAGTATGACATAAGTATACAGTTAGGTGTAATGTCAGTTAACAATACTTAAGATGTTTTGGTTCATTTCAGCCATTCCCAGAATGTCACTGTCAATCATGAAATGCCGCTTTCAAATAAATATTTTAAATCTCATTTAAAATGCTAACATTCTTACAACTCAAATTAAAAAAATATGTTCCCGTATTGTCCTACATGTAGATAAACAACTCAAGGGCAAGGCCACGGACTTTTCCCATGCTTTGTAAACTCAACAAAGGGTTAAATCAAACAGTAGCTTGCATGCATACATTATGTGGGCAAACTCACTACTTCAAACAACCAGTATTTAAATGAAATGCTATCCTTATCCTTCATCAAAGCCTAAGTTACACACAGTGACAAGTTGACCCAAAGCGATCCCTTATCCTGCTTTGCAACGAGGTGCATCTGGCCCCAACAAGCATAGAATAAGTGAAACTTGAGCAATCATGTCCAACCATCCAATACTTTCTGCGACACTGGCAAACAGTGGCCTGCCGCAATGAACACGCATGTAACGTACGTACGCACGTCACAACGGAGATGTGTTCGATGAATTGCCCATGTGCAAGTTGTGATCAGGATTGCTCGTTTCGATGAAGGTGCAAGTTCATGATGCTGATCTCCTGCGCGAGTCTTTTGAGTGCCAACCTGGCAGTGGCTTTTAAACGCACTCACCTCTCCTTGGGCTGCTCCGACTTCATCGCATCTTGGGTCTGTTCCTCCCTCGCATCCATATCTTGCTTCTGTATTGCCCCATTCACACTCAGGTCTTCTCCACCTCATGACGGTAACAACATCAAATGCAAAATCAATGAGGCGTTATTATGAACCTTTCCTCTCTCCGCTGGAACTCGCCAAGTTGAGCGACTAACAAAATATAACCAAAGAACGGTGCTGGAAGCCTGCCTCCTGAATGTCCATCGCTCAACTTTGCTCACTCCGGCCGTGAGAGAGGAGAAACTTAACAAGAGAAGTCACGCGATTCCAGCCTATGGTCGTACTCAATCAGAAATAGCTGTGGCAGTGTTTAGGGTATGGGGCTTAACATATGGGCATTATAGCAGAAGCCAAGACAGCGCAAAAAAAGTATGCATGAGACAATACAAGCGAGACAGAAAATGAATACATTTCAAGAGAGCACACGCACAAAAAAAACTATATTCTATAGTCAAGTGCTCATTCCAAATCTGATCAAATAACATGAGCAGGTGAATCATCGTTAGCCTGCATCCCCGTTAAAAGTGACACGCAGGATTGCTGAACGCAGGACGAGGGGTAAGGCGCGGCAGGGTGTGGTGGTGAAGGTGCCACGCTGGGCTGCGTTTCTGACCGGCGTCGTTTTTCTTCTGCGTTTCCGCTCCGTCCTCGGCCGCCGTCGGAGCGGTGTCGGTGCTGAGCCGATCCCCGCTGAGTCGGCCCGGCGGTCTCTCGCCACCGCCGGGGCCCACGAACGCGTTCTTCAGGTTGTTGTAGACGAGCGTCGCCTTCTTCATGACGTCCTCGTTCGCTTTATACCGCCGCGCCTGTACCGGTGGGGGAGGGGAGGGGCGAGCCACCATCACGGTGTGAGACATGGCCACTGCATGAAATCCAATCTCCCTAGAAACGATCCTTTATTTTTAATGACCTGTCAAGACTGTTACGCAAGATACGAATAGAACTGCGAGAAACACCCTTTAGCATGCAGGTTTTTCACCGTCACGCATAATCCAAGTTTGGTCGAGCTTGGTCTTCTATGCTTTTAAAATGTATGTGTAGTGTGCAAACATTATAAATTGCAACCCTTTTCAATCCACTGTTGGTTGAAGGCCTCCCCCCACGCCATGTCAGTTATGGGGGCTGTTTGACTATTTCACCATGCTGATCAACATGGGTTGGTGAAGGCGGTGCGCACAGGACCAGTTCAGATATTACTCGTTACCGATGTTATCCGTGGTCGGGAATCAAGCCTATTTCGTCAAGTCCCTAGCACAAATTTATCCTGATCATGCTGTCGGTGTCACGTCACGAGACTAGGTATCCATTTGCAACTTTCACAGACCAATGGAACCCTTTGTGTTAGAAAACAGCCCACAAAAGCAGATACCACAGAACAACCTCTGAATCTCTTGAAGGGACCTCTGATCCACAAATAAGATGGCAGCACTTTACAACCTGCCCTGTCACTGAGAGTAATATTTTCCACGTGACAAACTGTGAAAAAGAGCTTTATAGCTCATCGGATTCCTCCAGTATAAATACATATTCTAATTTTGATATTTTTAATCCTTAGCGCTGGAATTTAGCCAAATGAAGTATAAAACCAAATTTAACGTAACACGTTTTTTGTGCAATTATTTGTGACCGGGCTGAAACCATCAATAGCCACCTGGCCACGTCATTACATCATGGTTTCTTAAAAGCCAGTCCTAGTAAAAGAGGGTGGGTGAGGTGTTTTTCATGTGGACTAGCAAACGACACGTACTTTTTTCAGGGTGGCGACGAGGTCCTGGTGTTTGTGCAGCAACTGGGCCGTCAGCTTTAGGGAACCCAGCTCATCCATGCATTGTAAACATTTGGCAATGTCCTGCAGAAAAAAAGATTTGATGTATTAGCCACTTCCAGTGTATCCAATGCAATACATCACATACATCTTTCCCAACTGCTTGCAAGCATAGGCAGTTTTTTTTTTTGAAAGTGCACGTGGCGTACAACAATAATAAAATGCAATCCTTTGTCAATCCACCACTTGATTAAGGCCTCCCCACGCCATGCCGGTCATGGGGGTCGACTACTCCATTGCGATGGTGAGTACGGGTTGGTGGCGTTGAGCCCACGACTGGTTCAGATCTTACTCGCCACTGACGTTACCAATGGTCGTGAGGTTTATAACGCAGTGAGCTAACCATCGTGCCACTACTCAACCCCATGGAGTGTACACTACACTTTGTTCTACTACAAGCTCAGGATACTTATAAGCAGCATGGTTAAATTTCTATGAGAATTCCCAAGCTGCCATGGTGAAATACGTGCGACAGTAAAGCATTACCCCTCCCGAGTGAAAAGTTTCCAGATGCATGTTTATCAGACTCCAGTACATACGGCATGGTGGGTTTTTGCACAACCTCTGCAGTACACACTGTTGATACATTGCCAATTCTCTAGCGGAGCATAGCAGAGAGCCTCCGCTGGTGTACAGCCAAGTTCCTAGTGGTGCACTGCAAAGTCATGAATTGGTATTTATAAAAGTGTCCATTGGTAGACAGTCAAGTATTTAGTCACAGCTTAAGTTGGCACTTGTAAAAAAATGCATTAATACTGCATGCAATGGGTTCACGTAACGTCACCGTTGCAAGCCATCTTTTTTATGACCGCTATGTTATTTAAAAAAAAAAAATCTTTAATTGAATTTCGACCATGGATCGCAACAATTTGTCGAATCTACAGGGGGTGGGTTGGTGAATCATTCCATCCCTCGGTGCGTATCCAAGTCTGGTGGAAGGCAATCAAGTCCAGCAGCGCCTAGTATCGTTCACCAGGGCTACGTTAGTCTAGGCTGTGACGCTGTGACGTGATGCGTACGGGGTTGGCGTAGCTCAGCGAAAGCTTCATCTCCACGTGCAGCTTGTTGAGCCGCTGCTCCATGGATATTTCTGTTGGAAGCATGGGGAGGAGAGCTTGTGGTTAAGTGTGTTGCGGAGTGAGCAGAAGTAATGAAGGGCAGCTCCAACAATAAATTGAAAATGTAGTCCGATGTCGTTCCACAAATTAGGCGACTTACAAGTAAAAAAATATAAATCAATTTAATTAATCACATGGGGTGTTATTTTTGGAAGTAGTTGTCCATTGTTGTCAGAAATATAGCTTATTTATTGAATAAGTCAATGCAGGACTCTTTTAAGAAGGGGTCCAGAGACACAGCGAACTTTACTCTATACATGACCTTTAGCATTCCAACTCTACATTTGTACAACTTAATACATCGCCGACGGTGTGGCACGACGCATCAAGGATCATGTTGTCTCCTAATAATCCATGTGACTGATTTAACCTGATTCAATCAACAAATAACTCACAGGGTAACCACTCCAGTCAAAATGACCTGCCAAGGCAACTAAGATGGGAGTGAAAATCAAACACCAACCTCGTTTCTTCTCCACCTTCTTCAGCTGCAGCTTCTCCTGCTTTTTACGCTCCTTCTCCTCTTCCTTCAGCTGCCTGCAGGAAGCGAGGAGGGGCGAGACGCTCATGACGGGAGGATGCAGCCTTAGTTTGCGCCGTCATTATGACAGCCAGGGCGTTCCGCATCATTGCAGATCAGGTTCTCAAAACACTTGGCAATGGGGACATACGGAGCCACGATATCTAGAAATGCAGCTGTTCCCCAATTATTCGAGTGCCTGGGTAAGTGACGAGGGCTAGACTTGTGAAGGGGGAGTGTAAGAGTTGAAATTATGTAAAAACTGGTCTTTGAACGCTGTGTATTTGCTAGGGTTAGAACACATGTTTTAGTTATGGATTATTAACCTTGGCTTGATATGTTCGGGAAAATGATATCATTGTAAGGATGAGGTCTATTCTGATGACCTTGTTGTGGTTAGAGTTGTTCTTGTTAAGGTAATTAAGATGTCACTGTGTGTTTTTAGTCAGATTTAGGGCTAAGCTTGTTACGGACAGAGCTACACTTGCTAGGGTTACCGTTGTGCTTGTTAGAGTATAATCATAGAGAACGCTTGTATTGTAAACTAGATCAAGAACTTGACTTTCAAGTGCAAAGGGTATGGGCTGGCCTTGTGAGAGTTAGCATGACAGCTTTGTTTCCTACCATGCAATCAACTGACACAGTCTCGCGCTTTTACTCGGGTGTATACAGGGCAAACGAACACCGACATCTACTGCTGTTGGCTGACTGTGTGTAATGTAAGCGGGCAACGGCCGCTCACTTCTTCTCCTTGGCCGGCTTGCGGTCGGGCTGCCTTTTGGGCGGCGCCCTACGAGGAGCGCTCTCTTTCTTCTCCTTCTTCACCTGCAGCGGCGACACAAGCCGAACGGCGCTGAGAAATGGCAAACACTTCATAGCCCATACCATCTCCCACCACCCCCGCCACTGAGATCCACAGATAAAAGTTTCTCAAGTATTCAAAACTGATATAATTAAAGTGCCAATTTCCGTTGCTTTCTGCGGTTATTTGTAGCAGGAGCACCGTCTAATCTGAAAATAGAGTTAATGGTGATGGAATTACCGACGGGCAAATAAACTATTTATATAGCATCTGCATTTCAAGACGCTGTACAGAACGAGTGGATTTTTTATAGAGGCAATCAGTCATTGATAGAGGGAAAAAAGGTATTGGGAGCCTGGGGTTGAATAGGAGCAAGGATTAAACGGGAAATATTTATGGGTTAGGGAGTTAAAGACTACGGGGTAGAATAGGAGAATAAAACCACACAAGCACTGTAATGGTATAAAATGGGTCAATGGCTGGATTTACTTGATTAGTAGTTGATATTTTATTGACTCAGAAAATTAAACGTGATAGTCCGATACTCAATTTGTACGTGATATTGTCATCTTGACAAGGGCTGATTGATGAAATGACAAGATGCGGGTTGTGGTCTCACCACCCACTGGCTCACTGCCACCACCGCAGACACATTCGCGAGAAATTGCTCGGGAGCCTACGAGTCAGTTAGTGTGGGCACATGCAACAATGCGAGTGGGGCAACACGCTGTAGTTACCAAGTACATAAAACCACGCAAGAATATGTCCTACCACTGAAACATAACAAATAAAAGCATGTAGGTCCACCAGCATATTAGCCTCTTATAGACCAATGTGACTTGTGAAAACAAATGCTGAAGGGTTGCCTGACGGTGAAGCGAAGAATGCTCCATTAACACCGAGAACCCATTCAACACAGCACAATATAATTGCAATGGGCAATGTGTACACATTACAATGGACAATTGTCAAAGTCATATCAACATTTGTTTCCATAGCCAAACAATGGTGGGGGCACTCATTTCCCGAAAGGTGGACCCTGAGGCAGTGATGGATATTCTAAATTCTCACGTTGGCCATCAGTCTATCCCCACAGGTCACGGACGGTTGACATTCCCCAAAGTACTTGTTTTGTTGAACCCATTAAGAGGATAGGTCGATTTGCAACTCCCCATTGCTTAAATTTCGATTTAAAGCTTTCGTGACTGCAGGGATTCATCTTCTTGGTTCTTTCGGTAAAGTCACGTATTATGTTTTATTGTATTATTACATTATTTCCCTTCTACGTGACTTTACCGAAAGAACCAAGAAGATGAATCCCCATTGCTTGTTCAAATGAAATAACGATCACTTTTGCTTGCGAGTGGTAACAACGCAGCACCCACCTCCACCTCGGAGTCGGAGGAGGACGAGGAAGGCTTCGGTCGACTTTTCTCCACTGGCTTCTTCTTCACTTCCTCCTTCTTCCCCTTCCTGGGCTCCTTCTCCTTCTTGTCTTCTTTGCCCTTCTTGTCCTCTTTGCCCTTCTTGTCCTTCTTGACATCGTCCCGCTCCTTCTTCTCCTCCTCCTCGCGGAGGCGGTCCTCCTCCTCGCGTTCGCGCATCCTGCGCAGCTCATCCTCCTCCTGGCGACGCCGGCGTTCCTCGAGCTCACGTCGCCGCGCCTCATCGCGCCGCTTCCACTCGCTCACGCGGTCCCCGTCGTCGCTGGGACGCGAGCGGACGTGCCGATCGCAAACGTGCGCACGCACACGTAGGGGGTGCAGCCGCAAATTAATACAAATATAGACTCGATATACAAACATGGCATAGTGCATGCTCAAACACATCTTATGCACGCGTTACCATCATCATCATCAGCCACGATCGAGCCACTTATGGATGAATAACTCATCGAGTCCATCACCATCTCTCCCGCTTTGCAATACTACAATCCATCTAGCTACTGCACACGAGCCGATTTCATCGCTCCATCTCTGCAGTGGACCTCAGCATTGGCGTGTTCCATACGTTGGCTGCCACTCCCGACGTTAATCTTGACACACCAACCATAGTTTCCCCACTGGCAATCGTAAGTGAAACGAGATGGAGCGATGAAACCACCTCATGTGCGGTGCTAGATGAATTATTACATCGCAAAAACATTAAAGGTGGCAACATCTTGGGTAGACCATCAATACGCAGTGGATTAATTATGTATGTATGTTGAACTTCTTTCGCATCGTACGTAGCCAACCATGCTAATCGGATATGCAAATGTCCGATGATAATGATGCCGATAATTTCTCATAAAACTATTACAGATGCGGTTTTTCTCTGAGCATGCATCACTTGATTGACCAAAATATTCACTCTCCCCGGCTCGCGGTGCTCCCACAATGCGTCACAGGTCCCATCACACGGTGATGCTCTCACCTCTCGCTGCTGGAGTCAGACGAGACGGGGGATGGCGGCTTCTCCACCTTCCTGGGACGAGGCTTTGCTGGAGCCTTCTTTTCAACTACTGCGGAAGACAATAACAAAAAGTGAGTATTTGTGTTCAGCACTCAAACAAACACACAATGACACTGGCCCACTTTAAGTGCGAATGCCAACCGAGTGCCTTGGGCTGCATGGTAGGAAGGTGGTAAAATAGAGTCGACGTGGTGGCGCATGTGTGAGTAATCCAGATATTTAAAGTGTCGAGGTTGGTGGGGCACCTGAAGGTCACGTGCTGTAAGACTCCCAACTTGTGAAACTAGATACCCAACAGATGGCAGCACATCATGTGTGTGCATGTTTAAGTATTATCTCATCGAGGAGATAACCCACCAAAGAATTGGGTCAAAACATCCCAATGTAGGATGTGCCTGAAAAAGTTTTCCAATTCCTCAAGGTTTTCTTGTATACATATTCTTACTATACAACAAGTGATGGCCTCCTTTTTCTACTGGCCGCATAGTAAATGAGTTCCGTTGCAGCTATGGAGCTTCTTCAGCTTTGACGACTGTACAAAACCAAGACCGTTAACTCGATGGTGCCACAGCACGCAACCCCAAGCGTGGTGGCATTCCGTGCCTGTGGTAGACCATCAACAAGCTGGCCACAGTAACACTGCGGCGGAACTGTGCAGTGCTTTATCAGTGACGCGGCAGTGCTGGGTACCTTTCTCAGGGGGGTTTGAAAAAACCTCGAGCGACGGCTCTTCGGCCGAGTCGCTCTCCGAGCTGGCTGGACGAGGTTTCGGAGACTTGTCAGGCGACGGAACCTTTTCGTGAGCGCTGGAATCGTCTGCTTCCTCCGATTCAGATTCAGACACGGACTTTGACTTCTGCGGAAAAAAGGGGGACGCTTAACAACACCGAGCTCGCTCGACACGGCGGGCGAGCAAGAGCTCGCGCCGATGCAAGATGAAGGCAAGGGTGCGGTTCCGTACCTTCCTCCTTCCCCCACGCGCTGGGCCGCTGGTCGCTCGGCCACCCCGCGTCGCCCCTTTCACTCGCTCTGGGGAAAAGTCCTGTGCGGTGGACACAACACAAAACCATTACGCCAAAATGCAACGCCTGAACACGAGTAGGAATATCCACAACCGACTCGGGGGTTGTAAAGGAAATACATTGCCTACTTGTTAATTGCCTCGAGTAGAACACTGGGAGTGCAGTGGCACGCACCACCAGTATATTAATCTTGATTTGAAGCTTTCGTGAATGCAGGAATCCATACTCTTTGGTTCTTTCGGTAAAGTCACGTAGGTAGAAATAAAATAAAACAAATCCCGACGTTTTGATCGCAACACAAGCAATCTTCATCAGGTGGAACAACCACAGCAAGAAAAAATGCTGAAGTAGGCGAGAGCTGCTGTGGAAAGAGGTTATATAGGTAAGAAAGGGGGGAGAGGCAAGGGGAGAGAGAGAGGGTGGGGGCAGGGAAAGGAGGCTGCGTGAGGGGGAGAAGAAGTGAAGTAGGCGGGGCTAGAAGTGGGAAGCTGAGTGTGGGACACGGAGGGAAAGTAACTCGGAAAAATCTACTAGTACCCAGAGGGTATGATGGAAACAACCACTATTAACCAGGTAAAGCCTTAACTGGTTGTGGTTGTTTCCATCATACCCGCCGGGTACTAGTAGATTTTTCCCCCCCAGCCTCACTTCTTCTCCCCCTAGCGCTCACGCAGCCCCCCTTCCCCTTCTCCACACCCCCCCTCCTCTCTCTCTCTCTCTCTCCCCCCTTGCTTACCTATATAACTCGAGTACATTGTTTTTGAGGAGGGGTTGACGGGTCAATCGTGTACATGACACACGCAACATTCAGGGCTATAAATATCATGAAGGAAGTAGACTGCAAGGCAAGGTTAATGTTAAACATTACTTTTGTGTATATGTAATGTCAACATATATTTCTATCCAATGAATAAAGAAAAATCGTGCAAATGTATCAGGCCTGTAATGCTTTAAAAAAATATGCAGTTGTCCTGAAACATATATAACTAACTATAATAATATTCTAGCACGCACCAGGCGCAAGACATCTGTAGACCAGGATGAACAGTGGGCTCAGATAGCGGCTCTACTGGGGAGGGCGTGGAACACCTTTTGATCAATTTTGACAGTTTTATTAACACAACATTATATTGAGGTTTTGTTTATGTTCACCATGTGTCCCTTGAAGATCACCTTTAAGTTATCATGCCCCCTTGTTACAGGTAGACGGACAGTGGTAATGCATGAAAGCTATAAACGTCAGCTGCAACGCTCCTTTGAATATGGTCAGCTGGCAGAAGTGGCATTGCTGAAGCAGCTTTACGTAAAAATGCGATACCACGAGGAGGGTAATGGCATATCCACCTCGTCGCTGCCCTTGTCCGAGTCGTGAGAGCTCTCCTCCTCGTACTCCGAGCCCGAGGGGCTCCGAGAAGCCTCGGGGAATTCCTCCATCTCCGCACCGCTTTCCGCAGCTCCTGCCTCCTCGCTAGATGAGCGCCTCACTCGTTTGGCCGGCTGAAGGTGCAAATGAACGCTTGCTTAGTGACGCTCGCACAGACACAGTGAAATTATGAACGGACAAAACCCAGGGCCTTTGGACCATACTTCACATAACTTTATTTTCTACTATACTATTTTTATTTTACCAGGTAAGTCCCACTGAGCTATATAGCTTTGTAAGAAGCGACCTGGCCACAAATGATAGGTAATTTAACAGCCGTGCTGACTCTTTGCTCCGACATGTTCACTTGTGTACTGTGAAGCATTATTTACTTAAATGTTCTAGTAATATAACAACATGCATTGAAGATCACTCGAAGCACACTACACCACATGTGTACAGCCAGATTGAATTAAATGAAGAAGCAATGACATCTCGTAGGGCCATTTATTGTCACAAAATAGGTGTACTGCTTACTTTGAAAATTCCAAATGACAATGTTTTCGCCTTGCCACATGGCACTTATGGTGCGAATGGAGAATAATTTGCAAAAATAAATAGGTGACTTCGTTGGCAGCGGCGAACAGCACAAAACTCACCACTCGTGCGGGTTTATAACAAAGATATGTGATTACACACAACAGTACAACTCAAACATACAACTCACACGGTAGGCCATTACTTGAAATATTGGGTCAATTGTACATAGTATTCCATAATAAGCAAGGTCCAATGATGATGTCAGACGTGTCGCGTACCACGTCCAAGACGACTTCAGGTTTTTTACGCTTGGCAGGCGGTGGTGGGACTTTTTCCTGAGTGCCAGGATCGTCCACTTCCTCCAGGTCCGATGGCGCCCTCTCTCCTTCGCTGCTGTCTCTCACCGGCGGGGACGGCCGCCCCCCGTACGGCTCACTGCCCTCCGCTTCGCTGGCCTCACTGCCGCTCTCCGACGGGGCTGAACTCTGCTGGCAGATGCAAGGGAACACGTGATGGAATTACGTCACTGGGTCGAGGAGAGGGTTGCAATGGTAATAACACTGTCATCTATAATGGTGCACCAGTGAGCAGCTTAAATTAAAGTGTTTGGCCTGATATACAAAGTAATGCTAATAACCAAGTACATCAATGTTCTAAGGCTTTAATCCCAGGAAGAAATAATGCACTGAACAAATTTGTGGAAAGCACAAAAAATACGAAAAAAGTGTTTTATCTAACATAATTTGTTGGGAGTTAAGAATGGTGTTCACAAAAACAAACATTTGACAAGAAACCTGGTTAAATAAAGGTTATCGATAAAACGGTTGAGTAAAAAAAGACACACAAATAGGCACACATCCTTTGCCTTTAACAAATGACTCACACCGAGCTACAAACCTTGAGAGTGGAAAACTTGACATTGGGGTTATTCTCAATCTCCCAGAGGCCCTCGTTAAAGCCCTTGCGCTTATTGGGCTTGCCATACTTGTTCTTGGTCTGGATATATGGGAATATATCCTTCACACCTAGAAAGGCCCTGTCTCACACATACAAAAAAAGACAAAGATCCCCCATATAGCCTTAACAGACTTGTGGGGCAAGTGCTGTTAGCGAACACATACGTACACACGTAGGAATCCTTTAGTTGCTTGGATAGACCAAGTAAACGTGCTGGTTCGCGAGAGTCTGTTGAGGCTGGCACAACGCAAGAGGGGTGATCAATTTAGGCCGAGTTTAATTTGTTGAAGCTCAGCCCAGTTTAATTTACATACTTCTACCAGTGATGTCAATGGCCAGGAATCGAACCCCGGTGGTTGAATATTGCAGGGGTGCCCTACTCACCACAGCACTCTCTCCCCACCCACACTCGCAGATTGAGCACACACAAATTAGCTACCAAATATGACCGCATTACAAAGTTACTCTACTTAGAGCGAGGCGCTTTATACAGTAACAGTCAAGTTAGTTAGAGTCACACACATATGGTTTTAATCATCTTTCCTGGCTTGCCATTTCAATAAAATATTGGAGGGGTAAAGAGAGAGAGAGAGTGACGAGAGTGTTTATTATTAAATAAATGTTCTGAGTCCAACAGGTAATACGCACGTTTCATGAGTGCCGTAAAAGAAGATGGGATACTTGCTGGACGGTGGCTTCACCGCTCCCTCTGCCACTTCATCGATCTGCCGGTGCGCGCACACACACACAACACAGCTAAGAGCACGCACTGAACAAAAGCCTGCTGTGTTATCACGTGGCTACAGCACACTTTGTATGGCAATAATTTCACAAATGTATTTATGGCTCTAAATCTGTGCCACTTTGGTAAACATTCTAGATCATAACACGAACTTAAAACGTCATGTCTGGAGTTGATACAATGCACGAGTCACTGCCATGTTCATGTTTACACTATAATTTTTAAGATATAAGATACGTATTTGTTTTACGAAATCACGATTTCCATTAAAATGTAATTGTATTTAAGAATGTTATTGTTTTGTTTGTCCTTTGCAGAACATCTATGACCAATCAAGGTTACTTAACGTTATTTAACTGCGGTTCACTCAACATAAACCTATCACGCTTATAACCATGCACAACGTAAGTTACACGAGAACCAATAAGTACATTTAACTAATAAAATGTATTACGTCGTATAAGCATAATCAAGTCTAATTACTCAGGTTTGCACGGTTGACTACATAGGGTGCGAAGGAAATTCAACATACATATATAAAATATGAATTTAATAGCGAATAGCTATTTTTCTGAACGTGAGCTATTACTGTGAACTTTATTTCCAGCATTATTTCATATTTTGCCCTGAAATTAAATATTTAAGGAAAAAACGCACAAACAATGCTAATCACAATATAAACAAATAAGAGGACGATTCGATTATCGTGGACCTTGCATCACGTGATATATCGTCGTCATATTGTGGAACCCCCCCCCCCCCCAGCTTATGCTCATTGGCATCACGGCCCCGCTGCCTCTTCCTCACCAAGAGAATGAAACTCGACGTCGCGGTCTGGCACTTCACATCATTAATCCATCTTTCAATTGACAATCCTACTCCCCAAACGTGCATCGCACTCACACGTGTATTTGTAAAGGGTTCATGAAGAGTTACGCTTGGACAAAACGAGTTTAAAATGATTCGCATAGCCTGTGCATTTTGAACTGTGGACACTGCTGTATACGCATATAGACTGTCAATGCAAATGTATCACTCGCTGCTGATTTGATATATTGCAGAACAGTACAGCAGATGTGGCTGTAGTTGCATACAACACAGACATACACAATCGCGACATTTGATGAATATAAACGCCCGAATGCATTGCTATGCCCAGTGTAGGGTAGGGTAACGCATGCGAGATATGGGTCCGTATTATGGATTAAACTTGGACAGAATGATGAACTGAGTTTCACTTTTTGGGTGGTTGACAGTGGTTTTCCAAAGGAGACAATGGTACCCCACGAAAGGAATATTGCATTTTAGCCATCGGCTCAGCACCGCCTGTTCAATTTAGCTCGGGGACATGGGGCCCGAGTGTTCATCAACTCAGGATGAATTTTTTTTTATTTTTACTGGAGGAATCCGATGAGCTATAACTCTCTTTCTTTTTTCACAGATGTCCAGTATTTCACAGATGTCCAGCAGAACTACAGCAGAACTACATCAATCTCGGGCCAAACTCTTAACTAGGGTAATGCAAACCCTTAATCCGAAAGAAGGCTCAAAGGCCGATTAATTATATTACAATTCTCTGTGCCAGCAAAAAAAGCCGATTGATAAACAGTACAAAGTGCATTCATAAACACAGCCATGCCTTGCTGATGAGACTGTGAAAACGAACCCAGTCCACTGCTGCCCTATACAATATTGAAAAGAGATACCGTTCCAAACGGGTAGCAGCAGTGGTTAGCGCAATAGCTTGCACACTTCACGATGAATTCGGCTACCTGACTTCCAATTCCCGGCCACGGCTAAAATCCGTCCCTCTGTCCCAAGCCTCCCGTCCACACCCCCCCCCCAAACTGCAATGACCATCGTGGTGAAGTATGGTCAAGCAACGCGCGCGATTCAATATTGGGAGGGCACCTCGTGCAGCAGTGGGTTGACAAGGGGCTTTTACAATGCTCCCTGAGCAAACAGATCTTATTTGTTGGCGGCGAGGCTGTCCAAACAAGAATTTTAAGCTGTTAATAAGAAAAAAAACACGAGTCATGTTCAGGCGCAACCCACAGGACGCCTTTGTGACTTTAACATGCGTTTATTCTCAATGAACGAAAGACAATCAACTCGTATCTGACACAGCCCCAGAGTTCACGGTCTGGGTGCGTACCTAACAAGGGGATTGTTAAGATCGGTCATTCCAAGTGGCACGTTCGTGCAATCGATAAACGAGCGAAAACAAAAGTTCCGCAAGGTGCGTACGTGACTTCCAATCATCATCTGAAGGGAATAAATTCCAAGGTTGCAGTAAGCCGGCACGAAATATACTTTAAAAATAAAACACAACTTTTGACCCGTGTGGTGGGAACAAACTAACGGCTCAGTATACTCCGTGCCCCCCTTTAAAGAACATTCTTTATAGGAACCCTCATGATACCACCCCCATCACCACCACCGCCAACATTTCAAAATCGTTCCTGCAAACGTTGCGACATACGAGCCCTCAAATCTAAAACCTACAACATTGAGATGTTGTGGCGTGAGAGTCACAACTCCTCAGGACTGGGAGGGGGGGGTGGATGAAGGCGATGAGATGTGACGGGACATGGCATGACACTGAATCGTTTTGTCCGCTTTGTGCATTCGCGTTCATCGCGTTTATCGCAAACGCGGCCGACCGAGTGCATTGACGGGGGATGAGTGGCCCACCAATCCGCACGGGGGAAAAAGCCACAAACTCACCCGTGCCGGCCAGTGCGGGTAGCCCTTCATCTTGGCGAAGATCAGGTCGCCGGGCTTGTACTCGCGTGCCATCGCTTCGTCCGCTTCGAGCCGCCGCAAAAAACCTCGTTTGCCCGAGGAGAAGCCCCACCACACTCCGTTTCGCCGGGGCCCAGGTCGCTCGGCCTTTCCCTCCGCGGGGGACCGAGGGTTTCCTTAGTCCAGACCGGGTGGGGGTTGGTGGTGACCAAGCGGATGGTTCTCGCTAATCAAGCGAGGGATCGCTGCTGCTGCTGCTGTTGTTGCTGCTACTGCCTGACGCGAACCACAACGCGAGCACGGTGGCCTGCAACGGGGCCAAGAATCGCCTCGCGTTGCTCCCCAAATCCACCGCTCTGAGGCGTCGCTTGGTTCTTGGCGAAGCGATTTTTTTTTGGGCTCTTTGATGAAAGCCTTCGGTGGCGACGACAACGACGTCGTCGTCGTTCCGTGAAATGGAGGCCGCCGCTGTTGCTGCTGCTGCTGCTGAGAAGCCTCACGGAGCGGGCTCCCAGGGCGCGCGAAAGCGGCCGCCGATCGTCTGCAGGAGGGTGGGAGGAGTCGTGGGGGGGGAGCACGGAAAGGCCTACGGGTGCCCGGCAGGCGAAGGGAGGGGGGGGGGGCAGCCTGGGGGGGAGGGCGAAACGCGATTTTTTAATTCGTAAAAAACCACGCGTGGTTCTGCACCGCGTGCTGTCTGAATGGCAGCAGCTTGCGTTGTGGCCGAAACGTCGTGAGAATTATTTTATTATGTTTTATTTTTATTATTTGATTACTTCCCTTCTACGTGACTTTACCGAAAGAAACAAGAAGATGAATCCCTGCAGTCACGAAAGCTTTAAATTGAAATTTGGCAGAACTTCATAGCGATAATAGTTTTTTACCCTTCTATCTGGCAACAAAACTGACACCTTTTTTAACAAGGAGTCATGTTTGCATAGACCACAATACCTGCGGTCATAATGCAAACAAAAAACATAACTCTGATAATGTATGCACTGTCCTTGAAGTTGATTGGTCCACACCCGAGACAGCTTTCCTTAGAGATTAGTCTCACATGGTGTTGGACCAGATGACGCCAAAAGGCGCACAACTCAAAGACAATGCACCATCAGAGTATGAGAGCTCAGGGTAAGCATTTACACCATTGGAACCTCATTTGCCAGTAAATGAGGTTCCAATGGTGTAACTTCATAGTGGTTTAACACGTAGACTTTCGCGATCAATAATGTCCATAACGCAGGTTTTTTTTTTTTTGGGGGGGGGGGTTGTCACGTAAACAGAACGTGCCAATTCGTTGCGATTTCAGCAACACACCGGCGTGTTGGAGAGCCAAAGAGCAACATTAAACTACACTAACCCACTGCAAGTACATTAAAACTTTCTTGACTGCAGGAATTCATATATTCTATGGTTCTTTCGGTAAAGTCACGTAGATAGAAACAATATATAACAATAAAATAATGAAAATGAAAATAAAGTGAATAAAAAATAATAAAACTATCACGACGTTTCGTGTTGCGATTGAAACGTCGTGATAGTTTTATTATTTTTATTCACTTGATTTTTTTATTCATTTTATTTTTTTATTATTTAGTTACTTTCATTTTTCTATTTTTTATTTCGATCCACGTGACTTTACCGAAAGAACCATAGAATAACTCCTGCAAGTACATCGACCATCTGCATGACGTCACGTCCACGGCTCTTTGTGTCTGACGAAGCCCCCACCCCCTTCATCGCGCGGGGCCGGATGACGTCACAACAATCTCCGTCCCGCGCGCGTGACGTCACGCGGCGGCTCGCGTGACGTCACCGAGTCCTTTCTCGGCACGAGCTCGATGGGCAGCATGGCGGAGGGCGAGGCGGACCTGGAGTTGGACGCGGAGGAGAACTGTCACGACGAGAAGCCCGCGGAGAAGCCCCGCAAGCATGACAGCGGCGCGGCGGACCTCGAGAAGGTCACCGACTACGCCGAGGACAAGGAGATCTCGGCGTCCAGCCTCGAGAGCGTGAGTGGCATCCGGGAGGCGCGCGGCGCGGCGCGCGGGGGTGCGCGCACGTGGGGCACGTGAGGAGTGGGGAGAGGAGTCGGTGGTGATGAGTGGGGTGGTGGTGATGAGTGGGGTGGTGGTGGTGAGTGGGGTGGTGGTGCTGAGTGGGGTGGTGGTGGTGAGTGGGGTGGTGGTGATGAGTGGGGTGGTGATGATGAGTGGGGTGGTGGTGGTGAGTGGGGTGGTGGTGATGAGTGGGGTGGTGATGATGAGTGGGGTGGTGGTGCTGAGTGGGGTGGTGGTGGTGAGTGGGGTGGTGGTGATGAGTGGGGTGGTGATGATGAGTGGGGTGGTGGTGGTGAGTGGGGTGGTGGTGGTGAGTGGGGTGGTGGTGCTGAGTGGGGTGGTGGTGCTGAGTGGGGTGGTGGTGGTGAGTGGGGTGGTGGTGAGTGGGGTGGAGATGAGTGGGGTGGTGGTGAGTGGGGTGGTGGTGCTGAGTGGGGTGGTGGTGCTGAGTGGGGTGGTGGTGCTGAGTGGGGTGGTGGTGTTGAGTGGGGTGGTGGTGCTGAGTGGGGTGGTAGTGGTGAGTGGGGTGGTGGTGAGTGGGGTGGAGATGAGTGGGGTGGTGGAGATGAGTGGGGTGGGGGAAGAGATGGACGAGGTTGAGTTGGGATGAGGAGGGGGTGAGTGGGAGCTAAGGACGAGGTGAGTGGGAGGGGATGAGTGGCAGAGATGGACGAGGTGGGTGCGCGGTGGCGAGATGTTAACTACCTCGCCTGGTATGAGAGAGGTCGTGGCTTCGATCCCGACCCTGACGCCTGTTGTATATTTTAAGTTTGCATGCCTCTCTATAAATTCCCACGTGATAAGCCACTTCGTCGAGCTATCATTTGTAGCCAGGTCGCTTCAGAAAAACATCTTACATAGTTCAGTGGGCCTTACCTGGTAAAATAAAAAAAAGTTTAATTTAAAAATAGTTTAGTTTGAGTGGGAGATATTAAATCAGAAGCGAATACGTGGGAACTGTGAGGATGATTTGTGGATATTGGGAGAGGAGGAAGTGGGTAGAAAGTGCTGAAGACGGAAGCTTGTGTTGCCTCCGAAACGTCGTGATTTTTTTTATTTTACTTTTATTAATTTAAATTTTTTACCTACGTGACTTTACCGGAAAAACCTAAGAATATGAATTCTTGCAGTCACGAAAGCTTCAAATCTAGAATTAGAGGAGAGGGGTTTGGTGGAATAGGAAATAGTCATTTGGAGAGATGAGCTATGAAGACACGTCCACGTGATAGAGAAGACTTGGACAAGGGAGAAGACGATTGGAAAGCGGCGGAGAGTGAGATGCGAACGTGGGAAGACTGCTTTTGTTGCTCCTGGTAATTCTGAATATTACATTTTAAGTTGGCTACCTTTTGGAGAGCAAAAGACATTGAATTAAGATTCATTGTTCCATATGCCCCCCCGTCTTCACCAGTCTGCACTAACTAGCGTGGTGAAGTATGGTCATTATACCCTCACGACTCGCATTGCGGCGTCGCTCTCGTTCAGCAGTGGCATTACACGGGGCCATACATGCACAATTGTCGGTGGTTAATTTTTAACTGAAGGGGTTTGTGTGCTGTCACATTTGCAGGCCATGTCAGTGATCGGTGACAGGCGATCCAAGGAACAGACCGCCAAGCAACAGAGGTGAGTGCTGCGATTGTTACACCATGCAGAGATTATCCCTTGTTACTACGCTGCACTAATCATGTTAAACTTTAGTTTGTCAAAGTATGGTGAAATAACCCCCCCCCCCCCACCATGCATACCCCAGCGGTGGATTTGCAAAAAGTGCTGTACACGTACAAGTGTAATGTAAACATCTACATGAGTGAAAAATGACTTGTAACATTAGCAGCCATATGTTTTGATAGGGTGCAAGCCAAGACACTGGTAAACTTAATGTGTCCAATTATATTGTTATAATAACATAGGCCTTTATCTAGGAAGTCTTTCTTCAGTATCAAAATCCCTTTTTAGTGTGCAAAATCCCACCATGGAATGTTTGGCCAATTCCATTTAAGTGTTTTGCATATAAGAGGACATTGTTTTGCCTTCAGAAAACCCACGCGTACGAGGAGATAACGCTCAAAACTCTGTCCAGTTCGGGAACTCATTTGCTTTACTGACATCAGTCCACCTTGCAATCCAGTGGATTTGGGAGTTTCAACAAATCTGTGTGATGCAGTGGATACAGGGATGCGCCATCATATCCAGCTCAATACACATCTAAAATGTTAAATTCCCATAAAATGTGCGGAAAATGTAGGCTTGTTAATGTTAACACTTGCTCAACATTGTTGATACCAATAAAGTAATAGGTTTTTACCCTTTCAACTGGTACAAAACTGACACCTTTATACAAGGGATCATGTTTGCAATAACCACAACACAAGCAGTCAAAATGCAAACAATTGTTGATACCAGTTGTCATGCACATGAGGCTTCATTTAAAGTGGACTTGCAATGATTTTGTGTGATGAATACTACATGCATTATGTATGTACTAAAATGTACTGATTCAAGGGCCCATATGAATGTTTGTCCATTGTATTGAATTAATTTCCTGATGATATTTTCTGCAGAGAGAATGAACTTGCCAAGGTTACCATCAGGAAAGAAGATGTAGAATTAATCGTGAGTGACGAGGCTTTCACTTATTTAAAACAAACACGTAATATATATTAAAGGGTGTTCGTCAATTATATGATGGTCATGTGTTATTAATTTCTGTTAACTTCAGAATAAAATAATTTGATTTATTTGTGTTTTTACATGTTTTGTGGCTTCAGAAGGCACTTGGCACAGTCACACTGATACACTTACACTCAAGTGGCCGTTGATGTGTAAAGATAGTGGTATCATGGTGGTTAATTGACGCACTGCCTCAATCATAATTTGGCAGGTTTGATTCCTGTTCATGCACATTAGTAGCAATTGGAAATTGAGCTCAGCATCGGGCTTCCATAGGTTAACTAGGCTTATAATGACCACCTAGTGTGGTGTTGTGAAGGTAGCAAGGCGGAAGACCAATGCAGCCAGGCATGTATGCAACTGACCACACCTCCACCTCGTGTCTTCATGGTTTCTCTAATATCACTAATCATTGGCTGTGATATGTGGTGTGATGGTCATATCAACAGCCTGGAAAGTTTTTGGTTGGGAAACCACCTTGCATTAACAGGTTGTTATAGGCTGTGAGGTTATGTGGTGGGCAGCCAGAAGGCAGTGCAGAAAATACCATTGTACTGTACATCTATACACGTACAGTATACACTCCCTGCCCTCACCTGAACTCATTTGACTTGGTGCTTAATTGGTGCAGTCTGAGACCATTAGCACTGGAGAAATTAATATGGAGGGACGTGGTATGAGCCACGTCACTCCCTTGTGAGCTGTGCTGGATTTATTTATTCTTGCTAACATCACTCTGTCCGAACAGGCTCCGAGTCTGAACGGTGGATTTTTGTCTTTGTGCCGCACGGGTGTGTGGGTAGATGAACGAAATGGAGATTGGGCGGACAGCGGCTGAGAGGAGTTTACGTGAGCACATGGGTAATGTGGTGGAGGCGCTTGTTGCCCTTACCAACTGAAGACCTGGACCAGACAGCTTTGCTGCTGAAGCTGGCCCCACCACCACCGCCGCCGCCACTCCGCGCCAAGTTTTTACTGCTGCGATACCAACGATTGACTTCTGCCTGAACAAAACGATGCACAACTCTGCGGCTTACACGTGTCCTCTGAATTATAATAATAAAAGTGTTTTGTACACAACGTGAGGATATTTCAGTCTGCCGACGTTTTACTTTTTTCAAGTGTGAAACGCCGATCTCCTTGGTGTCTAGAAAGTCAACATGTGATCTATTGCTGTATCCATGCAAAAAGCAATTCAGGTGGCTTGCCGCTTAATGAGTTCAATGCAAGTAAAAGTTTGAGGAAGCTTTCATGCAAGGTAACTCAGCACTTATGTATATGGTTAAATAATTGATTCAAATCAATCCTTGCGCTCCCGATACAAATGGAATTTTGAGTGCAAGATTAAATTACTGTACTTGCTATTCTAATTTATAAATTATATGCTCATGTTATGACTGCAAAAGAGATGACAACTGTACAAGTGAGAAAACAACATGGTCAAAAATGATGGCTGAATTGTGTTCCTTGTCAATTGATTTAAGTGCAATTCATTAATTGTGAAACTAATGAAATATAACTTTCACTAAACATAGTTTTTTTCGAAAAGTGTTTTTTTCTTCTGGCTGGCCACGCACCAACCAGCGCACGTTTTATATATGTGTGTTGAACTTCTTTCGCGCCGTACGTAGACAAACGTGCTAATCGAAGGCCATGCATCACCAAGCACGCAGAGGGGAGGGGGTGCATGGGTGGACGCAGGGCCACGTTTAACGACGTGTACTTTTACCATGTATTGTAAAAAAAAGTGCTGGCTGGAGGCACGGACGATGGTCACGTCCAAAGGATGTGTGGGCTGCTATAATTTGGTGAAACGGATTCATGATGCAGCCCTACAATGGCTTGCTCATACCACTGCTGGCAGAAGAGCTTCCACTTGGAGGAAACTCCAGAACCCGTATTGAGAGTGTTTGGCCTATGATTTCACGCTGGCTAGGCCAGACGGAGTACTCTCACTTCCCCACCACGTGATCTTCCGATCGACAAATTATGTTGACAGACAGGATTTGAAAAAAGTGCTCATTGCTTCAACTACGCACTGTTGCATACCTGTCAAACCTTACGGTTTACCCGTATTGTACAGGGAAATTGAGTTTTCAGGTTAGTACGGCGTACAGCCAGTTCAATATGGGCATGCTTTTGTTTGTGATGGGATTTTGTAGGTTAAGCGTTGAGATTCATAAGGGCACGGGGTGACCAATAAGGGATGAATTTGTATAAGGTAGGCACTGATAAGGGATTGACAGGCGTGGTGTCGTCAGAACGAATTGGTGACCTCTGCCTTTGAAAATCTATTTTTGCTAACCAATATATTACGGCAGCATCCATGATACAAGGTTACTCAAATTAACGTTTCATAGCATCGCAATGGAGGGTTTAACGTCATGGCCAAGCACTCTGCAGCAGGTTTGGTGGATGATGCAGAGGTTGTTGATACTTCTTGGGGCAATCGCCGTAGTCAGTAGATGGCAGTAGAGGTTGCTCGTTTTGGCTTTCCCAGTTTATTCCAATTATTGACATCGAGGAACGACGCACATCCATTTGGGAAAATAAGAGATGCCTTGGGCCTGTAAAAATGCTTTCTCCTAAAAAATTTGAGTGATAAAGCTCTTTTTCACAGAATTCAGGTGGCTGACGCATGCTCCTATGCTTTCTGCAATTGGATTATTGCGTGATGAGGGGTTTCTCCAGGTGTTGTTATTCTCCCCCCCCCTCCCACAAGCTAATGTCCTCAATAAGGAATTGAGCAGAATCCGCATATAAAGTTTTATTCATCGGTTGGAGACGTACGGTGCGAAATAAGTCCAACATGACTTAAAGCTTTCGTGACTGCAGGAATTAAAATTATTGGGTCACGTAGATAGGTTAAAATAAAATATTTGTTATTTTGTTATTTTCTTTGAACCTATCGACGTGACTTTACCGAAAGATCCAAGAATGATAAGTTCAACATGGTATTGTACAGAAAAATCATCGGGCTCCAAAACCACAGCGGGGCTGTTCACAGCATTGAGCCAATGGTATAGGACAGGGGTCTGCAACCTTTAAGACATAAAGAGCCACTTGGACCCGTTTCCGAAGGAAAAAATAAACTGGGAGCCGCAAAATCATTGCAACATTTAAAACAAATATAACACTGCATATGTTGTTTCTTACCTTATTGCTATATACAGGATCGTGCAGTCAGCTGTCAATCTGAATAAAAAAAGGACTTTTTCACTTAACAATGTAAAATATATTTTTGCAAATTAATAGCTAAATTACCTGGTTAATGGGATTTTTGCTCCTGAACCTCAGTGCACAGTGTCTGCACATCAGGGCTGTAAGACGTCACCTTCATTTTCACACAGGCTTGCAAGCTGTCATCTGTGAGGCGTGATCGATGTTTGTTTTTAATATAGTTCATGTTGGAGAAGACCTGCTCACATACATATGTGGAGCCGAAGATCGACAGGACTCCAAATGCATACTTTTTCATGTTTATATAAGTGTTGGGGATGGCATTCCATGTTTCGAATACAAGTTTGTCCTGTTTGGGAAGGTTTTCAATATCACTCCATTTATGATTCTGAGCCAGAATGGCCTTCTGACGGGCAACATCCTCAAGAGTAGCGGTCAAGCATTTGAACTTGGACACCCATATATCTTTGTCGGCTATATCGGCCAGTTCCATCTCAAGATCAGGTTGACTTACACCTGCAAATGCAGTCATATTCAATAGGGATGGATCGATCGCCAGGGGAGTGACAGGGAAGGATAATGTCGTTTTTTCCTCTCTGAACTCACAGAATCGTTTCCCAAACGAACTTTGCATTGTGGTGATTGCAGACTTGAAATATTCCAAATTTATCGTATCATGACTTTGTTTGAACTCTCTCAAAGAGGGAAAGTGAGACAGTGTACCTCTCTGTAAATCTTTGACAAACACTGTCAACTTGCGCTCGAATGCCAAAACCTCCTCCAGCATGTGCAGGGCTGTGCCTCCTTTCCCCTGAAGGGTTGTATTTAGCGTGTTTAGATGTGCTGTCATGTCTACCATAAAATGTAATTTTTCCAGCCACTCTGGCTGTTCCAGCTCAGCAAAGGTGAGCTCTTTGCTGCCCAGGAAGGTTTTTACTTCTTCCAAACATGTGACAAAGCAACGGCAACGTTATTGCCTGTCACCGGGCGGGCAGTGTGGAGCGGAGCGGCGACCTGTCAGCAGCGGCAACGCCACAGCAGGTGTCACAGTGCGCCTCCTCCCCTCGCTAGCATCCGCCCCGGAGCCGCGGTCAAGGTTCAAAAGAGCCGCATGCGGCTCCAGAGCCGCAGGTTGCCGACCCCTGGTATAGGAGGTCCACGTTGCCATGGTTATTGATACGTTACATTCTCAATCACAGTGTTAAGTGACATTAAATACGATTCAATTTGCGAACGGAGTAATTTGCCTGTGGTGACTGGGGTACTACTGGTGTCTCGTGGTGGGGGGTCGGGGGCACTATCAAGTCACGTGGTTGGGTGGGGGGGCATGATCAAGTCACATTGATTGGGGGGGTAGCAGTTAAACCAAACTTTTCATTTAACCAGGTAAGACCCACTGAGCTATGTAGGTCGATGTCCACACGATGATAAGCCACTTCGGGGGGGGGCAGCCCATTCTCAGTCACGTGGTGTAACTGACATCAACGGTGGGGGGCAGCCCATTCTCAGTCACGTGGTGTAACTGAGACCAACGGTGGGGGGGGGCAGCCCATTTTTAGTCACGTGGTGTAACTGACACCAACGGTGGCGAGGTGAGAGGGGGGGCAGCCCATTTTCAGTCACGTGGTGTAACTGAATCCAACGGTGGTGAGGTGGGGGGGCAGCCCATTCTCAGTCACGTGATGTAACTGACACCAACGGTAAAGGGGGGGGGGCAGCCCATTCTCAGTCACGTGACACGGACGGGGCAAGATGGCGGAGTCTGGGGCAGGAGGAGTGGAGTTCGCGATGGAGCCTAGCGGCGCAGACATCGGAGGCGGCGGCGGCGGCAGCAGGTGGTGGGGAGGGCGGTCTCGTGCTGCTGCTGCTCGCTATGCTGCTGCTCGCTGTGTTGCCGGTAGTGGTAGGCTGCTGCTGCTGCTGCTGATGATGGTGTTTGTGGTGCGCATGGTTCCGTGGTGCCGGTAGTGATCGGGCAATAGTGGTGGTTGGTGATGGTGGTGATAGGGTGCTGCTTACTGGTGGTGAGTTGTGAATGTTGGTGGTGGTCGGGTTGATGGTGGTGGTGGTGCAGGGGTTGATGGTGGTGGTGGGGTTGATTTTGTGGTGGTGGTGGGGTTGATATGGTGGTGGTGAGGTTGATGTGGTGGTGGTGGGGTTGATGTGGTGGTGGTGATGGGGTTGATATGGTGGTGGTGGGGTTGATATGGTGGTGGTGGTGGTGGGGTTGATATGGTGGTGGTGGTGGGGTTGATATGGTGGTGGTGGTGGGGTTGATATGGTGGTGGTGGGGTTGATATGGTGGTGGTGGGGTTGATATGGTGGTGGTGGTGGGGTTGATATGGTGGTGGTGGGGTTGATATGGTGGTGGTGGTGGGGTTGATATGGTGGTGGTGGTGGTGGGGTTGATGTGGTGGTGGTGGGGTTGATGTGGTGGTGGTTGTGGTGGGGTTGATATGGTAGTGGTGGTGGTGGGGTTGATATGGTGGTGGTGGGGTTGATGTGGTGGTTGTGGTGGTGGGGTTGATGTGGTGGTTGTGGTGGTGGGGTTGATGTGGTGGTTGTGGTGGTGGGGTTGATGTGGTGGTGGTGGTGGTGGTGGTGGGGTTGATATGGTGGTGGTGGTGGTGGGGTTGATATGGTGGTGGTGGGGTTGATATGGTGGTGGTGGGGTGGATATGGTGGTGGTGGGGTTGATATGGTGGTGGTGGTGGTGGTGGGGTTGATGTGGTGGTGGTGGGGTTGATATGGTGGTGGTGGTGGGGTTGATATGGTGGTGGTGGTGGGGTTGATGTGGTGGTGGTGGTGTTCCCCAGGCTGGCACTGTGCGAGTCGGCCCACCCAGCAAGTTGTGGTGTTCCTCAGAGACCAGAGCAGCAATGACAACAACGTTAACAATTACAGTCACAACTAAGAGCTGTTTACTCTTAAATACAAGAAAATAGCAATTATAACTAATCTATCGTCATACGATAATAGCAAAAACTAATACTTAATATAAAGCAGTAAGGCTATTAACATAGCTATGTACCACAACTACAGCAATAACAATACATTACTTTCATTTATATTAAAAAAAACAGTGTTAGTAACGGCAATAACTACACAACGTGATCATCAACGATGGCATTGACAACTCTACTGTAATGCTATCATCATGTACAATAATGCATTATGAACTCTTAATGGTCTGACGGGAGATCGCTTGTACCACAGGATCTGCCAATCCCCACAGGAACGCATTGCACAGTTTCGACCACGCTAATGCGCACACACGGGGCCACTGATGAACGAGCAACCAAACCCCGTGCAGCATGCTGACACAGAAATAACCACTTTGACGGTCTCATGATTTGAATGCGCTTGTGGCTCGAAACACTAAAACAACATTAACTTATTAATGCCCGACTCGGCCACCCGTGTGGGTCAGTGTAATTGCGTTAGGGGCCATTCATTTAGTCCGTACGCATGGAGGGGGGGTCAAGCCACATGCGTTCGCTTGCGTATGGGGGGTCTATTGACAATGTTACGTACGCATAGGAAACGGGGGGGGGGGGGGGGTGAAGCCTCGATAATAATTTGTCTACATTGGCCTTCAAATGAGTTAGATAGTCCGGCGGTGGACTCTGCTTAAACACGTTGATATAATTAATCCTTGATCGTTTCTGCGTGGGTTAAATATCGGCCGTTCTATAGGATTCGGGGGGGGGTGGGGTGTAAAAAGTCCGCGTGCGTACAGGGAGGGGGGGGACGGGTCAAGTTTTGATAGATGTTTGACTTACCTACTCAATGGATGACCCCTTACTCTGCCTACTCGCTTACTGTCAGCGAGTGCATGACTTGTTATTGGTGTTGGAGAGCCTTCGACACTTCACGTGGCCTCAGAAGTGCACCTGGCCTGGCACAGGCGCCGTGGTGACGTCACAGTCACTTAGTGGCCAATGGCGGTGTGTTGGCGTTGGGTACAATGGAGAGGCATCGTAGTAACACGTGCACGTGGAAGCCGCTGGAGCTAAACACTTACATCGAGATTGACAGCTCACTTCTTTAAAGACTGCTTTTTGGTGTTTAGTTTTGTTACCCCCCCCCCGCACCTTCGATTAGCGCCGTTGGCTACGTACGGTGCGAAAGAAGTTCAACGTACATGCACACACGTACCCGTACGTCGACGCAACAATCAATTCTGGCCATGTGTCAAGTCCGGGGGTCGGCGATCAAAATATCGAGAAGAGCCATTTTTTTTCCCCTTCAAATTCGATTTTAAAAAATGCAATATTTCAAGAGCCGCAATGTGCTCCTTGAATAAAATAACATCACGAAGAGCCCGCAGGTTTGCCGACCCCCCGCGCTGACCCCCAGAGTGGCGGCTACTTCACCCTCTTACCGTGTGCATTGCCCCATTAACCCGTGCAACACTGCTCATTCGTGCCCATTGCGTTGATTGTGACTGTCACCTCTCACTCATCACCGCACGAGTTTGTGCTCCGCTTTTCATGGCTGTCCCGGCAGGCTCCCCGCCCTCGACTCTGCGTGAATAATTCAAGCACCGGTGTGGCAATCCGGCATTGAGCTGCTCCTCCAATACAATTGAGGATCTCTCATTACCGAGAATTAGCACACAGATTACACGAGTGTGTGTGTCTGTGAGAGACGTATAATGTGTACACGTTACAGTCCTTGTCAATGCACTGCTGGATGAGGGCCTCTCCGCACCATGCTGGCATTGTAAGGGGTTGTTTAGAACATACTTGCAGGTCAGTATCCCTGGTTGGTGAAGGCGGGCAGCATCGATGCGGAAGCATAGAAGTGTAGTACAACAATTGATTATGTTGTAATGCCCACAAAGTAGCCTCACTGCTTATAATACCTGTTATGCATGGTGCTTGCCAATCAAAACATTAGCCAAACCTCAAACCCGATTTGGTCATAGCCTTCCTCAGTATAATTTTGGACTGATTTGTATTATGCTTTGTTACATCTCTAAGGAGATTGTTACTGCTGTGCCAGGACAAACCTTACATACTGGGACTGGGGTGCTCCTTGTGTATACCATCCTAGAAAGGTCACCCATTTTTGGAAAGAGTTGAAGCCTTTTTGTTTAATGTTTGAAAAGGCATTGGCATGCACGCAAGCATACTTGCACATTAAACACTTTTAAAGGATGAAAGATTAGGACAACAATAATAATGCTTTTTTGAAATCTTTCCAAAAACAAGTTATATAATTTTCGATAAAATTCGCTCGTTGAGATATGTTTTTGACCTATAAAATAATTTATACTCTGTGCATCAAAAATAATGTTGAGTCGTAGGATTTTAAAATAAAAAATGTATATAGGAGATTCGCGTGTATATCTATACCGTGGGGATGCATTGGAGGCCAGTATCAATGTCTTGCTCACACAAAGCCAACTGCCCTCCAGGCACATTGCCACCTATGAAGAGGAGTCGAGAATGTTTTGAAGCACTTCTTTAATTCATCAATGCACAGCTACACTCGTTCCACAACCAACCTCGAACATCCGTCCCACAGCGCCCTTTAAACCATCTCCAATACACATCCCCGTCTGGCACGCCTTGGTCCGGGTGATGTCGTGTTTGCGTGTGCGTGAGGGTGGCTCGCAGATCCCCTACACCTATATGCTGTGCATTTTGAAAGTCAATATAGCGCGCGGAATATCTTATATCACATCGAGGGAAATTTACGTAACGACGTCCCTGCCTCAACGGAAACCTCCTGCTTTACAGGACAGATTTCGAGAGGATAATTGTTGTTGGTGGAGTACGTTGCCACCGCAGTTTAACAAACGTGGGTTTAAATACAGCAGAAAAAAGTTGGTGTAAAAAGAGTTTTTGCAAAGAGCATGGGGAGTTGATCATTATCCCATTTATAGCCCAAAGCTAGTGGTGGAATGGCCATTTTTGTTGGACACTTCTCACATGGAACACAAATGAACGTTTCTTGGAGCGATGAACATGGTTTATTGGCCGTTGCAGTGTTTTTCATTATTTAATGAAGATTCATTGTCAAAAATACTTCGAGTGAGTTGGTGACAGCATGACACACGGTGGGAATAAACACTTCGTCAGAAATGCCTCTAAAATTAATGCCACGCACACCCACTTGAGTTGTGGCTGGTGTGAACATTGGCTGCGTTCAACTGCCAGTACCTCTTAGAGCGCAATTGTAATGCTAATTTTTAATGAGATGTTTTGCACGAGCAAGTTCAGTGTTTGATTCGGTAAGCATGCCTTGCCTTACCCTACACAGGTCGGTCACTCTGTATGAACTGAAGTTTGTTTCGATCTATGTTGTCAATTTATTAATTATGTCCTGCATTTATTTTGTATGGTCTTAATTTAATCTTAAGTTATACTTTTGCTGCTTTGGTGAACATATGCAATGAATAATATTCCAATGTTCTGGCTAACTGGTGTTCAAGTTCAGAAGTTTCAGTGTTGCCCTCTCTCGTATGTATATTTTAGGAAATATCTCGGATAATTAGTTAATGAGTTTTATTAAGGTCTATTCATCGACTGGAATGTAGTCTTTATTTTCCCTGAGTGAAAAAAACCCTCTGATAATGTTTTTATTAACTTGCTATTAAACATATATCAGAGCTCTTTCAGATGGGTCTTTCTCAGTATATCCCTTATTAATTATTTCACAAGTGGAAGAAAACTAGTGCTCCCAGAAAGAAAAAAAAACTCTTACGCAAATGACAGATAACACCGAACTCCATATACATACGTTGTAAACCTACTTTCTGTACTGCCCTCTCTTGCCCCCCACCCCCCAAGCCCATCAGATGGCAAGACTGAAAACACGCGATATCTGCACAATCCATCAACCCGCATGAGGGTTGCTGGCTTGTTGACGCTAATCAATGCGGGGCTGGATCATTACGCGCTCTCGCCTGTGACATTGAGAGCTGCTGCAACCCCCCGTCCCTACTTCCCCCCTCACGCATCTCTTGCCCCTCCTTCGCACACCGGGTCCCCTCGGGCGTCTCCCGCGCTGACAGCGCGACGGAGCGGCCGAGCCTGCTGCGCCGCACGTTCACGGCGGCCGGGTACAGCGGCTGCCTGCTGCGCGGGCTGGCGGCGTTGCGCGACAACGGGCATCTCCTGGACGTGACGCTGCTGGTGGAGAAGGCGTCGTTCCGCGTGCACCGCGCCGTGCTCGCCGCCTGCAGCGACTACTTCAGGTGCCCAAGCGCTCTGCGGCCCTCCGCTTTGGAGATGAGTGTGGGAGAGAAAAGAAACATGTGGGTGTGTGTGCGCGCGACGTGGAGCTTTTTGTGCGAAACGCCGAGCTGTCGAACCCGGCGAACCGAGTTCGATTCCCGCTCGCGGCCAACACTAATGACGAGTCCTGAACCGGTCCTGGGCCTCCCCTAGGTCGACTCGGTCTCAAATGAGTAGCTGGTGCGATGTGTAAACATCACCACTGGGGAGACAAAGGCGGCTGGGCGTGGTATTGGCCACCTACCCCCTCGTTTGCCATGCCGGCCATGAAATTCAAGGCTGCCCAATTTATAGGCTATAAATGGCATTGATATTTCTGGTAGAAAGAATATTATTGACACATTCGAGTAAGTGTTCTGTACAAGCAGTAAAATACCTTTGAAATAAGTAATCTTTCATCGAATAATGTTGCTCATCCTGCCACATCTGACCATAATTATTCTGTGTCTCTATTGTCCTTCAGAACATTTGGACGAAGGGAAGTAGAAACATTTCTTACTAAAATGAACCCCAACAATACGGTCGGACCCCATGGCATTGCTCCAATATTTCAAACAAATAGGCGTCAGCCCTATTGCATCGCCAATGCACCCTTTGTTTAATTTGTCAATACGCTCCAACTCAATACCCACTGAAAGGAAGTTTGCTTATGTCTGTCCATTGCACGAAGGTGTGGATTCCAATAACCCATCAAATTAGCAGTCCTTTCTTAAATCTCCATATCTTGTTTAAAATCTTAGGAAAACTGGTTTAACTATTTTGAGTATAATGGAAAGTTCGCAGAACATCCATCTGAGCCGATTTTAAAACCTAATAGTTACATGACCGTGAGGGACAGTCACTGCTTGGCAAAACCTTCATCCAGTAGTGGATAGAACATGACCGACGGCGACGTGGAATGGTCGACATTCTCGTAAGCCAGACGGTTGTTGTTCTTGTGCACAGGGCCATGTTCACGGGTGGCATGCGCGAGGCGAGCCAGCGCGAGATCGAGCTGCAGGGGCTGTCGGCGCGTGGGCTGCAGCACATCCTGGACTTCGCCTACTGCGGCGAGGTGACGCTGGACATGGAGTGCGTGGAGGACGTGCTGGGCGCCGCAGTCTTCCTGCAGATGGCGCCCGTCGTGGGGCTCTGCGAGGACTTCCTCAAGTCGGCGATGAGCGTGGAGACGTGCCTTGGCGTGGGCCAGATGGCGACGGCGTTCAGCCTCGCCTCGCTCAAGGAGTCGGTCGACGCGTTCACCTTCACGCACTTCCTGCAGATCGCCGCCGAAGATGACTTCCTGCATTTGCCGCTCGACCGCCTCGTCTTCTTCCTGAGGAGCAACCGGCTGCAGTGCTGCTCCGAGGTGAGAGGATCGAGCGCTGAGCACTGACGTCTCCTCCTGCTCGGCTCCTGGTTTTGCTTGGGAGATTATTCGGCTGTACCATTGAAACAAAGTCACTGCGATCCCTTTTAAGCCAGTGTTTCTTGACTTCGGTCCGTGAGCCCCCCCACTATACCGATTTCCTTGATTGCCAACCATCGGATGCATCTAGAGTGGAGTGGCCCAATTTGTAAACATGTAAGAGGTCATCGAGAAAAGGTGGTCAGTGGGGCGTCGTGCCCTATGCCACCTGGCCACTCAAGTGGTTACGTGTTGTATGTATATTGAACTTCTTTCTCACCGTACGTAGGCAACAGTGTGTGTTGTTACCAATGTTGGGGGCATTACCCTGACAGCCATCGATTCCCTTGAGCAGCCTGGGCACCTCTGGGAGGCTCAACCGGGAGCTGGTGGTGAGCTCACAGCCAAAAGTCACGACCACTCCATCACTATCCCTGCCCACACCAGAGAAGCCTGGTGATTTCTGACATTGGCCCCACTGACTGCTCATAGGCCCCGCTCACTGCCCATAGGCCCCGCCCACTACTATGCTAATCCAAAATCCCAATGATAGCAAATGCTTCGGTACGCTGTCGGGGGGGAGGAACAGGCTTTCTAAAACCGTAACTGCCCTGGCCAAATTTGGACATTTGGTCTCTTTTTTTCAAGGATCGTGGTTTGCGGCTGCTTATAGGGTGGTGGGGTGTGTTGCTGTGCCCGCGACGTGGGGCAGGTGGATCTGTTCCAAGCGGCGATTCGCTGGCTGCGGCACAGCGAGGGGCGGCGGCGCGTGGCGCCCGATGTCCTCGCCCACGTGCGCTTTCCGCTCATGAGCTCGGTGCAGCTTGTCGATCACGTGCAGCCCGTGGACATCATGATGGAGGACCCCACTTGCCGCAGCTTCCTACTCGAGGCCTTCAACTTCCAGGTCCGTGCGCCCCGTGCTAGATGTGGAGAGAATGTGTCCCGCGATTCGCGCGATAGAAAAATAAGAATAGGTGTTTTACCCTTTCTGGCAATAAAGCCGGTGTTAAGATGTTCAAACACTAAATAGATGTTGCAAGGAATCAAGTCTACATTCACCACTCGTACTTGTGAACATGCAAACGAACGTGCTCAGACAATATATGCATTGCCTTCTAAACTGATTGGCCTACACCAGAGACAGCCTTCTTTATGGCCTAGTCTCACCAGTACGAGACCAGAGAATGCCAAAAGGCAAACAGTACGAAGACAATGCCACACGCATCAGAACATTTATAGCTCGAGGTGAGCAGCTACATATCATGGAACCTTTTTGCCAGTATAAAAGCATCAAAAATAATAGATTTTACCCTTGCTGCCAATAAAACAGGTGTTAAGATGTTCAAACACCAAATAGATACCTTTTAGAGCAGTTTCACCTTCATGCATGTGTGTTGAACTTCTTTCGCACCGTGCGTAGCCAACCGTGCTAATCGGAGGTGCGGGGGAAGGACGGCAAACTAAACACAAAAATCAGTTCTAAAGTAATGAGTTTTTAATCTCGATTTAAAGGTGCATTTTCTGATTTTTAGGAAGCCACTGTAGCTATGCACATCTGGTGGGAGGGCTGTATTGCTGGCTCAGCTGATGGGCACAATGGACGCAGATGAAATCATTTGCTTGGTCTCACCTGAGATGGGAAAAATATTTTTTTTTTTTTAAATTAAGAAATATTTATCACTTTAAATATAAGCAGACATGTTGAGGTTTTTTTCCTTATTGATATACTGTTATTAATTTACCACTTGTAATTTGTATAATTTCAATGAAACCGCAACTTCATGCCACAACTGAATTAGCACGATTCATGTTGTGCCAGCTTAAGCGTAACCATTTGTTGTTCTGTTCCATTGACTATACAATTTGGTATTTTTAAAGTATCCTAATGCGACCACATCTCAAGACTACTGTTTGAGAGTGGGTGAACACAAGGTGGAGATATGGTTCAGCGCTCGCGTGGCTTTTATCAATTCAACTGCAAGCGACACCATGAGAGGACATTGTGTGACGAGTGCTACATGAGGCTTGTGGAGGGAAAAATTAGGTAATTGCTGCCAGCGCTAATTGATGTATTTCACAACTTGTTCATTATTTGCCAGAGTTGTCCTCACCACATGCACACATGTGAGTTTATGCAATCTCTACGTGCCTGGTAATTAATGTGTCAGGAAATAAGTGTTCCTGCTGGCTTGTACTTGGCACCACTATTTTAGAATTGACACCCAGCCATGTTCATGTGTGGGAGTCGGTGCGTGTCTGTCCCTGCATTTGGTGATGTGGGCAATTTCAGTTTTCTTTCTCCCGATTTTTGTTGCCAGAAAAAAGGGGAAAAAAGCCCATTATTATTAATTGGCTGTGTCGGGTTTAACGACATTTATATTTACGTGATCCAACCCAAAAAAAACCTGCAATATGGATATTGGTTGCGGCAGCGTACGTGTTAAACTGCTATGAAGATCTTCTGCATCAGTAGCCAATTTGAAGGCCCCCATCCCTCTGTGCGCGAATGCAGGTGCTGCCCTTCAGACAGCACGAGATGCAGAGCCCGCGCACAGCCATCCGCTCGGACCACGTGTCACTGCTCACCCTGGGCGGGACGCCCTACATCGACCTGGACCGCTCAGTGAGCACCAAGGTCCACTTCCTCCCAGACAGCTCCTCCCGACACTTCAAGGGTGCGAGCAATTCCCCCCCCCCCCCCCCATCATCGCAGCGCGGTTGCTACGTCGTTCACGGCCAGCCACACTTTGTGAATGCAGCCCAAAAGCCGACTGAGTGCTGTTTTGAACTTATCTGAGCAGGGTCTACGCAAAGCATTTCAATAATTTAAATTTGCTCCTGCAAAATAAAAATAAAACTGGCCGATACGCTCGTGAAATCGATGGCTACCATCATGGGTTGGAAATTTACCAGCGCTCGTTGTGCTCCATTGGCTTAATTCGGTCGGCTCCCACCGTGCGCTGTACTTGTGATGTTGACGTATAGTGTCGAGCCTGCCGTCTCACGTTGGAATTAATGGTAGCGATGCCATGAGAGGGCATTTTGGCAGTGCTTCTGCATGTGACTTGATGGTGATATTACTTTTTTAAATTGATAAACGTTGTCATTGGCGAGCTCAGGACACAGCCTAGGAGGATATGTACAAATTAAGTGGTTTGTTTTCTGGGCTATCTTTAAGCACTTGGGTGGGAGAAGATGCCGCATTTGAAATTGTTGTTTGCGTAAATTTTCGTTATTTTGTTAAATTGTGAAAGTGTTGATATTTGTGCAGGCTGGAGTGAACATATAACCTGCATTTGTTTGCACTGCTACAATTCAGTTCAGTGCTAACCAAGTTGGCTATGGGTGCAGCTTGGACATTTCCATGAAATTCCACCCAGTGGCTCCAATTCGTCAACTCGTTCGTTAAAGTAGCGCAGCCAAGTGCGGCACGTTCACTCCGGGGCTTCACATTAGTTGTTGGGTAGCGTCGCGCATTCCAGAACCGTTGCTGACCGCTTGCACCATCTGTGCGCCCCGTGTCTGTACTGCAGAGCTCTCAGAGATGGCGGTGGGCTGCAGCCACCCGTGCGTGGCCGTGCTCGACAACTTTGTGTTTGTGGTCGGGGGGCAGCAGGTGCAGTACCGCAGCGGTGAGGGCGCCGTCAGCGACTGCTTCCGCTACGACCCGCACCTCGGCAAGTGGCTGCGCCTGCAGCCCATGCAGGACGCCCGAATACAATTCCACCTGGGGGCGGTCGACGGCGCCCTGTACGCCGTGGGCGGGCGCAACCGCACGGGCAGCCTGGCGTCGGTGGAGCGCTACTCGCCCAAGGACAACCGCTGGCTGTATGTGAGCGCACTGAAGCGGCGCACGTGGGGCCACGCGGGCGCCACGCTGGGCGGGCGCCTCTACGTGGCGGGCGGCTACGGCATCCCGGGCGAGGACAGGCGCGCGCTCCAGTACTACGAGCCGTCGCGCGACGCCTGGGAGTTCCGCGCCGCCATGAGCGAGGCGCGCGTGCTGCACTGCATGGCGGCGGCGCGGGGACGCGTGTACGCGCTGGGGGGGCGCGCCGACCAGGTGGAGCGCTGCTACGACGTGCTGGCGGCAGAGTGCTACGTGCCGGAGGCCGACCAGTGGACGGCCGTGACGTCCATGCGGACGGGCCAGTCGGAGGCCGGCTGCGCCCTGCTGGGGGACCGCATATACGTGGTGGGCGGATACAACTGGCGGCTCAACAACGTGACGAGCCTGGTGCAGGTGTACAACGTCGAGACGGACGAGTGGGAGAGGGACTTGCACTTCCCGGCGTCGTTTGCCGGCGTGGGCTGCGCTGCTGCCATCTTGCCGCAGCACGAGTTTGCGGGCGACGACGCTTAGAGGCCAAGCCTGGTGGGGTAATGCGCGGGGGGTGGCGACAAGGCTGGCAGCGGCGCATGAGGATGAAGAAAGCGTGTTGAAGAAACAAAACTTTACAAGACTCGATGTGTGGGCAAGTCGTTAAAACTGTGATGCGGTGATTTAAAATCAACCTTTTTTTTTTTGGAATGTAAGACATTAAGTTTACTGACTGGAAATAGCTAACTTACGTTTTATTTTGTAAGAAAATAGGTTAAGTCTGTCCTAATTTCCTCGGTTAATTCCATTTGTATCAAATGGTTATCTTGGTGGTTATGTCACTTTTAATAACTGAATCCAAACACTGTTTGCTTGAGGTACAATCCCAAAACCAAAGCTTCCCTTGCCGATATACACAACTATTCACTGCTAGAGTAATGTGAATTTAATAAGTGCTTTAAAATGTTGGCATAAAATGTGCCTAATGACAAGAGTTCCACATAAGCCCCCATTGGCATATTGCCTACAAACTATGAAGTCACTGGCAGTTCAACTGTACCCAGCAGCACTGAAATTATTATTGAACCAGCAATGCATGTGTAAATATACATCAATTGTAATTATGATTAATACAAACTGGTTGGTTGAATCCTTACATGCCTTAGTCTTTTGTTTTCGATGTGAAGGGGGCAGTCCAGTGGAGTACAAGGGCATTGGAAGGTGGGTGTTCTCCCCAAGAGGGAGCTCGCACAAACTGTCAGCAGACGAGTTTGCATGTGTGCATGAGCGCACCCTTTCTGTTCTGTCTATGCCTTGACTGCAGACACTGCGCAGCATGAAGTTCAAAGAGGTTTGTTGGGCATGTGTACTGCATTTGCAGGCTTTTTGAAATGATTGTTGGTTTTGTACAGTTGTATAAATGGTTTAATGCAATTAAAGCAATAAAACAACATTATTTTGTGAACACTTTATTTACGTGTGAAAGACGTTCTATATTTTTATCTTAGTAAAATGTTACAATTGGAAAACAATTGAACGAATGGTCCACTTTAGCCTTAACCTTCAAATATGATTGCATTAACAAAATTATTTTTAAATATTGTCCCTCATTGTCGACTTCAATTCTGTTAGGTAATTTTCCACCTGTGACAGGGCTTTGAAGTTGAAACTTAAATCTCAATTAATTGGGTTTTATTTAATAATCCGTTAAAATATGCACAAATGTGATTGGTTTGAAAGAATATGCATTTTTTATTATGCAACTACACCATTTGCATGCAACGTCATTTGATTGTTACATTTGACTTGAACACAGAGCAAATATTGACGTAATGCCTTCGTGACTGCAGGAATTTATATGCTTTGGGTCTTTCGGTAAAGTCACTAGATAGGTTGAAAGACAAAGTGAGCATTACTATTGGTAACAACTTGATCGGACATGCAGTGTTTGTTGACGTTTAAAAGTCATTTGCTTTTCATCACGAAGGAACCCCACCAAGAAAATATCGACCAATCTTTGGAAAAAAAAAAAATTCCGAAAGACACTCCTTGGCATGCTTCATCAATTCCTTGAGCATTTGTGCCTTCAGGAGGAAAGTAAAGTATCCATAGAAATCCCACATTCCAAGAACCGCCACTCATCCACATAACCTCTTGTATTCTCACACAAGCAACACAAGCCCTGAAGTTAGGTCAGTATCTTGTGCACATGATCTCCATGCAATCCACTAACCCCGTCTCAAGATGGATTTTCAGGCAAACATCACCACGCCCAGAAAACGCATGCATTAAACCAATTCTGCATGTGGAAATTCCACATTTGTGTGGTAGAGGCCATTTATATAGAACAAACTTTGATTTCCCACCAATTGGTAATAACTTTATCAACTGAAATATAAGGAATTTAATTGTTAGTGTTTTTATTTACTAAGTTTGCAAGTTCCCGGCTCAGATTGTTATGCATGTCGGCAGAGGGCCTGGGAGATTGCTATCATCACGGATTACACAGATGTCAAAACTCGTGTTAACCACACAAAGAACTTCCTTCGAGTAAGTATTCACTCCATATCAGGAAAAAAACTCCCTTTGTTTTGCAAAAAAAATGTTCAAAGGCACAACTCTGCCAAATAGATGTTGCGCACTCAGAACTCAGGCGAGCCACCCGCAGCGTACCAGCTACTTTATTTTGCATAAACAGCAAAGAACAGCAGAACTTCACTTCTGAGAGACATCAGAGAATGGATGAACTAAGAGAAGTCACTTACATGGAGCATCTCTGTTTATACATGATGCTATGCAGACGATTAAGCAAAATAGGAATAAGTGAAAAGTGGAATGTAAGAAGATTCATTCAGACAATGACAGTTTCAGAATAATCACAAGACAATGTAAGGCACTTAGTAAGAAGACTGCTTTACACCATCCAAAGCACACCCATATACTGTACGTTTGTCAGTGAATTAAAATACTCTGTAAAGAGAATAGTGTTAATTAATTTGTAATGTATAAATATTACCCTATAAATGACAACTAAGTGTTTCAAGACGTGATTGTCGAATGGTAAGTGCAGGATGTAATCTATGTACTGTTCAAAAGAGTGTTCAAACATTCTAACTTTTACTTAAGGAAAACAAAATATGTATATAAACGGGTTATACAATTTTTTTTATTCTTACTGCCAGCTTAATTAGCTGTCGTGTACATTGTGCAAAGGTTAAAAACAGAACTGTTCACCAATTGTCATTCCTTTCCCCAAGTTTGTGAGCACGTGCATCATTCCGTGAGTGAGAGGGTTCAATACAATAACAGTAGCGCCTCCGCATTTAGAAAACTACAAAAAATCGGCGCGTTTTCCGCCCCCCCCCCTCCCACACTTAATTTCATTACATCGTGACGCGTGGAATTTAATCTTATTTTCGGCCACGGCTCCCTTCCCCACCGTGGATACACAAACGCTACGTACATTCACCTGGGTGGGAGGAGAGCGAGAGGAGGGTTTGGGGCAGAAGCATACGGAAAAAGTGTGTGCTTTTAAAAACAAGGAGGCACACCTTGGGGTCATATTGGGGAAGAGGGTGGCATCGGCGGCGGGGGGGGTGTCTAAGGTCTAAGGACCCACTCGCCCAAGACGTTTTTTCCCCCCCATACCCTGCCACAGGGGGGCACCCCCTCACTTTCCATAGAATTTCTTGTTGAGCAGGAAGATGAGCAGATTGACGTTGACCTTTGCCTTGTCGAAGATCTTCATGACGGCCACCCCCTCGTACTGTAACTGCAACAGGTCCTGGCGGAAGGAAGATGGACAATGATGTTATTGGCAGGTCCATACATGAAGGGACCGTGCGTGTCTGGCAGTGCCACACCACCGTACACTGGGAAAGCACTCGGCTCCATTGGCAGTTCTAAGCCTGTGGTGGAAATTACAAAGTCTTCACACAGAGGGACCACACACACACCTTCCAGTGATTTGACTCTCACTTGTTGAGGTTCCGCAATACGTGGGATCAAAGGTTCATTCATTTGTGGTCAGGATGCTAACGGCACAACCTTGCGATTAGGATGCATGCTGCACTGCCAATTGGACAGTGTGGCTATGCAAACTGAAAAGTAAACCAATATGCCTCTCCCTGATCCATGAGGAAGAGCAGCAGTCTTGGGGGACCCCCAATTCAGTCATGGGAATTCCACATTCCCATTGTGAACAGTCTCCATAGATTGACCAGTTGACGAGGCCAAGTCAATTCAAACATCTATACGTTGACATACATGACAAGCTATCATATTAAAAGATCGTCATGAATTTTTTTTTACCAAATATCAAATTGATCAAATGGGCTTTTAGAAATGAACTTCAGTTATCCTCTGGGGGTTGAGTGGAATTGTGTGAGCTGGGTACACAGTCACCTGGAAATGCAGCTGTACTTTCTCCATCTCCACTCCCATGAACTTTGCTCTCACATCGAAATCGCCCACCTCGTCCGAGGGGCTGATGTCAAAGAGCACATTCTTGAACCTGCAACATCAGTCCAGCATTAGTACGTGGGTCCTCAATGACGTATATACAAAACCTTACAAATCCCACACATTTTTAATGTATTTAAACAACCTTGAACACGAAAATAACAAGAAAAAATTATTACGTACACCCTTTTGTCAATCCACTCCTGAATTTTAGGCCTCATTACATGGGAGGGGTTGTTTGACCCTACTTCACCATGCTGATCATAGCAGGTAGAGGGTGGGTAGATTCTTCTGCACTGCGCTGTCCCACTGTGGTTGCCCATCCGAGTACTACCCACGCTCAACTTAGCTTTCTGAGACCTGACGAGACCGGATGAATTCTGAGTCGCTTGGGCCAATGCATCGGTAAACGCACGGAATTCGGTCACGGCACTCTCGCCAAGTTGCCCCGTGCGTAGTGGAAAGCGAAACACACGTACTGGCTGGGCTGCAGCCCTTCGATCTCCAGCAGCACTCCTTTCTCGTGCAGCCGCGCTGCCGTGTAGCGCAGGTTCGTCTGCTTCACCTTCTTGCCTGAACTACCCTTGGCGCTGCTGCCTTGATGCACCGATCGCCGCGAGTTCCTTAAAAAAAAAAAAACGGACGTGCGCGCGACTATTAGCCGTAGCCTTACAAAACACAAATACGGCTGTTCAGTAGGAAAAACATAATGTTCACAGAACGCATTGTTAAATTATGGGGGGGAGCAGTTTTTAAATTGCTTTTAAAACAGATTTACAACCCTTACTGCAGGATAAAGGCCTAATGCTGTGTCAGTCATGGATGTTGTTTAACCATACTTCACCACGCTGGTCAGAGCGAGTTGGTGAAGGAGGAGCCAAGGGCCGGCTCAGATATCACTCGTCACTGCCGTTAGCCATGGCCAGGAATCGAACTCAAGTACCAAGTTAAAAGCTATTAAATACACAAAGTAGACATCCCGACATTATTTTGTGTTGTCAATTAAAAGCAATTGTTAGCAAACACATTCAACAAGCTCACAGCACATGGTCAGATTACAAAGTACATTTTTAAAGGCAGCACCTTTCACAAATATCTTCAGAGCAAGTGAAGTTACATTCATAACAGGAATGGGAGAGATTTGGGACCTATATTTCTTTTTGACCAACGACTGAATCTACGGATCAATTTAATTGTTAAGTACGAACTGAACTGTTTTTAATCCTTTTCTGATCCGATGACGTACACGTACGGAATGGAATCGATTGCAAATGGAATAAAACTGATTCTGAATGGAATCTGAAGTAAAGGGCCATGCGGGAGGGCGTGTGGCACAGTTTGGCGTCAGCTATCTTAGAGTGCGGTCGTGTCGTTACAGTTCTCTGCGGCGTGTACAGTACAATGTCTTTAAAAACATCAAGTGCTACGCTTCTCGAAATGAATTTAACGCGAACCGCTTGCACGCTACGAGATTCGGTGGTGAACGGGACCCCACCCTGTAACTTGCAGATGCCTCGGAACGGTAAAGGGTTAACGTGGACATTGCCAGGACAGGGGCTCAATCGGCTCTCCCTGCGCTGGAATCCAATATGGATTCAGCGCTCTTGAATCAGTCTCGCTGGCAACTTACAGAATGCTAATTCGTGTATTTGGGTCAAGGGAGCATTCACACTGAACCACTGTGAGCTTTACTCACAGTTCCCAATGTTTTCACAAGGAGAGATAAACCAAACCACCAGCAGAGGGGACAACACAGTCCGAGCTACAGGGTCCTGCAATGTCGTGAGATTACGCACTTGCCACTGCGGGCCAGGTTGTCGAGGCAGGTCTTGATGTACTTGTTGTAGTAGTCGATTTGCTCCTCGTAGAAGGTCGTCTTGGAGTTGAGGGCATTCAGAGTCTGCTGCAGCTTCACCAGCTCCGCCTTACGCCTCTGCCGGTAGCGACGCTGATTGCGGATGTCCTGCACGTAAAAGAAAAATAATTCTGGTAAACAAATTACGCCACGGGGCAGCGCATTCGTCTTTCAAGCCGCAACTCGCTTCTTACGGTTGCCCTGCTTAAACTGTGAAGCGTCAATATATATTGTGCACAAGACACCAACCTGAAAGACTACACACGGTGTCAAGGAGAAGGCAGGAGAGTGCTATCTATCGCCTTGTATGCAATGTTTTTGTTGCTACAGACACCTGTCAGGACACTCCTGAGAAATAACCTTCAAACGCAGGTAAGGCTTTTATGGGTAACCCTCGATTATTCATGGACAGATAGCCCAGTTGCAGATTAACAGAGCTGGTGGAAAAAGAAAAAAAAAACTTTACGTGCACTGCTGACTTAATTATTAGCCGCTCCTCACTCAGAGGGTCAGCTCACGTGGCCTCAATCAACATGTCAAACATGTTGGCAAGCAATCAATTACTTGGAGAAATACGAACAGACAATACCTTCCACACGTCTTGACCCCCCCCCACTCCATGTCGGTAAACAATTCATTTGCATACTCTAATTTACATACATTTTGCATGACGTGTGTTTTAGTTTTTCTCCGGGTAACCCTCCTTAGGCCACCATTACCCTAGATAAGCAACAGCTGACTTATATTACTGAGATCCATAATTTCAAGTTTCAAGTTTAATTTATTAGGTATAGCCCTGTGAGCCATTCGGCTCTCGAATCGGGTGCAACCGCAACAGACAAAAAACATGAACGTAATGAAACACCGCCGATGAGGGATCGGTATGGCGTGAAGCTTGAGAGACCTTGGCGATGTCATTGATGAGCTGCTGGTAGTTGGCAGCCGACGAGACGAGGGAAGCCGACTCGAGGATCTTCAGGTTCTTGGCGATGGTGCGCTTCTTCTTATCCAGTGGCTGGTCGGCCTCGGCCAGCACCTGGCCGCCTTTCATCTTCTCGGGCGTCTTCGCCGCCATGATGGTCCGCCTCTGGATCATCATCGCATGCTCCACCTCCTGCACTCATCGCCGCACGTGTATGTTCGCATGCAAGTCAGCCTCGTTTGTCTCATCGGCTCTGAGTGGAGCGCTTTTATATGCAAGGCCTTATATGATGACAGCCCCATCCCAGACAACCTCCGCTCAATGGGAGGTCATCACCAGTTTTCTGCAGCCCCGAACGCTGTCTGGAATACCCTCGCCCTGGCCGCCTGCACTTCTGACTGCTTCCCTCCCCCTGTTCATGTCCAGGATATCTTATCTTAACATAATATATATCACGCCTTAACTAAGGCGATTTGCAAAGAATTAATAACGGTTCACATGAATGTAATGGGCATGAGGTGAATTAAATAAATTAGAGGAAGCTATGGGGAACAATCTGCGATGTGTGAATTCGGTGAAAGCGAAATTGATGACGGTAAATGATGATGAATGGATTGAATGAATGAAAGCCATATAATGAGAATATGAAGAGGGAACAGTAATGGTGGTGGTTATGAGGGGGGGATTAAGAAGGTTGTGGGGCGAGCTAGGGAAAATAAGTAAGTTTTAAGTCACTATATATTTTTATATATTTATATAAAAAATGTAGTTGTCTATACCCCGAGCAGACATTATAGAATGGCAACTCACAATTACATGATAATCTGAGGTCGTGTGGTCTGTGGACCACATCATCTCATCAACCACTTTTCACCAAATTCTCTTTTCTTTGGACAGACAGAACTCCACCACTCTATGCCACTGCTGTAGTTTTGGCCAAAGTTGCCCATATTTGATGCGTCGCCGGAGGCAAAAGTCTACAATGAGCAGGCACTCCCCCACTCCTCCTACCCCACACCCCCACCCTCTCTCTCCTCCCTGGCTCCACCCCCCCTCTCTGACTTAAATATAGCCTCTTGTTACAAGCAGCCTCCTCTTGCCCACTTCGGCAATGGTTTATTGCGGTGGTTGTTCCACCTGATGACGGGCACTTGTGTTGCGCCCGAAACGTCGTGATTTAATTTAATTTCTTTTTATACCTACGTGACTTTACCGAAAGAACCCAAGAGTATAGAATGGTCTCCCTCTCGTGTTACATCGCTCGTGTCCTGTGTCTTGTGCTGCATCACCCCTAATCCTCCCACCTGCTCAGATGTGGCTGGAGTTTTCAGGATCTCGGCGAGAGTGTCTCCAGGCTGCACACGGATGACGTCCACAATGAGCCTTTTGGTCCTGCAGCCACACACACACACACAAAGATCCCTCGTTAAGTCTTATACGGCATCGGGACCTGTGCCGTTAATAACTACCCATTGCTAACACACAGCACGTGTGGTATAGCCAGCACCTCCCCCTGCTACCGGTCTCCCCCCCAGTGCTAAAGTTTACACGCAACACCACAAACATAACCAAGGCCGAGTCAATCTAGGAGACGGTAAAGGACAGGTTTACATCCACATGCCATTGATTTTGTACGACACCGAAAATCAAACCCAGGTTTGCCGAGTGCAAGAACCACTCCTCACACGTGCATACAACGACTCGCAGGCCAGTAGTCACAAGTGCGTTCTTATCCAGTAGTAGTATTTGGACCATCTTTTTTGACAAACAACTATTCTTGAGTTACTGTCACCTTACCATAATAAAGGCTCGGCCCTTTGTTATGTAGACTAGCCGTAGTGTCAAGCCGCACCCTACCATAATAAAGGCTCAGTCCTTTGTTATGTAGACTAGCCGTAGTCTCAAGCCGCACCTTACCATAATAATAAAAGTGGGCCAGTCCTGGCCCATCCCCCTCCCCTCAACCAGTATATATACGGGGTAGTATCCCTTGGAATCTCTCATTTACTTGATTACAGCAAGCGTGCTGTGACGGTTCCACCTGAAGACGGAAGCTTGTGTTGCCTCCGAAACGTCGTGATTTTTATTTTATTTTACTTTAATTAATTTTTATTTTTTACCTACGTGACTTTACCGAAAAAACCTAAGAATAGGGAGAGGAGAGTTGTGCAGGGAAGCTGCCCCCAGGCTTACTTGAGCAGCAGGCTCTTCATGTTGCTGTCATCTCCTTCTGGCACCTCAAACTTGCTGGTCAGAGTGAGAGACATCTCTGTCTTGGCCAGCTGCGCCTCCTTGTTGGGGTCAGAAGCGTCTCCCCCACCCTCGCCTGCATGGCAAGAGGTGGCACAAACAGTAGCAGCTCGCACCGTGCCGGGCTCAATGGGTGACAAAACCCTGCCGCGGTGACGTCTGCACGCCACCGAGTTCGATTTCTCAGGTGATGGCATCGGTAGTTTGCGATATCTGTGCGGCGCCAAGGCCCAACTTCCACCAACCCGCACTGACCAGCGTGGTGAAGTATGGTCAACCAATCCCCATGACTGACACAGTGTGGGAGGACTGTCACGCAGGAGATTGAAAAAGGAACGTAAATCAGTGGGGTTTTTATTGTTAGCATGAAACACTGCAATTATGTGTGGCAATATTAGGTAAGGTTCGAGTATTGTCAAGGTTAAAGGTCAATATTTTAATTGGGATCCGATTCTTTTTTAATCTATATTTTTCCTGCCTCATTTATGCCCTCTATTTAAATTGGGTTTTATTTTCCCTTCTCCCTTTTTCGTTAACCTAAAATAATGTATTCATTTCCATTGCACGATTTATAAAGTGTATTGTTGTAAGCGTAACAGTTGATTTTAACCCCTTAGAAAAAGCCCTGTCCGCATGATACGAAATACGAATCGTGAGGGCGTGTCACTACACGGACTGCACGATGCCGGTCGTGCGATCACGGGCAGCTGCCCCCCGTTGGCTTCTCACAGCGCGCTCACCGATGAGCGCCTGCAGGTTGGGAACCTCCCCCAGGTCCAGCAGCAGCTCATGCAGGGGGTCGTTGTGATCCGGAGCGATCGCGTCCTCGTGTTCCAGCAGTAACTGCGTGAGTACACAAAACACGGGGGGGGGGCACGTCAGAGCTTCAGCTGGCTCTGTGCAACTCTGTGCATAAAAGTACGTAAAGCCCTCTGATCAATCCACTGCCGGATGAGGACCACCTCGCACTATGCAGGTTCATTTTGTTTACTACTCTGGCCAGTGAGGATTGGTGAAGTTGCGGATGGAAATGCAAGCGCGTAAAAATATGCTGCTCTGCCCTCTGCTGCCCACTTCGTAGCCCTGCAAGCCTATGAACGCCTGTCTATGCATGGTTGTCACCCATCCATTCGCTGTCGAGGTTCACCTCTGCTCAGCTTCTGAAATCTGATGAGATATGGCCCATGACCAACCTGCACGGCTTGGGGAGAGAGCCCCATCCGGCACTGGAATGACAAAAGGGCTGCCGATGTGTGGCAACTGCACAAAACGCACGGGATGCAGCTTTAACGACGGTGCTGATCGCGACTGTATGGAGTGAGTGTCATCACCTCCTGTCCGGCAGCACACGTGGGAACAGAGGGGCAAAACTTTTTTTTTTTCCTCCAACTAATTTTAGGGTGATTATTTAAGTAATGAAGTGGACCGCCCAGCTCCACTATATTATTTTTTGCGTTCGGCGAAACGGCACCTTGGATGGTGGATCTACGCACCCGAAACGTGCCACGGAATAATTCTAAACAATATTGACTTGAAGACTCCTCGTCGTCATAAGAGAGGCGAGAATGGCCAGGAGGCTGGCCGTCGGCAGGGGGGGGGGGGCAGCCTCACCGAGTGCGTGTTGATGAGCTCGCCCACGGTGGTGTAGATCACGGGCTTGGACACGGTCACCAGGTCCGAGTACTCGTCAATGCTGAACTTGTCCTCGGGCTCGGGAACCTCGCACGCCGCCTGGAAAAACTTCCTGTAGCAGGAGCAGAGAGATGGGTTTCTCGTGTGTGCGCCACCTCCTGTGTACCTCTTCTACACTCATGCTGCATTTACAATAAATATATACTGTATATATATAGTTATATCCCTCGTATAGCCTTAGCAGACTTTTGAGGCAAGTGCTGTTAGCGAACACCTATGAAGGCCGGCACGGCACGGAAGTGTGGATGGTCAGCACAAAGCCCGACCGGCTGTCTTCCCAGTGGCGATGTTTACACATTGCACCAGATACTCATTTGAGGCTGAGTCGACCTAAGGGAGGGCCAGGACCGGTTCAGATAATCGTCACTGGTGATGGCCGTGAGCGGGAATCGAACCCGGGCCGCCAGGTACGTAGCGCAGCGCGCTAACCGCTACACTACCGCTCCCCACTACACACACATGTATACACAACATTTAGGTTAAAAACTCTTGTTCATGTTGTTTTAATTCCTAAGTAATTTAATATGCTGTATATTATTACAGAATATTAGATTGTTATACCGTACTATCAACCTCTTGTAGGAGCACAGCTCTTCACTCGTGAGTATTCAGAACATTTCAGAATCAGAATATTTATTTACACTGTAGGAATCCAATGAGCTTTGACGCTCTTTTTCGCAGATGTCCAGCTTAAATTTCGATTTAAAGCTTTCGTGACTGCAGGGATTCATCTTCTTGGTTCTTTCGGTAAAGTCACGTAGAATGGAAATAATAAAATAGACCTGTTCTTCACCTGAGGACGGCTGCTTGCGTTGTGGCCGAAACGTCGTGAGAATTATTTTATTATGTTATATTTTTATTATTTTATTATTTCCATTCTACGTGACTTTACCGAAAGAACCAAGAAGAAGATGTCCAGCTGTTATTAAAAGCCGCCAATCTGCCCGCACCCACCCCAAGCCACCCACCTGAACTTTTGGCTGGCCTCGGACAAGTAGGCATTCATGGAGGCCAGGTGCGCGCTGTCGCCCTCGAAAATCTTGTTGGAGGCAGCGAACTGCAGCACCTTGGCCACGGAGCCCAGGTTGCGGCGCTGATCACTGTGCAACTGTCCGCCCGCCGACATGTCGATGATGTCGAAGCCGTCGGGGGCGACAATGGCCGGGTTCATGTAGCGGTAGTAGAGCAGGTTGCCGACGATCTGCGGAAGGCACCCAACGAGCAGCGCGGGGTCAATCGCCGCACCACAGAGGTCACAGAGCCAAGCGTACGCGCGCAGCAGATTTGCCGAAAAAGAAAAATGCCTGGGATTTATTCAGCGTGTGCGGGACGTGGATACGACAGCTACTAAAAGATGTTCCGATGATGTGGAAATATCGCAGTGGACTCGATTAGACTTGACTGGAAGGTCATCACATGGCTATAAATCAAGAACAACTTTGCAAATTCATAATTAAGGGATTCGTGTACGCATGCTTTTAACTATACAAGTAAAAAAAAGTTGATACATTTCGTATGTAAATATCTTCCCCAAATATCTGCAAGAGACAGCGTGTTTGGAGTATGAAGATGAAACACATAAATGTAACAAAATGCAAAAAATATTAATAATCATTATACTAAATATCTTCCAATACATTTTGAAAAACTAAGCACACCGTTCATATCTAACCAATTTTGTTTACAGAACAGCAGTGACAGATTATTAGGGTTTAGCATGTTTAGAGTCAAAGCTGCTATAAAGGAAAGCACTTCAACTACTGCACTAGAGATTTGTACAGCAGGAGGATTCAGAAAGGGGCAGCAGAGCAGCAGGGAGGAAAGGCATCGCCCCCCCCCCTTAGGCCTTTGAGGCATGAAGCGTTCACACACAGTTGAGAAGTTTCGGTGATGAAAAACACAACCAAGGTGCGTCTTCGGTGATGCTCTTCTGAATCGGCTGAATGGCGTAGAATAACACACGAAGCGAAATGTTTTCAATCAACGAGGTTCATAGCCTCACTCAATCACCAAGCCAAGCACGGCGGTGCACTTGTGCAATCCGGTGCTTTGGAACCAAGAGATAGAGTACCATAGAGACTTGTAAAGATCCCAAACCCACGAGGCGGTGAAGTTGCAAGAAGGTGGCAGGACAGTTGTGGTGGGTTTGTGAACCCATCTGCATGGAACTTTGACCATCCATTTGTATGCAATGGTTTTCTCCAGATACTTCGGGTTTAGTCTCCAGGCAAAATGATTTGTAATGGAATGGGTCAAAGATGCCAATAACAAGACCATCCTGAAAAATATTCCTGAGACCCAATGAGATTTTCCATGGACACATTAATTAAATCAATAATTACATTCACGCTTTAATGTTTGAGGAACAATTCTCACACGTTTGAGCTGTCGTTCAAAATGTACTATCAACTTGCATTGCAGGATATTGGGTTGTCATGTCTGGATACTGTTAATTCAATTGGCAAGGGATATAATGCACATCTGTGATCCAGCCGGGGTTGTGGATGACACCAAAATGGCAAGTCATGACTTGCAGAGAAAATAAGTACTTGCAGGAAGCACTCCAGCAAAAGCAGATTTATGGCAGGATATGTTATCCTCTCGTATGTTTGAGTTTTCTCCCAGTTCTCAAGTTTTCTTCCAAATGCAAAAATATTGGACATGCATCGACATGGGCCTTTTGAAACTTGGTGGACAGGTCTTGCTCATGGCCATGATGAGAGTAGCTTGCCAGCAGGATCGGGTACATTTGCATACAGCAAATGCTGTATTAAACTACTGTAACTTGATAAAGGAAACACTTCCAGGAGGTGAAGAAGCCGGCTACGAAGAATAGAAGGGCCAAAGCTTGTGGTCAAGCAGGCGAAGAGGAAGCATAAGACGATAGAATAGGCTTCTTGAGGCTTCGCAGGGAGCGAAGGAAGAGGAGGAAGAGGAGATTGCCGAGCACTCGGTGGGGGTGGGGGGTCGACCCTTTCTACCTTGAGGAGTTCATCGTCTGTGGCATCGGGGAACTTCTCACGCAGAGAGTTCTTCAGCACCTTGGCAATGTACCGCATGCCATAGCTACGTGCACAGACACATGCTGGTCAACGCCACGGGATAAGACTGCGGTGTCGGGAAGTGTGGTGAGGCCTGCGTGCTATGGTTTGGTTTATAGATCTGCTTCGCTGGATAATATATCTCATCTCCATAATTAGGCGCATACCAGATGACATTACATATTGATACAGAAATACTTGGGTGTTAAGTAATTTTTAAATGTTCATAAAAACTATCAAAACTATTTAATAATGGAATTACAGTTAAGCGTTTGCTTTGCCAATGTTATTCACAGTACGGGTAACATAATAAGATGCATCCCTCAATTGACATCCTGTTCACTTGGAGCTTTGATATAAAGGATAATACAACCCTTGTGCAAATATTCATCATCTCATAAAACACATGACGATTCTAACCATTAAGTAATGTACACGTAAATGCACTCATGCACTAAATTCTCAGATTAAATTAATGCCTCTGGATGCTTTGTGATCCAGGATTAGTTTCATATTAATGGCCCGCATTTCATTATGGCAATGAACACAATTTAAGGTGTGTAGATTCAATGCGACTCTGCACGTCACCACGAAAGGCAATAGTTGTCACAATTACCACATGGAAAGACATGCATCCCACGAGATGAAGGATTATAATGTTACGCACAAATTATTTGTCCCATATTATGAGTAAGGGAGAAGACAAAAACATTTTGGATATGGAACGCATTGTGGTAGTAATTGCCAAAATTGCCACTTGCTATCGCAGTCGCCCATCTACCCACACAAAACGAAGTGTTTTAACCATCGAGACTTTACCATTTCAGCAAGTCTATCAACGATAAAATTTAGTATCGCTCGGCAATTTAACACCGGCTCGCTTCTTCGTCGCACGCCCTTTCTGCCCGACTCTTCATGCGCGCACACAGCGTGACCAGGCACACGTACGGGATGTTGTCGAGGGAGTTGAAAATGGAAAGGAGGAATTTGTCGGTGGCCATGCGGAGGTTGCGGATCGACGTCTCCATCCTCTTCTTGACATCGTCGTGCGCCAGCGCTTGCTCGGGAGCCACGTCGTACGGCAGGTTGCTGAGAAACGACAACGCGGCGCGATTACAGCCGTGCACGTCACGTTCCTCGAGGTCAGGGGTCGGCAAACCTACGTCTCTGGAGTCGCATGTGGCTCCTTAAAATGGCTGCTTCGTGACGTTACTTATGAAGGACCACCGTCTCGTCATCACATGCATCGCGGCTCTTAAAATATATTTATATTTTTAACCAAAAAAAAGGCTCTTCTTGTTAATTTGGTTGGCAACCCCTGCTCTAAAGCTATACACATGTTATTTTTGGTTCTTTCGGTAAAGTCACGTAGAAGGGAAATCATAAAATAATGTAAATATAAACAATAAAAATTCTCGCGACGTTTCGACTGCAACACAAGCAATCATCATCAGGTGTGAAATCCACGGCACTTTTTTCACATTTTTTTGCTGTGGATTTCACACCTGATGATGATTGCTTGTGTTGCGGTCGAAACGTGAGAATTTTTATTGTTTTACATTTCTATTATTGTATTATTTCCCTTCTACGTGACTTTACCGAAAGAACCAATAATATGAATCCCTGCAGTCACGAAAGCTTTAAATCAAAATTTATACACATGTTGTTTGATTGCATGCACGTGCTTGATGTCTAATGTTGGGACGAATAACTCCTCAAGTATTTGAATCAAAGGAGCTCATGAGGAGGTCATCAATGAAGCTCATTGTGATGTAGGATCAAGGGGAGGTGGCAGGCTGGGCGGCTCAGAGACCAGTGCTGAGCTGACACGACTGTGACTCTAGGTTTTAATCTAGCACCCACAGACTGATTAAACCTGCTTCAAGCATAGCGAGTCGAAGGTTGATGCACAAAAAAAACCATCAAGTTATTAGAAAAGCTGTTTTAAGCAAGTGGTGGTTCAGTTTTATTTAAAAAGAAATCACTCTTCATAAGGATACATTATTGGAACAAAAAATGTGAACACACCAGTGATGCATGTAATGAAAGTAATTTTTACATCCTGATGTGTATCTAATACTAGCCTTTGTAAGCCGTCCTCCGAGATGTTGGCAACTACATTATTTGAGTATACAATGAACTACAAGGGATGAAGAGTTTGGAACTTAGCCAATCACAAAACATGTTTCATGTTAAAGCTGAAAGGCAGGCAGCAACTTGGCCTTAAGGAACATGCTGGAATGTGTCTGCATTGCCTTCCCCGCATTAGGCATTGTAGCAGGAAATCAATACAACTCGCATTATGGCAGCAAATCTCAAATACTGGTCCACAAACTGCAACTGACCAGCCTTTTGCATCTAGCAATTTGATGTATACATGTTATATTGTAAAACCAATTCAAGATGGGTATTGCCAATCGGTGTAAAAATTATTCACAAAATCTGAGTTTCTCCATGCTCAAAAAAACATTGTGTAGTGCTAATTTCTGCTGGCAACAGCTAGTCAGTGGTAAACATTCCAATTTTAACAGTCAAGTCATGTGATTGCCTTCCGTTTCCATATGAGAATGCAGTTAAGTCGCCAGAGTGGCTCTACCTGACTGGAGATTTCAACGTCTTTTCTCTCATTGAAAGAAAACAAACTCATGCTGGACCGCTCGGAGAACACGAGACCGGCACACCTCTCCAAGGGCAAGAAGTTTGCTTTTTGGGGTTGCGTAACACATGTCACGTACCTGGCCTCTCCCGTTTGACTCTCCATCTGGTTGACCCAGGCCTTGTAGACCTCCACAGGGTTCGTGTTGATGTTCAGGGCCTTGTCCTCGATGACCTCCTTCACCAGAGGTCCCAGCAGCTGCCGTAGGGCATTCTGCCCTCGCGTGCCACGGTTGAAGCTCACCACCATCTTGATGACGGTCGGGTTTCCCGTCACAATGTCCTGCATCTGGTCCACCTTGGACCTGCGGGGGGGGATGCGTAATGCCTCATTTTAGACGCTGGGCTCTAAAATTTGGTTTTGAAAAATATGTACGGTGCAAGAATATAATGATTCACTCAGATTTAACAGCACCACTGTTTTTAATGTTCTGTTATGCATGTGGTTTTACACAGCATTTCCCAACGTCACACGCCAAACAAGCACAGCAGGCGAATAATAAACAATACTTACTCTGAAACACTCCTAAGAAATCATGAAAAAGATCATAAAAAGTATAACATAAGTGAGATATACAATTCAAACAGTGCGAAAGAACTTCAACATACATACAAATGTGGACTATGCAAAGGGGACTTAAAACTTTCGTGACTGCAGGAATTCATATTCTTGGTTCTTTCGGTAAAGTCACGTAGATAACCCACGACGTTTCGATCGCAACACAAGCGGTCTGCATCAGGCGATCGAAACGCCGTGGGTTATTTACGTGACTTTACCGAAAGAACCAAGAATATGCAAAGGGGGTTTTGTAGATTGTGGGAAAGGCAGAGGGTTCACCAGAATTAATGAGCAATTCTGCCCAGTTGACCTTTACGACTTCAAGTTAATGTGGTTTTTGCTCATCATGTGCTTAAACGCAGTTTGCACGCCAAGGACCAGATGCCACAGCATTACCTCTCACTTGCACTATGTAGGCGGTTTCCGACTAAAATGAGACCGAACAGTATGTTTAATAAGGTTTACACAAGACGGCCTTCAACCAAATCACCGGGAATGCGCCCGATACCATCACATCGCGGGAGCTAAGCAGGTGCTGAGCCTGAAGAGTGCTGGGATGGGCGTCCACAATACATAGAGCTTGTCATAGGGCTGTAGAGCTACGTGGTAGGTAGCAGAGTAGTATAATAAATAGTTGTATTGTTCAATACCTCGTACAATATTCCTCCACGATACGCACAGTGTGGGTAGTCCCTCAGCCAGCGGTGAATGAACAACAGGGCCATATACCTGTGTAGAGGAGTACTGCGGGGACCCAACGAGGGGCAACCACAGGAAGGGGTCCAACCAGAAAGGGGAGTGCCAGAAGGGCGAGAGAGAGGAGGGCAAGTAGAGAGAGTGAGACGTCAGCTAGTGGGGGAGCCAGGTAGGAGGAGAGCCAGGTAAAAGGGAGGAGCCCGGGCTAAGCGGACAAAAGGGGAACCTGGATGGAAGGGGAGGGGTCAGAGACAAAGGAGAGTCAGAGAGAGAGAGGAGCCAGGTAGCAGGTAGAAAGGCTCCTGGGCTGGAGAGACAAAGGAGGCTACGGGTGGGGGAGTACGAGGTAGCCTGGACGAAGGTCGAGGGAGTCGGGAGAGAGGGCTAAGAGACGAGGAGTAGTGAGTACCCGCAACGGAACAAAGAGTGTGCGGATGTTGGCGTGAATATTCAAGCAGCCCTGAATATTCAACCCGTCTGAGTCTACAATCCCACAGGGCATCACGAAGCACGACTCTACGCATGTAAACGCGTCCATAAGACCGCTACACATGATCTCATACAGTCAGACTTGGACCCATTTGAGGCCGATGCTAGCGTATGACGAGCACTGACTTGATCTCCTCCTCCAGGGCCGTCTTGAAGAGCTTCAGGAGAAGGTACTCCTCGCGCAGATTGGAGCCGTAATTGTACAGGGAAAAGATCACCGCGTCCATGAACTTGGTCGATCGGTTCTGAGGCATCTGGAAGATGAGCTTGGCCAGGTACGTCGGGTTTGTCTGCCACGGGAAACGATGAGGTTTTAATTGTGGCTATTCAAAAACACACCGGCGGCTATTGTAGAGAGTTGTGATATTTTTTAAAAAGACTTTCCCCAATTAATTTCAATCATATTATCTCAGCATCACATCATGAGATGAATAATCTATTCAGAAATCTCTGAAAGCAATATGCCCCTCTGTGTTAATCAAGAGTCTGTAGGAAAAATTTGTATACAGAAATTCTCCGAAAAAATATGTTCCAGTGGCCTAGTTATCATTTACACAGGAGGGGGTGCACTTTCCCATATGCTCTGCAATGAGATTGTCACCCAAGAGCTGGAATTTAACCATCAAGCACAAAACCTAATGTAATACTGTATAGGAGTGTTTTTGTAGAGTCATTGTTGACCAGGCTAAGATCATCAACTCGCCACGCTTGGTTTAATCACAGGCAGCTGGCCATAAGCAAACCCAGAATTGTCTCGGCATTCTAGAATAAGCCACCTTCTCATCATCACGATGTGGTTGCATTTATTCTCATTTAAATTGTGTAGGTTAGATTTTGTTTTTAATGTACTAATACCGCAGGGAACAAAACATGCACACACTATGGGATACAAGCACACATTGACATTTAATGATAGAAACATTCGAATATTGTATATGCACTAAGATCAACAACTCACATACAATTGAAATATTCTGTAGTAAATAACATTTCATTTAAGTGTGCAACATGAGAAAACTGATTTATAAGCGGGGGATAAAGGAAACTTTTCTGCAAGCTATGGAGCGCATTCAATCAATTGCACGTGCACAGGAATATTAGTTAATCAAATGCACGCAATATGTAGGCCACCGTCACAATTACACACCAAAGACAAAGATCTCCTGTATAGGCTAAATAGACTGTTGGGACAAGTGCTGTTATAGCGAGCACCTACGAAGGCCGGCATGGCACACGAGGGTATGGGTGGCCAGCACCACGCCCGGCTGCCTTTGTCTCTCAAGTGACGATGTTTACATACCACACTAGGTACTCATTTGAGGCCGAGTAGACCTAGGGGAGGTGCAGGACTGGTTCAGATATTCGTCACCGTTGTTGGCCGTGAGCCCAAACACACACATTGCTTGTGAGAACTCTTCTGGGTTCTTTCGGTAAAGTCACGTAGAAGGGAAATAATAAAATAATAAAAATAAAACATAATTAAATAATTCTCACGACGTTTCGGCCACAACGCAAGCAGCCGTCCTCAGGTGAAGAACAGATCTGTCGGAAAGACAGCGTCTGAATGGGCACCACTAGGCTTGGCAGCATATATTTAAGCTGGGTTGGAGGGAGGAAGGGGCGCCTTGACAAGGAAATTTGCATTTCAAGATAAATTTAGCATATTTATGGAAAATTTCAGATATGGGATTAGTCACTACTTGAGAGCTGCGTCAGAGTTGGATGGGTGCACACACCTGCAGGAGGTAGAAGAGGTGCTGGTAGGCCTCCAGCTTCTGCCGCTTCTCTTTGCTCAGCGACTTGAGGCCCTTCTGCTTGTCTGCCACCATCATGCCCGCCACCTGCTCCTTGTTCTTTTTCTTCAGTTTGGTGCTGTGCGACACCACGTCCTGCAGAAGAAGAGAGCCACACACACCTCAGCCTCACTTGCCTCACACATATAACGTAGTCTTTGCCATGGGAATGTGGAATTTCCACCAATGACTCAGGACCCCACCAAGGGAAATGAACACCATAAGAAACATTTTGATTGGCAATTTCTCCTGATATTAATTTCCGTATATATGTGTATTCTTCGTCCTAACTGCCTGAGATTCGTAAGAAGACAGACATGAAAGCGATTTCCAATAAAATATTAAAGACGTCGCTGTCAATGCAAGAATCACTGCACTGCTGCTATATTTTATGACTACACGGGAGATCTGTGTGTACTATCCGTTTTTCAAGAAATGTAAAAAAATGTCTTCACTTGTTTTATGTTCACGTGGGTGCCGAGTCAGACTCATAAAGTATGTAGCAGCTAATAATAGAATCAGCTGCACACTGAAAGATTGTTGATCTTACTTCTCTGCAAACACTGTTAATCTGCAACCCATATAATCTGCCCTAAGATAACAAACAAATTACCATGTGTCTCTGTATGTGTGTGTATATATGGCAATGTAGCGGGTTAGCAAGCTGCGCTACGATCCTGGCGACCCGAGTTCGATTCCCGCTCACGGCCAACACCCATTGACGATTATCTGAACCGGTCCTGGGCCTGCCATAGGTCGACTCAGCCTCAAATGAGTACCTGGTGTGGTGTGTAAACATCGCCACTGGGGAGACAAAGGCGGCCGGGCGTGGTGTTGGCCACCCACCCCCTCGTGTGTCGTGCCGGCCTTTATAGGTGATCGCTAACAGCACTTGCCCCTACAGTCTGTTAAGGCTATAAAGGGGATCTTTGTATATATGTGGGGAGAGGTGGTGCTGTGGTTTGCACACTGCACAACATACCCAGGAAATCTGAGATCAATGCTACTAAGAGCTGAAGATTCAACAAGCGAGTACGGCTAAGACTGCATTACAAACAGCTCACACATCTATTAAAAGCCATGACATCGGCTCTCGTCCCGATGGCTCACTAAAAAAAAGGGACCCGATTTAATGAGTGGGGGAGAAATCACCTCGAGAGTAATTCGGTTCTTGACGAGCAGCCCAATCTTGATGTCCATCGTGTTGAGGTCCTGCTCCAGCTGCTGGTTCGAGCGGATGTTGGTCATCACCTCCTCGCGGCAACGCATCACCTCCAGCTCCTCGTGAAAGTCCAGGTCGTTCTGCTCCAGGAGGTGCACGAACTTGCGCACCACGTTGACCGGTGCGTCCTCCGCGCTGACTGCGTACACACAGAGCATCGGGGGATGGAGAGGTTCCTTTGTGAGGTGTTGTTGCACGCAGAAATCATTATATAGTGGTGACGTCACGCCATGGTTCAGGCCTGGTTTAGAGTATTTGGCTGCTCTAAATTGCTACATGATATGCCACTTCGTTGCGCTATCATCTGAGAACCAGGTCATTTCTGAAAAAGAGCTATATAGCTCAGTGGGCCTTACCTGGTAAAATAATAATAGGGAAAAAAAAGAACCCCGAGGCCAATCAGGTCTGTGAAAGCTGAGGATGGGACCAAGCCAGATTGTACATGAGACGATTCCAATTAAGGCCAACATGGCACACTGGGGGTGTCGTATAACCAACATCATGCAAAGCTACCTTTATAGTTCCCGGGTGCTGATTTTCACACACAGTAATAACAAACTTCCTGAAGACCAGATTCAGATGCCAATGCCACTGATGTTTATGGCAGGGAAAAACCCTGGTAATGTAGATCATAGCACAGAGTGCTGACCACTAAGTTTTACATGTGAAAAAAAAGTATCAACATTTGCAGCCCCCTTGTGAATCCACAGTTGGATGAAGGCTTTCCTGCACCACTCTCATGGTGTGGTAATGTTTGTTAACCACTATCCATAACTACTCACCACAGATAAAGCTGTATATGCATGTGCACACACACACAACTTTCCATACCCATAGCAACATGTTGCAAATTCACACATCACTGACGCGTGTAAACATTTGACACCCACAAAGCCCTGTACCCTCGACAAGCAAATGCTGTAAACTACAACCCCATGTGCATGCACCATTAAACACAGCCTTGCTGGTTAGTCACTTACTCAGTGTCCTGTAATCCTCTCTGGCCTTGTTTGCCCTCAAAAAGGCTTGGATCTTGACAATGGACTCCATCTTCAGGCAGAAAAGAGAGAAGTGTGCATTGATTAATGCTCACGGTATAAACGCAGTTGCGACCATTGCACATTTACACATTTCACCGTGTCGACAGAAATGGCTTTTAAAAGAAAGACAAGTTTCAGTATGGAACTATGCATGGATCATGATTGCTGAACAAAGACTACAGCGGATGGACACCTTGGCCAGTCTTTAAATATAGCGAGAAAGTCTTCCTTTTTAAAAAAAATGTATGCAATGTCTGTCCAGAACAAGCGATAATATTTCAGTATTGGCCGCCACTTTTAATTTACGACAAAAAATATTTTTTCTCAACAGTCTTAAATACCGCCCAAAAAGAGTGAACATGACAGCAAAAAAGTTATTGTCCCAAAGTCCAGAGAAGTTTCAGTGTATTTGTTGACAGTTCTAATATAAATGCGCTATGGGAAATGATGCGTCTACAGTTGTCGTGAAGAACAAAAAAAACTTACATTGTCCCGGTAGTACTTCTTCCTCTCCTGGTACTTCTTGCGATCCCTCCACATGCGTACCAAGGACTGCAGCTGCAGTAAAAATATCACAACGATCACCACTTATGACCTACGCTCTTCGGTAATCTGTTGGAATTCCCGAGCAGCTGGCGACTTTGCATTCTGAGTTATAATTCTCATTCTATTGCAGAAAATTACTAACTGCCGCTGTGGTTTAGGTATTACAACCTTATGCTCGATGACACATTAACTTTAAATCAGACGACCGTTTGAAAAATATAGAAATTTACAAGACATAAACCTGCGATCATCATGAGATAAAATGTCAATAAATCAAAATACTACGATTCACGCAATTTGTGTAATACATTTCTGCGTGATTTACAATTTAACCTCAGCGTAATATGCGGTAGCAGCATCGAGCGGAGCTGGCCACTGCAGCGTCCTTGGCTCTTTTGTCCCAACTTTGTCTAATTTCCCCGCGTTTTTTTTTTTCATCAAAGTTACCTCGGCCGGGTTGCACTAAACTCCTCAATTCAAAACATGTCCCCGAATCATTTACATCCATTTAGAGAGGCAGCGAATGGATACGTTCACTTAAGTCGCTTCATGCGACCTGGCCCTGCTTGTGACACGGGCCTGAGGTCGTCCAGCTTAAACCGAGACCATAAATGACCCTCCTCGTAGTCCCCCCATATGCGATTGAACCTCACTACGAAGATGCATTATTTTGGGAATTTAGGAAATGCTGGAAAACAAATCAACAGGTTACCTTGACAACAGACGGGACATCACTGTGCAATTCTTTCAGTCGGTTTTGATAAGCTTTTTTCTGCTTGAACCCCCTCCAGGTAGCCTGCAAGACATCCAAGGGACAGTACATGTTTAAACAAAGCCCCTTTGTCAATACCACTCTGTAGTTTCGATTTAAAGCTTTCGTGACTGCAGGGATTCATCTTCTTGGTTGGCATGACTATATATCTTATATAGTCATGCCAACCAATGACAGCAGCTCATTTTCAGGTGTTAGCGCATTGTTGCATCACAAGGCTATAAGAGATGGCGACCGCTTTGAGAAACCATCATTCAGCAGTGGATAGATCATGGCTTATTATGATGAAGTTGATTAAGGAAGTATGTGACGATTACAATGGTGGAAAATAATTTCCACCACGTTTTACGACAGTCGTGCAGTTAATCTGCAACGAAGTAAAGCCGAATCATGGTAAATCTGGCAGTCCGGAGTGGCGCACGAGCATGTGTATGGAAGTCAGCGCGCCGTGCCGTACCTGTATCTTGGTGATGGCCGGGACCTGCTCTTGGAAGAAGTCCCGCTTGGCTTGGAAACTGCGGCGCGCGAGGAACCCGCGGCATTGCGCCTGCAGCTTCACGATGGTTGGCTCGTGAGCCAGCCACATCTGCTCGCGGTTGTACGCTGCCGTCACTTGGCTGACCGAGTTCTGGGGTGGGGGGGGGAGGGAGGGTGGGATGCGGACACATGCGCACCAGCCGGGGCCGTTAAGGCATTACCGAGGGGAAGCAATGACAGAATGTCAGCCTGGTGTCACGTTGAATTAGCTTTTGTAAAAAAACATTTAAGCGGAGTTGAGTGAATTTTACCCACAGACAGCAGTAACAAGATGTTACCGTCACTTATCTGTAGCTTCTGACAAGAATTTGCAAAGCGGTGAGGTGGTCGGTGGTGAATGTGGACAAGATGGTAATAGTTCACAATAACGTATGACCACATAAGCCAAAGATCTCCTGAAAATGTCCCGAGACATTTTGCCATGGTATTGAACGAAGTGTTATTATGCATGGGGCAATTTGTTTGCCTACTTTTATTTGTTGTCAATATATGCCAGCCATAACTGATTGATTAGCTAGCGAATAAAGGATGTCAGCATCGAGGCTCAAGAACACTTGCCAATACGATTTCCTGGCCTCCAGGTTCAACAAAGTCATAAGGACGGCACAGGCTACGGCACCTGGATGTCTTCACGGTTCAGCTGCGTGTTGTTCTGCACAAATCCCTTGGGCTGCTCCCACGTGCCGTGAAGCTCCTGGAGGTTGAAGTAATAGTCGAAACCTTCCCTGGTGCGGTGCTGAACCCACTGGCTCCCATTGTCCCCTGCAGGGGACGAAAATCGCACGCAAACCACAATACAATTATAATACAATTTGTATTTATATGTAACGTCTGAATGCAACTGCATCTCAAGACACAGCAGAGAAACGATGGGCAGATTTATATTATAATAGACAGAAAGAGCCATAAACCAGAGGGAAAAAAAGGAAACTATTGATTGTGCACTTGAACAGGGCGAGGGAGTCCACAGCACAGATGTCGGTCGGAAGGGAGTTGTAGCCTGCGAGAGCAGCAGAGGAGAGCAACCCCCGACTGAGGAACGTTTGACAGAGAGGTTTCAGAAGAAAGTATTTCCTTTACCAAGTCAGGTCCACTGAGCTATGAAGCTCTTTTTGAGAAGCAACCTGGCCACAAATGGTAGCTCAAAGAAGTGGCTTATCATGTGGAAATTTATAGCAGCTAAATACTCGAAAAGCATTTTTGTAAATGCAGAGGGAAAAAACGGAGGACCTGGAGAAAAATCCATGCCACCATGGGGAAAACATGCAAACTCCAAATATACAGGCATCAGGGTCGGGCTCGAACCCACGACCTCGACCTCCCCAGTCTTGGTTGCTGGAGCGGAGAATGTGTAGAGGGGAGTAAGATAAGATGACAGGGTAGAGATAAGCAGGAGCAAGTCCATAGATGATAATGAAGATGATGATCGCACATTTGAAAACAGATCCAAGATTTGGAGTCGGTGGAGGAATGGAAGTGTCGGGATGATCTGATCTCAAATACGGGTGCGGGTAAAGAGTCTGGCAGCAGCATTTTGAACCAATTGGTGTTTGGGAAAGAGGCATTCTGGGAGGCCGTAGGAGGAGCATAGCCGAGTTGGGATGTGACGAAGATAGGGAATAAGGTCTCAGCGGCAGCTGGGGAAAGGAATGGAAGATGTGAGTGATGTTACACGGTTGACGGTATGAGGACTTGTAGGGTTGAGAGAGACCTCGAGATCAATGACAACTCCTTGTTAGAATTTAGGAAGTTCATGCTCAAATTGGACTCTTGTGCGAGTGTGGGCTTTCTGCCATGTAAGTGTGCCTCAAATTTAGCAACATTTGGCAAAAGTTATAACCAATTCCAGATGAGACTTCGTCAAGGTAGGATGTGGGAGTGGATAGTTTACTTTGGTCATCAGCATGGAAGTGACGGTCGACATTAAAACTGGAGACGACTTTGCCATGATGACAAATCCAAGTGATGAAATGAAAGATGGTTTTCCTGCGCCTGTGCCAGGTGCCAATCCCCCACCTTGCACCATCTTCTCCTGCTTGGCATCGTACAGCTCAGACTGATAGGTGTCACTGCATTCCTCCACGACGCCACGCAGACCCACGTCTTGTGAACGCAACATAGAAAACGTCTGTGATGCATCGCCTTCGTCCACCGCGATGTTGATAGCCGCCACCGCCACCGCCACTGGAGGATGGATACACAAACAGTCACTGAATGGTTCTCACGCACAGTCACTCAATCGTACTCACACACACACAGTCACTCAATCGTACTCAGACACACACAGTCACTCAATCGTACTCACACACACACAGTCACTCAATCGTACTCACACACACACAGTCGCTCAATGGTACTCACACACACACAGTCACTCAATCGTACTCACACACACACAGTCGCTCAATGGTACTCACACACACAGTCACTCAATCGTACTCACACACACACAGTCACTCAATCGTACTCACACAGTCACCATGGAACTCACGCACACAGTCACTCAATGGTTCTCACACACACAGTTACTCAATGGTTCTCACACACACACACACAGTAACTCTATGGTACTCGTACAGTCACAGTCCTCAGACACACAGTCACTATGGTTACTCCGACACACAGTTACTCAATCGTACTCGCAGTCACCATGGAACTCACGCACACAGTCAATCTATGGTACTCGCACACACACAGTCGCTCAGTGGCTTGTGGAGGCAAGGTAGACCACTTTTTGTAAGGCGAGGTGCAATCCACTACTCGCATCACCCATCTCCACCGAATACACGCCATTGCAGGAGGGAAAAAAAATCCAAGTTGTGATCCAAGATACCATCCAATGGCTTTCGAAACTCAACGTACAGATATAAACTTGGTCCATTGCGTTCAAATATCATACTAAATGGAAAGTAGCGTAGCTCCCTGCAGCATTACCAAGTTGTACAATGTGTGTTGTTCAGCATGATGTACAACTTAAACACACATGAGAACTCCACAGCACAACCATGAAAACTTTAGTAATATTGTAAAACAACAAGTGGACCAATGGGGTGGTAGCACATCCAGTCCTCCTGTTTTAACCAAAGATGCGTGAACTTTATAACTAGGTGAAAGCCCATTGAGGCAAAAATCTATTTCCAAAGGAGACCTGGGGGAGTGATAAAGGCTTCATAAAAATACCAGTGTATAAAAAAACACTTTTCCTATATACATAAAGGGCTACCTGTACTTTGCTTTAGTAACTAACCATAAAGCCAATTATAGCAGCAATTCCAAATATATTTTATTTTAATCTCATTAAGTATTATTCTTAAGATACATTTGTTAAATACTTAGCTGCCAATCTGGGCTAGATTGAGGGAGTAAAAGCATAGTGTTCAAAGAAGTCAGTAAAATTTAATGATGGTTGCTATTAGAACTTTAGGATTTTTTTTCCTGACCTGTGCAACCTTAAGAAGTAAAACAAACGCAGTGGACTGGGGTTAGGGATTTGGAATGAACACACAAAGCAACTCACAACGCTGAGTCTCTTCGTTCTGCTTGTTGGCCCTGTATATTGCTTCTTGAATCTCCTCCAGCCAAAGGACAGCCGAGGGATCTCCATTTGCCTAAAACACAACACACGCACGTGGATCTGACTTGTGACATATGAGCATTAGATTATTAACACAATACAGAACAGGAGGACAATCTCAGTGTATCTGTCGTCCCTGTTGAAAACTAGAATGCAGACACCAATCCTCATGTATATGAAAAAAAAGAATGTCATTTTGAAACAAACAAAAAAAGCGTCTATTTTAGTTGAAATTCCGGAGAAGACTTGTCAGATACATACCGTTGGGAGCTTATAAAAAAAATCTGCTCGAAACTGATACATCCTCGCAGAAGGACTACTACGTCATCAACACGACCCATCTGCTACCAAATTTGATTATTTAAAATGTTGAAATAAATATTGACAGCAACCTATGCTAGTAGGCAGCAATAAATAATTCAAAAAGGAAATCAATTTTCTCAAAGTACCAAAAACAATCAGCTCTTACATTGGGGGGGACCAGTAGCCACGATTAATGCTGAGCTCCTATTAAGTGTTGCTGTGCCTGCGTGCTACGCGCTTGCTCATCAACACGAGTGTCGTCAAGTGTCCACTGCATGTCAAAACGTCGATCTCCCGGTAAGATTAGAAACATAAACAACAGGGCCACAGTGAACGAATTAGTTGTTACATGAACACATAACCATTAATCGGCTGCACCATTTCTCGAATTCAATTAGAATGTTACCATGGGAGTTGAATACGCTGCTTCACAGCCACCACTTCTATTTGTTAAAGCTTTGCCCAAGAAGAACTAAATGGGATTCCATCGAGCTTACTCTGCAAGTGTTTAAGTGTTATTCTACAGTGCAATGACATACGTTCAAAGAAAACTGGTACAGTGAGAAAGCATATTTTGTTCAATTAATGTTATGTTTTCTGGAATGTGTTTGTTTAGTTTAACTGCATGTGCATCATTTAAGCTGAGCTTGTGTGTCTCCAGCAAGGTCTCTCTGTATACCTCTCAATTTAGACATGATGATACATGACTGGGAATCCTGTCCGTGACATCAAATCTTCCTCCCCAAAACATATTGTGACTAGATCATAGACTCAGTAATTGTTATCATAAAAAGCTCACAAGATTCCTCTCACTTAAAAGGACAGACACTGCGTCAAAACAATCTCCATCCAAGGCTGGCATAGTGTTGACATATCCCAGCGCAATAACCAAACACCAGAACAGCAGTCGGCAATGCCCACTCGTAAAACTAAACTCGGTGATAATACAAGACAAGGCCTGCAGCGCCGAGTCCCCCACCTTAGCCTTGTTGGCCTTGGCCTGCCGCAGCACGTTTTGGTAGTGGCGCGCTAGCGACGGGTCCACGCCAAGCAGTTTGGCGGCCGGGTGTTGCAGCGCCTTCAGTGTCTTCTGGGGATCCTCGCTGTCAAGGGCGTCGTTGATGAGGCCGATCGCCACGATCCCTGCCACGCGATGCACGCTCCAGTCAGCCCAATCAGCATTTCACCGCTACCACCTCTTTCTTACGTACGTACGTATGTTGAACTTCTTTCAGCATACATACATACATAGGCGGTGGGCTGTGCTATTTATTTATTGAGCCAGTGTGATTTTAGCGATTTACTTTTTTATAATGTTTTAGGTGTGTAGTTGTACACCTAAGCAATACCCTATCGTAATTAATATCATTATTATTTCCTTGCAGACGTTTGGCCCAGAAATAGAGTTTACGTGTCTCCTTGCTCACGGAAGCAACGTTGGAGGTGTGTTGTCTCGTTTAGTGGCACCTTTGACGGTGCTGTAAATTCCACATTTCCATGCAGGGATCAGTCTATCCAGGGGACGCACTGTTTACCTCTGACAAAGTGTTAACGATTTTATCAACTCCATATGTACGATGAATTCGAACTAGCTACCTTACAAATGTGAGTTGAAAACTTCACCACAATGTCACCTCCATAAGAGGTTTTTGGGGTTATATCGTGGAAATACATAAATGTGTCATTAAAACTCGCCACCATCTGACACAGCCAACATGCCAATTCATCACTAGTACAGCACACCGGTGTGTTGGAGAGGCAAGGCCATGTTCTGTTTACGTGACAACCCTTACTAGTTGGCCGTGTCAGGTGGTGGCGGGTTTTAACGACACATTTATATATTCACGCAATCTAACCCAAAAAAAACCTCTATTACGGATGATATTGGTCGCGAAAGCCTACGTGTTAAACTGACAATGTCACCTGACCGACTAGATATGTACTATGTCATAAGGGCTATAAATGCATTGATCAACAAGGACGTTGTTGCTGCTGCTGCTGCTGGGGGGATAGGCGAGTGTGGGGGGGGGGGCCTCACGTTCGTGCTCCTGCTGCACGGTGCCGTTGACGTCCTCTACGCCGCTCTGGATGTCGTTCCACGTGAGAAACTCTTTGCCTTGGGCTGCCGACTGAGTCTTCTGAATGAGCAGCGAGTCAATGTACCTGCCCAGCAGCAGAGAACACGCTTAACCCTGGCGTGGGTGCCCCCCGCATCTTCACGTGACAATAGCTTACATCTTAGCGGCAGTAAAACCATACATTCAACTAATTCTCTAACACTTTCTGTAAACGATGAGAAACTCAGACCAAAAATACGTGTGCAGGATGGAAATGAGGATTAAAAAAATAATGCAACGTGTGATTTATAAACAGCAAAAAGCTCAATTGTGACCAGCAGCTTGGTCCACCCACAGTGGCTTGGTGCACCCTCTGTGAAAAAGAGCTTTACAGCAGAGGTCGCAAACAGGTTTTGATTCCTTACCCGTACCCGGCCGCACCAGGGTCGCAAACGGGTACCCGTACCCGTACTCGGCCGGGTACGGGTAGCCGGGTATTGGGTAGGGTACAGGTATCGGGTACCCGATTGCGACCTCTGCTTTACAGCTCATCGGATTCCTCCAGTGAAATAAATATTCCCATTCAGATTCATTATGCCTCGCGCATCATATGACATCACTACACGGCATGAATAATGTGCACAGGATTATTTTAGATCAGTGCTTTAATAAAGTTTAATTTCTCAGACTTCCCTCCCGAGGTTGCAATTTAAGTCAATACGCAATGATGGAACGCAAAATAAAAAATATTATAAAACACCAGTTGCTTCCTTACATATTTACCCAATTCTGACTTGCAAAAATATATATTTCAAAAAGCTGGTGTTTCTATCATCAAATGATAATGGGGCATTTTTCATCTCTGAAGATGAACCCAAGCTAATGATAGATATATATATTCTCAAGAGTTAACTAGCTTCAACATTTTTATTGTAAATTAACTTAAAATCATACACCTGCACCAATACTACAGTCTTTAATTATCCTGTTGGAACTTGCTTTTGAATTCCTGTAATTAATTAACAACAGTTTCACTAATCCCCCATTCTAGGCACAGTAGGCAAATGCTTTTCCCCCCCGACTGTGCAGCAATCCATCAGCGAATTAACCCCCATTAATTCCTCGTTATTCTTCATCCAGCTAAGTCAGAGGGGCACCATCCAAGCCAATTCCCACAGCCAAAGAGCAATGACTCAATGTTTCAAGACAAAAACACTATTCAAGTACGTCGAACTGGGGAACTGGTTATTGCCATAAACATACAAGCACACCCTGCTTCAGAGGTTAGGCTATATAAATATTGTGGAATAAATATTGTACTGGTAATATTCACAAAGCGTGTATTTTGAACTTATATCGGATGGAGTTATTGGGACGGCTGTAGTCTTGTCTTCTTTAAAAACATGACACATGACATTTAATGTAGCCAAGCATGATCTAAACAGCTTCCCCATAATGGTCAAATTATTGAAAAGAAATATGAAAAATTATAAATGAGAGCCCATTGAGATGTAACACAGTAGAGTACATCTCAGTGTTCTTCATTGCAAGGCACGAGAGAGCCAAGGACCTTTAGCGTGGCCCCTGATGTGCGGACCCCGACAAAACACAAATGTTGAAAAACACCCCTTGTAGGCAGTGTGGCGGCCCTCACACGGACGTCATATCGGTGAAAGTGGGCCCCCCTCTGAAAATGTGTGAAGAACACTGGTATATCTCCATCCAAGGGAGTCCTGGAATAATACACGATGCGTTTCATACTTCTACATATCACGAGGCGCAACAATATTATTCAGGTGCTGGCATTTACGAATGTACAAGATATTTTCAAAATGACTAACGACGCTTATGAAGAGCACCCAATATCGGAGTCAGTTTCGTGACTCAGAAGAAAAAAAACTCCTTGGACAAATTCAACATATGGAGGGTGGGATCAGGTGCATGCGCGATGGGGAGTTGAGGTAGTGGGGAAGTGGGGAGCGCGGGTGGGGAGCGCAGGTGGTGAGTGCGGGCGAGTACTTCTGTGTGTTTTCATCCTCCAAGTTGGCCAGGCCAGCGGCGGGACTGGTGAGGCCTTTCCACACGCCTGGCCTGTCGCCCGAGGACAGAGCTTGGTTGATGAGTGCTACCGCTGACAGCATCTCCACTGCCACGTACATCTCCTCGTGGGCCAGCTCGCCCTGCACCGGCGGCACACATTCACACGTTGTCAGAATCGGAACTTTTATTTAGACTGGAAGAGGAATTCACAGATGCCTCTTATGGGCAGGTCAGTAAGGTACAACAGCAAACAATACAAAAACACACTAAAGGAGTGCAAAATAAAGAAAATGGTAAGCACGTCACTAAATACAAATAAATCATGAATTCATTATGTACGCCCGATTTATCAAGATTGAGAATGGCAGCAAAAACAACAACAAAACAGTCCAATGAAATGGCACATTAACATTGAACTACCGAGAAACAGGTAATGATCAAAGTTACAAATCACGTTTGCAAATGTGACTGTATCCGGCACTAATCTTCTGCTTCAGGATATTTTTTAAGGAACATTTACAATGTTAAGGGAGGAAACAAGGTTGCCGTTTTATCATTTGTGACACCCCCGCGCTTATATTCCAATTTCCTAAAATGAAATCCATCTCGTGAGGTCGAAAAATATAAGCAGAATTTGGGCCTGGAAGGCGCTTGGATGAACCATCACCATGACAATTGTCATATGGATGCGTGCGGGGATATGCAGTGGGCAGCAGAGGAGTGTAGTGCTTTGTTTTGTAATTCTATGCTTCAAACGTCTATGCTACCCACCCTTCACCAACCCAGGCTGACCAGTTGAATTAAGTTTGGTAAAAAAAATAACCTCATGACCCACGAGGCATGAAGGATGCCCTCATTGAGCAGTGCACTGACAAAAGGACTTGACGTGTACATTTTCAAATTGAGCCATCAGTGTCATGTCACAGAAGAATATAATCAATTCAAAACTCTTACAAAATCGACAGCCTATCCCCATGTTAGATAAAGGTCTAAACTTCTCAGGTCCCATCAACTGGCTAATATCTGTACTCGGGAGGACACCTTCTCACTCACTACACAGGTTATCTGTTGCATGCCAATCACTCTGAAGACTAATATAGTGGGTTGTAGTTATTGTTGACTGCGTCAAGACCAACTCATTACACTCGAGAACCCAATAGTCAAGCAGTGCTAGTGCAGTTTCCTGATAAAGTGTTACCTCCCAGAGCTACCCACGAACATTCATGACATCTTTTAAAAACACTACGTACATGCAAGTGACAGCATTGGTATCAATTACTCTGTTGGCAAGATGTGCGCAATTACACAAGTGAATTGGTTAATTTTCAGTTACATATTATATCAGTAGTATGCTTTCCACTCAACAGTTTCCGTATTTTAATTAGTTCACCTACATGTAAGCGCCCGAAGAACACCATCGAGTGTCAGGTTATGCGGGTCTGGAACATTTGTCTCCAGTTTTACGCGATGGAAAACATTATTTGGCAATTATTCACACATGTAGGTCGAAACAATGGCAAAAGCACAAACTGTCCAAAACTTAATTGGGTTATTATGTGTCCCTGACACAGACGCACAAGGGTTTACTGTCATACGGCAGTCTGAATAGTGCAAAACTAATCAGTAACCATCAATGCAGATTACATAAAAGCCCTCGCTTTCTGAACTACATTCTTGTTCAACAAAAGCAGCAACTTGAGCTTCAGGATTCTGCAGTTTTCACGTGGTATCATGTGTTGCTTACACGTTGCTCAAACTGCCATCTCACTCGATCAATCCCTTTATTCCCCACGATCAGGCAAGAGGTACAATAGGGGACACTGATATGCATTGTTGCTCCTTATTTGCCCTAAGAATACAACTGTGTGGAGGCAAATTTGTAATTAAAATATACAGCCACAATCGGCACCCTTGAACTTTAAGACGACTGAACTTTCAAGAACCCCCATCCCTCATCCGTCTGTCTCCCCCGGTCTCTGCCCCCCTTTGAGTAGAAGCTCAAGAATGTCCTCTTTTCCTCGAATCCATCAGAGGATTTTGGGTTCGATCGTGTAAATATAAATGTCGCTAAACCCGCCACCACCTAACACAGCCAATTCGTAAGGTTCGTCACGTAAACAAAAGATGCAAACTCGTTACTAGTACAGCACACCGGTGTGCTGGAGAGTATATTCACAACACTGACAATTCCCGTACGACGTTTTGAATTATCAGGCTGTCGCCTGATTATGCTAGATGTAATTCCTGGCGAAACGTAAACTATTTTGAAACTAAACAATTTTTTTATTTTACCAGGTAAGGCTCAATGAATAGCTCTTTTTCATAAGGGACCTGGCTACAAATGATAGCTCAATGAAGTGGCTTCATGAAGACAGATACGGCAGCCAGATACTCAAAACGCATGTTCCTAAATATGCAAGGAAAAACCAGAGGACCCGAGGAAAAATCCACACGACCACGGGGAGAGACACCACAAGCTCCAAATATACAGGCGTCAGGGTCGTGATTGAAACCCACAACCTCCTGTATACCGGGCTTGGAAGTTAACATGTAGCCAGCGTGGCTCCTTTCTCGCCACCATCTAGGGATCGCTGTACTTTGAGGTGCGTGTCCTGCACGGCCATCCGGGGATGGCTGTGCTGTGGCGGTGCGTGCGCCCTGCTCACGGAGGGGCTCTGTGTCTGCAGCGCGGCCAGCTCGCTCTGGTAGAGGTCGGCGGCAAAGGGATGCACGTCGGGCAGCTGTGCCTCCGACTGCATGAGCGCGACGACGGTGTCGGCCGCCACGCCGCGCCGGATCACCTCGTTGCAGTGAGATATGGCCTTCAGCTCTGCAGAGTGCAGCACATAAACACACAAACACGAAGATCCCCACTCCCCGTTAAGCTTCATAGATCGTTGGGGCAAGTACTGTTAAGCAAGCAACTTGTTCTTCATTCATAAGGCTGATGTAGATGCAGAGCAACAACTACAATTTCACATTCAAGTGGTCAAGCCAGATAACCCCATCAGGAGCAGTGGAGTGACTTGCCGAGATGGGAGTGAATGATGGCAGCCTTCACGTGGCCCCCTCTGTTAAGTGACAATTCACCATGAATGCAATCGACGTGGCGACCGAACATCAATCTCCCGGTCTCCAGGGCAACAATAAAAGTGACCAACTGTAAAGGTTCAGTAGTTGACGGGATTGGGTGTGGGGTCAGGACCACACGAAGTTGGCTCTTGCCTTCCCCGCACTGCTCATGCTTTACATGCCACACAAGGTTCGCAATTATGCTGGAGTCAACCTAGTGGAGGTCCAGAATAGGAGCAGACACCACTTTCCCACCAATGGTATCCATGGCTGGGATTGGATCTCCGGGGTCTTCGTACTTTTTTCCATTCGAAAGGATTCTTGGTAAACTTGCAAAGAGCAAACGAGGAGGTTTGGAGGATATTAAAAATACTCAAGACAGCTGTCTCCCAGCATTTGTGTTTTTTTTACATACTGCACTAGAATGTTAAGTTTTCTCACACGTGTGGTACAGATAAACACCGATGCAAATGACTAATGAGCAATTCTCGGCAGCAAACACACTGGATGTAGTGTGCACTGCCAGGTCCCTCCTACCCATCATGCCTAAATGCACTTGCACACATGCACGGGGGAAAAAACACAGGTCTCTCTAACAACGGGAAGGAATAAAAAGTCAAGACCAACCACAACACCCATTAGCCACTAAGCGGTAGTGACGTCACCACGGTGCTAATAGCAAAGGCCTGAGGTACTCGGTCTGAGGCCACGTGAAGCGTCAAAGGTTCGCCACATAAAATGTAATAGATACATACAGATAATGGATTACACGCTCGTGCTATTCCAATGCCAAGTGGAACAGGAAGGTTGGGAGAGGGACTCACTTTGCTTGTGGCGAGATGACTCCTCATTGGCAATTCTGACTCCAGATTGCAGCTCATCCTTGCTCAGGGGTTCGAAAGAACCCGACTCCTGCAATCAGGTGGCAAATATGATTACGAATTAAAACAGTTTTTAACACAGCTGCTGTTGCAAATATAATGCCGCAATAATTTCGTTCTGTTTGTACAACCAACTTTAAACACGTAATTTTTACGTTCACTTGGAACATGCACCGTTACAGCATTCGGCGTTTTGGTTAAACACGACCTTTAAAGCAATTAAAAGGGCAAATCCTTTTAGATCCAAATACATTCGGAAGAAGGCATCAATCAAACCTGGGTAAAATGGATAAGTAATTTGTATGTATGTTGAACTTCTTTCGCACCGTACGTAGCTTACCGTGCTTATCGGATTTGCGGGGAAGGACAACAATCTAATGGTCACTTTGATGCAGAATGCATAATCTGTTTGTCAAACTCCCACGCAAGAAACAAAACATTTCGGCAACAGGAAGTGCTGCTGCCGCCACCAAAACAACTGGAATAGAACGTTTTAACAAGACGCGCTGGCGAAAGTGCACGGGAAAACCGGCACGCACCTGCCCTTTCAGCTGACGATCACTGCTCAGCTGCTCCAGGTACCAGGGCGAGTTCTGGGACTGGACCCCAGTGAGGGCCAGTGCCTGCAGTTTGAGCGCCAGGATCATGGCTTCCTCGTCTCGCTTCTCCAAGGCTTCGTCCACCTGCTCCAAAGCGGCTTGCACTGAAGAGTCGCGCGCGCGAGTGCGTACGTGCAGAAGGGCACGGGGAGCAAGGGAGTGGTCGTCAACAACAGTGACTTGTCTCACGACGCCGCCACCGCTGCTCCCTCGGATGAATGCGCGCAATAAATGTGTAACAAAGTAACTTAATAAGTCTATTGCGTTGTAGAGGAAATCTGCGCACACTCGCATGTGGGTGCTCGAATCGGCCACGTACACGATGGCGCAACAGTCGCACAGCAGCACCAGTGAAAGTGAGAGTAATCTAATTACAGTCCTTCTGCTTAGGCAGAACAACAAGGTGCACATCAGCTTTGACAACACACACGAAAAGCAATCACGATGAATGCATATTTAACCACCTGTCTCAATAACTTGTAAGCAGATGACAACGGAAACGTACAAGATTTTGAAAGTAAATTGTATCTTTACAGATGAAAATGTATCCCGCAAGTTAAAGCCAACTAACTTTAGCGATGAGCGTTAATGGAGAAATGGCTGCCTGTGTTATCAGGCACACGCCACCACCAAGGTCAACGCGAACCCCACAAGAAACCCAACAAAAGACGGTCACAATACAAAGAGAGAACTCTGTCAACCAAGAAATGTGACAATATTAACCATCAAAATAAATTATCATTCGTCTCCCAAGATGTAAAAGCATCGTTAATCTGTGCGATGGATAGAGCCACCTACTGCTCCCCTTAGAGAATGCGTAAACTTTTGCTTACCCGCAGTAATTCGTTTCACTCAGAGTTTTGTAGAGTGCTTCCCACGTGAGCTTATTACAAAAACACACACCTATCGGCACATCGTTGCAGTAAACAATGCACCACAGGTGTGCGCGTATGCCTGTGCAGACACACCGCTAGCCATCGGCACAGCAGATGCCTGCAGCCAGACCAGCACGGACCAGATTTCTGACCGACCTTTCCGTTCACAGTCTAGCACGGCGGCGTTGTAGTAACACGACGCCGCAGCTGTAAAACATTAGCTTGGTTCTGTTTAACTCACGATGGAATAATCCACTGCAATTTTCTTCACCCCGCCGCACAGGGCCAGCATGTATTAGGTGCGTTGGTATAATCTAACCACGTGCTATGTCCATGGAGCCATTTTTCGCCCTCACGTTCTGCTGTAACGTTCTGACCCTGTGCCCCGACTGGACATCTGTGAAAAAGCGCTCATAGCCAATCGGATTCGTTCAGTATCACTCGATATTCTGATTCCAATCATTGTCAGTTCACTTGGATACGTTTCAATGTTTGTACACTTGTTTTTTTTATACCCAAGAAGGCACTTACCATGTCTATATACAGCATCTTGATTGTTAGATGAAGGAGTTACTACACATCCCGTGCGTGAACCTTGAAGTTATCTACTCACTGTTGACTTTGTTGATGTTGCCCTGGATTTCGGCTTGAGTCAGCAGTTCCTCGTATACATCTCTCTCTTTGCTGGAGGAATCCGACATCGACTGCAAACCAATTATTAATAGCATCATTAATAAGTTAAGTAGCGGATTTATAAGTGCAGTATTTTGATTGACCAATTAGGTGGTCTGATTTGCCAAAATACCAATTATCTTATAACCTCAAATGGAGATCTGTTGAACAATCACTCACGATTTTCTTCATTAAAAATTTGCATTTGCTGTCATTTATGTTGCAAAAATTGCGAAAGTAAAGTTCCTCAATAACTTGATGATATACATTGGGCTTTTTCACATTCACAATCCCTTAGTTGATTGAACCAATGGAGAAAAAAGCATGTGAGTTGGAATTACATTCTACACTCGCGGAATATAATCTGTCGTATATGTTCATTTGTGGCCTGGATGCTGGCCTGCTGAAACCAAAACTATAAGCCACAACATCTTTAATTTTTCCTCAAGGCATTGTGACCATAAAGCAGTCCTATACAGAAATGCAGTGCATGCAACATGGATGTGACATCACCTATATGGTGAGCGTTGCGTTCAATTGCACACATCGCACCGGATGGGTTTTGTCAAAAGCAGTTTGCAAGCATGCAAGAAACCTGGTCATATGACTACCTCTCTGCCAACAAGACAGCTATCAATTCCTATACAAATGCCTACCCTATCATGGTCATAGATAATAACTGTACCATTTTAAATTTTTCGTCAAAATGTCACGTGTATCATAGGGACGCTAAAAATGAAAACTCAAACTTTATAATCTACATTGAAAACTCATTATATATTGAAAATGCATTTCTTTAGAACTGCGTTTTATTTAGTGTGTTGTCCTTCCCCCGCACCTCCAATTAGCACGGTTGGCTATGTCCGGCGTGAACATACGCACATTACACATTCGTTTTTTCAGCATGCTGTGGGCATCTACAACTAAATTTATGTTGAAAAGTAAAAAAATGACCACATCCCTATTGAGCTACACTTGAAATGCACAGGAGCCACATGCAGCTCTCAAGCTGCCGATTTGACCATCCCTGTTACATATTGTTGATTTAGTTATGTAAACCCCATTTGTCTGTACCAACTGTACCAGTAAATACAGGAAGTGATGTCACACACATTGCATGCAGAAGCTGTTGCTGCCTCACACTGAATAACGTGGACAAGGCCTTGGTTCTCAATCCATGCAAAGTCATTTGTTAAAGCTAAACAATACAAGAACTGTAAAGGGGGTCACTGCCTACTTAAAATATGATTTGATGAATCAAAACAGCGTTTGTTTTACTACATAGTGGCACTGAACCTCAGCAACAGGTTAACAGGTTACAGGATACAAGATTGTTACTCTTTCACTCCTTCCCTTTCCTTCTTCCCCCACTCTCCATTACCTCTAATTTTATTTCCTCATTAACACTGGATGTGAACCGCTATTGCGTCTCCGTAATTACTAAGCGATGCTTATATCAACAATGTGACATGTACGTTGTCAAAACATTTTCACTTTTCAAAAGTTTTTCAAACCACAAAAAAAAGGTTGACGCCATAAAGTGTGTTAGGTCGCAGAACATTTTCCCTAAGTGTAGGGTAAGCCATCATAGTACCACTCTCATTGAACAGAGGCTATTAACAAGTGGGCGAACCGTGCAGGTTGACAGCACTGATGGCTTAAACCCTCATGGAAACGTGAAGACGAAAAGGGGGCAAGAGCAGCGCATCACCTTATTGCGGGCATTGGTGGCCTTGTCCTGCTTGGCGTGCAACAGCGTCTCCTGGTAGACCGGTGACAGCGGCTCGTTCAGGTTAACCAGCATGGCATTGGGGTTGCGCAGTGCCACCATGGTCTCCTTGGCCACGCCATGATCGATCGCCTCGTTAATGGCAATCACGGCCGCGTGCACTGCAAGCAGACACCAGACGCACCATTTGTGCGTGTCCGTGTATGAACAACATGTGCTGAGCAAATGTTCAGTCGTGTATTATATTCCAGCAACTGGGTTGCGGGGACGAGCGATCTAAACTGCGCTCAGCAAATGTCTACCATCATAAAGTCTGATATTCAGTATATTTACAAGATTACCGATGAACGAACACAAGAATAGGTTTTCCCTTTTTTCTGGCAACAAATCAGGTGTTGAGATGTTAAAACACCAAACTGAAACCTTTGACAAGGAATCATGTCTGCATTAACCACAATACTTGTGGTCAGAATGCAAAACAAAAAACCTACTCTGATAATAAATGCATTGTCTTTGAAACTGATTGGTCCACACCAGACAGCTTTATTTTGAGCCTAGCCCCAAACGGTGCTAGACCAGAGGACGCCAAAAGGCATCCTCTGGTCTAAGGCAAAGGAGGTCCCATGATGTAGCTGCTCACCCCAAGCTCTCATTACTCTGATATTACTTGGCTTTGTGCTGTACGCCTTTTGGTGTCCTCTGGTCCAACACCGTTTGAGACTAGGCTCAAAATAAAGCTCTGGTATGGACCAATCCGTTGAAAAGACAATGCATATATTATCAGAGTATGTTTTTTGTTTTCATTCTGACCACAAGTATTGCGGTTGGTTAATGCAGACATGATTCTTTGTAAAAGGTTTCAGTTTGGTGTTTTAACATCTCAACACCTGCTTTGTTGTCAGAATAAAGGGGAAAACCTATTATCATATTTTGGTACTGGCAAAGAAGGTCCCATAATGATGAACTAACTAACACGTTATACATTTGCGTTCAATCAGAATAATTGCGTGGGCATATTGTGTATGTACACGTTTTTTTTTATTTTTAAGCATGGCACAAATTCATGGCTTTTTCTGTATTTCTATTCTCATTTGGATTTTACAAATGCATCAGTAGACAATTTTAAGGGAACCAGTAAGCTACGTATTACTATGCTTAGGAAAGATTGTGTCCATCTATCCAAGCACAACTCGCATTAAAAAAACTATAGAATCCATAAACAAATAATGCAGCCTACCACACTGCTGAAAATATGGATGGGGAGATTATTCACAAAAACATGTTTCTTTCATTTGAAATGAAATGGATACGTGCAGCGCAATTAACGCACATGCAATGCCCCCATTAACCACAGAGAGCGCCATTGCTCATTTGTTACACGCTGACGAAGTGTATCTTTGGAAGTGCTTGTATGCGTTCACCTCCTTGCAAGTTCTTAATCTCGTAGTCATCACCCTAACACAACGGAGGGCTCCGAAAAATAGTCTGGATATCCAGGCTGATAATGTGCACGTTGGCATTTGGCAGTACTTAGTGGGTGAGTCACTGCAAAAGCAGTGATTTCCATAACCACTGACTGAAAATAAATGAAAACTGAAAGGATTAAATGCACGACTGCCCAGCATTAAAACAGAAACATAACTGACAAACGAACACTCTGAATAACAAAACTCGACATACAACAATACATTTGCAAAGACTTCTGAAATGCACAAGGAAACAGTCCCTGTAAGACAACTGTGCCAGTGGAGGGAGACACGTACGTGCAGCCTCGTCCACAGACAGCTCGTTGGCCAGGATTCCGCCGATCTTGCTGAATGCCGGCATTTGAATGCCGTACTTTTCCAGCTCCTTGCGCATGTTGTTGATCTCCTCCTCTGTGAACACAACGGTCATGGCCATGAGCACAGAGCTCTGAAATTACACACACACGCACACGCGCGCGCACGCGCACAACCATTTAAATGCTCAATTGAAATTTGGGCCATTGCTTGAAATATCTGCCGATTATATACAATATACACGTTTGTTATGAGGCATTCAGACGAGTTTTTATGATATGCGATATCTGATCAAGTGGGCTTGTGCAGGACATGTCACTTAGAAGTGATGAGAGCCAGTGAGGGAGACTAAATGTTGAGTGACAGTCAAATAAGGAAAATACATCCAAGAGGATGTCCACCGTGGAGATGGAGCGATGAGATTGTGTCCAGGTGCTGGATGACTTGTTCATTCATTCATTGGACAGTGAGGGATGGCGATGGCTTAGAGGGATCTTCTCATCCAGCAGTGGATTGATCATGGCAATGAGGACGATATGATCAGTCATCATCCGAATACAAAGTCTTTCAAATAATGGCAGAGATATACCCTTTCAAGGATACTTTAGAACATTGCGATGTAAAAACTGATTCTTACAATAGCCAGCTTCACACTAAGAACACAGCAACAACAGCTGAAAAACTAACATATGAAAACGAATTTTAAGGGTATCAAAACAGAAATTTGTTGTGGGATGGGATTTGTAAGGCTATAATTTGTGCATAATAAAGGCATTCTCTTTTCGAATACTTGCTTTTAAAACATTTTATTTGTAATTTTAGACCAGTCTCACAGTAACATGTGTCTACAGACTGCATAGAAAATAAAATGGCAAGAAGGAGTGACACCTCACAATTCCGGGTCCAAACTGGCTCGAGCCAAACTAAGCTGGGTAACTCATGCACGTGTCACATGACATTATCAGCTGCTGCCAGATTGTGGAAATTGCGCGTGTGCTCATCTGAAGACAAGCACGCACATCCAGTGCAACCACCATGCAAGTGTAAATGTCACCTGTCTTGCCACGTCAAAGCTGTAATTTTCGCATACCCAATTACAATGCGACACACGAATGTTAGTAAATAAACAGGCTGTCCATTATAGACTTTCAAAAAAGACAGAGATGACCGGGTGACTACCCAAGACGTTGGGTTCAAATTCTGAATAGCACTCACGTTCGCACCGTGATTTCAAGTGTAGCGAGCCCACGGTCTCAGCCCAGTCGCAAATGAGCGCGTGAAAAATACCAATCGCGTAAAATGTCGTTCAATTTATTTCGTGCATTTCAGCTGCGGGTATTAAAGGTTTTTGTTGGTTTACTGGCATGCAGTGGAAACTCTTCCTGAAAGGTATGAAGAAGTGCAATCTCGAGTGTTGGGTGGCTAGCCTCTTGAAGTGACACTTGGGATTAGTTTGCCATCGTCCAGAGCTGATTACTTAGTAATGTATTAACCTGCAGACTGAGAATTCTGAAAGCGTGTTCATCTCATCACATGACCCAAGTGGGAATTCAAATTTTTGTTCAAATGAGCAGAACTATGATGTGACAATATGTACAATTTTAATTTGAAGAACTATCAACAATTCCGTGTATTAAAAAAAATGCTCGTGACAATAGCTGTATGTTTTATCAATGAGATGTTTGTAGTTCAATACACAATTAGTCCACTGAAGGTACCGTTCAAATAATTTTAAATCCAACACCACCAATCCTGTTGTCCTTATCGAGCTCAAAGCTCTAAACATTTACGATCGCTACCCAAGGCTGGGTTGATGCATTAATATCACGTACTGTATACCAGTAAAAAAACAAACAGCATTGGGAAATCGGGCAACTTTGGAGTTTATGTCTCCATAGAGAAGTCAAGTTGTTGCAGTAAGTGCATTCAGAGTGTTTTCAAAGTGGTGTATGAAGAATTCAATAAGTACTGTATTCCTAAAGTACAGTACTGTACAAATTATAAATCATGTTAGAAACTAGTGTAAGCAGTAGGAGTAAAATATGAATGAATGTATTAAAACATGTCGATGAAAAAGAAGCTGTGAGCACAACTGTGTTATCTGTTCATAACAAGATGAGACAATGGATGTGCCTCAACAGCTGCATTAAAATTGTATGAAAATGTGTTTTAAAGGCTCAAAACACTAAAAAAAAAATTTCAACTCAGGAGTAAAAATGTTAAGTTGTCCTCATGCACAATTTAATCGAAATGTATTTTCACACCCCCCCCCCCCACTGCTGAATGTTAGTAATTCAACAATCCAATTTGACAACGAAATAAAATAAAAATGTCCCAAGCCAACTGCTTAGCCCTTGCAACCGTCATTCTATTAATGGTAAATTGCCAGTGACTAAGTAACATTCATACACCCAGTGCTTTTACTGTGGCAGGAAGCCCCCCCCCACCCCCAGTATGTGTGGGTGGTAGTAGCCATGGGTGTGGGAGGGGAGTGCGGCTCTGTCTAACTTAATTCCTTCCTTGAGTCTAACCAGGCTTAACTCCAGACGTGTATCTATGTGGGGCAGCAAACGGTGATGTCACCGGCATTACAGACTTACAGATTGTCGCTTTTGTGGGCCGTGAGCCACAATGAGCTTTTGCCACAGCTGCAGTACATTTGTGAATAGGTAACTATTTTCTACTGCTCGTATTGATACCTTTGCACAGAGCTAGGCTTGGGGAGAGTGTTACACGTTTTAGTTAATTCCTTTATTATGTGCTTGTTGTTTGTCATTCGTAACTCCACAATATAAAAATACTGTAATTAATATTTAATATGAACGTTTGCCAGCTGTACAAATGTCTTCTCCGTTACATGTGCATCGATGTATCTATGCTGTAGACACACACATAGGCTACGTACAAGCACATTACATACATAAAATGGTGTAGGAAAAGTATGTTTTGCTTGGATTGAATAACTAACGTTTTATTTCAATTGCCTAACACCTCAGCAATAAAGAGCCTAGCTCAGATTAGACCCGGATCAAGGACACCCAGAAGCCAGCCAGTGATGACTTAGCAGAGGTAACATGAAAGGCACGGTGTATCCTGGGCAGGGCTGAACCCGGTTACAGCAGGATTGAGCAGATCCCATCTAGAAAAAAAAACGATCAGCTGCACTTGCAAATGCTTTTTGTCAATAGGCGCCCAGAGCAACACATCATGCCCTTTGACACTCCAGACTAAATAAAGCCTCTGCACTACTGTACAGGGGGGTCAGGTCGGGGTAGCCACATCAAAGTATTTTGTTTATACCAATGCTAACTCGCACTCGTTAAAATTATTGGTTATACGCATTCACCGAATTATATAATAGCACCAATTACACGACAAATAACTACGAGACATTGGTGAGGTGCAGTAGAGGGAGTGATGTTTAAACATACAACATATTGGCCATCCTTTTACCGCAATAGTTCCGCGGGTTCCTGCTAGTAACTCTAATATACGATTATTTACCAACTTGTCACGTGGTTGTCCTATGAAATGACGTCAGCCATGGGAATGCGGAATTTCCATAACTCGAGACCACGAAGAAAAAACAAGACTGCTCCTTGGCTTATTGTGAGCAGGGAAACACTGACTTGGCGTCACCCATTACATAAGATGGGGTGCATATACATCCAATATTCACATGATTGTTTTCATCAATGTGATGCTTTTATCATTGAAATACTGTAGTTCTCTTCATGTTTACTCCCCACCCGTGGAGATAAATGTGCCAAAGACACACAATGAGCAATTTGGTGAATACAATGGTTCACGTTTAAGTAAATATGTCTGTTGACCCACGACAAAGTACTTTGTGTTTGGATTCCTTGCAGTGAAACTCTGCACGTGTTCGTGATACGTAAATATTCTAAATCTATGAGCAGTTACAATTTCTCAGAAAACAATCTATTTATACAAAGAGCCTCATTACAGAAAGCTATTATTTTAAAGTGTTAATCGGTTCAGTTACGCAAAGATGATTGTTGTGAACACCGTTATTATATCTGCGTACTCTTTTGCTTGGGTTTAATTTGTATATGCAACAACGTTTTATGATCTGCCTCCTTGTATCACCAAGCCAATGATCAAATCGCCTTGAACGTGCCCAATCTCATCAGCTCTTTGAAGACAAACACAGGATTGAGCCTGGATAGTGCTTGGATGGGTAACAAACATACATATAAAACAGGTGTTCTAAATTTCTACAGGTCGACGTAGCAGCTTCCATGTTGATGTCCTGGCATTTACCAACCTGCACGTAAAAAAATATTCGGGAGGCCCTCATGCAACAGTGGACTAATAAATGAGTTCAAAATGTACACATGTACCACGCCTCCGATTATCACAATTGGCTACGTACGGTGCGAAAGAAGTTCTACATACATCTTACTGGCTGGCTCTCATATGGCTGACACTTTTTCATCTCAACGGCTTCTCATCTGCTTCTAAAAAATATGTGTCCATGTCAACACGTATGATTTTCTTATGAATACACGTCGAATGGTATTGGCCATGACTTGAGGGACCACTTATAAATGAGGACAAGATTTGGCATGGAAGGCATCCTTGGGTTACTGGGGCAAGGGTATGAATTTCTTCATCTGCGGTGTGTGTACACAATTAAATCTTACCACAGCATTTGTGTGCATGCATCAGGTTGTTCAGTGAACACACCACACACACCAAACGAGTTGGGAATGTACTTGGTGCCGAGCACGCAGGTTAAAGAGACACAATTGCCAGCCTTGTTTCACTTACCGGTGAAATTTACTTTCCCATACAGGTCTTGTATCTGGGGTGCAATGCCCAGCTTGAACAAATACAGGCTAGAAAACAGAACATGAGAGCCAGATTAAAGAGGATTATCAATAAATAAGAACATGTTATTTTTTTTACCAAAGTTCTGCTTAGAATGCTTAAGTATTTTGAAAGCAGGAGAACAAACTTTTTCCAGAGAAAAGCCACACAAACAAGGATATCACACTCAAAAACCTATAGATCGGTCGGCGACCTCCACGATGTTATTGCCTTTTACATAACACTTCATAGCACTCAAGTTAAGATTCCACATACGTACACAGCGATGTCTGTGCGATACACCACCACCTTCAAAGTGTTAGATTACAGGCACGTGCAGCCACGTCATGCAAATGTGCACTTGGAAAAAACAGGCAAGACGAATGCAAAGAATGCTGTGGATTTATGCTTCTGCAAAGTGTGGCTTTTTTGTGCCAGCCTTCTTCACCTGAGCGCATGGATGCAGTAGATGGACCGTGGCATGTTTTTCCGGTCGTATATGTCTGTCGTCTCGGGGTAGAAGATCTGGGGAGACAAAAAAAACCACACGCACATTCACGAAATGTATAATGGTGAAGCAAGCGTTCACCAGTAAGATACTTGCCAACAATTTTATTCCGCATAAGATAAAAGTCATGCACTAAACAACACGTGGATATTATATATTGCCACTATTTAGTGCACGATGTTGCCGAATCTGGGTTTATCTATATTACCATGTTTAACCTCTTGAAGGAAGTTCGCGCTTCCATTTCTGTATTTATAAGATCCTAGTGAAAATTTAAAGCTATAAAGTCAATGAATAACAATGTTGAATGGAAACTTAGTAGGTTAAGCAGACCATTTAAATATGTGCATAAAACACATATATATGCATCGTGTAGTTGGCAATTCAACAAGATCAAGTGAATGCTACACACATCAAAGCACAGTATTGTTAGCTAAAAAAACCTTAGACATTGCTGAAGGCACAAGTAGAGCGTTTTGGTCATGGGGAAAGATAATCCCCCTAATTATAACAAAATGCTTCTAATTTGATTGCAATTTAAATCAGATTATTTTGAACTCTTACAGCAAGACCATAAAAACATTTTCTACTGAAGCAATACTGGCATAACGGTTCAGAGAATAGATTTTTTTTTTATTACCATGTAGCTTCAACGCTCTAAGTAGAAAACACATGTAAAATAGTTTAACGTCACATTTTAGCAACTGCACAAAGGCAAAATTACTATTTCAATTGACAGGTATTAATAAGAGTGACTATATTTCATGAATAAAAAATAATTACCCATGAATGGTGGCTTTTTTTTCATATTATAGTTTACAATGCTGAGCACAGGATGAAAAACATAATGCAGCCTCATCTCTCTCTTCCATGTGCTCTGAACAACATATTAGAGGCACGGCCCATCACACACACCCACAGCAGACAGCTGTGCAAGCAAGTGGATTGGCTCTCTCAGGGTGTTGTTGGGGCAAGGGTCAACTTGCCCGTCGCTCACCTTGGGCAGACCGATGGCTTCCATGGCTCGAAGCCAGTGGATGATGTTGTCAGTGTGTCGAAAATGCAGTCCCATGGCCTGCATGCAATATAAGGCAAGCACAGGCAGTCGCACAATTAAGCTCTTGTGGCTTCTGTACGTGCCACCGAGGGGGTTCATTTAGCAAAAAACAGGATAACCGCAGCCAATGCTTTCCACACTGCCACAATCCTCAGGCTGTTATTGTCTTGTATTATGCTCATTATCTGGCGATGCTGCATTGGCAGTGGCACACAAGCACAAATAACAAAAAACTCAACATTTGTGAAGAGGACTGCCTTCAGGATACATATTCTATTTACATGATATGAAGAAGAGTCATTGCCTGAAACATCTATTTTATAATTTTCCTGTTCAGACAGTGTTTTTGGCTAATTTGTGAGTGCCTTCTTCCAAGCAAACGGTGCCTCTTCCTTAAGATGGCAAATCGCAGGACATTCTGCAGTACCCACAGCGATTGAGCCAATTTGGGTACAAAATTGTTTGTTTTGAAATATCATCCTGTAGATAAATGGCAATGTGTGTTTCATCCCAATAGATGAGCAGTGCCCAGAGCTTTACAATGACACCATTGTGCCCATCACATGTATCATCCAATTACAGTCAGCCAAGGGGGGGATTTCCGGCAGAAAATGTGTCTCGGGCATTGGCCTAGAGCCAAGAGGGTTTTAAGTGACATACTTAGGCAAATACAATCTTCAATAGGAGCAATTTTCTTTTTAAGTGCATAACAAGCATCCCCTGAACTGATTATTGCAAGTGCTCGATCGCTAGAGGTTAATAAGGTAGGCTCTCTTTAGTTGAATAAAATGTGGTAAGGTTAGTCTTGTTCAATGTTGTACTCCAACTACATTTGACATAGAAATTAATAAATTTTCAAGTATCCCCACACGCAAATTAGCATAGGATGGTGTTCTTGGTAAACCAGAGCTGGTGGTGAAACTCCACATTCCAGTGGCGGGGACCAGTCTATCCACAAAACCAATGTTGACATTCCATAACGCATTTAATTAACCGTTAGTAAATTACTCAACTGTCATTCTGTACATCACAAATGCCTCATCGGGTAAATGTTTATGTATTTGTTGACTTATGAACATTTTTAATAATTTGGCCCAAGAATACATTTCTAGGTGGATTGTGCCTTGTTCTCACAGGGAACATATATTCCCACAATGCAATGCGCCAAGCAACATTATAACTTTACTGTGACTCAATAGCTATTATTAAGTAACTATTCACATGCCAAAAAAAAATTGCCATCTGAAAACATTTTGTACATTTAATTCTCATCAGGCCCCATGGTGTAAAGTGCAGTCTTCAATATTTATTTACTCTATATCTGGCCTCGCCAATTAATTGCGATGGGTACGGTTGGCTTCATAAGGTGTAAAAGAAGTTCAACATACATTGTGCTATGAAGAAGGGCCAGTGGTCCAAAACGTGGCCTATTATAGAAATGTGTTCGTCTAAGGCAGTGTTATTGAGGAAAGCGTTATTTTTTTTAAACTGTGCTTGTGCACCACTTCCAACATAGCATCACCACATAATATATTTAAATTCTGGACTCGTGGTTCAACTAAAGGTTGTTCAGCATCCTTTTTTACTGCAGGCTAAGTAAGAGACAGCTTGGGGACTTTACAATGTCACAATATATACACTGTTAGGTTTTGATGTGACACAAGTCTGCTCTGAAGCAGACGACAGTGCGGTGGAATAGGTGCCTTGTAGCGCGTCTGCTCTTTGTCGTAGATCTTCCTCAGTGACACGACTTCCGGAGCGAAGAAGTTCCCCAGCTTGGAGAGGAAGACGCCATTCATGAGACCCTCCTCCAGTTCGGTGGTTGGGGGGAGCTCCTCATTGAGGCACGCTTCCATCCACCTGTGCGCATGCACACACAGCAGCAACATGCTGATGAGCCTCCCTTTTTCTACATTTTTACGAGGTTGCACTCATTGCACATAAAAGTGCTTTCTCCCACAAATGAACGACAATACCATGCCGATGTAGTCAAGGAGCATAAATCATCACGCGAACTCCGGTCACCCTCGGATCATCGTTTGGCTAGCAATCGAACAAAGACGGTCACCGTATCGCACACTTTCAGATGGACGTGCTTCTGCTGCTGTCTGGAATGCTCTTGCTTCCGATACTAGGAAGCCACTGGAGCTATGCACTTTTAAATCTAGATGAAGAACTACTTTCTTTAAAGCTACTTTGTGTTTAGTTTGTTGTCCTTTCCCGCACCTCCGATTAACATGGTTGGCTACGTACGGTGCGAAAGAAGTTCAACATATATGCATACATACATGTATTTAAAAAATAATTTTATCCCGACTGTCAGTCAGGGAAAAGCATCAATTCAGTAAAACTCTTCGTGCTAGAGAATAACCTAGGAAAGTGGACACCACAGAGCAAGTGGCTTCTGGTGCAGATGCAGAAGGTGGGGAACAACACTTTCCCACATCCCCTCCCCCCCCACCGAGACTAATGTTCATTGTGTTCCAGTCAAGTCCTATTATTTTAATTCTCAGATATGGAATTAAGCTAAATTATGTGCAGAACCAATTTAATGGGCATGTGTTTTTGTGTAGTCACTGGTCACTGACCGAGGCCATCAACGAACTCCACTTGAAACCCACGAGGCTATTTAACCAAAACCGTTTTCACAGCTCCAATAATCATTACCAAGCATCATGGGTTACTGTCCTGAAAGCGAGCACAACATAAATAAATGTTCCCATGCTCGAACTCGTGTGGAACAAAGCTCATATCAATTGCAGCCCTGAGACAGGACAATACATTGCACATTACTATGGCAAAATCCAATATCTTCATTAAAAAAAACCTGTCATGACGACCCACAAGATGGTACTCAATTTAAGGGCACCCAGAGGGATGAAGGGCTAGAAATTAAATTCACGACCTATCAAATGTGTCACTGTGCCACTTGGCCAGATTGTAAACTTAGCAGTGGGGGGGAGGTGGGGTGTTTAATGTCAATACACACTAAATAACGAATAGTCCAGTGTTTTTTTTTAAGATTGTATTTCACAATCGCGACTTTTTGTAGGTTCACTTTAATTTTCGCTTGTAAGCTAACAGCACGTAATTGAGGGTAAAGGATAGTTTTTCTAACCAAATAACCCGGAGACCAGTAACACTCACCGCGACAGTTTCCTAAATTATATTGATACAAGTGTGTTTACTCTATACATGATTAAAGTCAAGCTCCACTGGGAGAGAAGCATGTTATGTAAATGAAGCCGTTCACATGCAGAACACAGTTAGAATTGCAGAAGGAGATAACGCAATGGGAGATGCAGAAGGCATTAATACTGGTTCACAGCAAAATACACCTATTCAAGTGCTTCAACAAACTCTTAGATATAACCTTTTTACACGCATTTTATTAACTCACTCTGCCTGTTGTTATTGTCGTCGTTGTTGTATCCTCAAATCTTGTAACTCAATTTTAATCCACTTCCCAATGTGGTATCGACTGCAAACTTGGTATACTTATGTCATACTGATGACAATACTATATTCTATCATAAAACAAAAAATAAATATTATTAAACATTCTTTTTTTATATGTTATGTTTCGGCTTGGGTCTAATTGTCCATGGTCAACTGACGTTGGCTGTAATTGGCCACGGTCCCTTACGTTATGGCAAGCTTCGGGGCCACTTCATGGAGTCGTGGAGTTCTTCCATTACTAGTACATTTCATAAAAGTGTGTTTTTAAAAAAGTTTTTTAAAATATTACTTATTTTCTTAAAGCGAGCACAACATTATCTTCCGAGATTTAATTGAAGCATATAAATCACAAAGGTAATGAGCCGTTTCAGTGTATTTAAAAACAACTTTCACATCTGCCGAGGATTCAATGCTCAATGTCTGTGTATAAACAGATGAATACATAATATAGATACTGTACATGCTTAAATAAATAACCAGGATAACAACCACATTGTAGCAACATTCAGCTTGACAACAATGGCTCTGAATGGAAGCCATGAGATGACATTCAATATGCACGGAGACAAGAGAGGCAAGGCATCGGTGCACAACACGGGCACAACGCTGGCAGACACCCATTTCACAGGTAGCGGATGCATTAAATGTATTATTAATATACACAACGCAGCCCGCTTTCAGCACATTGCTGGATGAGGGCCTCCCCACGCCGCGCGTGTCATAAGGTTTATTTGACCATCTTTCATCACGTGCTGGCACGTGTGCGTTGGTCAAGGCAGGGGATGTACCGTGGGAGCATAACGTATATAATTGATTTTTACCACAAAAAAACTAAACTGTACTAAAACAAACAGAAATTTACATGGTAAGGCCCACTGATCTATATAGCTTTTTCAGAAGCGACCTGGCCGCAAATGATAGCCCAATTAAGTGGCTTATCACGTGGAAATTTATATATTTAGAAACAGACGCGTGTTGATTTTAAATGTGGATGGAAAAACCGGAGGACCCGGAGAAAAATCCACCAGACCACGGGCAGAACATGCACACTCCAAATATACAGGCGTCAGGGTCGGGATCGAACCCACGACCTCCTGTATACAAGGTGAGGGAGTGTGTACCTGTTGTGCATGGTGGTCACTTATTTAAGCACTATCCAAGCTTTGCTTCTGATATCTGAAAAGCCCGGGCACATTTATGAGTGATTTGGACATAGGCATTGAACATGTGCATCAAAGACAACTCAACACATACCCATTCAAGACAGGCTGTTCAACCAGGGACATTTAAAACAACCCTCGGTTTTCTAATAACTTGCTCCACCAGATCATTCTGTACTTGGGAAAAGAACTTACCAAGAGCCAACTCCTTCACATAATTGGACTTGTGTATGTCGGCAAACTATGGATAAAAATGACATGTGCTTATTTTGGCGATGCGAGACTGCAGAAGCTCTTTGCAGGCCACATCCTGCAATCTTTGGTGTGTCTGTTTAAATAGCCATCTAGAGCCAAGAAGAGGTTTATTTTGGTACTGTCCAAAACATATTTTTCTGTGATATCGCCTGTGAAACCACAAAACTGTACTCAAACTGGAGTAGGCTTGGCAGTCTAAATAAAGATTCTAAATCTGCTTGAGAGTCAAAAACATAAAGCTCTATTTTCAATTAAATGTTTTGTCCTGGTATATTCTATAACCCAAGCAGAATTGAGCCTGGATCGTGCTTGTATGGGCGGCCACTAGTATAAAGATGTGCGGTGGACAGCAGACGAGCAAAATGTTGTGCACACTTCATTGCACCCATGTCTATGCTCCCTGCCTTCACCAACCAACATTGACTAGCGCAGTGAAGTATGGTCAGATAACCTCGATGACTCACATAGTGTGGAGAAGCTCTGGTCCAGCAGTGGATTGACAAAGGGTTGTACATGTACAAAGTCCAAAGAACAAGTGAATCAGCACATTGCAAGTGAATGTCAGTTCTTTTTTGATCACATAGCAGAACATACCAACTACAATCTGGTTTCAGTGAGAAGAATTTTGAGAACAGGCAACAAGATGACTCTGATGTGTTATAGAGATAATGCCAAAAGCACACAGTGCTAATAATGAACATTCAGCCTCACACATGCTGGTGGCCTATCTGACGTGCATCAGAACAGCTGTTGAGCAGCAAGACCTTATGTAGCCTATAGGGTACAATGAAGGCTGCAGCAGTGCTGCAGTGGCACGACAACCTACTAAACGGTGATAAATGCAGTACTTTGACAACAGTTCTGGAGCTAATGGGCTGCCTGTGAAACAGGATGTTCTGGCAAAAACAACAGACCGGAACAGCAACACTGAAAAGCAACGGATAGCAGTCACATGGGTATATTTTACAAATGTAAAATTAAAATCCAAAAAAAAATTATTTTAAAAAACTTAATCACCGTTATGAATAGGTTTGTAAATAATTAAAGTGTGTTTCAGTGTCCATCACCATGAGCAATTACAGCATGAACCTCGGCAACATTCGAGAGCGTTAGCTTCCTGTAATGTTATATTGGCATAATGCATCAATGTACCCTGCCTCGCTGCATTTTTTTGTATTACTAAATGCATAACTTGGTAACAACAATGTCCAAGTTTCCATCCTAAAGGTCAGCAACATGCACAAGCTGCAAGGAGTCTGGAAAATATAGCAGGGATGGCGATGGAAAGAAAGCATCTTGACAAAAATGGGGACCCCCCCCCTCACCCTTCTGGCTGTGCTGCCACCCACCCTTGTGGTACAGTGGACCCATTGAGCGTGGACTGTGACTTAGGGGGGGGTTTGTGACTGCGTCCGAGAAAGACGTCAAGAAGGGCTTGTGACCAGAGGCTGCAGTCAAACACGCAGACCCTTCAGGGGGACCCCATGCCACTTGCGCCGGAGCCGATTATGCGCAATTCGTATGTATTTTCACGTTTCAGCACGTTATGTATGGATGTACTGTATGTCGGACTTCTTTTGCACCGTACGTAGCTAACCGTGCGAACCGGATGAGGGTCTTCCCAGCAGTCATCTAACAACTGAAAACTAAATCACGTCTGTTATAATAATTTGGCGTCCTCTGGTCTAACACCGTTTGAGACGAGACTCAAAAGAAAGCTGTCTCTGGTGTGGACCAATCAGTTTCGAAGACAATGCCTTTATTATCAGCGCATGTTTTTTTGTTTGCATTTTGACCACAAGTATTGTGGTTAATGCAGACATGATTCCTTGCAAAAAGTTTCAGTTTGGTGCTTTAACTACTTAACATCTGTTTTGCTGCCAGATAAAAGGGGAAAACTTATTCTCAATAATTTACAGCTCATTGTTAATCCACTACTGCAGTGTTCTTCACTCATTTTCAGAGGGCGGCCACTTTTGCCGATTAGGCATCATCAGCGTGAGGGCCACCACACATTTGAAACCATTGGTGTTTGTCAGCACGATGGTGGAGGGTGTTTTCACATTTGCGTATTGTCGGGGGCCGCACGTCAGAGGCCGCACGTCAGGGGCCGAGTCGGTCATGGGGATTGTTTGACCATACTTCACCTCGCTGGTCAGTGAAGAAGCGTGTCCCACCGATGTTATCCGTGGCCAGAAATCAAACTCAGGTTGCCTGGTTCATAGCGTAGCAGGCTGTTATCGACAACACCACTCCACTCAAAGTGACTGAAATTACATCTGCAGCAATTGAAAAACTGCAGTCATGTTGTTGCCTGTTCCCAAAATAAAATCACTTCATTATCGGTTTTAGGTCCCCACTGCATGTTTTCAACATATCAATAGACATGGAAAATCTTCCGGAGATTGGTCAATTTTAATTGCGAAATTCATCGGATCGGCTGGAAAACAGCGTTGCTAATTGCCCAACAATACTGCCGCATGTAGCAACTGACTCATGCGCACACCACCACAAACAGAACGTCATACACACGCACTTTGCAATATATGCAGACACAGAAAGGCACAGCTGCTACACATGACAGTGATCAAATACGACACTGCAGAACTGTTAAAAATACCGCCATCTGTTTAATAAACACGAAGGCAGTGTGTCGAGTTTAATGCAGTACTTTATAAACTATGGTTCACATAAACACTGAGTGGTGGAGTGCACCTACTTTAACACTGCTACCCACAGCAGTACGAGCATGTTTACATCCACATGTCGAATAACAGATAGTGTACTTCACTGGGCTTTCACGTGCTGTCTTTAAAAATATGTTTTGAAAAGAAGTTACTAATTGAAGAACAAATTGACTAATGTACAATACTTATCGAGAAGACAGCAAAAGGTTGACATTTACATGAACTTTCTACAACATATATTTTAGGGTGTGGGCGATGCACACCTGTAGTCCAGCGCATTGCTGGAGCAAGTGGTGGACTGTACAAGTAATGATCGTGATGGTAAGATGCCATAACATACCTGTCAACCCTTACACAGTTACCCAAATTCTTGTACAGGGAAATCGAGTTTTTAGGTCCATAGGGCGTACAGTCGTTTCAATACGGGCAAAAAAATATGTCTATTTGTTTGTGTTTCTCCCTTGTGATGGGACTTTGTAGGATGAACTTTGAGATTCATATGGGGCACGGGGTGACCAAAAGTTTGAATTGGTCTGGAATAAGGTAGGCACTGATACGGGGTTGACAGGTATGTAAATGATAACTGCAGACTACTGGCGAGACCAGACAAGCGCTATAGGGCTGCGGCAAACGTTACAGAATCTTAAATGACGCACTCCCGCCTCTCTTTATGGACTGCCGCAGGCTTTCTGATCCACGATTTATCTTCATCAATGTCATTACATCGTCATTTTTTTTTTATGCGCGAGCGAGGAGTGTCATGATAACATTTATCAACGGCAAAAGTATTGAGGATGGTGAATTAGCCTCATAATTAACGTGCATTCGGCTGATTTGCCTTAACTACAGGGCCGTGAGATGACCAGTAGGTGGCATGACATAAAGTGGTTCACCTATCTGTGTGGATTTGGGTGTTATCCACTAATATTTTAGAGTATTCTTCAGACAACCTGGCTTTCTCTCACTCAAAAACACAAAATAAAAATCGTCCATACATCCAAATGCAATAATCATGTGAAAAAGAGTTTTTAAACTCTGTGAAGCTTTCCCCAATATCTGAATTATTATCAGAACTGATGCTATTGCTCTCGAACCTTAGTTGTACTGCGATGCAAATGCAGTGCACACAGGAATTGGACAACCATCAGTGAATTGGTAATATTCCACAGCAACATTAATTTATTAACAAATATATAAAATTGGACAGAATGCTGGGAAAACATTACTCCAAAAACTTTGGCAAGATAACACAAATGCATGGGGAGCAAATGATATCTGAACTGGTCTCCTATTGAGGCCCCCTCTTTGCCCAAACCGCACTGACCAGAGTGGTGAAGGCAGCACATTGACAAACGGCAAAAGCACAACGAATCATCGAATGAGAGGTCACGAACGACGACCGGTAGCCATGGAGGACGAGTGTAATGGTCGTTCAACAAGATGCATCCGAGGGGGCTAGACCAAGAAGCCGCTGTTTGAGTTGGCAGGGTTACGCACGGATTGCATCAAGCCGCACATGTGAGAGACCAACAAGCTGCTTGGGCATCCTTCATGCAGACCGCCCCCACTCCCCTCCCCGGGAGACTAGGCCTGGCAGGAAATACCAAAATGCTTTCATGCATGCCAAACCAAACACAGCAGACAGCACCTACGCTGCCGCCCGTTTACTAAAGCCCCGCTAAAGCTCTGCGAATCATGACGTGCATGGGTGCTGCTTGGCACTCGGCGAGAATTATGCTACGCTAACCTTCTACACTGAAAGGTTATCTTGTTTAAACATGTTCTTAGCCATTATGCTTGGATGGGGGAAAAATACTAAAGCAAGAGTAAATTCACCTTCGGTGCTCAAACTCAATTCCATAAGATTTGTTTAAGACCTTTGTATCTTGGGAACCAGTAAATGAGGAGTATTTATATTGTGATAAGCCAGCCAATGCGATTACAGAATGAGGACAAATCTGTGATCTATTTTTGCAGGTTTAATCCAAACTGGTTGTCCTTTTATGTGTGCCAGTCCCATATGCAAGATGTGTGTGGTATATATTTGTGCAAATGTGTTGTGTTCTGATCTTCCCAGACTCCCTGTCACAAAAAAGGATATTATTTTTAAACTGGCACTTGACTTTACTGTGTCAACAGTTACAAGCAAAAGCTTTCGTAAAATCAAACTTGAGAATAGGTTTTCCCCTTTTTTATGGCAAACAAACAGGTGTAAAGATGTTAAAACGCCAAACTTAAACCTTTAACAAGGAATCATGTCTGCATTAACCACAATGCTTGTGGTCAGAATGCAAACAAGTAATGAAAGGTTTCAGTTTGGTGTTTTAACATCTTTACACCTGTTTTGTTGCCAGAAAAAAGGGGAAACTCTATTCTCATATGATAATTGGTTCTTTACCCTTCTATCTGGCAACAAAACTGACACCTTTTTACAAGGAGTCATGTTTGCATAGACCGCAATACCTGCAGTCATAATACAAACAAAAGAACATGACTCTGATAATGTGCACTGTCCTTAAAGTTGATTGATCCACACCCGAGACAGCTTTCCTTAGAGCCTAGTCTCATATGGGTTGGACCAGATGACGCCAAAAGGCGCACAACTCAAAGACAATGCACCATCAGAGTATGAGAGCTCGGGGCAAGCATCTACACTATGGGAACCTCATTTGCCAGTAAAAATATGATAATTGGTTCTTTACCCTTCTATCTGGCAACAAAACTATTCTCATATTTTGGTACTGGCAAAGGAGGTCCCAAAATAAAACTTGTTTCGGGATTTTTTTAATTACCGGAATGTTTTATTGAATAACGCGCAGGTCAACCGATATGTAAATGTGATGCATATCACAGAGTAATACTACTTGGAATAAACCGAACTGCTGACTCAAACACTCTTGAAATGTTGTCGCATGATTGTTGGCCGACACACCCATGTTAGCTGTGCAACCCAAGGTCTGCATGTGTGCCTAACCAGAGCCACGCCTAAACGGGGGCGTGCGGTCTTTCAATCTGGACCGCTGCCACTCACCGCCATTGAGTCAGTGCAACCCCATGCAAAGTGGGTTCATGCAAGACATTTGTTCCTGACGTCAGTCAACACAAAAAATTGACAGACACTTCACTTCACTGCCATTTGCTTTAGGTAGATGCAGAGTGCGTGGAAATGTTTTCGCTTTTGCAAGGATCACGAGAACCGTACACACAAAGTGGAGTTCCCTCAATGTTTTTTTTCACCGCAGCTCGTGTGGGAATCCATCCTCAAATACCAAACGCATCCACAAATCCTTGCTACGCCAGAGAGCAGGAGACGGTTGATGAAGATTCTGCTTCACAGCTTCCAAAAAAAATTCTGAGCAGGTAGTGGAAATCTGCCTCGCTGAACAAAATAAGTTGTTGAAGTGCGAGATGTACAATAATCCTTATCTTTGCTAGCGCAGCATTATCAACCACCTGTTTACTATGCAATGAGGTGTGCACAATAAAAGCTAGGCGGCAACTGCCACATCCTAGCTGTTAACAACAATGTGCATACCATATTCTAACGTACCGTAGAAAGATTGAATGTCCAATTCATGCTCTCGTTGGCGGGGCAGATTTTAAAATAACACAGCATTTAAAAACACACATCTCACTATACAGTAATTAGACATATAACTTTTGTACCAAATAATTCAACCTACCTTTGTCCGCAAATCTCATCTTCATTTGTAGTGTAGTGAGAAGCAGGTACGTATATAGGCCATCGTAGCAAACGTACTTTAGCTACGAACAGGGTAAGATTACAAGGTTCGGTTTTCCATCAACTAGTGGGAAAAAACTTACACAGTTTAATCTGAGTGTACGAGGGTGCCGCGTGGAGGGCTTACTGTTTTGCCTCCTCAAGGTGGCAGAGGTATTCATAGGCAATGTTCTGCTTCCTCCTTTCATCCATCTCCTCTGCTGACATCCGCTCATTGTCCAGCACGGCTGCACGGTGCAGAAACAAAAAACAAACAGCAATAACAATAAGTATATTAAGTCATTTGTTTACACGGGGGGGGGGGGGGGAAGCCTCCACTTGAGTCTCAAGGCTCTTTTGCAAGAGAGTCCTGCACTGGGATGTTTGACCGAAGTCGGGCATTTACCCTCTCGCCATGCACCCAATGTCTCGTGGACTAGACAAATCCCACATCTCCAAACTGACGAGTTTTTATTGTCCTTTTAAAAAACTGTAAATGATCAATTATGCACACGTGTTCGGGTGACACATAAAACACGTAGCATGTGCACAAATTGTAGAGCTGCGGTGACTTATCTCGTGCAAAGTAACATGAAAGGAAAACTCGTGCGGACGAGACCTTACTTAGTGTGGGAACCCAGTCATTATTCCGGCTTTACTGAAACTGTCGGCAAACCTTTGTGACAGCAGTGGACGTACATGGAGACCGTAATTGAGGGTGTCTACCAGGCCAACACTCAAGAGACACAATGGCTACCACAGGCGACATTAGCGATATGATTCCACGGAGCGCAGTTTGTTAGGACCCACATCCTAAGTGTTTCCTTGTGTACATTTTGGCGCACAAAAAAGGTACTTAAAGACAGTGCTGGGAAAACAAGATAGACTGTAGCTGGGCACCCTTTTTTGTCGTATATTGTCGCTTTGTTATTGAATTATTGTTAAAGTTTAACAATGCCATGAACATCTGGCAGAGCGCCAAATGTGCCTTGCAACTGTTTTGGCTTCACCTCACCCAGTCGAGGCCCTTTCCCTTTTTACCAAAAGGCGCTTCTCATTCATGGAAAGAAAGCGCTTTTGCACTGTACGGAGTCGAAGCAAAAAAAAACATCGTCTAAAGCCTGTTGAGGGAAGCGCTACTAAATTATATAAGTTTCCAAGGTACAAAACAACACGGTGGGCACACGCGAAACAGAAAGACACAAGTGTGAACGTCGTGTTTACACATTTTGCGCTTCAAACCTTCCGCGGGCCCACGCTCATTGCAAATGAAATGATTGTTTTTTTTACACACTCTAATTATGTCAATCAAAAAGTGGGTCAAATGAGAGTGCGTTTTCAAGAGAAAGTTTCCAAAACAACAGAAGTGGACATACACCAAAGTGTAACAGTTTAGGATGACCGTAAACAGTGAGAATGCGAAGGCTGACGAGAGAAGAAGGGGGGTTAAAAGTAAAAAACACTGAGATTTGTGTAGGTAAACTGCCGAGGCATTCCACGGAAGGTGGCTTTGGAAACAACAACTTGTGAGCTCACGGACCCGGGTAGGAGTCGTGACCGCGCCCAGAGGCAGGCAATGCAGAAGCATGCGGAGGGAGAGCTGAAAACCACAGCGCATGGATGGTTTGGTGGGAGGCGGCATTGGACCACACCCTTAGCCGCACCAAACAGGGTAGTCGGATACAGTACACACAGCCATGTGTGCCCCAACCGTTGAAAAAAGTGTGGTGGTGGTGATGATGGGATTATTTTCTAACTTTTTTTCACTGCTTCTCATGTATCCCAACCGTCGAAAAAAGTGTTGTGGTGGTGTTGGTGGTGATGATGGGATTATTTTCTAACTTTTTTTCACTGCTTCTCATGTGTCCCAACCGTTGAAAAAAGTGTGGTGGTGGTGATGATGATGGGATTATTTTCTCACTTTTTTTTCTGCCCTTCTCCATTTCAAACGGAAGTACAAGTCAAAGTGAACACCTAATCAAATGGTACTTGTAAAGCCGCTATAAACGTGGCACCTAAAATCCGGTGTAGAAAATTCAACAGTCTTCTATCATCCATAACTGTTTTTTTGGGATTAGATCGCGTAAATACATATACAAATATATAAATATATTTATTTATGCAATCTAACCCCAAAAAAACCCTGAATTATGGATGATATTGTTCGCAAAAGCCTACGTGTTAAACATTCTACTTATCAACCATGGCAGGGGCATGTCCGAACACAGAAAGACCACTGCTGTTGACGTCGCCACCACAATATTTGGTCTACAATTAAACGGCCTCACAAAGATGTGTTCTCGTTGATGCCCAACCCGGAATTAAAATTCGGTCTCTATCTCATTGCCGAGTCAAGCAACCAAACCACATTCAGAAGGCTATTACCAACAACATGAATTCCAACATTGAGGTGAAATTTAGCAAAAACATTTTTAAATACTGTACAGAGTACATTGTGACATACATTTCAACAGAAGACAAGTTTGTTTTTAAAGATGGTAGAGTTTTTTACTTTTCTCTCTCACACAAACGGATACCACACCATATGCCACATCGCCGACGATTAGTTTTGTCACATTCGAGAGGGCAATAGCTTCTCGTGGGAACATGAAAATAATGAATAATCTACAAAAAATGTTCCTGAAGGCTGCAATTATTTTCTCGCATGCCAAATTCTGATCGGCAATGAATAGTAAAAGTTAGTTTGTTCGTTATTACGAGCACAATCTAAGAACATTTGTTCAACAAAAAACACACTATACACACACACAATACATTACTCATTCGGTAATTCAGAAAATAATTGTTACCTGCAGGATGCGAAACCCGTGACATTTTTCAAGTCGAAAGGGCTATATATGTCAACTAAAAGGTAACTTAAAAGAAACACAAAGCTCACGCAGTCGGGAGACAACGACTCATTGTGTTAACCAGCTCGCAAGGGCCACACCAACCTTATGAAGGGGACCAAAGTTTGAACACCAATGCTTAAAATACACTCACGGCTCAGACCCCAATAAAACACATTACCCTCACGCCATAGGCTGAACTGTACTTCATTACAACGGAGTTTGACGTAGATGCTGTAAAGGCCGTACACATGAAATGAATAAATTAAATGATTAACAGGCAACTCCCACCACAAATAATACATGCACAATGCATCCCTACGGTGTGGAATAGAACTGGTCAAACTAATGGCCATGCATACATCGACAAAAACGCTGCCATTTATTCATCCAGGAAAACGTTGTCAAGGCTCAATATATTTTTTTAGTAGCCTCCAGGCTTGAGATGTTTGACCAATTCCAAAGTATTGTTTTATGTTGGAGAAAACGTGGCCACTCTTTGTAGTCCTGACAGGTGGTGTTACCACTTGATGACCTGGGCAATCCACCAACCCTAAAGCAAAAATGTGCCACAACTTCCTTGAACACCACTTGTTGCTAGTTTTAGGGATAGCCAACACAGCGGCAGGCATTAGCTTCTGACCCAAAAGGGTAGAGAGAGACACCCTGAGCATTTCAGAGTTGACTATAATTCAAGGTGCAGCCTGGCAAGATGATAACCTAAAAGTCAACTCAATGACAACCACTATATCTTGTACCCAAAAGAAGTGCGACAAGAGATTAACAAAAAAAATCGAGATGAATTGTAAACTAATAAAAACAATTCCAGGTTCCCTTGTAAAATATGTACTTCACATGATTCTTACATCTGAGGAATGGTCTTTGATCAATGCGCTTGGCCACAATACCCAATCGTGCAGGGATATTATGCTGAGTGACGTTGAATGTTTGAAAGTGTGACGCAGCACAGGTGTGGAAAAAAAAATATTTTATAAGAAGTTAATTCAAAACCACAATTTTGTGCCAAGAATTCTGAGCACTTCCTTGTAAGGGCCTGCAATGTGTTGGTGATGAAAATTAGCTACACATTAAAATTAAAATATTAACGTAACCTGACAAGCGAATCCATGGCACGAGAACACAGGCAACTACTGTAAAGTGGAGAAGATTAGCGTGTAAATGGAAAACAGAGGCCGTAACATCTCATGGGTTAAAGTTTTCTTTGAGCCACTCATACAGGAGGAACACATTTCACGTGAAAAATAACTAACTTGATATGCACATACAGTGACGTCCATCCAACTGTGTGTTGCCTGCATGGGTGGAGTTTACAATGCAGCACAGTATTATCTATGTCATTCGCCATCACCAGTCTTGGTGCTTGAGACTATGCCCTGCAATATAACAGGTTTAGGATTAGGGTGATCTCAAGGACAAACTAATCTAACCTCCCACATCCTTGACAAGTGTCCGTGCATGTGCACACGCGAGTGCATGCGTGTGTGTGTGTGCAACTAACGACAAAAGCTTGCCTGGGCTGGGATTCCATTCTCACAAAACACACGAATGTCAAAGGTTATGTTTTTCTACAAGTGCAAATCACATTTTAGTTTTAGATGCAAGTTTCCGTGCTAACAATCACCATTTCATTTGTACGCGTATGTATGTTGAACTTATTTCGCACCGTACGTAACCAACCGTGCTAATCAGAGGTGATGGGGTGGGGAGGTCAACAATGGGGGATGAGGGGGAAGAACGTTGAAGAAGTAGACTCGTCATTAAGGAGATGATTTTGGCACGGTATTAAGTTTGTAAAACTCACTTAACCGACTACAACTAGCTTTTTTGCCCATCCAAGGACGGGTGTATATTGCAGTAAATCTGAAATATTCAATAGAAAAATTGTTCAGCTCATGATTATTAATGAGAGGGGGGGGGTTGCCCCATGTGGAGTGACGTCACCCGCTAATGGTTATTGGGGAGGGGTGTGGCATGTGGAGTGACGTCACCCCTCATGGTTATTGTGGAGGGGTGCGGCATGTGGAGTGACGTCACCTGCTCATGATTATTAATGAGGGGAGCGGCATGTGGAGTGCGCGACCTTCTTGTGTGCATGAATATTAATGAAGGGGGAGGGGTTGCAATGACGTCACGCACGGATGTAGCACTGGGTTGCATATTTATTTTTTACCGTCACTGTAAAGAAACGTCATATTTGAAGCGACTTTGCGTAATAAATTATTTAATTCAGATCGACCTTCCACTGCGTTAGTGTAACAATCCACCCACTCATGAATATTAATTAGGTGGGTGGGCCTCACGTGGAGTGACGTCACGCGGGGGGAGGGGATGGGCCTCATGTGGAGTGACGTCACGCGCGGGACGGACAGACATTTCTGGGTGATTATAGTAGGCAATAACATGAAAAGGGAGGAGTGAGAAGCTCACGTAGCCCAGAAAGTGAACCGGTGCCAGGCAGTCGACAGAGCCAGAAGAGCACAGACCAAGAGGACACCATCAGGGGTCAGAACGACCTCATTCCGACCCACGTTGCGGGAACCCGCCAGGCACACGACACGATTATACAGGGCTCTACACCAATCACACGATGCTCAACTATTTTTTTTATTTCACCAGGGAAGGCCCACTCGTTTTCAGAAGCGACCTGGCCGCAAATGGTAGCTCAACGAATTGGCGTATCATGTGGAAATGTATTGCAGCCAAATAAATACTCGATACACACGCTTATTCTAAATGCTTAGCTAACTGTGCCAATACAGACACACGCAGGTCAGAGTTAAGATTGCTTGGACAGCTACAATTAACCATTCGTGGACTATTAGCCACTGCCTTAGGCACGGTATGACGTTAAACGTATAAAAGGACATGTGTCTTGGGTTGTAAATGACGTGCTATTGTTACCGATGTACGACTTATGTTTGATGTCAAATAAGCTAATTATTCAGTGAATAGTAACGTGTAATCATTACATTCAGTGGAAATTCGCTTGACCCATGCAATAATTATTGTCGTGAAAATGTCAGTTTGTTTTCAATAAGGTAATCGTGGAACATTATTTTAATGTCAAAATTATCGATCATTTGAGGCACTTTTCAACATTCAATATAGCAAGAAACCCTGGAACGTTAAAGTTTTATTGGAACACGACTGGTAAATAACCAGCACAGGCAATGTACAGTACACTGGTTAAACGAGTTTGTACTCAGATGCCTCGTTTCTCTCTCTTAGGTTCCCTATCAGGCGAATACTATCAAACGAGTAATGGGCCAGTGGTTATTTTGAGCCACACATTTCTGTTGTGGAGACGAGTACAATATTACGTGTAAAATGGTATTAAATTATTGTAGAGAATACCTATTCTACCTTTGCAGCTATAACTTATAACACTAAACTCCAGCACTCTGTATAAAATGCAATTTTTTGCAGTAAATACAACAGCTATTACAATAACTCCTAATGACCTACTATGACATACATCGCAAACATGGGACACTGACGGAGAAAATAGAATAAAAACCGAACAGTACACAGAAGCAGGAGAGATGCACACTTGAAATTACACGAAGAGACAGAATGAAGAACGCATGGATGAGAAAACAAGCACATTTGAAAGACATCATATTGACCCGTCAGGAAAATTAAGATGTATTGGACAGACACGGATCACGAGAACGACTGATTGCTGGTGACCGTGACAGGTGGCAAAATGGCAAGCGAGGAAGGGAAAATACCCCGAGAGGAAAACCATCACGGATATGTAGCGATCAAGATTCTCTCAAATGCGATACGGACCATGGCATCATCGAGAGACCGTGAGCGATGGCGGCAATGTGGGAATGCCTTCATACAGCAGTGGAAAGATCATGGCTGTTGACTGTGATGATGAAACAAAATTGGTGCACAGAAGGTACTTAAAATAACTTGCATCTGAAATAAGAAGCAGCCTCAATTGGGATACAAGGCCTAGTTTATGGGAATCACTGAACTGTTTATTTTTTTGTTAATGCCTCATCCTCACAAACGTCAATTCCCCCACGTGACCATTTACAGGGCTTAAGAATATGTTGCTTCACGGCTTGGAAGTCAAGTCAGAGCACTTTAAAATAGTAAATTTTCCACACGAAGATTCAGAATACACCACAATGCACCGCTGAAGCAAATCGCAAAATATATTTTATTTTCTGTTCGCGATCATGGGACTATAATTTTAGCTCCAGCGCACACCACTCACCAAGTTCTAAGTAAATGCTTTAATATTATCGCAGCTTCTGAGGCATTTATCAGAAACCAAATCACGAAACTTGCAATTTGGACATCACGTTTGGGTTCCCGAAACATGTCAGTTGACCCTAGCAAAGACAGCAAAACAAATCCCCATTGCGGTGTCTTCCAAGGCAAAACTGCAGCATCAAAAACACGCAAAGCAGAGAAACACTTTTTTTTACATACACGTTTAACTTGTTTTCTTTCACTTTAGTTTCAAGCAATAAAAGACAAAACGTGCAATAAAAAAAATGAACATGGATGTTTACCCATTGTAACCTGCATGCAAAAACAGCTTTCCATTTGCTGTAAAATTACTAAAAATAAGTCTAATGAAATCGCATGGCATGGCTCTTTTGCAGCAATGCTTGGTGGCTCACATTTTTTCCATGAGGTATATTCATGAAGATTATACACCTACGTGAGAGAAAGATCAGATTACGGATTTACACTAAACCTGTGCAGTACTGTCCACTGGACTAAACGGCATTGTTAATAGGCTATTGCAACCCACCTCAGCCTCAAGTTCAAGAAGCATATGCATTTTATTTCGATATAAAGCTTTCGTGACTGCAGGGATTCATCTTCTTGGTTCTTTCGGTAAAGTCACGTGACTTTACCGAAAGAACCAAGAAACATATGCATTTTAATTGAGATAAATTATGAGCGAGGACAAAACTACGTTTATTTGTGCACTAGTTCATGAAGCCTGTCTTCACCAGGCAAAAGTTTGCAATAAATATAATGAACCTGATATGATTTTTTTACAATTTGTATCTACGATAAGACGTGAACAACTACTCCAAAAATGTGTCTTCCACAAAAAAACTAAAATTGTTGACGACTTGATTCAACTTCTTATATTTAAAGACGTATCCATCGGAATCCGCTCAAATTAAAGATTGTTATTTTTTTTTTATAAAAAGATCAACATTTAATGAACTTAATATTCTACGAGGGGAAGCTCCTATATTTTACCGTTTCAAAATTATTCAGATTTGAACATCATAAATTATGGATTTTTTTCCGTTCAAAACCGCTTGAATCGGAAATAACTCAAACAATTAAATAGAGAACAATGGTTCTCGATTTAATTTTACTTGTTGTTTAACGCTCTGTCAAACGATATTTTTTACGGTTTCTGAATGACAACATTTTATGAGGCACTTCAAATCGAGATTTGGGGGCCTTAAAATGAAAAATCTCGGATTTTCAGCTTTCTCCCTTGTCGGGAAGTATCCTAGAGGTTGAGACACATTAAGGTCTGTATTTATATAGAAGATAGATAAACAAAGAAAACGTATACATAGGGCTTATAACTATGCTGATGTATGGTATACGCTATATCACAGGTGTGTAATGTGTTTATAGAAGCTCGGGCAGACATGTACGGTCATGCAGGATAACATTTCTACGATACTTTACCCTGCACAGCATTGCATTTGGAATATTTTACTGTGCAGTATTTCAACTGAACGAGGTTGAACAGAAATCTATTTGTTACGAATTCATTTGAATTCTCAGTTGCCATATGACTTCACTGAGCTTATAATTGCTAAACTGTTTATGAGCAGTAATCGGCACATTGCCTTAATTTACAAGATCACTTTTCAGACGTCATATACACTGTACGTACTTGCATATCTTATGTTATGCAAGTATATGACTTCAGATGTAGGTGAGTATAAGTGCCTTTCTCTGCACATCTATTTTAGCGCGATGGATTTCATATTTAATAAACCAGATTTGAGACTTTTAGATGTTCGAGTGCCAAATGTTGGTTCTTTTTTATGATTCCAGATGAATAGAAATTACAATTGAATTATTTGCACTGTTTAACCCATAAATTGTAATTTTTATGCATTTCACATTTTACTTATTACATTTTCATCGAAGTACCTTTTAATTTATTGAGCCATTTTTTAAATTAAATTTCCAATGTATTCATTTAATTAAACAATGATCATTTTATTATTATTATTTCATTTCTAATCAATTTTATTGACAAACTTAAACAAATATTTGAATAAAATTAGATTTTATCCAGGAAAGCCTCAGCAGAATGTAGACTTTCCCAGGAGGATCCTGCTACATTATGATGCTTGGCTACTTCCTTTTTAAAAATAAATTCGCTTTGTTGTGAGGAAAAGTGTATAGCCTGAGGATACCCACCTTGCATGCGAGCGAGTAACGCTCAAAGGTCCGCTAAACAAATGGGTTCACAAACCCACTTACTATAATGCCATAGCCTGGCCACCAGCTTCCAGTCTAGCAGGTGAAAATTTGGATATACAGGTAGTCCCCGACTTACAATGGTCCGACTTACGATATTTCGATCTTACGATGGCGATATGACAAAATTGTAAAATATTTTACATTTCACGCAGCAGGCAAACGCAGCAGCGTATGAGGTACGATACTGTACGTTGGGACGCTGCCGGGATGTAGGCTAGGCCATTTTCGACTTACGATGGGGTCGTCGTAACGCATCTCCGTCGTAAGTCGGGGACTACCTGTATACCTCCGAGGGACTGGACCACGTGTGCACTACCAAGGCTAGCGGCAAAGAGGCTGCAGACAGCACTGTGAAGTCGTACACACACTCACACTTTGAAACACCACAACCCCTCAATCTCTCACAATCATTCACTCACATCATACACTCTCATTCACACATTCGCATAAGCCCCCCTCTCTCTCACACACACGTGTAGTCTGTTTATCAAGTGATGTCAAAATGACAACACTTTCACCTATAGTGCATCGAAGTAATATGTCACAATACTGATGTAATTGTCATGTCAATCCAAAATGTGTTTTGTGAAATCCAATAATTACATTCCGCAAGCTGAATGTTGTGTCTCAAATATGAACATCAGAAACATACCGGTTCCATGCATCTTTCAATTTTTATCAAAGCCAATGATAAACACTTAGGATTGAGGTGCATTCAAATAAATTAAATGAATCCACTTTGCTATTCTCACTTGCAGTTATAAAGCAGTGCAGCATATTTACCAAGCAATGAAACGTGCAAAAAGAACCGACCTGACTCATTCAAGTCAAATGTATCATTCCCCAAAACTGTACTCAAAACTCTTGTTTTAATTGGACATCTCATAAATTGGTGACATTCTTGAGAAGCAGAAAATTATGCCCACAATGCTGTTACAGTGAACATGCAGTGGATTTATTTTCCACAGTATGCCACAACTACGTAACAGTGTGAAGAAATTCCTAGCAGTTTAAACCAATTTGCTAAGAATGCGGCATCTACGGGAGATGCTGACATCTGGTTTACGGTCAGGTCCCAGACTAGGAAGGGAAAATCGTCAGGTCCAAAGAGATGTATTTTGAACAGAGTGATGAGCGCAGGCACACAAGTGCAAACATCTGGAAAGCACACCCATTCGGTGCTTAATACCACATTTGAAAATGATTGAATGGGAGTTTGCAAACGAGGAAAATGGAAAGTAAGACAATGTTAGCATTCACAGGACCAGTGTATTTCAAATTCAGCTTTTCACCACTCGAGAATCTGCGTGGTGCATCCTTCCAAACGTCTATTGAAACAATTGTAGAAACATTACTTGTTCTGCCAAACAGCTGCAGTGATCATAATGTTTTTTATCCAGACTTCGGCACTTGCAACCATATTCACTCGCAAAAACAAGAAACTTAATACGTGCAGAAATCATCATGTCCCAGGGTAAAAGCATGGCAATCCCGTTTCGTACCATGGTTACCTTTTTATTTTAAACTCCTTGCATATTGTATGCAATTTTGTTTCCATTTCCAGGGCAATAAACACAGCACAGTGTAGCTGAACCACAAATTTGGGGATAACCATGTTTAACCAACAAAGTGTACATCGTTGTTTTAAATTAACATACATTGGGAACGCTATAAAGCAACAAAAATGCGCCTCTGGTCAAGTGAATGTGTAGATTCTTGTAGAAGGATAATTTATAGGGTGTGTTCAAACAGTTGCCGTGAATGAGAGTGCAGGTTACTCAAACCACAGCCCTAATCCGTAGGTAAGACTCCCTCCCCCCTGTTCGTAATACGTAAACGATAACCGGTTTTCCTTGTCCAGAGCGATCAGCCAATACCCTCCTACCCCGTCCCTCCCAGCCCTACCACCCATCCCACCCCTACCACCCATCCCACCACCCTCACTGTCCTCGACGAACGTTTACCCAACAGAGCCCCCCCCCCAGCCACACCCCACTACAGAGGCCACTACTCACCGCCTCAGTGCAGCATTTTCTCGTTAAGCTCCTACGGCAGGGGTGGGGAAAAATGTTCTGCCAAGGGCCATTTGGATATGTGTAACATCATTCGCGGGCCATAAAAAAATATCAACTTAAAAATTTGTCTGTTATATTGATGGCTGGAACTGCTTCTCTTTGGTGAGGCGTGTGATGTTAGCTGATATTGATGATGTTGCTACTCGCAACTGCTTTTCCTGGTTTGCTCCTAGATTTATTGAATTTCGAGTCCCGCCTGCGGTTGCCTTGGCAGGGCCGGACCAAATGATTTCGCGGGCCATATATGGCCCGCGGGCCGGACGTTCCCCATTTTTGTCCTACGACCACATGTTTTACTTAACACCATAAAAAACTCACAACTTTAGCGAATGTCACTGGTTGCGCTTGGGTCAATAGCAAAGTGGTCAAATGAGGTTTGTGATCACGGGTGGTAATGGCTCCTTTTATCCAGAGACTGCAATTTGTATTTCTAAACAAAAATAACCGGACTGTGTTTGGTCATTACTTTTCTCATAAAGGGCACCTCCCCCATTGGGACGAGCATGTCTCCTACACTTTAGCCCTTATGGTTTATGCTTTTATGGGTTTATCACACACATGCAAGCACATGCCAATGAAATGCTTGGGTTTAAACATTATAATTTGAAAAACACAAATTCCATGAAACGTTCTGAAGGTGACCTGTCATCATTAGCTAGGACCTATCCACTGCTGTATGAATACCACCCCAAGCCATTGCCATCTCTCACGATGAAATAATCCATCTCGCTCCTTCATACGAGCTGATTGAATCGCTTCATCTCTGCAGTGAATGTCCTTTGGGCGTGTACCCTCTCCCTTGGCTGCCACTATCACTAGTTTCAAGAACTGTCACACCTGCCCAAGCCCACTTCTGTTACTTAATAGTCAATATACTTTAGAACTCTAATCTATTCTCTTATCCACGTGTTTTATCTTTTTAGCGCAATTCTCGACTTCTGTTCTATATTATTAGTCAATGTCCAGGTTTCTGATCCATGTTGTCGCAGGTAATGTGCATTTATTAAATATTGACCTATCTGGACAGACTAGGAAGTTGTTTTTAAAATAATTCTAAATTTACTCCCGACCACCTCTTTATTTAATAACTTTCATCCAACTGTGCCTAAAGTAACTTCCCCAAGTACAGGACACATATTTTGATGTTTTCCAGTTGTGCCCCTCTGAGTATATGGTCTGGATAACCATAATAAGTAGCGTTCATATGTTAGCACAGATGAAAATCATTTATATGTTTATTAAGTCGTGGGGCAGGCATATAAATGCTAGCAATTTACAGAATATGGTGATTATCATTGTGCTGTGAATTGTCACGTTTTACTATGCAGTATGCACCAACTTGTTTGCAACCAGTAAATGTACATTCAGCGTAACCAACAGCATTCAAGTAATGAAGCAGCCCAAAACAATTATTTTGGAACTTAAAGAAAAAAAAATCTCACATGTATCATGTGACCAACTCCCCCTCTGCAAATAATGTATTTCCACGGCCACCAATCAACACACGCGCATGCTTCGTGTTGTCGCCACAAAAACGCGACACGGTTCGACGCGGTTCGCAGACTTGAAAGGTGAACCGTGGGGTGGGGATGGATGGGAGGGATGAGGAGAGCGCCGGAGGAACAGGGGGGGCACAGCTCAAGTATAAATAGGGTTGGGCCGGGATGTTGGGTTAAGTTGGGTAGGGTTGTGGGCAGGGCAGGGTAGGGTTGAGTTGGATTGGGCAGGGTAGGGTAGGGTTGAGTTGGGCAGGGTTGTGGGCAAGGTAGGGTTGCGTTGGGCAGGGTTGTGGACAGGGTTGGGTTGAGTTGGGCAGGGCAGCAGCCACTCACTCCCCGAGTCACGGGACTCGCAGGTGACGACGATGTTCAAGCAGCCAGCAGCCCAAGGTGTGCTTGGCATACAGTTAACATGCTGACGTACACTGTACTCGCAAAGGCAGGGCAGAGCAGTACACGTGTCACTTCATGCCGCCTTCGAAGAGTCTTGCTCGAAACGAGATGGCTTTTGCGAGCAAGCCAAGATTGTGCCAACTACTTATAGAACAATGCAATATAATTATTGTAGTCCACAGTTATTTTATGCGTTAATGTATATTTATATCATCTCGGCGTTATGCTTTTTGCGTGACTGTACTATTGCCATAGGGTATAGCACGTCATACGTTCGTGACATACTTGCAGCAACTAAAAAATGAGTTTTGCAGGTTGCACGGTAAGACCCAATGTGAATTTCGCATCGGAAAGCTACGGTCAACGCTCTCTCTACACTGTATATACTGGGCGGGTATTCGATGTGCTGCATAGCAAAAGCATGACACACCACGATGACTCGAGCGAAACACATCGGCATAGGTATTTGTAGAGCGCATTGCAGCAATGGACCATATGTAAAGAACTTAGAAAAAAAAGCTGACGGCTTTTAAATATATTAGTTACGACAGTAAGTCGTGTAAAAGATGAGTGTATACAGTTGAGCCGTAAAACAGTATTTTGTTTCTATATTAAACAGCCAAAAGTTATTTTCCAGCCCAGTTCTACGCCATTGGAGGAAACTCCATAATACCACGGATGAATATATCCACAGGACAATCACTGTTACACGGTAGACGACGTACGGTGCGAAAGAAGTTCAACACACGAAGCATTCATTGTACGAACTGACGAAGACCTCATCCCCATGCCATGTCGGTTATAGAGGTTTTTTTTTACCATACTTCACCACGCTGGAAGAGAGGTAGGGGGAGGGGGCATGAGCTGTTCTGATATCAATGTCCACTGATACTAAACCACCGGGTACCTGAACTCGCGTTACCGGATTCACAGCAGTGAGCCAACCACTGTCCCACCACTCCACCATCACATACAGCAGTATTGTACCCGATGTGGTAATGCAGTGAATGTCATACCACTATGAAGTGTATCCTAGCCACAGTGCTTCATACACGGGCTGCCCTTTTCTCAATCCACTGCTGGATGAGGCCGTGCACGCTCTGTGCAGGTCGAGGTGTCTACGTGACCACACTGCGGGTTAGTCCAGGCAGAGGATGGAGCGGAATAGTACACTTCATTTTGCCGCACTGTCCGCTACACACCACGTAACCCCCCCCAGTCTCAAACCCCGAACCTTACAATTGAAATATCAACGCTGTTTCGAATTTAATGAAACCATTAAGGCAACACAGTCAGCTCCAGCGTTACACGTTTACAGGCGTAGAAGAGTCCACCGTGGGAATGAGTTAAAAAGGGGGGTAATCGTGGGGGGCATCTCTGAACCAATTCTAGATTTGAAGCTTTCGTGACTGCAAGGATTCATACTCTTAGGTTGTTTCGGTAAAAGTCACGTAGGTAAAATAATAAAATAAAAATAAATGAAAATAACTAAATTAAATCATGACGTTTCGGAAGTAAAATTACTGTTACAGTAATTACTGCAGCAGTTACACCTGATGACGGAGGCTTGTGTTGCTTCCGAAACGTCGTGATTTTATTTAGTTATTTTAATTTTTTATTATTTCATTTTATGGTTATTTATTAATTATTATAAAAATAACAAAATTTGTTATTTTCATTTATTATTATTATTTTACCTACGTGACTTTACCGAAAAAAACAAAGTATCTCTGAACCAAGTCTAAGGCCCCCCCCCCCCCACAAGACTTAGCTGGGCCCCCCACAAGAAACACCCCCCCCCCCGCAAACGTGGCCGAGGTGGTCTCGCCCGTAGCGCGAGCGCTGCGCCTGATTGGCTGAGAGGCCCGCGACGCCAGCGCGCGCCTTACGCATCGCGACCGCGCCTCACAGGATACACGACGACGGAGATAAACATTTACAAACTTTTTTCGCGCGCTCTCTCTCTCTACGATATCCGCCCTTAGCAGAGCAGTTGTCTTGTACACGAGTGTACTTGCAGCACCAACATTACACGGCACTACAAAAGTTGTCAATGCCCCCCCCCCCCCTACGATGAAAAAGAACGACTTCTGTACTCACATCCATACTGAGGTCGCCCCCCCGCAGCGTAGCCGGGACTGTCCATCTCGTCAGACACGGACATGGCTGCTGTTGTTGCTGCTGCTTCTCTCTCTGCCCCTCACGCGGCGTTCGGCGTTCCCGCGCTTTTGTCGTCCCCGTACGTCCACCCTCCCGCGGGGCGCTCCTTCTTGACAAGTCCTTCTCGTGCGCAGTTGACTTGGGCTGGCTCTGCTGGCTGGCCAGAGAGACGAGGGGGGAAGCGCTCTAGCTCTTCCCGCGCTTTCTCTGCCGTCCGCCCTCACGGTTCCCCTCCGCGGCTCGCTCGCAGGAGGTGGGCGCGCGTAGCTCCCAGGCGGGGAGGGGGGATGCAAGGAAAATAAAGAGGCGGGGCTTGGCGAGGGGCGGGGCTGATTGAGGGGGCGGGGCTTAATGAGGGGGCGTGGTTTAGCGAGGGGGCTGGGTTTAGCGAGGGGGCGGGGTTATCTCGCGGAAGAGGCGGGGCTTGCATCGCTAATTAGTTGCGTTGGTATTGCTACCTAATTTGGCGGTGGTTGCGCAAAGATTAAGTGATAGCTGCCAAACCCATATGGGTTATTTCTAGATTTGAAGCTTTCGTGACTGCAAGGATTCATACTCTTAGGTTTTTTTTCGGTAAAGTCACGTAGGTAAAAAAAAATTAATAAAAAAATTACTAAAAGTAGTATTAAAAATAAAATAATAAATCACGACGTTTCGGAGGCAACACAAGTCTCCGTCATCAGGTGGGACCATATGGTTTACCCCGTAATCTTCTTGTAAAGGGAAAATTAGTTTTGAGGTCTATACTGTATAGCCGTGTTGAGGTCTACAAAGCCGTTCAGTAGAAATGTCCTACAAAAGGAAAACTATAATCGGCGACGTTTCGGGCAATGCCCCTTCTTCGTAGAACACAGATTGAGAATCCATAGAGAGATATATAGTGGATGAGATTTGGAGATTGTACGTTACACCATTGAGACCTTATAAGCATCTTCTTGGTTCTTTCGGTAAAGTCACGTAAAATGGAAATAATAAAATTCAGACTGTCTTCTCGACAGACCTGTTCTTCACCTGAGGACGGCTGCTTGCGTTGTGGACAAAACGTCGTGCTAATTATTTTATAGTTTTATTTTTATTATTTTATTATTTCCATTTTACGTGACTTTACCGAAAAAACCAAGAAGATGAATCCCTGCAGTCACGAAAGCTTTAAATCGAAACCTTATAAGCAATTATTTATATTTCCTGAGAATATGGTTTCACTTGGTCGAAAGGTTGCTTTGGGCAGGGGGGGGCGGGGCTTACAACCGGAAAAGGGGCGGGGTTTAATAGAAGGCGGGGCTAAGACCTCTGAAGGGGGCGTGGTTACTGGGGGGGGTGGAGGCGGTGCTACTGAGGGTTGGGGCGGTGGCGGTGCCACGCGGAGGGCCCAGAGTTTTCACCCCACGTGAGAGCTTTTTGGTTATTTCATTCTCACTTTTCATCAGCGCTGACCGAATGCTATCGTTATTTACTGCTTAAAAGTTCGTTCGGTCGTTATGTTTCCGTATTTTTGGGGGGTTTTCCTACCACTCTTTAAAAAAGAGAAGAATATATTTTTTTAAAGATAAATATTTTTTAAAAGGGCGCGCCGGGATGGATCGACAGCGGCGAACTTCACGAAATTCACTTCGCCAATGATCGTCCGCGCACTTCCTCGGATCTCGCGTGACTCTTCGAGCGGCACAGAGAACGAGAGGGCTTGACACGTGGTGACGCTTTGCCCGCCGAGTTTAGGCAGTGGTTGCACGACTCCCAATTAACGAAACCAACTCGGAGACATTGGTCACGAGCATCGTGGCCTCCAAAATGAAATGTCACGGGCGACGTTTTGGGCGATGACCCTTTGCAGCACCTAAAGAGGAGAGGGGGGGGGGTGACGGATGACGCCTGCGAGTGTTATTTATTCGGGACTGGGTGGAATGCATTCACTATCTCATGAAGCCATCAACTGTATTCAGAAATTGGACACCCATTCGTGATTGCTACACAGATGCTATCCGTACGAAGTCAGGCGCGTGTGAGTTTACAGGCGATGGTGTTGAGGGTCACCCAAGAAGTCGTTCACTTGTTCGGCCACGTCGCACCCCGGGGCTACAGTGGAAGTTTGACTGGAAATTTATGTATTTATCCAAGCTCTGGCAGCATAACATACGTTAAAATATTTATACATAATTTCTAAACATTCACAAACAATGTACTGGGTACACATTGCATTAAGGAAGTTATAAAGTTAATAGCAGGATTGGTTCTTTCGGTAAAGTGACGTAGATTTATTTTATTTCTAACTTCGTGACTTTACCGAAAGAACCAAAGAGTATTAATAGCAGGAGGCAAGTCTTTGCCATTCAAAGCAACATCCACATTTGTTAACCTATTGACTAAATCGCTTCAAGCCAAAATGAAACATACCCCTTGTACCACGTCTTTCATATAATACTTTAATATTATTGGCTTTTAGAAGCTTTTCAACCACTGCTTGAGTGTTTCACATATGCCCACTCATATTCTCACCCAATCACTTGATAGCCCTAAACGCAGATATGTTTAAAATGAAAATTATCCTCAAGTGGCTTCCCAAGAGGATTATTGAACCATCCATTTAGATTATCAATTTGGAGTGTAAATTGCAATACATAAAAAATGTTGTATGCACATGTATTTGTGTTTATCATACCAAAGCCTAAATTACGAAACAGTAAATAATTAAAATCTTGACTTAAAGCTTTCGTTACTGCTGGAATTAATATTGTTTGGGTCTTTCGGTAAAGCCACGTAGATATGTTCAAATAAAATAATACATAATTGTTTTACCGACAGAGCCAAAGAATAGTAAATATTTTGTAAGTTCAATCTAACTAGGCTTTACAAAACTAGAAGAAAATTATTCACTTGATCATGGAAAACATTTATAACAATCTTAAGCACGTTATGGGTAGCTCCATGTTCAGGGCTGTTAGTGTTTGGCCATCTGGAACATGTTTTCATCAGTATTGTAAATAATATTCCTCGGAAAAGCTTACATTAAAAAAAACATGCTTTTCGACGTGCTGCATGTTTTAATAGTCAGCATTGATATACAAGTAATTATTTCAACACACACTGTACTGTTTGTATAAAGCAAAATTCCTAAGTTTCCAAGTGTTGCAACTGCAGTAGCATTACTATTTGGTTTATGATACATTGCAATATAAGTTTACTATTTGCATTTTTTTCAGTTTACGAGTCAATTTTAAAAGGATTGATACCGTATAAATTAACGCCACAATGAGCATCCTTGTGGAGAACAAAAAATACATTGGTGTGCCACTCCCTGGGTGTGTTGGCGCATGTTGTAATCCTGCATTGTGGAGCCGAGGGCTGGTAGATCAAACAAGCGTTGCGAAACGTACTTCCCATGGGCATCGCCAGGACAATGCAGTACAACATAATGTGGACTCCATCCTTTCTGTTTGTATGTGATAGAGTGTTTCCCCCTCGCACGCGTGGGTTTTATGCGGGCAATCCCGTTTCCTCCCACATGTAAACACTGATTAAGTGGCTGATAATATAACACCGCAATATATATAGAACACCAGAGCTTGGGAAATTGTTGGCAGCCAGCTTAGCGCAAGGCTGCCTTCCCACTTGACCTGTGGTTTCTCACCCCTCTGAGAACATGGATACTGTCACAAGTTGAAATTATGATTATTCTCCACAATGACGCTAATTGTTATCTTGTTAAGTATTCCGTGGCTTGCGTCCAAATTGGAGCCATACCTAACAGAGGCTGTGTTGAACCAATGCTGCTGAAATTATGCATTCTTAGAAAGGCTTGTGGGTGATTGGATTTGTAAAAAAGGTACAGATATAGGAATGTGTATTGTCTCCTTATCATGCCACATTGACGACAATGTTCTGTCATGGAAATGTATAAAAAGATAATTTTGATGAAGCCGCGAGTTGGTAAATATCGCCCTCTCGTGTTCAGTTTTGTTATAACTCGAAAACACCCTGCTAATAAAGTGCACTCCTGTATAGTATCCACTATTCAAGTATACAGGATAAAATCGAAATGTACGATAAGTGGGAATTTGTTTAATCATGTTATTGAGACCCACAACTTATTTATGTGAAAATCACGTGGATAGAAGTGAACAATAAGTTTTCAAAAATAATCGCAAGCGGTAAAAAATGCAAGCTTCTCCCCGACGGGGAATTGAACCCCGGTCTCCCGCGTGACAGGCGGGGATACTAACCACTATACTATCGAGGATTAGCTATGAGCGTTCCTGAATCGTAACATATCGAGATCTAAACAAGTCCAAAATCATGTCGCGGTTAAGGATTTTACGTGAGAACGTTGGACGGGGGAAACAAAAATCTGTTTCTTTTGCGCAGATTATTAAACGCTCGATGAACTTCACCTGACAAAACTAATGTGCTTTTATATTCTTAGGCTCTTTCGGTAAAGTCACGTAGGTAAAACATTAAAAAAGTAAAATAAAATAAAACAAAAATCACGACGTTTCGGAGGCAACACAAGCTTCCGTCCTCAGGTGGGACCGTCACAGCCACGACAGCTGTATCAAGTAAATGAGAGATTGCAGGAGCTACCACTCCGTTTATATAATGGTTGGAGAAGGTGGTGGGGCAAGGGCCGCATACTTTTTTATTAAAGGCTCACCCTCTTAAGCCCCACCTTACCATATTAATAAAAAAGTATGCGGCCCTTGCCCCACCACCTTCTCCAACCATTATATAAACGGAGTGGTAGCTCCTGCAATCTCTCATTTACTTGATACAGCTGTCGTGGCTGTGACGGTCCCACCTGAGGACGGAAGCTTGTGTTGCCTCCGAAACGTCGTGATTTTTGTTTTATTTTATTTTACTTTTTTAATGTTTTACCTACGTGACTTTACCGAAAGCGCCTAAGAATATGAATCCTTGCAGTCACGAGAGCTTCAAATCTAGAATTAATGTGCTTTTTAAAAAAAAAACATTAAAAAAATTATAGCTCTCCCCGACGGGGAATTGAACCCCGGTCTCCCGCGTGACAGGCGGGGATACTAACCACTATACTATCGAGGACCAGCTGGCATCGACACTGAACCGTGATGTACTAAAAGCTAAAGAAGTTTAAACTAAATCAGGGACGCTTTTGCGATCAATAGTATCCATCATAAAGGTTTTTTTGGGGTTAAATCCGTCACCACCCGACATCAGGCCGATGAAGCTCGTTGTAATCAACAGCGAAACGTCGGACTCGAATTGTAAATGTTGTGGGTTTACTCTCCCACTTAAATAATTACGCGATCTAACCCAAAACACATTGCTTAGGGTCCGTCCATAAATGACGTCATGCACCTGGGGGGGGGGGGGGTGTCAGACATTTGTGACGAGGGGGGGTGAGAAATGTGACGTCACATTAAAATGCGTAACTTTAAATAAATATAGACAACACGTTCTACTAAATTAAATAGACTTTTTAATAAATGTTTTCTCCTACAACATCAGAGTGCAGCGCCACATTAAATACGCACTACAATGACAATAGTTTAAAGCGATTTGAAGTATGTTTTATTTTATTTGGGGGGGGGGGGGGCAGAGCTTTGTGACGTCATATTTGAGGGGGGTCTGACTTTTTGTGACGCCGTGTGACGATGGGGGGTCAAACATCGGCCAAAATCACGTGACGTCATTTATGGACGGCCCCTGGTCGAACCACGAGGGGGCGCGATCGGCGAACTGAATACACCTCGATACACCAATGGTGTAAATGCTTACCCCGAGCTCTCATACTCTGATGGTGCGTTGTCTTTGAGTTGTGCGCCTTTTGGCGTCATCTGGTCCAACATCATGTGAGACTAGGCTCTAAGGAAAGCTGTCTCGGGTGTGGACCAATCAATTTCAAGGACAGTGCATACATTATCAGAGTTGTGTTTTTTGTTTGCATTCTGACCGCAGGTATTGTGGTCAATGCAAACACGACTCCTTGTAAAAAAAAGGTGTCAGTTTTGTTGCCACATAAAAGGGTAAAAAAACAATTATCACGCCTCGATACGTTTGGAGCGAACGGTCAAATCCGCGATGGGGAAGACCCCGCGATGGGCGAGGTTCTGGTGCCCGCGAGATAGCAAACCATCACAGCCCGGATGCAATGGCAATTTTTTTTATTTCCTTTTCATATTCTGTGCATTGTTGACAAGTTTACAATGCAATTGAGTCAATGGGTTAATGCAGTGGATACACATGTATTCAAAGCAGTATAGTTTTACTGGTAGGAACCTCCTTGTTACACTAGCCCACAGGGAATTATTGTGTCCGTCCGTCGTGCAGGGAGGGGCTGGGTGGGGAGGGAGGGGAGGGTGGGGAGGGGCTGGGTGGGGAGGGAGGGGAGGGTGGGGAGGGGCTGGGTGGGGAGGCTGGGGCTGGGTGTGGGGTGGGAGGGGTGGGGCTGGGTGGGGAGGGGCTGGTCACCCCGTGGTGCCCTTATAAAACTCAACGTTTAACCTACTCACGCCGGCTTGTGCCCGCCCTCACAGTCGGGCATATTTGCGGAATACACCACGCCGCCGTTGACCCTGGCCATTGACCGAGCAACCCAACGTTCCTACCAGCTCCCTCCGCAGGAATGTGTTGCAAGGCACTTCATACATATTTTATTCACCAATTGCAATGCCATTATTTTTAACGTAAGAAGATCATAATTTGTGACTTATTTGTGGTCAGAGTTTTTGTTTCGTAAGTACTTAAAAGGTGTGATTAAATGTGCGAAGTGGCGTCTTAGATAAGAAATACTCGGTAGCTTCATTCAGAACAGGATTTTGCAATAACTTTAATGAAGACACAACAGTTGGCAAACTCAAACCCTGAAGCAACAACACGGTCTGTAAAGAGGCAACAACATCAGGCACTAGAGCAGAGCATTCTCAGAGAGCGTAAGAGCGTGATTATGTACAGGCGATTGAATTTCTTGCGCACAATGAAAACACAAACTATAGATTATGAGACTCAGGTTTGGTCCATTGAGTTTTGAGGGGCAGTGCAGGAACATGCAAGGCTGTGGCCTTCTCACGATGGGGAAGCCTCTTGGCCATTTGGAAATGCAATTTTACTCGATTTCTAAATGTATCTAAGTTGGTTCGGTCATCATTGTATTACAGAAGTAATATAACATCATCATCATTCTCATCATCATCACCAACTGTTATAATGCATCTTAATGCAACTTTATATTATTTCCAAATGCTATCGTGGCTGGTTGAATAAAATACCTTCATTTTATAAACATCACAATGCTTCGGTGACACAAACTGATGGAAATGCCACTTAATTTGTTTTACACCACCAGCCAATAGACTGACAATATTTTAATTACTCCAGACCTTTCACCTCCGTTAAATACTGCAGCTGTCAAAGTTTAAACAATGTACATTGTAAAAAAGTGTTCTCATTTACAGTAAAATTCCACGGCACCCACTTAAAACAACATCGACTTCACTTTATCCTGTAATTCAGAACTTCGGAACACTTGTTTCACACAACGCATGCAATTTTTCCAACGGCGTAACAAACACATCGTACACGGGTATATTTTACAGGGTAACGTAATTATAAGTTTTACAAATGCCACAAACGTTTTACAGATAGCAGCAATTTAGAAAGCACGTTCAAATATTTTTTTTCTTGTTTTGCTTTCACATGGCTTTAGTTACAGCAAATGCCACAGATATTTGATGGAGCTTTGGCACATGCGGTGTGTTAAAAACATAAAACCTAGGCCACAGACCAGAAGCTACTGCAATGCGGTCCAGTGGTGTAACATCATCAGATTACGTGTTTCGTGTGGTTGCTCATTGCACAATGCGTGTGGCTGCTTCGGTCCCCGTATGTGTGATGTTGCATATAATGTGGTTGGGCATGATGTACTACTACATGTGTTGGCCTTCACTCGCACCTCCTATAAGCATGGTTGGCTACGTACGACAAGGCCGTAATTATAATATATATTGGGGGGGGGGGGGACACATCCCCCCCCCCCCCCAATATTCAAATATGCTCAAAATGCCCCCCCTCCAATATATTGCTATAAAATAGATGTATGTTTATATGATTGTGGTTATGGTTGTACTTTATAAATCCCTAATCTCTGCCATTACATACAATGAAACAAGAAAAGATAAAAAAGAAAACACAGCGCAATCTAATACAATACACTATTAGACATTATTGTAAGAAATAAATAAAAAGTAAATCCCATGTGTTAGTGAATTTTTTAATATTTTAGGCAGGAAATTCGTTTTCAAATTTAGATTTTTTTTTCTGGGGGGGGGGACCCCCAGACCCCCTGGAAGATTTGGTCCCCCCCAATGTTGACTCCATGGCTACGGCCTTGACGTACGGTGCGAAAGAAGTTCTACATACATACCGTCGTTTCAGCTGTAGCATCTGTGATGTTATCAGTGTTCTTGTGTGTCGCTGACCGGCATTTGTTATGTCGTGTACAATTATATGACTGTTGTAATGTGAATGTATGTGTAGCAGTTGCATGCATTTATAGGCATAATTTGTTTGGGTCATCAGTATTGACATTGAATTTAGTTGTACGTGGCTGAATGCCACCCTTTGGTAGTATAATTGTTGTCGGGGAAACTCGTTATTTGCCATGATGTAAATTAATGTAAACACAAGAATAACATTAACATGGTTCATATGCTGTACTGTATACTGTATACAATTAGAGGTTAGCCTTCATGGGATTGCACCTAGTCAAATATATAACGCTCAAATACGAATGCGGTACAATGTAGCATTTGCAGTTCCTCCGATTAGCACGGTTGGCTACGTACGGTACGAAAGAAGTTCAACATACATACAATTGAGAGCTGCATATTCATTTTGATGCTGATATATAAACCACATTTTATTGTGTATGCCAACTTAAAAGTTAAAGAATTCCACCACTCGGACACAGCAATAATCTGATTATGGCCCTGAGCCCATGGTGGGATTTTAAACATTCCTGTGGCAAAGGGCAGTTAACCCATAGGTCAACCACTACTGTGTATACATTACACTTTGAATGACATGGAGAATTACAGCATATATAAGAATATATTATAACATTTCAAAAAATATAATGACAGTATACAGATTAATACATTACATACGGTAGTACGGTAATGTCATCATAATAATACATTACAAAGTGCCATTTTTAAAACAATATCCTTAATACTGTATTGAGAAAAGCATGATTAATTTGGCGAGCACCCCCAGCAATTACCCATAGTGCATCATCCATGCAGTAAGGGGGTGCGGCGGGGGCAAAGCCATCGGATATAAATCTGCCCCCCCACCCCAGCCCTGCCAGCTACCTTTCCACTTCAGGTTTGTGGATATCACAATACATACAAAACTGACCTTCTTACCACCGCAACGTAAGCATGGCCAGCTGTGGCTACAGGTGGACGTGTCAGTACGTGTTTCTGCGCCCGTGCATGTTGTGCGCGTGCGTGCGTGTATGTATGTGTGTGTCTTTGTGTGCGTCTTGACCCCGGCAGTGGGACCAAATGGTGGCCCCCCCCTCCGCTCACATGAGAACGATGTTGCGCGTGTCAGGCAGCCGGAAAGCGATGAGTCCTCCCAACGTCAGGACGGTGGAGGCGATCAGGATGGGGACCACCTTGGTGATGGTCACCAGGGAACCGAAGATGACGTTGCCGAGCACCGCGGCGAGCCGGCACAGGCAGTTGAGGAAGCCGAAGCCCGTGACCCTGTCACGGGGTAGTTGCGCACAAGAAGGTTTCACTGGTAAACAAGGTGGCTCAAAGTGCAAGTCGCTGTTGTGCTCCATGACTTCATCGTCATTCAGTGTTCGATTACTTGACCTACGAAGAGACTCATGGCCACCGCCGGAGCAATGTGAAGTGTCCACCTCGTGCTCTCTTTTAACCCCGCCCCCCCCCCCTCCCGATAGTTCCATTCATTGGCTACCACATTCTGATAAGCCCCCCCCTTCTCCCCCTTAACTTGTATTTAATAGCTTGCATCTTGATTCCCTGCCTCACTTGATGCAGCAAATCTGGCTGTGACGGTCCCACCTGATGACCGAGACTTGTGTTGCCTCCGAAACGTCGTGATTTATTATTATTTTATTTTTATTAATTTTAATTTCATTTTTTACCTACGTGACTTTACCGAAAGAACTAAGAGTATGTCCACCACTGCCTCTGGGCAGCCGACGGAGGTCGAGCACTCTTCAGTTGTAGTGTTAACAGGAAGTTACTTTGATTTTATCATGATCACTTTCATGAACAATGACTATGAGGTCATTTTGAGCATGCAGACATTGGGAGATTTTGCTTTGTTTGTTGTAACGAACACATTCCCAACAATATATGTACAGGTGAAAGGTGTTTAGACTGCATGGCATTCTTGGAGAGATCCACAATGCTTGTTGATATAACCACTTAACGTACACAGTATGGACCATAATACAGGTTTTTTTGGGTTAGATTGCGTAAATATATAACATTTACAATCTGTAAATGTTGTGGCTTGGCTCTCCAACACACCGGTGTGCTGTACTAGTAACGAGTTTGCATGTTCTGTTTACGTGACAAACCTTACTAATTGGCTGTGTCAGGTGGTGGCGCGTTTAACGACACATATATTTCCGCGATCTAATCCAAAAAAACCCTGCATTATGGATGATATTGGTCGTGAAAGCTTACGTGTTAAACAGTATATGGAATTCAAAATTTCCACCGAATTTTGCGTCAGAGGCCCTCCTTGACATGAATGGTCTGACAAAATATAGGCAATTTACTTGTTTTACTACCATACACTAGCCAGCTCACCGACCCTGCAGGTCGATGTCTCACTGACATGATCTTTGCACGTTCCACAAGCTCCACAGTGCTGAATTACCAACTCGCACCACCATGCCCAGCTAGGTATTCCTCTACTTACGATGGAGATGCGTTACGACGACCCCATCGTAAGTCAAAAATATCGTAAGTCGAAGATGGCCTAGCCTACATGAGCTAACACCGAGACAACTTAACTCCGTCGACCGCTGGTGAGAGTGAGAGGCATCACCACACAAGGCGGGAGATGCGTACAGAACATCCCGACAGCATCCCAACGTACAGTATCGTACCTCGTACGCTGCTGCGTTTGCCTGCCGCGCGAAATTTACAATATTTAACAATTTTGTCGCATCGCTAACTCGGGGACTATCTGTATATGTTGGTCAACATATTTCTGTATCATTAATTTCTTATTAAATATTTTAAGTATTAAATCGTTTCGAGCTCGTCTGACACCGGTGATAGGGTCCGGGGGCTCCTTGTGCAGAAGGCATTGCAGTTGTCACCTGCGGTCAGTTGGGAAGAGCTCAACGGTGAGCACGTCCAGCGAATTCCACGCCGAGATCGTGAGGCCGTTATAGAGGCACAGCATGCCGATCATGGTAGCACCGCTGTTCCCGAACCACAGCAGGAAGCAGCTGATGCCGGAAAGCACCATTGAACCACCTGAGTTAGGCATGCACACACACAAGCACACAAATATAAACACATATCACGCGTAAAGACTAAGATTCCCCATTTTTCAAAGAAACCTCTTATTTTAATTAAAATTGTCCCAAGGTGTTATATTGCTAAAGCCAATGATGCCAAAGATGTACAATTTATCCTACGGAATTTTGGGGTAAGGGATGTGATTGAGCATCTATTCAGGTCGACATGAAGGTACAGCATGCACACCAAACTCGACACCTATGCATTGACATATTATAACCTGCTTTAAAAAAAACTGCATTGAGGTGGTGCTCATCTGCTCACAGCCAACAGTGTAAATTCCACGTTCCTATGGCAACAGTGAATTTATTTATAGGACAACCACTGTTGACATCCTCACAAATTTGTAGTCATTTTATCGACCTCCAAACAGGATTTGACCTCGCAACCTTCCGATCGCGAGCAGCTCACGCTACCGCTGAGCCACCTGGCCGGATTCTAACACGTGTATGCACAAAAGCATTTGGGTTTTGTTCAAAACACAGCTGCATACGTATCTGTTTACTCTTGCAACCAATTGCTTGGTTGCTTGCAAAGCACTTTTTTGATTATCACGAAAATTGCCTCGGTTCTTGATGCAGGGGGAATTTGCTAACATGTGACCAAATCAAGTGCAAGCAATAAACCGAGATAGCTTTTGCATTTTTTTCCAGTCCATGAACGGTATTATACCATTACTCTCAGCATGTGGGGAGTGCAATGTTCATTTTCTACTTGTTTCTTTCAGGGCTTGACCTGAGAATCTCAAGAGACCGTGGTGGTGGTGCATTACTCTGATGTTTTACCTTGCACGACATGGAATATCGCTCCTTGTGAAGCACTGTTCTTAATCCAACCATGTGCAGTTTATAACTGAACAATAGGCGCTCAGTTAGGAGCTTATATTTGAGGTATTTTTCAATGAAAAATACTAAAGTAATAATTCGGAATAAATATACTTATCAGTAATAAGTCCAATAAGGTTGGGGTTTTATTACATCAGGAAATAACTAATGCTCAAAAGGTTATATATATACACGTACATGATTTGTCTTTACACCAAAACCGTTTAAATTACTTCGCCTTAACATTGCCAGGGCTATTCAGGAAGACGTCTATGTTCTTAATTGCAAAACATATGCATGCTGTAATTAATTCAGAACAAGTAAACCCGTAAAAACAAAGTTTTTCACTATAAATCCTTTATATGCGTGGCGGCTAGAGTCTTCTCGTCCTCTGGCTTGAGATGGCTGCCACCTATGGGTCAGATGATTGTCTGCCAGTATTAAGCAATTGGTAATTAAATATTTCATTTGTTTTCCCTAAACAGTGTACAATTTTGGGAATTTTTTTTCACGAACATTAATTGCCTCGCACAACGAGTCTGTGTGGAAAATGTCAGCTCGATTGGATCACGGGAAGTGGGTTAAAAAACGACCGAAAGATTTGCACGGTCGTAAGCAAGCAAGCAAGCACGCAAGCAAGCAAGCAAGCGAACTTAATATAAAGGATTTAAAAAGAGGTTAAATTCCCTGATGCCTACGAAACCGCCACACCAAGACCCCCTTTCCAAGAATGATCTCCACCCTCTGGCTTTTATGTCCTCACTTTGGTCATCAACCTTGAGGTACAACTCCAATGTCGGTTTCGTTAACCTCTCTTCCAACCTGCCGACACAATAGCAGGGTTCGTTCTACCAGTCTTGCACTCGTCACATAACTTGAGTACATTGTCACTCTGTCCCTACCCTTCTTCCCATTAGCTCATTACATCCTCAAGCAGATACAAACCTTCTCACTCCCCCATCATTCTCAATAACCATAATCTGCACCTCCTTCTGATTACGTCTACACCACTTTATTGCCATGTTTGATGTAATAACTGAGATTAATTATAAGTTACTTAAAAATATATATGTACAACATTTTATATCACTTTTACAATAATGTCCGAACAACTACATTTTGTATTTCACGTGAAATACAGAAGAGGAAATGTCAACAAATAAATACACTACTTAAGAACAGCATTTCTGTATTGGTTATTACATTAATATTATATGATCCTTCTGGGTTATAGTATAACACCTTTTCTACCATCAATGTGCCGCTGCTGTATGTGTATGTAATGCAGGTAAGAGAATACATTTGGACTCTTTAGAAAAGTGTGGTTGAGCAGTACATTTCGCTTAGGAGGGACGATGGCCATTGGTCAATAACGTATCATGGACAGACTGCCAAATGAGAGAACACCATGGAGATGGAGTGATAATAGCAACTCGTGTGCAGGTGCTAGATGGATTGCTGCATCTAGAGACTGCAGGATGGCGATGGCTTGTGGAGTAATTCATCCAGCTGTGGATTTATCTTGGCTGATGATGATGAGTAAAAAAATCGACCGTGCCATTAAATACACTACCTAACCACATCATGATGGCAGTACTATTATGACACGATCTTCTGTGTGTGATGGTATAACCACCTTGCTACCATTTGTTTTGCTGCTGCTGCTGTTGTATATTCCGTAAATTGGTCAGATGCACACAGACGTTGGAGCCGGCCTCTGTCCTAAGCCAGCATGCTTTTAAATGTTTTTTATAGGCCGGTACATCACGCCGAAAGATTCCAGTGGCGGGGTACAGAGTCTCATCAGGTGAATCCATTCCGGCGCGACGGAACCACACGACAGGTGAGGAGGGGGCAGGGGGGGCAGGGGGGGGGGGTGTAGGGCCCAGCTGCCCCAGCCAAGTGGGACCCCCCCCCCCCCCACCGCGTAGTCAGGGAGATGAAGCTCACCCACTCACCCAGCATGTTGAGACGGCCGATGTGGTCCATGAGCAGCGCCGACACAATGTTGCCGGGCAGCACGGCCAGCGTGCCCAGGAACGTGACGAAGTAGACCCAGAAGGCACTGTAGTCATTGCTGTAGCCGATGTGGCAGCCGACTTTGTTCTTCTCGAATGTGGTGTTGAGAAGCAGGCTGCCCTCAAACTTGAACGCGAAGAAGTCTGAGCAGGGGGAGCAAAAAAGAATGTTTGCTTTTGTAGAAAAAAAAAGTGACTGCCATTTGTACTTGTGAAATAATTAACGGTACATCTTCTTGGTTCTTTCGGTAAAGTCACGTAGAAGGGAAATAATAAAATAATAAAAATAAAACATAATAAAATACAATTCTCACGACGTTTCGGCCACAACGCAAGCAGCCTGTTCTTCAGGTCTGTCGGAAAGACCTGTTCTTCACCTGAGGACGGCAGTCACGAAAGCTTTAAATCGAAATTTAATTAACGATAGTTCAGATGTTGCTTTATTTTTCACCGTTAAGCATGAATCAATAGGTGTGGATTTTTTAAAAAAACGTACTTTATTAAGGAATATTTAAGTTATTAATTTTACTGTTATTGTGATTCGTAATATGATTGTTTACAACGAAATGCACAGTTTAATTGTCATATTTTCCGATTGCTTGGACTCTTCATGGCAAACCAGGCTTGTAGAAACAAAATGTTGCGAGGAGTTGTTTCTATTAAATCACATTTTGATGTATTTACAAATCCTCCCATGATCACGCTTGTTCATACGTAATTACCGCCACATCTTTACCATACATCCCCGGTTCGTTATTTTTAGGTGACACACACTCAAGAAGGTCTCGTACATGTTTCGCTCAGTAAACCCTTCTGTCTTGAGGAGACCAAATTATGCGTCACTTTTAACATACAGAGATGGGGGGGGGGGGGGGTTGCGAATGGAATAAAGTAATTGGGCGACAGGACCTGGTTGTCATATTTAATGCGCATAATGTCTGTCACCTATCTAAAAAAAAAGATATCGTCCCCTTGGGACACATTTAAATTTCACGTCATCGAGGTGTCAGCCCACGGCTGCCAAGCGGAGGTTTGCACCTCCCAAATCCGACCCGAACCACCTTCACATTTTAACCTTTTTTGACAGCTCCTTTGCACCCTGCCACGACGAACAAAGCTCACCTCGCTGCTTATTAAAACACATCAACGTAAAGTGACACAGCGAGCAGACCCACAAGGCAATTAACGCGACTCCGAGATGTAAACCTACACGCGCTATATTGGTCAATGCTTGCCACTGGTTCTGTCGAAAGCCTGTCAAGTGGAACATTTTAATAAGCTTAGTGGGTTTTTTTTGTCTTCTTTAGAAACATTGTAATGCCCTTGTAGTTGCTGCATAGCAATTACAAGTGTTATTAGGTTTTAAAACTTTTTATAGGCACTGTATGCATCAAGATGTTAAGACGAGTCATGGATGATAGCATTATCCAACCACTCGAGCATCATTTTCAAGCTGGAATAAGCGGCGTAAGGCTCGCGTGCCACGAACCTGTGTTGTAAAATGTTGTGTTGATGATGGTGCAGTTCACGAAGAAAGTGCTCAAGGAGGTAACGTCGTCAAAGTAGCAGTTTCTGAATATTGAGTTGTTGAACGTTACAGACTTGAACTTCATGTGCACGAACCTGAAAAGATGAAAATGGAAGATGCAGTAAATTGTCAATTAAATCGTTATTTTAGCAGAAACAGGACTGTAATGCAACTTTGTTTTCATTAGAATGTAGTCTTTAGTCAATACTTTAGAAATAAATAAACTATATTGTTTGAGGCACATTAAAATGACTGCTCCTAAAAATATTCTTGTATATCTCAGTCACAACTTGGTTCAATCACTCATTGCGAATGATTATTCTTGACTTTACGTTCATATTAACAACACTGATACTGTAGATACAGTATATCTGTTGCTCAAAGCTTCCCCATTTAAGTAAAACACATTTGGTAATAATGTTCGTGTAAACTCGACACATCCATCCAAGTGTCGCCGTGACAGAGAGCCAGGTTCACTGTCAGTATGTGAGTTCAAGTCCCGTTAAGGGGTCAATTGAGCTCACCATCCCTGCGTGATCAATACAATGAGTGGCACTTTTATATGAAGTCAACAGTGGTCAACCTATGGCCAGACTGTCCCCCACCATGGGGATGTAGATTTTCAACCATCAACAGACTTTAGCACCACCCAGACGCTCATTCGACCACAAGAACTCGTTGACCTGACTTTGACCCCTGCATTATAAACCATACTCACGTTTGGCAACAGTTGTCGTTCCTTAACCTCGTTCAACATTTTGTTATTTCCAACCCCCCCACCCCACCCCCCAGAAAATACGGTTGTAACTGCTGTACCAGCTATACAGCAGAGGGAAAATAAATAGTTCACTGCTTTAGCCCACCGGTGTGTTGAAGCGTGAAACCACAACATTTACAAAAAAATGTTTTGTGGTTTCACGCTTCAACACACCGGTGGGCTAAAGCAGTGAACTATTTGTCTTTTGTCAACGTGACACTTTTTTACTGATTAGCTGTGTCGGGTGGTGGAGGGTTACGACACATTTATAAATAACGCCATCTAAACCCAAAAACGTTGATTATGAAGAATATTGGTCGCGAAAGCCTGCTACGTGTTAAACAGAGGGGAAATAGTTGAGCAGCACCTGTCATTGACGAACTCCCCATTGTTGTGGACCTGGTTTGCCATGGAGAAGTTGAAGGTGGTGTCCACCACACTCTGCTTGTTGTGGATCTTCAGCAGCTTCGCGTACTCTTCGTTCTGCAGCTGCTTGATTATCTCCGGGAACCACACACTCAGCCCGTAATAGCTGTCGACGAGAAACGTTGCGGCGCAAACGGGACGCACGCGAGCGGTGAGCAAGGCATGCGTGGCGCTCCGACGAAAAGTGGTGCATCCTGAAAAATAGTGCATTCTGTCCAGATATCTAATTTGTTCGCTATAATTAGTTCTCTGATCCATGCGTTTCGTTTTGAGCCTCACCGGTATTTACTGCGCGAGTGTAAATGTATATTCCACCAACACATTAATCCATCCCATTTACTTCCCGTACGCCCCAAACCGCATGCAAATTAATTCTACGGCATCATCCAACACGACATTTGTGCAATGAGCCAAGTCGTATAACAGTGGCATTTCAAACGCAAAGCTACCTGAGTTATATTGCAATTGGTAATGAGTGATGGAATACACTGCACATCCGTGAAAAATAGCTTCAAAGCTCATCGGATTCCTCCAGTATAAATAAACGATATTATTTATGACACAGTTGCTTCTTACAAGTGACCTGCACGTATCCGGGTGATTGCGGGTTGCTTACCCGAAGGAGAGAGTGCACCAGACAGCCACCAGCATTAAAGAGGTCCTCCTGATGGGACCGGCAAAGCACTTCCGCAGGGTCTTGCATATCTTGGGGAGAAAGGGAAATTAAAGGTTGGAAGGGTGGCGGGTGCAGTGGGGGGGTTAGGGGCATGGGTCAAGGGTCATGGGTGGAAAAGCATATGCAGAGAGTGAAAGAGTCACTAAGGCTATGGACCATGGTGACAGGTGTGATTAATGAACGTGCCTTTGAAATGTGTGGCCACTGCGGTACGATTGCTACTTTGATGTGTAAGATACATCGCGCGGCGCACACTCAAGACAATTCGTGATTGATCGCAAAGTGGCAGAGGTGCTGGAATAGGATCAGTTGCTAATCGACACGTCATTTATATTGTTCATGAATGAAAAATAAAGATGTTTATCGCAGGTTTGGAGTGTGTGCATGAATTCTAGCATTCCTTTTCCAACCATTAAGGCATGTACTTTGAATGAATGACTTTTAACATGGGGTTGGTGGATCAGAGATCATCTTATGTGAAACACCTACAGTACCAGCAAGTTTATGAGATCTAGTGTAAAAGGCAATACAGCAACGAGATTTTTGGGCATACTGTGTACGTTTCCATGGTGTTCTCGCACATGGAAACATGCTCATTCATAAGCCACGTATCTTCAACGGGACCTATCTTAAATGTGTTTATGTCGGCTTTCGTGGGTCGAGAATTACACGTATTATTATGCAATGGGGGGGGGGGGGGGGAGTGGTGGTGCAGTGGTTAGCACTGCTGCGCGACGAATCCATCAACCTGAGTTTCAGGGTTCGTGGTAGCGATTCGTGGCTAACTCTCGTGACGAGTGCTCCACTGTCCCCTGCTGCCTCACCTTCAACAACCCGCATTGGCCAGTGGGGTGGTGTTTGTCGATCCCGACCCTGACACCTGCTGTATATTTGGAGTTTGCGTGTCTCTCTTTCTCTCTCTGTGTGTGGCCTCGTGGATTTTTCTCCAGGTCCTCCGGTTTTTTTCCTCCACATTTAGAAACATGCGTACATAGTATTTGGCTGCTATCCATTTACACGCGATAAGCCACTTCGTTGGGCGATTGTTTGTGGCGAGGTCGCTTCTGAAACAGAGCTATACAGTTCTAGATTTGAAGCTTCCGTGACTGCAAGGATTCATATTCTTAGGTTTTTTTCAGTAAAGTCACGTAGGTAAATAAATTAAATTAATAAAAGTAAAATAAAAATAAAATACAAATCACGACGTTTCGGAGAGCTATACAGCTCAGTGGGCCTTACTTGGTAAGATAAAAAACTCATTTTTTTTTATTAGTTTAAACGCTCTGACCAACACGGTGTGAGAAAGGCCTTCATCCAGCAGTGGATTGACAAAACGGCTGCAATATAATAATACGCAACACGATATAAGGTGGACAGTTTTCATGTACAAATCCACCAGTCTCCTTCCATCCAGCTAGAGATTTCATAAAATCCATAACGCATCGGTGTTACGTTGCCACTTAAAGTTTCACTTTGATTGAACCCTCAACGCCCGTTTAGAGTGCCCCGATTTAGAAGGACGCCAGGGAATTCAACGGCGTTCCCAAAGCGTCGACTAGGAGGCGCTCGAGTTGAAACGTACAACGAGGCGGGCAGCTCTCTGGCATGCCGCAGAGCTGCGTTTACAAATCCCGGCCGGGGCATTGCAAAGTGCGTGCGTAGTTTCGAGACGGGCTTGGCGTCGGTTTTGTGAACCACGTCTGCTGTGCTCAGTGACACCAGACAAGCGAGAAATGGGAAAGGATCATCCAACCAGAAGATGCTTAAACACTCCACTCTTTGCTTCGCTCTCCAGTCATGTTTTCGCACTAAATGTGCACGTTGATTGGTGGACAGGATAAGGCTGGAAGGTGCAAAGGAATGGGTTTCAATAATAATTGCACTGAGCTCCTGGATATCATAACATAGTACAGGACTGGCATTCCTGGTCCAGTGATGTAATAACATTTTTTAACCAGAAAATCTTAAACAAGTCCAATCCTGGCGAGCGAGGTGTTGGCGCTGGGGGAGTGATATAAACTGACGATGCATCGATTATCCCATTAAAATAGGATTTTTCCACGCATCGAACCCAGCAGATGAGATTATTTTTGATTCGTGTTGTGTGATTAGTTCACACAACACCTGCAGCCACTCGGGTTGCTACGACACACACGGCAGCGTTAAAAACATACAAAATAATTAAGTCTTAATTTGAATTGCGACCCCCCCTGCAGCTGATAAAATTCGCTGCATACCGTTACATGGTACACGTGTGACCCTCCGCTTTTTTTTTCATTTTCATTTATTAGGAATAGCCCTGAGAGCCATGCGGCTCTTGACTCGGGTGCAACCGCAACAAACAAAAACATGAACGAAGAACACATTAAAGTGACTAAGCGCAACAGAAACATCCAGCTACACCTGACGCTGGCGATACAAGGGAGCTTGATATGGAATGCAGCCGCTTCAATGAAGGTTCGTTCTGTATGTAGGACTTCAAGTTGGATGATAGGCAGCCAGATTGAGTTCGAAGCTCCGATTGAAGTTAAAATTCCGACGGCTCGGAATGAAGTGATCCACAACGTACAGAAGTTCAACATGCAGGACACACAGAGTTACATGCGATAGGTGGCCTTCCGATTTTCGGAAAACCAATGGCGTTCGTGCTCACGAGAATACCGCACGTACACAATCCACTGCTGGATGAGGGCCTCTCTACGCCCTGCAGGTCCTGTGGGCCAATTGACCGTACTTCAACGCTGGTCAGCAGGAGTTGGTGAAGGTGGGTGTTATTTACGTGGGAGCACAATTCTCTTGCTGTGGTTTTCCCACCTGATGACGATTGCTTGTGTTGCAATCGAAACGTCGTGATTTATTTTTCTTTTCTTTTCTACCCACGTGACTTTGCCGAAAAAACCAGCGAGTATAGATTCCTGCAGTCACGAAAGCTTCAAATATAGATTACGATCATGGAGGATATTGCTCCACTGTCCCCTGCTGCTCAGAACGTGGCCCTGCAATCCAGAGGTCATCGGGGTCGATCTTCCGGCGCACTCCTTGAAACAAGTGGGCAAGCTTCTTTCATCCTCCCACCTCTGTCCACCCAGCAGTATGAGAGCATGTACACCGTGGTGGATCTGCAGGTCACGTGTGGTGAGGTAAAGTGTGGGTACTCCCATCTCTAATAAAGTGTCTGGACAGTGTGGAAGAGTAGGTCAAATACCCTCTAGAAGGGCACTCTGGTCCTGATGTCCGATTGGATTATTATGCAGTTATTATCATTCGCTTTTATCATAGTCTACATTTTATTGGAATTTCGAGACTAGTCATTATTATCAGCTTTCTATTTCGATTAGATTTTATCTACGCTTGTGAGTGTAGTTTTTTTTACGTGCAGCGTTTTGAGATACTTGAATATGAAAGGCATTTTATAAAATAGAGTGGCGTGATAAAGAAATTGCAGGGGTGCCACTTTACCGTTACATGAAACTGACTGCCTTTACAAAACAAATATGCCCACACTGTGCGGTCGTATGTCGCGGCTGTGTGAATCCCAATTTCGTTGCATCGAATCGTATTGGGTATTGCAATACCCGAGATATATAACGGAATTCGGTCAATAAGTAGAAACGAAATATAAAAAACGGCAACGATATTAAATAATTGTGGGCGTTGGGAGGGAAGTGATAATAGCCTCATGCTGCTCTAACTCACCGCGATAACACTTCTGGAGAACATGTGTAATTTAATTTTGACTGTGGGTTTTCCCATTAGGTTTTTGTACCCTTTTATATATTCAGACAGTGCCACTGAAGTATTATTTAATCGTAATATTGTTTTGCAAAAATATATATATTATGCAATCATGTTGAAAGGGAACATGTTTTGTTTGTTTTACAATTGCTAGAGAAATCGCTAAAATATTATGTAAGATTTGCTTTCTCTCGTGCACATAATTGTTGAGCACACAATGATGTCGCCCGTTGCTCGTGAATTTGTGCGTTCTGTTTGAGGCGCTGTGTGTGTATATGTTGAACTTCTTTTGCACCGTACATCGCCAACCGTGCTCATCGAAGGTGCGGGCTAACATCTATGTGCTATGCCGTGGCACGTTGTTGCAATCACCCCACCTCTGCACAATATGAGTCTCACATTGGTACTCTGACCATGGCGTGGGCCTCGCCCTAGATCAACTCAGCCTAAAAATGTATACCTGTCGTTTTATTTCTACGCTGGGAAGACAAAGTAGAGTCCACACCATACTCCCATGTGCCGTGCCAGCCTCATTTGCCATGCTATGCTCACGCACAGCACTTTGTGCCAAACAGCATGCTGCTAGGCAATGGGATATATTGGTCTTCGTGGGTGTTAGTGTGTACGTGTGTGTGTGTGTGGGAGCAGTGGTGTAGTGGTTAGCGCGCTGCGAACCTGGCGACCCGGGTTCGTTCCCGTTCATGGCCAATACCGGTGACGATTATATCTGAACCGGTCCTGGGCCTCCCCTAGGTCAACTCAGCCTCAAATGAGTACCTGGTGTAGTGTGTAAACATCGCCACTGGGGAGATAAAGACGGTCGTGCGTCGTGCTGGCCACCCACCCCCTCGTGTGAGGTGCTGGCCTTTATAGGTGCTCACTAACAGCACTTGCCCCAACAGTCTGTTAAGGCTATACGGGGATCTTTGTCTTTTTTTTGGTATGTGTGTGTGTTTGCCTTTGTATATTTGTGTCTGGCGTGTATTTATGTGCGTGTGTGTTTGTATTTAAGCCTGTGTGTGTAGTTGTGTGTTTGAGTGTGGATTCGTGTTTGTATTGATACCCAAGAGAATTAACAAGAGTGCAGAAAAAAATACATAAATACGTAATATTACTTGCGTGTTAATGCGTGTACGTGTTTGTCGGTGTGTCTCTTTACGCACGTATGTGTTTTCTAAATCTACTCATGTTTGCGTGTGTGGACTTATTAAAGGCGGTGTATCACTGGTATCAAGACCAGCCTCTGTGGAGTAGGCCCGTAAAATATTCGAGTGGCCAGTCGGAGGCAGCTGCCCTCCGGCAACAAAGGAGGGTGACGGAGAGACTCAGAATAATGGGCAGAACGCCGGGGCCGCTAAAACACAACAGGCTAGGGGCCATCCATTGAGTAGGTACGCAAAAATCTGTCAAAACTTGACCCCTCCCCCCCTCCCTGTATGCACGCGTACTTTTTATACCCCCCCCCCCCCGCCGAATCCTATAGAATGGCCGATATTTAATCCACGCAGAGACGATCAAGGATTCATAATATTGACGTGTTTAAGCAAACAGATAGTCCACCGCCGGACTGTCTAGCTCATTTGAAGGCAAAAGTCGACAAATTAGTATCGAGGCTTCACCCCCCCCCCCGTTTCATATGCGTACATTGTCAGTAGATCCCCCCATACACAAGCGTACGCATTTGGGTCAACCCCCCAATCCCCCCTCCGTGCGTACGTACTCAATGGATGGCCCCTTAGCACATGGGGAGCACAGATGCTTTTCATTCGCCAGCATCTCAGCCAGCTCACCCATAAAACCTGTGCCTGTACCATGACCTCTGTTGAGTGAGCCTTCAACTTTTCACGTGGCCTCAAAGTGCACGTAGCCTGGCACAAGCAGAGTGATGATTTCACCGCCAATGGCGATTATTGTTACGCGTCTACAGATACGTGTGGGTGTGTCTTTGTGTATCTGCGTGTTGTCTGTGCGTGTGGGAGAGCAGTGTCATCGTGGGCAGTGCTGCGCACTACGAACCGGGCGTCCAAATTCGATTCCCGGCCATGGCTAACGTCAGCGACGATTGACACGCAAAGGGGCCCAAGGCATTCCCCCCCCACCCCAACCCAGATCAACACACCTTAAGTGAGTATCTGCCACGGTGAGCAAAAGCACTGGGGAGACAAAGGCAACTGACCACGGGTGCTGTCCACGCCACCTCCTTGAGCGCTGTGCTGACCTTAATAGGTGCTCACTAACAGCGACGGTCCGTTGATGGTTACAGCAGCGGGGGGGGGGGGGGGATCTGTGGTCTCTGTGCGTGTGTGCAGAGCACCACCCCGTCACTCACTGCGTGCAGCTGCGTGCCCGTGCGCATGGGCCATCGGCGGTACCAGGCTCCCGTGTCCGACGTCATTTCCACCAGCTCGTCCTCCTGCTTCAAGGTCTTGATCTGCGTCACCTGGACAAAGGAGCCGGTCACGTCCGCGGCTGACGCACACCATCGCTGTGTCCGTGTGTACGGGGTACGTTGAACTTCTTTCGCGCCGTGCGTAGCGATCGGTTGCTGTGCCAATCATCGGTTCGATCACTCAACTAATCGGGTAATGCGACAATGGGTCGGGAAATGAGTCTTATCTCTCTCCCCACGTGTGACGCTGGACTGGTTTTAATCGGGTTTTTTTTCTTTCACACGTGCCGTTTTTCAATGGGTCTCGCGAGAGTTATTGTACCATCAAGTGTACATTCTCACACAGTGCAGTGTCTTGTTGGATACTCCATCCACCTTGTCAATATTCCCTCTTAGCATTCCTCACATTGCCTCTGAGGCTCAGCCATAGCCATTGATCATGTTACAATGAGAGCCTTGTGTTGAATACAATTGTGTCAGAACATTTTTGGGCCCGAGATCAGATGTAGAAAAAGTGAACAAATATAAACCTTTGGACAGCAATTCCAAAAACGGCTTTAGCCTGTCCTCTCTGAGGTTGTTCCATACGTGAATCATCTGGCTGGCAAATGCCTAAAAAACATGTATGTCTGGTATATATTAATCCTGCCACTGATACATGCAACCTCATGTGCACTAAACCTAATCGAAAACAATCTTCTTGAATATGGATTAAAGTGAGTTCTTTTTTCTGAATTTTAAAAAAGGCAAAAATTCGAAGGCAGTGTCTTAACTGGAGATGGCACTGCACTGTGTTTATGGTTATCGTCAAGCGGTGTCATGCGGTTGGCATGGGCCCTGGCGCACGGATTAACAGGGGGGCTCAACTGTCCAGTTTCCTCATTTTTTTATTTGAGTCTCTCCAGCTCGCGGGTTCCAGCGAAGTTCAGAATCAGAATATTGATCTACACTGGAGGAATCCGGTGAGCTGCAAAGCTCTTTTGAGCAGATGTCCAGTAGGGGCGGGTAAGAACATCACAACAACAATCAACACACAAGACGATAGGAGTGCAAAGTACAAGAAAGGTAAATAAAAAAATCACCAAAACACAAACAAATAAAGCTCAACCATCCTCAGACAAAGCCCACTCATGTATTCACTTATTTTTCAAAAGCAACCTGGCCACAAATGATAGCTCAACAAAGTGGCTTATCATTTGGACATTTACAGCATGCACATTCCATAGTTACCCCAATATTGATTGGTAACCTTGAACCATTGGTAAAATGTCCACCTTCTTATGGCAGTACCAGGACATCTGGTATTATTTTTTAAAGCATTGAATTCCAACAAAGTGGTTCTATTTTTTTCAGCTCATAGGAATATTAGTTGAGACTACCCATAACCAGCATTTGAACTCACAACCTTTCGATTGATCGTGGGTCAAGCACTCTGACCCAAAGTCACCTGCATGATCCTGGGAAAGCCAGGACACAACAGGTGGCAACTCTGGTGTCACATGGTATGGTCATCAGTCTCATGCTGTTATCAGAATAGCTGATGGCCGCCTCTTCAAGGATGACGCGTCTATAGAGGAGGGGGGGGGGGTCCGTGAGTTCTGTAAATGAGCGTGCGCGCTTACAGTGAAGACTCTCTCGGGGTGGCCCCGCGCGCGCATGTTGGTGTCGTGCACCTGCTTGAGCACCATCCACGCCTCGTCGTGCTTCCCCATCTGTGACACGAACACACACGCACGCACACAGGCAGTTTCACACGTAGGCTTTCGCGACTAATATTATCCACGACAGTGTTTTTTTCTCTTTGGGGCTAAATCGCGTAAATATAAATGCGTCGTAAAACCCACCACCACCCGACGCAGCCAATAAACAAGGGTTGTCACTTAAACAAAACGTGCTAATTCGTCACTAGTACAGCACACCGGTGTGTTGGAGAGTAAACCCACAACATTTGCAGTTCGAGTGCCGTGACGTTTCGCCGGTAATTGCAGCCAGCCTCATCCGGCGACAACGAGCTCCGTGGTCTGGTGTGGCCATTGTGTGACCGCTGAGCCACGTGGACACATGATTCTCATTACTTGTAGTCACATTTTCTCAATTACCTTATTGAGCTTCTTGTGGAATATTGATAAAAGTTATCGATGGACCAGAAGATGGCACAACCCAGATATACTTCTGTGACAGCTGGATCGATGCCACTTGCCCCCCTCCGTCATGATTAATCACATTTTCTTTCTTATGCAACCCAATGCACATCTTGGAAGAAGATTCGGAAATGTAATTGATTGACCAGAAGGTGGGCCAGTGAGGCGAGAATGTGACAATGTTCGTAAGCCCAGTGTACATGGGCATTAATCGTGAACTTTGAGTCATCACAGAGTACACCTGAGTGGATGCTGTAACTACAACTGGTAGGTGAGATTTTTAATTTGGGAAGAGTAGTGACGTAAAATGATATCCATACACCACGGAAATAATACAGACACCGTTACCCTGTGTGAGATTCCCAACATGCAGGGCTTAACCAGGTGGCCTGTGGATGGCAGTACAGCAAGTAGTTCGCTGTGAACACCTGTATAATGTTTGTTCAACGTAATGTCCACCTAGACGTGGGGTTTCCCCAGGTAAATTGCCTTTCTCCCATGTGCAAGAATATTGAATGAAGAAATTGGCCAAATATCCAAACACTGCACCCTCCTGAAAAACACCATTTACAGTGAATGATGTTTCACAGTGTATGGATTATTTGTATTATTATTTTAGTTTTCAGCTGTGCATTGTATGTACATGGTTGCATTCATGGAATTTAACAGCTCAGCTCAGTCTTCATTGTAATTGTGCGTGTGTGTTTTCTCTCAATCCCACTCATAATGTTTATGCCCAATTCCATTGACACGATGTACTTGTTATCTCTTCGGGCTCCTATTTGGTTCCAGCCATATGAATGCTTTCGCACATTCTGTAAAAGAGGAAAATAAAATCACTTATTTGCACTGAAAGGGGGTGCTTTTGAGAAGAGTGAAATCTAATAATTGTGAACAGGATATAAATGGGTTACTGTTCATAGGCTGAGAACATATGTTCTCGCGGTTCAGGCCTCTCAGTAGATTATATAATACACTCGTGCCATGTGCCGTGAGTAATACCCACGTGTAGCACAATATTATGAATCACCGGTTTCATAGGATCAGACGGTTGATTTATAGGTATAGGCATGAGACTAAGTATATATTGCCAATCCATAAATATAAAATGCTGGGATGAAATCAAATGTGGGCATCACCTCGAACTATCTACCATTGCATGCAACAGTCCTATTGCCAATCAACTGCTGGATAATTACTCCACCACGCTCCTCACTGCAGTTTGGTAAATGCGCGGAGAATAGAAGTGCAGTACAACAATGTATTTTACTACAATAACAACCTCTGCTGCACACAACGTGATCCAGCAGCAGCAGGAGCCTATAACACCTGTTTGATACATGTGGTCACCCATCCATGCACTATCTAGGCTCAACCTTACTTAGCTTCCAACATCCATGAGATTGGGCTAATAAAGGGTGATTTGGCCTTGGGCTAGTTATTATGTGTCGGTAATAACTACGGTATTCCCACAATGTCTATGCTTGCACAAACATGTATGTTTATTAATGTTTTCGCAACATCATCAGCACCAGCAGCCGACTTGCTGTGGCTGCCTTCTTACTCTTAGTATGCCCCATGGCACGCAATATAATTAGAGGAGAAAAACATTACGAAAAACGATGCTTGAAATTGAAATGCAATTGCATTGTGAACCGTGCAGGTGAACTGAGAATACCAATGAGAGGCATGGCATTTAGCTTGCCCAACCTGGTCATGTCTGGTGGCGTTAACATTTTAAAGTGCAATTTCTTCTGAGCAGCAATACAACTGCTGTGTAAGCCGTTATATATATATATATTTTTTATTTTTTCAGAGTGGATTTGAAATTGCTGTTGTGAATGCTGCTGTGGCTATGCCACATTGCACATTCCAAAGCATTGGTCTTTTTCGATTTAAAGCTTTCGTGACTGCAGGGATTCATCTTCTTGGTTCTTTCGGTAAAGTCACGTAGAATGGAAATAATAAAATTAAAAAAACATAATAAAATAAGTATTTTATTATATTATTAATAATAAAAACAAAACATAATTAAATAAATATTTAATCATATTATTTTCTTATGTTTTATTTTAATATTTTATTATTTCCATTCTACGTGACTTTGCCGAAAGAACCAGGAAGATGAATCCCTGCAGTCACGAAAGCTTTAAATCGAAAAAGACCAATGCTTTGGAATGTGCAATGTGGCATAGCCACAGCAGCATTCACAACAGCAATTTCAAATCCACTCTGAAAAAATAATATACAAAAATAATAATATAATAAAATATTTATTTTATTATGTTTTATTTTTATTATTTTATTATTTCCATTCTACGTGACTTGACCGAAAGAACCAAGAAGATTGGTCTTTTTGTTACCAGGGGAGATGTTACATGCCAGTCACTCGACTCATAGCAAACACGGCACATCAAACTCCTGCTGCCCTTCCCTCTGGGAAGGCTGATGTGCCACGAGTGTGGATTTGTCTGGTCCCAGCAACTCGACATGAGCGAGCGTCAGTGTGGTATTTATCAAGCGAATCCTGACTCGAAGCCTCACGCCAGCCCAACATCTGGAAAGTATTCTTTATGAATACAAAATTGCGGCCGAGATATTATTTTATCTCTCTGTGTTTTGTTTTGGAATATTCAGTGATGGGAGTTAGGTAATCCATTCTCCATGGAGTAGATATGGCCGAGATATTACTCAATCAAATAATAACCACTTACTATACCATTTCCTCCATGTCCTGATTTCAATTATAGTTGTGATGAAAAGTTACAGTAATGGGATTAACCGATGTCTCCACGGGCATCCTCAATCGCTATGTACAACCAGAGCCGGATGATGGCACGGGGCTTTAGGGCAGAGGTCGCAACCGGGTACCCGATACCCGTACCCTACCCGATACCCGGCTACCCGTACCCGACCGGGTACGGGTACCCGTTTGCGACCCTGGTGCGGCCGAGTACGGGTACGGGTAGGCCGTGAGTCACTGGTGAGTAACTGTTTGTCACTCATTTCCCAACGTCTTGTCTCTTCTCACAATTCAAGTTCCTAGAATCAACCCACCCGCGCCTGCAACATGGCTTCATCCCAGAGGTCGCAATCAGGTACCCTACCTATACCCGGCCGGGTACGGGTAGGGTACGGGTACGGGTACCCGTTTGCGACCCTGGTGCGGCTGGGTATGGGTACGGGTAAGGAATCAAAACCCGTTTGCGACCTCTGGTGAAAAGTTATTTTTAATTTGTGAATGCCGAATTTCATTTGTTGTTTGCCTTGTAAAAATACATTTTATTTCTCTTTAACTTTGTTTTCCTTTTGAAAATATTACTGGGGGCCTCACAGTACCCATAGCCCAGGGGCCTACAAAATCTTAATCCGGCCCTGTGCACAGCGGATACCATTACCCAGCAGGCTTATCGTCTGCTAACCTATGTGATGGTGGTCACAGGGTATTGCTGACATTCAGTGCAGTGGTCACATCTGTCATCCAGCATTTCGGTGGTGGGTTTGGTATATTGTGGTGATACCGTGCATGTGACAGCCACCTGCAGGGATATTTTGGGTGCCTAGCGCATCAGCAGAATAAGTAGGTCACTGACCTTCCCATACAGATGTTCTACCAAGTGCCATCCCCAACATATGCGTGGGGGTTTCTCCATGCACTTCAGTTTCTTCGCACACGGAAACAAAATTCTCAAAAGAGAGCTGGTCAAAACATACGAAGCAGGACCATACTGAAAATGTCTTTAGGCTTGCTTGAGGCTTTCCTTAGTAAGTAGAAGGCCATTATTTATAGAAATTATTAATTTCCTCCATACAAATGCTTGCCTGGGGTGTAATGCTCCTCCTACACTGTGCTGCCACAGAAGGCCTCTGACCCTGCAACAGTGAGCCAGTTCTTGCCGTAGGAATGACGATGCCATGCTTATCTCTTGTACGTCGCTGTTATCGTGATGATTTCTGTTTGCTGTTGTTGTTGGTGGCGGGCGGCGGTGGCGGCGGCGGTGGCGGCACAGGGTTGTGTGGTGCTGGGAGGCGAGGGGAGGCGGGCGGCCACACCTGCAGGAGAAAGCGAGGGCTCTCCGGCATGAAGGTGAGCGCCACGACGGCCGACACGGCAGGCAGGGCGCACACGATGACGAACACGCGCCAGCTGTGGAACTGGTACGCGGAGCCCATGCTGAAGCTCCAGCCTGCATGGACACGAGAAGAGATCCCGCGTTGAGCGGGGAGGGGGGGGGCAAGTACTGTGAGAATCAGAATATGTATTGATACTGGAGGAATCCGATGAGCTGCAAAGCTCTTTTCCCACCCATGTCTAGCAGGGGCGGGTCAGTGGGTACCTGCCAACAAGGCAGGCACGGCTCACACAAGACGGTTGTGTGGCCGGACAATGCTCGGCCGTCTTTACGTCTCCCCAGATGACGACGCTTACACACCACGATAGGTACTCGTTTAAGCCAGAGCTAACCTCGTAGGGACACCCAGGAATAAGATAAAACACTGCCTGGACCATCACAAAAAGGAAAGGATCACCCCGTAATAGACTGTTGGGCAAGTGCTCTTAGAGAGCGCCTTATACAAGGGGGGGGGGGGTGGTGGGCAGGACCACGCCCGGCCACCTTTGTCTCCCCAGCGCTGATGTACTTATTTGCGGTCGAAGTCAACCTAGGCGAGACTCGGGACAGGATCAGATATTCGCCGCCGATGTTAACCGCATCCAGAAACGTTGCTCAGGTCACACGGAAGCGCGCTCAGCGCTGCGCAACATTTGCCCAAGCAAAGTGAAATTGCTCGCACAGCCTCAGCCGAATCGCACAACCAACGCAGTCGGCACGAGACCGACGCAGCGGAGGCTCTATTCATTTTTGCACGAATCATGGCAATTCGCATTTTATGCATGCGCGCGTGCACCCGCAAACACATTGGGACATCATTAACCGCCCCTCGCTCGCAAAACAGATGGCACGAGCGAACAGCAACCACAACAAGACAAGCATGCGGCACGCGGGGCTGATGTTGAGTCGTGATTTTTTCCTGCACGCCATCAGATCGCAGCTGAGCGCTGCGAATTAATCTTGAAAAACCCAGAAAACTATTCCTCGCAAGGTGTTGCTGCACGTTCTATCAAGCTGTACCATATGAGACAGTCTTATTTATTGCTCTACAACAAAAGACTAGATTGTCCCCCACCCCCTTCTTGTGTAGCCTACACGCTGTGGATGCAAGTGCTCACAGAGAACACCGATTGTGACCACGACTGACGCATAAGGAGGTGGTGTGGCCAGGACGGTGCCTGGCCACCTTTGTCTCCCCGGTGCTGACGTTTACATACCGCACCAGGAACTCGCTTAAGGCTGAGTCAACCTAGGGCAGAGGTCGCAAACGAATTTTGATTCCTTACCCGTACCCGTACCCGGCCGCACCAGGGTTGCAAATGGGTACCCGTACCCGTACCCGGCCGGGTACGGGTACCCGTTCCCTACCCATATCCGTACCCTACCCGAAATGAGTGACAAACGGTTACTCACCAGTGACTCATGGCCTACGCGTACCCGTACCCGGCTGCACCAGGGTCGCAAACGGCTACCCGTAACCGTACCCGGCCGGGTACGGGTAGCCGGGTATCGGGTAGGGTACGGGTATCGGGTACCCGGTTGAGACCTCTGACCTAGGGGAGGCACAAGAGTGGCTCAGATAATTCCCGCTTCTTTCGAGTACGGCTGATGTAGACGCAGAGCAGCGACTACAATTTCACGTCCAGGTGGTCGCGCCGGATATCAGCGTCAGGAGCGGCGGAGTGTATCGCTGTGATGTCTCCTTCGTATTTGTGGATTGGGCCATGGCTAACATCAATTTCCACTGATGCGAGCCATGGCTGGTAATCCTAATTCGAACTCGGGCAACCGGGTTAGCAGCTGCACTACCGCTCCACCCTATAAAGACAAAGATAACGATTCCCCCCTCCTCAGCCCATAGCCTCAACAGACTGTTGGGGCAAGTGCTGTTAGCGAGTAGCACCTATGAAGGCCGGCAAGGCACACGACGGGGTGGATGGCCAGCACCACGCCCGAAAGTAAATGCATCCGAACACAGACACACATAGCATGCTCCCAAACCTGAATGGATCACATTGCCATGCCACGTCCGTTCTGAAGCAGCGTCATCCCTCTTGACATTTTCCACTCTGATGAACATTTTTTTCATTTTGCTTTCAGAGGGCTAGAGTCAAGGAAATGGCAAGAGGGTTTTTTTAAATATATATATAAAGTAAAATCAAGGATTTAAATTTCACATTCAACCCATCCAGCAAAATTCACTTAGTCCAGTTCCATGTTTGCTTAAATTTCTGGACCAGTCTTGGATGTATTTTTGGTCACTATTGGAAATGACGAATGTACCCATCAGCTATCATTTATTGCAGAATTCACGAAAACTCTATTCTTGATGTTAAAAATGTAGGTCTTATGTGTCCAATAAGTTGATAAACATGTGATATAATAATGTAACAATGTCATTTCGTTTTTCATGACGAGTCTCCAGATGCCCTTTTTCAGTAGAGTTATGCATTGCGATGTTGAACCAATATTTCTTTATTCTTAGGTTTTTTCGGTAAAGTCACGTAGGTAAAACATCAAAATTAATGAAAATAAAATAAAATAAAACAATAATCACGACGTTTCGGAGGCAACACAAGTCTCTGTCATCAGGTGGGACCGTCACAGCCGAATTAGCTGCATGATGCAGCTTGTGTTGCCTCCGAAACGTCGTGATTTTTGTTTGATTTTATTTTATTTTCATTAATTTTGATGTTTTACCTACGTGACTTTACCGAAAAAACCTAAGAATATGATTCCTTGCAGTCACGAAAGCTTCAAATCTGGAATATTTCTTTAGTTTGTGTTGCATGTGGGGGGCAACTGAGAAGACCCTCGCGCAAGGCAGCGTCATACTCAAAGATCAGCAGAGATGAGCTCATGAACCTACTTGCTCTACCTCCATCTCCTGACTAAGCTACAGCCCGGTGGGTTTGGGATTTTAACAAATCTGTGTATGAGCCAGACGCCCCTGTCTCCAAGGCGTTGGATTAAAGGCTTGCTCCACCTTGCCCAGCTTAATGTTTTGCATTGACAATGATAGCTTTTAAGAGTAAGCTTGTCATCTTCGTATTGTTTTATAACCAGAATTGCCAATGTGTGCCCACACAAACCAATGTGAAGCAACTTCAGTGTAAACATTGTCCAGCACCCTGAAATATACCCATCCGGTGAATGAATACTTCGGACCAAATTGCCAAAATGTTCATGAATATTGCTCAATATTTATACTTCCAGGGAAATAAAAATGTAATCCAACCAAGTGGCTCAGCGGTAGAGTGAGCGGCTTACAATCGGAAGGTTGCGAGTTCATATCCTGGTTAGGGATGAACTCAGCCCATCATCCTTACACGGTCGATAAAGTGAGTACCACTTTTCAGGGGAAGTCAACAGTGGCTTCTCCTATGCATAGACTCACCACCTAACGTAGGAATGTGGAATTGTTACCACTGTCTCAAGGCAGTAAAGAAAAGATGAACACCGCCTTCGGTGATAATTTGAGCAAAAAATCATGTTTTACCTTTTTTAAATAAACATTTATTCTGCTTAGGGTTTAGGTTTACTTCGCTACAAAGAACGATGAGGGGGAGGTAACAAATATTCAGAAGGGGAATAAACACTTATGAATATTCCTTAATGTCAATTCCCGGTGGGGAATTCACATTGGTTTCCGGGGGGCGGGAGAACAAATATTGCAGGGCAATATTCCTAAACGAAACTTTTCTTTCAGAAGCGGCCTGACCACAAATAATAGCTCAACGAAGTGACTTATAATCATGTGGAAATGTATGGCAGCCAAATAATCTCCCAACGCACGTTTCTGAACGTGGAGGGGAAAACCCCGAGGACCTGGAGAAAAATCCCCGCGACCACAGCGAGAGAGACACGCAAACTCCAAATATACAACAGGCGTCAGGGTCGAGATCGAACCCACGACCTCGTGTATACCAGGCGAGGTAGTTAACATCTCCTAGCCACCGTGACTTATTGAGCCTTGGCGGCGTGGGGGGGGGTAGAGAGAGGGGGGCAGGGCGAATGAGAGAATGCGGTGGTTGGTGGGCCGTCTGGCGAGAGGGGGGCACAACGGCTGGGGGGGGGGCAGATGGAGTGGAGGGGAAGGGGAGAGGGGGACAATGAATGATCGCAGGCGGCTGGGCGGGGAGGGGGGTGGGAGAACGTCAGCGCCTGGCCACCGGAGTCAGCACAAACCCCGTTATCTCCACGCCTCATTCCCTTTCACTTTCACCCTCGGCTGATTACGGGAAATTACACCATCCATCAGGGGGGACGGGACACGGGCCGGGTAGGTTGTGTGCTGTTGTGGGTGGCTGAGGGGGGTGGGGGGGAGGGGTTCGTTGGGGAGGGAGCGGTGGCGCACCGGTTAGCGTGCTGCGCTGCGAACCGGGCGACCAACCGAGTTGGATTCTCACAAGCAACCAACAGCGGTGACGAAAATTCTGGACCTCCACTCGGTCGACTCAACCTTAAATGAGTACCTGCTGCGGTGTGTAAGCATCGGCACTTGAGAAACAAAGGCGGTCGGGCGTGGTGCTGACTAACGACCCCCATCGTGTTCCGTGGCAGCAGCCTTCGTAGGTGCTCACGAACGGCACTTGCCCCAATAGTCTATCGAAGGCTATCCCCAGGGGATCTTTGTCTTTGTGTCATCCATGAGTCGGCAGCCAAAATAACAAGACGAGCCCTGTGGTGTTTTTGTTCTTTCTTTGAATTCGGTAAGAAACGCGATATTCCAAGAGGCCGCAACGCACGTGTTGAATACGAGACGGTGGTCCTCCTTCATGAATAACGCCACGAAGTCAGGTCCTTAGAGAGCCGTGCGCGGTTCTCCGGAGCCGCAGGTTGCAAAGCGCCCCTCCCCAGTGTTGTTGGAGGGGCCACGGGGCGGTGGTGTGGGGTGGGTGATGGGTAGAGGCGAGGGTGGATCGAAAGGGGGCTGTGGGAGGCAGATCATCGATCTACTCGGCGGCGTCACGTCGCACGTGAGAAGCCGCAGATCCCATGGACCTCATCGACGCATCGACGAGTGAACGGTAGTCACGGATTGAACGGGTGAATAATGATGAACACTCCACGCGCGATCCTGGTGCACGTCACGTGTGTTTACCTTTCTTGTATTTCGCACTCATATCGTCGATAATAGAGGTTTTTGTTTGAGTTAGATCGCGTAAATATTCGTGTCGTTAAACCCGCCGCCACACGACACAGATAATTAGTAGGGGTTGTCACGTAAACAGAACGTGGCCAATTCGTTACTAGCACAGCAACACACCAGTGTGTTGGAGAGCCAAGCCACAACATTTACAATCTGAGTAATTACTGGCGAAACGTCTACTCAGATTTACGTGACAAACCTTACTAGTTGGCTGTGTCGGGTGGTGGAGGGTTTAACGACACATTTATATATTTACGCGATCTAACCCAAGACGCCTGTATTATGGATGATTTTGGTCGCGAAAGCCTCCTCCGTGTTAAACTGTTAAACTGTTAAACTCACTTGTTTGTTTGTTTGTTGTAACGTCCTGACCCCGTGCCCCTACCGGTACGTCTGTGAGAAAAGAGCTTTGCAGCTCATCGGATTCCTCCTGCGGTATAAATAAATGTTCTGATTCCGTACGCGCGTACGTTGAACTACTGTCGCACCGTGCGTAGCCAAACCCGTGCTGAATCGTGAGGTGCGCGGGGGGGGTGCAGGACAACAAACTGAACGCAAAAAAATTAACCCGTAAAAACAAAGTTTTTCACTATAAATCCTTTATATGCGTGGCATAGGTTTTATTTTATTATTCATTTCTGTTTTTCTTGAGTAAGAGTTTCATTTTTAGCACATTGGTATTTTAAATTAAATCTGAAAAAAATTTTTTCCTAAAAAGTGGAAAATTTAGGAAAAATTTTTTCACGAAAATAAATTGTCACGCACAACGAGTCTGTGTGCAAAATGTCAGCTCGATTGGATCACGGTAAGTGGGTTAAAAAACGACCGAAAGATTTTCACGGTCGTAAGCACGCAAGCAAGCAAGCAAGTGAACTTAATATAAAGGATTTTTAAAAAGCCACTGTTCCTGGCTGCTCTGTGTCCATCTCTCTCTCTCTCCTCTTCGGTCTTGAGCCTCGCTGTGCGAGTGCTTCAGGATGGACGTTAGTTTTGCTGTTGCCATTCGCCAAAATTAAATCCAGATACATTCCTAAATCCCCCCCCCCTCCCATTTCAATAACATAATTGAATTCCCGTCTTGACTCATAAATTTGCATTAAAAAATAAATGCTCTTCTTTTATCATCAGTGTTTGAGCAGATCTGGATATTTGCGTGATCGATGTCGCTGGTTTATTCACTCCCGGCTGCAGCGAGGCTCTTTGATGTGTCGTGAAACGCATTAATGCGCTCGCAGACAGCGCCCATTGAATATTGCGAGAGGAAGAGAGCAGAGGTCGCAACCGGGTACCCGATACCCGTACCCTACCCGATACCTGGCTACCCGTACCCGGCCGGGTACGGGTACGGGTAGCCGTTTGCGACCCTGGTGTGGCCGGGTACGGGTACGGGTAGGCCGTGAGTCACTGGTGAGTAACCGTTTGTCACTCATTTCGGGTAGGGTACGGGTAGGGACCCTGGTGCGGCCGGGTACGGGTACGGGTAAGGAATCAAAACCCGTTTGCGACCTCTGGCAGAGAGCCTGAGACGGGCGGCAGGAGACGTAGTTTAGCACATCGCGTTAATTTTGTTTCGCTTAACACAGAGGTCGGGAACCTATGGCTCGCGAGCCATATATGGCTCTTCCAGTGACGGCATATGGCTCCCAGACAATTTTGAGTTGAAAAAAAAATCAGTTTGGAACTGATTTTTAAATACTTGTGATATTATTTAATAATACTGTGTCATTTTAAAGTAAACAAAAATTAGTTTTGAAGATACATTTCACAGGTCACACCTGCATGAAGCTCAACCTCACCACGTATGAACCAGACTACAAGGCCATCAGCAAAACCATGCAGCACCAGAAGTCGCATTAAAAGTAAGACATAATTAATTTATGATACGTTAAAAATATTATATGGCTCTCAATGAAATATATTTAGAAATATTTGGCTTTTATGGCTCTCCCAGTCAAAAAGGTTCCCGACCCCTGGCTTAACACCTTGAAAAAAGGGGCTAAAGCAAATCTACATCCAAGCAAAAGTGCATGCTTATAGTACGGTACATCGCTCTCATTTCATCGCGGTGTTTCACCGCAATAGTTTAACGTGGACGTGAAGAAATCATTGTTAACGCAGACACATTTGCGGTGCAAATGTCTCTCTCTGCCTGTGCCGTGTACTAAACTGACTGGGTGGACTTCAGCCGCTTTCTCTTGGCTTTAGCGTCACTCTCTCGCAGCATACCAACACGTGCAGGCCGCACACTGCGTTGACGTTAGGTAGCGGTGCATGGACAGGTGCAGCTCAGTGCCGGATGATCCCAGTAGCACAAGCAGCAGCTACTACACCTGTAGTAGCTACTACACGTGTAGTAGCTACTACACGTGTAGTAGCTACTACACGTGCTATGGGCCCCGCACTTTCAAGGGCCCCGCGCTTAATGCTTTCAAGCTATCAATTCCGGTTCAGTGACTCTGCACTAGCTCTATTACTATAGTACTATACCGCCTTCAACTTTTATGAACGACTGGGTGTTTAAGGTTAGCGATTTGTCGTATTATCTGGCTGTATAGCAAATAAAAAAAATACAATTACTTTGCTATGCAAGTAAAACATGTGTGTTTTAATATTACGTGTTTTTGATTTATTTAAGGCCCCTTTATAACAAATGCTACAGGCCCCGCACTTGCTTCATGCGGCACTGGTGCAGCCTGGCATTTGTTTGCTCATGCCACTTCTGGCACAAGAGCCGAGACTGAAGGGTTTTTTGTTTGGGTCTTCGCCTCCACGCTGAACAGATGTCTTCAAAGAGACGTAAGAGGTGCCCATGTTTTCCGCACCGCACGTGACATGTCGATTTGCATTAGCCGTGGTAAACCCCATTGTTACCATGGGGAGATTTTGGTCGGGCAGAGGTGATGGTGGGGTGTGGTTGGGGGGTTTAAGCCACGCGCCCCAATTGTTCTAACTGCCACTCCGGGCGATATACAACGATTTTAACTACGATCGTGCATTTTGAATGCTGCAACATTCCAATGATTGAAAAGAAATGTGAATTGTTATTTTATACCTGTTTTGAAATCGTGATGTAGCCTGGCAGTGGCGTGTGATCAAGTCGGATGAATGGGATGTCCCATCCAGAGTGTGAGCAAGACAGATGAATGGGATGTCCCCTCCAGAGTGTGCTCAAGACGGATGAATGGGATGTCCCCTCCAGAGTGAAGGCGTTGTCTATTGACTTCGATGGCAAATATATGCAATGAAGGATCGACCCTTCCAGCTCCACCACTGACCAAAGCCTCTCCTGACAAGGCCTCACCATGTTTATTCTGACCAAGTATAAATTTTTCAAATCGAAGCTGTATTTACATTTTTACCGTCAGTGTCATTCAATGAGCTCGTGGTGTTCTGCTATCAGAGAGCCAAGAAGATGCCATTATATAGCTAGTTCTGAAGCCAAGCGTGTGTTATCTAGAACAGGGGCAATACAGTACATTGTTATATGCCCTGCAAAGAGTGTGTGTTGCATGTAAATTCAAACAAAGTTGATTCTCGTTATATTTCTCACAAATGAAATGAACAGAATAAAGTGACAAATAAAATTTAGTACCGATTGTGTGTGTGTGCAGTTATTGCTGATAGGGCTGAGACCATACACATGTTACATTTGAGAACCCAATGTAATTAAAGGACGACTGCTTTGATTTGAACCCAGGATGTCAGCAGTGCTGGCTCAAGAGTGTCTCAGACATGGCACTGGCTCCCCCAGGCCACGTGGCCATCTCCTAGTTGGGACTTGACATCACTGCGGTCGGCACAGTGAATGATTCACAGCGAATGATTCGCGGTGAATAATTCGTGGGGAATGATTCATGGCGAATGATTCATGGCGAATGATTCACGGCGAATGATTCAGGTGAATTATTCACGGCGAATGATTCGCGGGACATTTTACGCCTTGTCGACGGCCCTCGTACTTCACAAGCTCAACGCCGGTTACCGCACGTTCACAAATTTAGCGACGCTTCAACTCGCCGGGGGACCATCTCTGTCCAATTGGGATGGAAGTTCTCCGAACACCAACACCGCCGTTCTTTCCCCCCACCCCCCACAAATGTCCATGGCAGGTGCCAGCCAAGGTCTGAAGTCTTGGCGCGGCCCGCCCAACCGCCTCCAGTTTGGATGGCAATTTCAACACCGTCCCGTCACCGCCCGTCATTTACCGTGGGACTTCAGGACAAACCGAGTGTCGGGGGCTGTTCCGGCGGCCGTTTAGGCCCACAGCGGCGCACCTGTCACGGTGCTCCCGTTTGCTTTACAGACGCGGCTCTTAATGATCGCGTGCGCGATTGGCTCGCATGCAGTGGAAATGGCTCCGAGTGCAAATGCATACCTCAATAATAGAGGTTTTTTTTGGGTTAGATCGCGTAAATATATAAATGTGTTGTTAAACCCGCCACCACCCGACACAGCCAATTAGTAAGGGTTGTCACGTAAACAATTTGTGGTGGATTTTTCTGCAATATATTGCTGTCTTTTCTTGGATTTCCTGTTTGCACTCAGTCACATATTCACTTTAAGATGTTTTTTTGTTCTTGTTTTTTGTTTGTTGCGGTTGCACCCGATTCAAGAGCCGAATGGCTCACAGGGCTATACCTAATAAATGAACTTGAACTAGAACAGAACATGCCAATTCGTCACTAGTACAGCACACCGGTGTGTTGGAGAGCAAAGCCACAACATTTACAATCTGAGTACGACGTTTCGCCAGTAATTACAACTAGCATCATCAGGCAGACAGCCGATGCATACCTGTCAACCCATACGGTTTACCCGTATTCGTGTACAGGGAAATTGAATTTTACAGGTCCATACGGCGTACAGTCATTTCAATACGGGCACAAACAAAATGTGTCTATTTGTTTGTATTTCTCCCTTGTGATGGGACTTTGTAGGATGAACGTTGAGATTGATAAGGGGCACGGGGTGACCAACGAGATCTGAATTGGTCTGTAATAAGGTAGGCATTGATAAGGGGTTGACAGGTGTGCAAATGATAACTGCGAAACTAGACAACCGCTATAGGGCTGCGGAATACCCAGCCATGCATGCCAATGCACGATTTTACGTTACAGAATCTTAAATGATGCACTCCCGCCTAGCTTTATGGACTGCCGCAGGCTTTCTGGTCCACGTATTATCTTCATCGATGTCATTGCATCGTCATTTTTTTTTTAATGCGCGAGCAAGGAGTGTCATGATAACATTTACCAACGGCGAAGCTATTCAGGAGGATGATGAATTGACCTCGTGATTAACGTGCATTCGGATAATTTCCCGCTCAAGGTAGTTTTAGGCAAGGAGGTGGTGGACTTGGTAGCCTCAAGGAGACTTATCCGCTTAACCACTTACAATATAAATTTCGATTTAAAGCTTTCGTGACTGCAGGGATTCATCTTCTTGGTTCTTTCGGTAAAGTCACGTAGAATGGAAGTAATAAATAATAAAAATAAAACAATAAAATAATTCTCACGACGTTTCGGCCACAACGCAAGCAGCCGTCCTCAGGTGAAAAACAGGTCTGTCGAGAAGACAGAGTCTGAATGTCTTCTCGACAGGCCTGTTCTTCACCTGAGGACGGCTGCTTGCGTTGTGGCCGAAACGTCGTGAGAATTATTTTATAATGTTATATTTTTAATATTTCCATTCTACGTGACTTTACCGAAAGAACCAAGAAGACACTTACAATATGCCGGGGCGTGACTCGAGACCTGATAAAAAAAAGAATCATAAGACAGATGAGATGCGTACCATTGGGTAGGGGGGCGGAGACACTGGGCCCCATTAAATGTCAGTGGGGGAAAAAAAATCGCCAGCTCTTTAGGGCCCTGTGTATAGATGCAGAGCTGTTTAATATTGTATGCCGATTCTCACGACGGCGTTGTGACTGTTTTTAATTAACGGGTATATGAATGACAGAGCGTGACATTTTGTTTGAAAGATACCAATATAAATATGTATATGCGAACTATGAATTATTGATCACAAAAGTTGTCGCTTTGAGTGACGTTGGCATATTCCGTTCGGGTTTTAGTTTGAACGTCTTAAACGCTTCCCTCTTGTGTAGCTGCCCGATGTGGGGGTTTTTTTTCGGGGTCGTGCCGCGTGTTGTCCGGCACGGCGGTGTCCGACGTTTCGCCACCCACGTGCTTGGGAGCTTCTTTTGGGAGATCGAATTAAACTGCAGTTGATCAACAACACGCGCCCTACAAATCGTTACTCCCCCCCCAAAAAAAAAACAACAACCCACCCTGGAGAGCCGTACAGAGATCCACCTCGGAGCCGTGTGCCTCCATACGTGAATGCCGTCACTGTGAGCGCGAGGCCACGGTCACTGCATTTCGTGGTGGATTAAAACAAAAGCCGAAGGTTTGAATTAAGGTCATGTTTTCCATTTCACTTTGGTGAAGTTTCTTGAAACTGGGTCATTACTTGGAGACGTGATTTCTTTTTTAAGCGGAACTTTACAAATGTGCGTTTCTGAGAAATTGGATTTTTTATTTAGACACATCATAGATTGTGGCCCTGTTCATAATTTTTTCTTTTGGAAATCTATTAAGTTGGTTACATTCTTTAGTCAAGCTCTGGATACAACTCACGCTGGAATGAGACTCTCACCAAACCCACATTGAATGCTACAAATATAACTGTTATGGCGTTTACAATTGGCACAGGTGCACTATTCAACCTTATGGATATACTGCAGTGTACACTACATATACTGTAGTGTACACAAATAATATACTCTAGTGCCTGGTGACGGCATGCAGTGTACACTACAGCATATTATGTGTGCACACGAACCAAAGTAAAATTTATTTTGTCTAGTAAGCTTATTCAGCTCTGTGAAAAAAAAACTCAAGAACTGAATACGGAGAGATTGATTTAAATACTCAGTACAATTTCGCAAAGAGCACCAATCTCAACAACGCCTCGTGTGCATTACGCAAGTCACTCGCGGCACGAAGTGCGTTCTCGCTGTCGCCGACGAATGCGTCCGTCTCACGCGACCACGACGTGACGAGTTGCCACCCCCCCCCCCCCTCTTGTGCAACCCAAGCGATCTCTCGCTCACCGACCCGCGTTTGCTCTGTAACGTGTCGCTTGAGGCCGGCTGTGCACCGTGCGCCGTGATGTCCGCTCACCTGACGGGGTGCGGACTTAACTGCTGGATTTTTGGGAGGAGGGGGGGGGGCACACACATCCCGCGCAACGGGAATGGCGATGCGGGTTCGTCGCTGCCGGAGGGCGCGAGTGGCTGAGTGTTGTCGTGGTTCTCGCTGAGGCTTCACGAACAGGCTTTTACTTACTTAGCAGTGGGATCGTGTCAGGCTGAAGCTTAACCTCAAGGCCGGAGATCCAGGGGGTGTATTTCTTCTGAGTTAGACTGTTTTTGTATATATATATTTTATTGTGTGTGTTTTCCCAAATTAAATTATATTCCAATTTGTGCCTATCGCCGTCTTGCCACGAGATGAATAATCTATTCGGGAACTCTCACAGACGGCGGTGTGTCGTCACCCACGGCAGAGAACGGTCTCAGGAAAGTGAATATGAAAGAATTATTTCTGAGATTTCTGAATTTACCTCTCATTAACAACGAGGGGCATTCCAATAACCAATGTGCCCTGCTATCGATATGTTAATCGCATTGCGATTAAACCTAGATATACATTTTAGTCCAGAGAGCAGGAAAATATGATTACGCGAAGGGAAAACCGCATTTAACATCCCGTATTTAGTGCGCAAATCACGAGTGAAGAGCCTGAGACATTCAACTCGCTACGTTTGAGAAGCACTGAAATTCATTCTTGAATCCCATTTGTGTGGAGCTTTGATGGGTTATCTCCGCAGGTGTGTTTTTTTATTTCAGGCTCCTCCATAATTGGTCAAACATTGCAATATTCGCAATCACAGATGAACGTTGTCATAAACTCCAGCTGGGTTAGCTCCCGGGGGTCAACCGCCTGCGTGTCTTTACAAGGCGTCTGCCCCAATGACAAAAAAAGTAAATTGCGCGTGGTTTTTTTTTGTGCGGAATTTTTTTTTTGCACTACAGGATTAACCCGCATTTTGTTTCCGCATCCGACAAAAACTTCAAATCTAGATTTCAAGACGCATTGCTTAGGCTGCACAACCAGACGATGTTGACGTGGCGGCGTATTAACCCGTGCTGTAAATTCTCTCCATTGCCGTGGTTGTTTCCGTGGCCCTTCCCAAACCAATTTCTGCGCTTGTTCAACGCGGGAATCTGGTGCATCTCTGCAGGTGTTGCGTTCACGTACGATCGAACACTGATGTGTGCACCAGAGCCTGCACGGGTTGTGGTTATAGGGGCAGGTGTGGCTGATTGCGGTGCAGATTAGAGAGTTTGTTTTGAACATCCGTGACTCGGCTGAAGTGTATAAATATAAAGTTGTACACTCATGAATTTGATCAATTATTGTATACCTCTATATTTATTTCTAGTAGGGAAACAGTGGTCTCCTTAAGGAAGACTGTTCCCTGCCATTCAAATGTGGAAATTCCACAACTGACTCACTGCTGGCAATGGACATCAATACCTGTCCATTGCTTGTTTCTAATCAGTGAGACAGGATGCTTTTGGGGTTTTGGTGGAGCGTTAGTGCAGTGGTTAGCCCACTGCACTAAGAACCTAGAAACATGTAATCAATTTATCAGCAGTGATTACATCCGTGGTGAGTAGGATATGTTCGTGGGTCGTCCCTTCAACCCGCACTTACGAGCTTGGACGAAGTGTGGCCAAACAGACTCCACAGCCATCATGACATGGGAAGGCCTCAAACGGCCTTCACGGGGTTCCAGTTTGGAATACCTGAGACCAATTATTGACTTCCTAGAGAAAGGCCCGTGCATAACAAGGCCGTGGGGATCGTAATAAGGATATCGTTGGGTCGGCCGTTGCCTTCACAAAAATTCCGGGCAATGACGTCAATTCTCAGCGCACGCGTCCACATTTGCACCGCGACTCAAAACCCCATCATGAAGGCCACGCCAAAAGGTGTGTGTGCGCAGTTTTTTTTTTCTTGCCAACTCACAAATCACGGTGCTTATATGAATTATATTGTGGCATTAAATATCTCTCCTATCAAGAGTGGAGGCCTGGATTGTGTCTATTCCCACCTATTAAAAAGGCAATCGTAGCAAAAGGAAATCAACAAGAGCGATTGCTTTGTACTAAACTTTAAATATTTGAAGCATAAATACAATTGTGTGTGTGTGTGCAGATCTGAATGCGGGCAGAAATGTGCATGTTGCCACTTGGTCATTATGAGCACTTAAAAAGTATCAGAACCGTGTGTTGTTAGGTGCAGATAATGCTTCTGTGCATCACAGAAAAATGTAAGGAGACGCGGGGAGAGTTAATGGATTTTAAAGTGCTGTTTATTTTGGCCTTGAGCATGCCTGCCGCCAGGGGAAACTCGCTTCTAGATCTCCGCAAAAGTTGCACTCAGTCCACAAATCTATCTTTGCCCCTGCGACTTACTCCTGTTCAAGTCCAGGCTCAAGACATTGCTATTTTCCCTCTGCCTATGACTACCCCTAGCTCTCCATGATTAATACGCTCGCTGTTTCTGTAGAGCACGTTGAGATGCAGTCGCGCTTAAGAGACGATGTAAAGCCACACTGTATCGTAACGAAGAAATATGATTTCAGGGCCACTTTTAAAAACAAATAGCTGATAAACCTAAGCTTTGCAGTCAAATAACAGCAATTCAAAGTTAGAGAAACTACATTTGCAAGCACGGTTGAAGAGTCTATTAATCATAATACTTGCATTCGATACAGCATCATTCATGCTAATATCATCCCATAACGCTGTAGATGAATTATATATAAGGACCAAATCCCAGGTACAACCACTACCACGCAAAATAAAACCCGAACACCAAGCCAAATAAAAAATGACGAGACAATTTAAGAAATGGCACCAAAATAGAAAAGCAGCATTAAAACGCAATGGCTCTTTTTTTTCAGCGCAGAGAGGTGGGCCAATGTCCAAAATGTTATGTTTGATAAATACATTATTGCGTGTTACACTGGCATGCAGTGTTTGATAACGGTGGCAGTGGTCGTGTTCTGTTTACGCCCCTTTCATTCACACTGGACGGCGATGCGGACGAGCGCCCAAGCTCACTCACGGAAGGTTCTCAACGAAATCCCCAGATGAGGATGGAATCGATAAAAATGGGAAATGTTTCATGGAACGTCAACAAAACGAACCCAGCCAGAGGAATGTGGAATGTCCACTCCTGCCTGAGGGCTGACAACGGGGGCTGAGCACTGCCTCATGCTCGTTGTTTTTTTCTTTCACGGAGACGCTTTGACGTATGACTCATTTGTGCATCACTGCCCACAGCCTCGCTCATGGTTGTTTGAAGTTCAGCAGAGCGAGTTTGTGCGGCGCGAGTTTGGCGCAGCCTCTAGTCCCAGCACTTAGGAAGCGGAGGTTGACAGATCGCACAGATTTGTGAAGCTTCCAAATCTGCTGGGCTGGAGGGGGGTCATCACATGGCCGTGAAAAAGAAACCGATTGAATCCGTATGCGTGGACATTGTGGAGTGTTTTCCCCTCGTATGCGTGGACTTTCTCCAGGTCTTGTACTCTGGTTTCCTCCAGCGTGCAAAACTCTCAATAATGGAATTGTTGAAACCTCCCGATACAGATCGGTCATTAAAACGTCTTCATACTCAGTGCTATTATAATTAATTTAGAAAAGGTATTATTATGAGTGGGTTATGTTGCCATTGTATAATCGTTAGCTCAATGGACTTGCATTCCAGAGGGCACCGGTTTGATCTCCCAAGTGGCAGTCGACATAATGGGCAAGTTTCTTAAATCTGTCCCAACCCCTGTCCACACAGCGGTGTGAATAGGGTCACCACATTTAGCAAATCGGTAGGTCGCGTGTGGTGGGGGTATAGTGTGGGCACTCCCACCTGTTCCGCGACGTTTGGCCAGCGTGGAAAAGTAGGCCAAAAAAACTAAACAAAAAAAGGACTCTCGATAACTCCCGCTACGGGAGGCCCCATCTGACGGCAGTCGTACGAGCAGGCAATTGCAGAGCTGCAACTTTGCCATCTCATTATCACCGCGGTACTATTATCTCACGCTGAACCTGTGCTGTGTACAGAGAAAAAACATAGAAGCCGGAGGTGATAAGGTTAAGTGGGAAGAGTTGTAGGGGACGGCGAGCAGACTCACCGTAGTGCGGGATGATGGCCCAGGCCATTGCGGATGCGTAGATGCCGCCGATCATGCCGAACATGCACAGCCAGCTCAGGTGCTCTCCTCGCTTCTCCCGTGACAGGAACTCGCCAAAGTACGAGAAGACGATCGGCGCCGCGCCGCCAATGCTGCGCGAATAACAACGGTCGACGAAACGTCGACGCACAACGGCGGCAAAGACACACAAATGAGTTGCACATCAACCGTTGCGCAGACGCCATTGCAGAAGATGGTGCACTCAAGGATTCTGTTCTAATTTTTATTTTAATTCAAGAATTACTGCGCTCTTAATTTTGTAGTTATGTAAGCAACGATGAAATACAGCCAGCCCTTTGCAAATCCACTGCTGGGTGACGGCCTGTCCATGCCGTGTCAGTGTATGAGTATTGCTTGGCCTTACTTCAGCACGCTGGCGAGGGTGAGTTGGTAAATTGGGGTGGGAGCCAAGAACTGGTTCAGATATCACTCGCCACTGATGTTAGCCGTGGCTGGAAATCGAACTCGGGTCGTCAGGTTCTGGTAGCAGTGCGTGAACAGCTGCGCCACCACTCCACCCCCTGTCCTTTATTTACTGGGCAAAGTAATAATTCATGCCCCACTCCCCCCCCGCCACAATTCAATGAATTGCCACAATTTAGGGTTACGAATCGTGGTTAGTGTAGTGCATCTGTTGGCTGCGGAGTTTGCGTGCGTCGTGAGCGTAAGACATTATTTTAACCGACGAATCGCGACTTTGTTACGTCCCCGTTGTTCACGTCGTCTTGTGGCAAGGCTGGGCTCCTGTCACAGGAATGCGGAATTTGGACTTCAGGCTCCGGATTTGCCAATGGAGACGAGTAACTCCAAAACCATTCCTTTAAAATACGCAGGCTCTCCGACTATTCTAAAGTATTCATGTAAAAAGCATCAACTGACTCTGAAGGCTCCTTCAGGAGGTTGCCGCTTGGGACATTTGGCCACTTCCTTAATGGGCACAATTTGTGCGTGAGAGGAAGTCCACGGTACACCAAGCAAACCCACGGGTATGAGACAACAACATTCACAAACTGCACAGGCACATCCGCATCCTATTTGCTCTACTGCCTAGATGTGTACAAGCGCACTGCTCACGCATGGGGTACACGATCATCCACGCACACCGTTAATGCGTGACGCAACTGAGATGTTAACTACCTTACCTGGTATACAGGAAGTCGTGGGTTCGATCCCGGCCCTGACGCCTGCTGCTGTGTATTTGGAATTTGCGTGTCTCCCTCACCGTGGTCACGTGGATTTTTCTCCGGGTCCCCCACTTTTTGGCTGCTATAAATGTCCCCGTGAAAAGCCACGTCGTTGAGCTATTATTTGTGGCCAGGTCGCTTCTGAAAAAGAGCTACATAGTTCAGAGGGCATTACCTGGTAAGATAAATAACAAATCTCAACTGAGCAATTGCAAACAACCGAGGCCGCAGTTGCAAGCGACCGAGGCCACCATTGGCATCGAGACTATCCGTGTCTCTTGAGTTCTACCTCGGTTAAACGAAATCACGAACGTGTTGCCAGAGAATGGGGTCCGGGAAATTAATTTTGAACGGTCGGATTAAAAAATATTTGATCAAATCGAAGTATGAGGAATGTGTGTATTTTCCAGAGAGGCGCGTAGCAAATGCTCTTCTTCTGTACAGATTTGGCAAGCACGGTGAGCAAATTTGGCGGGCATGAAGGGATGCCAATCATATTGGGTTGTATATTGAGACAACCCCTGATATGTGTAGAATAGAATTACACCGCATTACAAAGTTTTAAGGACACGCAGTCAATCATAGTTCTGGCAAACGTTAGACTGCCAAGAAAAGGAGCTACTGAGTTTTAAGAAATGCGCCGGAAATGTGATTGATTAAATAC